>NC_058110.1:5904723-6577723 GCF_914725855.1 Thunnus albacares | reverse complement strand
GAATTTGTTTAACACACAAACTCATCAAGAGTTTTCAATTTACTAATTGAAATTCAAGTGAATGGGCCTAAAACTTGCATGATTTTGATGACACAGATGTGAGCAAGACAGACATGTCTCACACTGCAGAAAATTCTCATCCTGTCAATCAAACTTTCAAAATAAAAGCACACCACACTTGTAAGAAATATCCCTCATTTTTAAAAAGCATAATGAACTGATCCCGAATGAATGATCTGAGCTTTAATTATGTTGTAATTTGATTTGTCCAATTTCTGTGCAGGCGGGCATTAAAATGGTTTCTAATATCACTTGAGTTCCAACCATGGATGTATTAAGAGAGCATCCCAATAAAAGTGTAAGGGATGAAACACTAATGCACAGTGGGCAGAAGCAATCCTGAAAGCTAGAAAGCTTTTTCAGCTTATGCACTCAGCAAACAGTTTTCATTTGAGTGAATGGGTGCCATCTTGGATTCCAGTAACCAGTTCCTGTAATACATCCATGGTTCTGGCAGCGAGGCTGAAGTTGTTGTCTGTTGCTACCGTGTGATTTGCAGGAGCTGCTGATGATGTTGAAATAACATGAATCAGTGCTAGTTTCAACTTTCAGAGTGGAAGCTGGTTAGCCTAGCTCACTAGCTTGCCCTTACAAATGAAATACAAATTCAGCAGCATGATGGGTCCTCCCAAATGTTTAATGTCGTAAAGGGACAGATGTTCTGTCAACAGATGCCAACGATACATACGCAGCACTATGTGGGCTCATTGAGGAAGGGGAAAAAAGTCTTTTATCAATTATATTATTCATGACTAATATGTCAAAAAACACTTTTATCCTTTTTTTGAAAAATGTTAACATTAACTGCAGTAGATTACAGTTTAAACTTTCTTACACAAAAGGTTAGGAGAATTCAAATTTCAGTTCGACTTGAAAAAACATTGTACATTACTGAATGAACAGTTGTGAGGCTCCGGATAAAAGCCCTGAACCTCTGCATCATTTGTTGCCAAATCAATACCAGCAACCACGTTAGATATTTAACCTTTGAACTCTCATCATCGTACGCTCTCACAAAACACACTCACACAGTAAATTAATGTCAACCTCTGTAGACCCGTCCTGGGAATATTGCTTATGCACTTTACCTCACCATAATATCAGGGAGCATGTCAGGTCCTAGGCTTAAGATACTGAGAATAATCCTCCTTTAACCTTTTGATGGAAATGACAGACGTAGACAGACAGAATAAAGTGACAGGGTGGAGGGAGGGGGGAGGGGGAGAAATGAATCACAAAATGAGAGGTAGATGAGGACAGAGCAGCGAGTCCTCTATAAGCAGGAATCCTGCCTGGTGATGTCAGTAAACTGCACACAGCATGTTTAAATACCAAGCAGTTTGTATTCTTAAAAGTTCAGGAAAATAACCCTGATGACGTCATTTCGGCTTGGGCTTGAGACTCCAAATGTTTAACAGAAAGCCTGTGTTATAAACTGGGAGTAAGGAGTTGGAAAGATGTGGGCATTTATATGCCTGGAAGGGTCTAATGAAAGTGAATTTTAGAGCTTGACTCACAATGTGTACTAAAAGTCAGGATGTCTTCGTTTTTGATAATTTTGATAATTCTTTTTAAAATTTTGTCTCTTACAAGTCCCCCAACTTTATGGAAGTATCCCTTTAAGTTTAAATACCTGTCAAGTCAAAAATCACAAATTTGCCTCTAAGGGCTTTACAGTCTGTACAGTCTGTACAGCATATGACACCTAGACTCTCACTTTGGATAAAAACTACAAAAAACCAAACAGGGGAAAAAAACTCAAGAAGAGCATCAGTGGAGGAATCCCTCTTCCAGGACATGCAATAGATCAGGGAAGGTGCTGCCAAATGCTGGTAAGACTTATGCCTCATGACCTGCTCTCTACTAGGAAGACCGTCATTGAGGACCCTCATTGACATAATGTAAACTCCTACCCTAATCTCATTCTTATCCTAAACTTAAAAGAAAGTCTTAAAAGATGGGTATTTTTAGGGACTGAGCCCAAAAGGTAGAGGACTATTGTAAAACAGTAGGACTACTGTAAAACAGTAGTCCTCGCCTAAGGGCAAGGACCCTATTGTTTTTTGTTTTTACGCTACTTAAACACTAAATTTGACCCTCTAAACATGCTCAAAAACTTACCAAATTTGGCACGCACATCAGATCTTGTGAAAAATTTGATTAAATGTAAAAATTAACCCCTAAATTGCCAAAATGTGCTCTCTAGTGCCACCTATGTAAAAAAAAAATGGCCGCCACAGCCCATATGAATGTCGTAGAGAGATCAAACCAAAACTCAATTATTCGTCTCATCAAAACCAACAAATCATATGCTGACACCCCTGACCTAAATCCAACAGGAAGTCTGCAATCAGCCTTTCTGTAAGAAAAGACTTAAAAACTCACACTCTAATATCTCAAAAACAATAAAAGATAGAAAATCATCAAATTATTTTTAATGCATTTTTGCACAAAATGACTGTGTGGACACATTGTGGATTTTGGCCCCCATCACTTACAATGAAAGTACATTGAAGGGGATCTTTTAATAGCCAGTATGAACAGGAGGAATGATTACAGTGAGGGAAACCTCTTTCATTATTCATATGGACACCTAACTGTTGTTTTAAGTAAACTTTATTGATAAAGGTGCTGTACAATGAAAAAAATTGAGAGAAAAATAAAATAGAATAAAATAAAGTAAAATAAAAAGTTTAACTACACATAATATCAATACAAAAACAATAAAGCCATAAAAACTACACATAGGGCAGACAAAAATCAGACAGAACAATAAAAACAGTGAAAGCAACACAGAGAGCAATCACACACTACGAGATAAAGTGCTTACAATACAGGTGAGTTTTTAAGATCTTCTTAAAACTATGGACAGACCCTTCATTTTTTATTACTAGGTGAAGACAGTTCCAGAGGGTGGGGGCCACAACCGCGTCACCCTTGCTCTTAAGCCTAGATTTTGGGACAGCCAGAAGGCATTGGTCAGTAGACCTCAGTGATCTCACCGTGGCCAGGGGACAAAATAATTCAGAGATATAAAGTGGGGCCAGCCTGTGTCGTGCTTTATAAGTAATTAAAAGAATTTAAAAATTCTGCATTCTATTGGTAACCAGTGTAGGTTGGCCAACACTGGTGTGATGTGTGCCCTACGTTGTGTCTTAGTTAGCAGTCTGGCAGCCGCATTTTGGACCAACTGGAGCCGAGACACAGAAGAGCGACGCAATCTTGCAATAATCAAGACGGGATGACACAAAAGCATGAATTATTTTTTCCAGATCTTGGAAGGATGATATAGCTTTGGTTTTTGCAGTGTTTCTTAGATGGAAGAAACAGGATTGGACCACTTTCTTTATATGACACTCAAAGTTCATGTGTCGGTCAACGAAGACTCCTGAGCTTTTTGAGGCTTGCTTAACATTTACTGCTAATGGGCCAATACACTGCTGCACTTCTTCAGAAATGCCCTCAGGGCCTATACTAAGGACTTCTGTTTTGTCAGGGTTATGTTGGAGGAAGTTATCTGACATCCAGTCCTTGATAGATGTTAGGGCAGTCTTGCAAGGTGGAGAGTTTGCACAGGCTTGAAAAATTGTGAACCTATCCTTCAACCCTCAAAAAGCCCTTTGAAGAAGTGAGGACAGGGGGAAGAAAAAGAGAACTCAAATGGGTCCTCACAAAGATAGAAGTACAAGAGCACACACACACATTCACCAGATCTCTATTTGTCAAACTGCGTGTGTGAGGATACTGATAAAATATACACGAAAGACATGAAAATTGTCCATCACTGTCTGTTTCCAATTTAAATCACAAATTGTATCCACACAAGTCCTTCCCAGTAAAAAACCTCTTGATAATCCATCATTTCACAGTCAGCATATGAGAGAGACAAAGCCATCAACACTGACAAGATCAAACAGTCATGCTTGCTATGACTAATAAAATAGGATGCCTGGGAAACAGAAAACACACATATAAATCAGTCACATTGAAGAGTACAAACTGTATAAATCCCTTTTCACAATACATTGTAAAAGGTAAAGAGAATCATTTATTTGCTGTTGTATGCATGTGTGTGTGAAGTTGTTCATGTACAGTATGATCTGCTTTGTTTCAGGATTATCTGCTGGGGAAAAATAAGTTTGAATTTTTCACAAAACCTTAAATTCACATTGGCTGATTGATGTCACATTTACATGAGGAGAGAGGTGTTTTTACAGAAACATCATTCATTGCACCATCTCTTTTTTTCAGGCTTTCACTGCACTAATGCATTCCGTTTCAGTGATGATATTGTCTCTAGATAATGCCTGGGCTTTCATTGGTTCTTGCCTATTGCCAGCGTGTCTTTAATCAGATTTGTGCAGATGGCGTGTTGGGTCACTCTGTTATATAGCCACATATATATATATACACATACATAAGGTATACACACACACACACACACCATCTAAAATCTTGGGTCAGTTAAGGACAGCATATCCTCAGGGCACACTTCTTCCTGTATTTAGTGCATCAAACATAAATAATGCACCGAGACAGGAAGCTGAGGCTAAATGATCCAGACTGAATATATGTACTATATATATGTATGCTGTATATATCTGTGTGTGTGTGTGTGTGTGTGTGTGCACACGCATGAGAAACTGTTTATGTTCTTGACATAAATTCATTCATTCTCACATGTGACACTTTAGATACACTGTGCAACCTGGAGGAATGTAAACACTGTTGTATTTCTAATGGTAACAGGAATTAAGAAGCATTAAAAAGAAAGTTCCCTGTCTTCCAGCTTTTATATTTGATTTCCTGTTACATTACATTACTGTTGCAGACAATACAGAGCTGCTTGTTGGGTGGTTGAACAGCTTTGGAATCCCTCTCCTCCCGCACTGTTCTGACTTTCCAGCTGTGTCTGACAAGTTCTGTACTTTCCGAAACTGACAATCCAACATTTACGTCCGCTTCACGCTGTGATTGGCTGGGAGTGCGAAGTTGAGAAAGCAGTCAGGGTTTTGACTCCTCTCTCCTCCTCTATTTTTTCATTCTTTACACAATTATTTATGCCACTTTTCATGTGAACCATCAAATGCCTTCCAGGACAGACTGTCTGAATCCCCGTATTTAAACTACACTGTTTCTTCGCCCTCCCTGTGAAGACCAGCTTTTCAATCCGCCTTTGAGTGTCGCCGTTTGGAAAAACTCTTTGATATCCATGATATCCATGAGGTCAGACATCACATTGTACAAACTACCGACAGTTGTTTACTTTGACATTACAGAGAGATAGGTACTGTGTGGTTGCTACATTTCACCTATTTATAATGAGGAACTGCCAAATACATGGAGTAGGACACAACCACTCAACTCCTTTTCATGTTTTGATTGATCAGGGAAAATCCCAGCATTCACATGCTGATTGCATTGTCGTACCATGGTTATGGTGGTTGGTCCATTTTGCTTTCATTTCCCAAACAAACTGCACTGGGGTCTGCTTGGAAGTGGAAGAAGATTGTACTTTTCAGGCAGTCTTGGCCTGGCTGTTTGGTTTTCACTAAGGGTCAACTGACAGCTTTCACACTAGCCAAAACAAACAGCAATACTAAATGAAGTTATTATAACTAAGTTCAGGAACAAGATCACGCCCGCTCCCTCTCACCAATTCAAACACTTGTGCCTTGTTAATCCAAGTCACCTGTGCCTATCTAAGCCATTTACCTGCGCACACCTATATAGGCGTGTCTAACCACTTCCTCTCCCGTTCATCTCAGTTCTCTCAACCCCCCCCCAACTCCATTCTCCTCTCCTCTTCTCTCCTCTCAGTGGGCAACACGGTGGCTCAGTGGTAAGCACTGTAGCCTCACAGCAAGAAGGTCCTGGGTTACGAACTCCGGCCATCCCGGGTCCTTTCTGCAGGTTGGTGCTCTTGTCAGTGTTGGTAGCACTGTGTGAGATGCTTCGGTTGGTAAATGTGTGTTTTTAAAACATTCATTTCAGGACTGCACTCACTCTCAGTCCCGCTGAGAGCGAGCTGTGCTCAGGACTCTGCTGTAAATGCCCCCTTGAGGATGTAATAAAAACTGTTTGCACCAATTCATTTTTAAAGAGCAACCAATGGGGTGACTCCAACACTGGGCCAGCCTACCAGTGGTGTAGCTTCATCACTCACTCTCACTGAGTCAGTGACGGACAAACATTCGAAGTTATAGGGCTGGTCCGTGGCTGGTTGAGCCAAAAAATAAAGAATTCTGTGAATAAAGTCCAATTAGAATGAACCCTGAGTTATTCAGCAACATGCCATTGCCTCCTGAATAAATCTTTCTTATCTTTCCACAGAATCAAGGATGGCTTCCTCACATTGCCTCAGTGATTGGGTGTAATGGGTGCTTTTGATAAGAATATGTGCAGAATTGTTGTTCTTGACCATGTTTTTGAGAGAGAAAGAGACTGTGATACAGTTTTAAGGTCTAATGGTACAAAGAATGAAGCAATTCATGCTTTTACCAAGAGTGTTTAAAAATTGCAGAATTCCTATAGTTCCACACGGCATGTCATCAATAACTGCTGATAGTGGCATCAGATCTGAAAACCCTTGTATGTGTTGTTTGGAGGGCTTGTTGGATAAACAGTAGAAATACAGCATTCACATTACAAAGTAATCTACTTGGAATGTGCGCTTGAATGTGTGTGTTAATGCAGCACCTTGTTGAGGGAAACTGCATTGTGTTGTGAGAAAAACTGGTTCAAAAAAGGTTCAATGTTTATTTTGGACAAACTTGCATTTTTTTGCCGGAGCCCTTTGTGGAGGCTATGCAATGATCTCATTCAAATGAATGGAGGGTCTGCATTTTTTTCACACAGGGCCAAAGTATATCTAAATGTAGGCAAGTTGATCCAGCATTAGGAGGAAAAGGCTTGCCTCCTGCAGACAATCAGGACTGATGCTAAACCAGATTGCAAGAGCCACATATCGTTCTCTTTATTACTTTCTGTGATCTTGTGTGATGCTGACGCCTCATTCATTCCTGTCTACACCGTCTAGCGAAGCCATTTCCCCGGGCAGTTGGACGGCATCCCAGGCCTAGACACAGACGAAAGGGGCTTACCAACCAGGTTAATTAAGTGCACATTTTATATTTTGTGTGGTAGTATTTTCCTGCTGGCTTAACCTATTATTTACTATAATACTTACCTGGGTCTTATTGATCCTGCACGATGAAGGGTTTACCAGGTGTGAAGCAAACATTTATAAAGGTACAGAGACCAGACCAGTTTGAGATATGGCATTAATATCTGCAGTGTTGGAGCCTTTCTTGCACTTTCAGTCAGTCAGTCAGTCAGTCAGTCCTTAGCAGGGTCCAGGGTCTCTCCTCACACTCCTCTCTTCGCATCTCTTCTCCCTGTAAAGTGGTTCAAAGCCAAGCTGCTTGCAGTATCGACTTGACTTGTTTTATGTTTTCTGTGGAGACCAAATCAAAGTGCTGCCACTTAAATCCAGGGAAAATTCATCTTCTTATCATGGTGCACAAATTTGACCTGATACCATCTGCGGTCTTCATAGATCAAAGGTTGATACTGCATCTATGAATTATACATTGTCAGACATGTGGCGTGTCAGGGGTTATTCATGTATGTAAGCAAAGGAGATCCTTGGGGCAGCACAGGCTTCCCGAACAGAGAATGCAAAGCTCTGCAGCATTTACAGTTCAGGATGCATACACTGAGGTGACAGCCTGTTGGATGAGCTTGTTTCACTCCAAACAGAATGAAAACAGATAACATGAAAATGGTTTATTATACATTGATGACTGATGAACGGTAAAGTAAAAATACAATCAAGCTGTACATAATGAGAATTAACTTTTAATTAGAACTACAACAATTAATTAATTACTTGATAGGCAAACAATTAATCTGCAACAATTTTAATAATCAATTGATTGTTTCAGGTATTTTTCAAGTAAAAATGCCAAATATTTTCTGTATCCAGCCTCTCAAATGTGAGGATTTGCTCTTTAACATAATAAATTGTGTTTGGCTTTGGGTTTTGACATTTGAAGACTTCACGCAATTTTTCCATTGTTTCATCGTTGTCAACAAAACAATAATGTTTCCTTGACCAAACCAATAACTGAATTAAGGAAATAATCCGCAGTATTAATTTGCTTGTTAGTTGCAGTCTAACGCAGTCTCTCTCCCCCCCTCCCCCCTTCTCTCTCGACCCAACCAGTCAAGGCAGATGACCACCTACCATAGAGCCCCGTTCTGTTGGAGGTTGGAGGTTTCTTTCCGTTAAAGATGACTTTTTCCTTGCTGCTGTCACCAAGTGCTTGCTCATGAGGGAATGTTTGGTCTGAAATAAAGAGTACAGTCAAGACCTGCTGTATGTGAAAAGTGCCCTGAGATAACTTCTGTTGATTTGGCACTATACAAATAAAATATATAAATATATAAAGCTTTACATTAGGGAAAAAATGGGAAGCTTTGATGAACACCACATTATTTTTATTTGTATTATTTTTAATATTTGCAGTAGACTTCTAAGTAAGTTTTCAAAAGCAACAACGAATGACAAAATTAATTTTGCCAAGAGGACGAAGTTCATGTGCTACAGGATATGGTCAAAACAATTTCATTTATATCAAAATCAAAACCATTAAGCAACAATTGTGTGCATAATTTAGTAAATTATAGGGCTTTGGCAGGAATTCATTTAGAAGTAGAAAATCCTCTTCCCTTAAGTTATTGTTGCTCCTAAGAAACTCCCTCTGGGACCACCAGAGCCGCAAACCATAGGAAGAAGCAACCAGAATGATGATTAGGAATCTGGAAAAAAAGAAAAAGACACCACCTGCTTGGAGGAAGGAAATTCCTCCGACATCTATGTAAATCCATTTACACACTGCAGGGTTAATTGCCTTGAGCTATACACATGAGCATCACTTGCAGAATAGGAGATAGGAAGGAATGCTGGCACTTGATCTTTCTCATACCGGCATCTCGATACACGCGTATTCCTGCTGGAGTACATACATAAAATATGTCTGGGAATACAAGCATCAACCACACAGCATTTTAACTTGAGGCCAAACTGAAAGACTGTGATGCTGGTCTCACTGCACATAATGAGTATTTGTGTTAATCACATTCATTTTTTATGTAGAACGGGCAGTCAACTCCTTTTATCACTTTTCCTTTAATGGTTCCCAAATAACAAGAAAGGGGACAGAGAACAGAAGAGAATTAAGACAAAATCTTAAAGGCCACATGGGTGTTTCATAGATTGCGAGTTTTAGCCTCTGTAACGAATCTTTAAGGTCTGATGATCAGTTTCCTCCTTCACATAGATTATGTCCATACTAAGCCGACTACATCTGAAAAAATGACATGCATCCACCAATGACTACGTTTACATTCACACTAATATTCCACTATTATTCCAAGTATGACAATATTCCGAATTTGATACAGGTCATGTAAACAGCATATTCCGTCTGGATATTCCGAATAAGGCCTTATTCTGAATGTAGCATCTTCTGATTAAGACGTGGGATATGACGATATTATTTAGATTTTAGGGCGTATTCGACGTATGCGTCTCAATTGGGGTTTTTAGCACAGTTTGCGACACACTTCGCCCTCTTTCCTGTTTACCCCTGCAAAATGGCAATATGCTGAAGCAGAAGGGCAGACAGAGGAGAGGAATGAGAGGAGAGTGGAAAGCTGTTCAGGGCGGGCTGGAAAAACAGAGCACGTCTTCTCCACAAACGGGGATGGAAGGGATTGGATTATTATACTGACTGACGATGATGACTCGGTGTCATGCACCAAAAACACTCAGCAGTTTAGTAAACATCATGGGACAACATAGATACTGGATGTGCCTGTAAATATAAATTTATAATATCAACCATATCAATTATAAATATAGTAACTTATAAATATCAGGCAGCAGCTCACTTATGTTTGTCACCTCGCAGTTTCTTCACTTCCCGTGGATATTGTTGATTCCTGCTCCCACCGGAGCAGGGGGAAACCCTGAAAACCCTCTGCATGTAAACTACAATATTAGTTGAATATTCACTTTCATTAGTCATGTAAACAGCTTGGTAGGAATATTGCCTTTTTCAGAATAAGGGCAAAAACGTGAATATTTTGTGCATGTAAACGTCTAAATTGAATGTGAATCATCAACACAGAAAGATCAGATCTGACTAAAAAATCCCAATTAAGCATTAAGGCATGTAATGTGACTGTAGCCTTAGAGTCTAAAAGATATAGTCTGATTCATTATAATGTACCTTAATATGAGAGCTAGATGTAACAATATTTGACTTACTGACAATTGAGCTTCTTAGATCTTTACAGATAGCAGTAAAAAAAATATAAAGTTTTCTTTGTGGTGCTAAAAGCACTGAACAAGACTAAAGTCAGACCTGTACCCTTTAACGTTAATCTGATGGAAATTTAACATGTCAGTCTCATGTCTGAATAAGCACACTGGTCACTTTCATGCAAAAATCACAACTGCAATCTTACTTGGTCAGACCTTGTAACATTTCTCTAACACTCTCAACACGTCACAAGCCTGAAATGAATGCCATCAGATTAACATAAAGGCTGCAGCAGCACAAGGTTTAACATGTAGAGAGTGAAAAATCTCAATAATCATCTCTTCTGCATAAAGTCAATTTAATAAATCAGTGCAAATTGTGAAAAAATACATTTTAAGGCATTGAGGAGACTGATCCTCTCATATTAGATCAGTAGGAGAGCGGCAACTCAACATCTCAACAATGATTCACTGTGCATGTCGGACTTTATAAAAAAGGTAGAATTCACTTTCATTCTGGAAAAAAAGTCAGGAGTGGAGTGTGGATCTGGTCTTAGCCCCATCTTATTGTCTGAGGCAATGGCCACCACTCCTCACCTCCTCCTCTCTCTGAAACCTCCTTCTACTTAACCCCAGCGCTGATCTGTTCACTTGTTCTCCGTGCTATATGTCTTGCGGAGGAGATTAATGAGGGGGATATGTTCATGTTGGTATGCAGAAATACACTTGCATGTTCTCGATACACATGTCCATATGTGCCATTAATAGAGGAAGCTAACCTTAAGCATGTACAGACATACAAACACACATGTACATGTAGAAATTCACACACATATCAACACACACACTCACTTGGCAGAGGAGGCAAATCAAAGCGAAGCCAGGGAAGCTGCCCAAAGGCAAACCTTTGCCCGCTACATGTTGGTAGCTGGTGCTGTTGCAGTGAATAGATTAAAGCACCTCACATGTACAACAGGCAAAAAAGATGGAAATGCTAATACATCTCTTTAACTCAAAGACTATGCATGCTAGGGGCTACAAAGCTTGCATGGAAGCTATGCCAAGTGTGTGGGCATGTGATTTTGAGTATGCGTTTGCGTGCATGTGTGTATGAGTGTTTTTCGTAGTGTATCGAAGTATGTGTGGGCGAGAGAGAGGTGGAGGAAAAGAATGGAAGAGAGCAGTGATAAAATCAAGAGGTACAGAATCAGGGGGGGATCTGACAGATCGACTTTAAAGCCAGAATAGGTAATGTATTTTAGAGGCATTTTTTATTTTATTATTATTGAAATTCTCTGTATATCCCAACATCAATCAATAAATCAAATACTCAATTACTGACTACTGACAATTAAAAGAAAAAAATCCAGTATCTGTAGCTGCTGCAGGCCCGTAATAAGTCCATCCAATCATTTTATTTGGGCTGAATGAAATGATTGGATGGTCTGCCTGTCTGTCAACCTACCTCCCTGCCTATCTGCGCACTCAGCCTGCGCACTCATTGCACACGACCGGAGGACATGACAGAAGGACAGACAACTCAGAGGGCCTGTCAAGAATTGGGAGAGTGGAGCAGGTGGACCCAATAGCGAGAGACGGCAGACAGGCAGGATACGATGCAGAATATTTAATGGATAGGTTCAAAAGTCACAGGAGACACCGGAACATAGGAACACTAACCATAATCACAGGAACAAACGCAGGACATAATGCAGAACAAACACAGTACGAAAGCAGGACATAAATGCAGTACAAACACAGACGACTCGACAAAGACCGAACTGAAAACTGGACTATAAATACACAGGGTGTAATTGCAAACTAAACACAGGTGAGGGAAACGAGACACAGGTGAAACACATGAGGTAATCAAACACAGGAAGTAAAGGTGACAAGACACAAGGAGAAAATAGGGCTAAACCGCCAGTGAAAGTCACTAGTGTGCATGCTCTATAGGCCACACAATACGAAAGATCCGGGTACTTCCATACCCAGAAGTCGATTTCTTTGCTTCATGCACCACTGAGCAACTTTCATAGGATTGAACAGGGCCCCGCCTCTGACGCTGTATCCAGTTCTCTTTATACATCCATGCATTCAACTAGCAAAAGTGGATTTGGACACACCCTAAATGCACTTGTGCCATATGCTTCAATAAAATAGGGCCCAGAAAGTTTGGAGGCCAGGCGAGCAGTGGGATACCAGCGGATAGGAAGTGACGGAACTGCATGAATTGCAGGAGAGAAGAAAAAGAAGGGAATATCAACAGAAAGCAGAATGAAAAGCAATATGCAATCATCAAACTATTGCCTGTAGCGTGGGGGAAACTGAACAGTGCATAATCTTATGAACAACACCAGCGCAAGAGACTTTCAATGGAAGTTAACTCAGCTGCCAGAAGTGAAACGTGATATTACTCGAATACAAGCAGGGATATATGACACTCATTACTTTTGTGGCGGACTTCAAACAGGTGAGAGGCTGTCCTGTTTACCGTTTACTGTTTACAAAAGGTTGTTGTGCCTCGAGAGGAAAATGTGTGCGTGAGTGAACGCAGTAGTAAACACTGTTGTGTTGAGTGCATGTATGAAGCACGTGCAAATGCCCATGCTTATCTGGTGGGAGGGGCTTGGGACAGAGAGTGGAGGAGGGAGAGCTGCAGGAGGAGGCTTCATTTTCAACATTTTCAAATTCAGGTGTTTTTTTTTTTTTTGCCTTTTCCAGAACACTACCTACCCCAGCTTTAACAGAGGCTCACATGCTTTGCCCCTCTGCCCCTAGCAGGCATTGAGGAGTCTCTGTGAGCATGCATGCATGTGCATGGATCTGTGTGTGTGTAATGCCTCAGTGATGTTCTTTTTCTGTGTGTCAGCTCCACAGGGGGCAAGCCACCTGCTAACTCCCCATTCACTGACCACTATCACGCCTCAGCTTATATGTGTGTGTTTGTGCTTGTGTGTGTTGTTCATATGCTGTCTTGGATGCAGAGAAATATGAATGCATGTTTGTATGTGTAATTATCTCATCTTCATCCTGCATGACAGTACTCTGTTACATTGAAATAAGCTGTCTTCAGTGTAAGAAGAGTTAGATATATAGATAAAATGGAATCCATTCCCGATGGATTTCAATTTCACTTTTACCTATAGTATGTTAATTCTTCCAAAAATATTGCATTTGAATCTTGACAATTGTATACTTTAGGTAAGGATTGAGCTATTTGTTTGATTCATGCCTTCAGACATTTTATCGCACTGTTGGCTTTACGGCAAAATTGTCAAGATAAAATGAACCCGTGTGCTCATCCATCATACCTGATGACAGACAAGTATCTTGTCTGTTTGTTGACAATAGCCCATTTTTCACGACAGCGCACTTCATTTTGCAGAAACCTCCAGAATGTAATTTTTCAATATTTTTCATTTCCCCCAAAAACAATCTTTCTAATGGATCAGAGGCACAAATCAGAATTATATTTGCCTGTTGTTTTGGCTCTTTCTTTTGCATACATAAGAGACTTGGAAAGTGTCAGCTGTGCTCTTACCAGCTGAGCCTGTTATTAAAAAGATTGCTTGTTTTAATACTGGGCCAAAACTGAATGACGACCTTCAGATGCTGCATGCGGACCAGACCATCTTGGGAGACGCTAGCTGGTATTTAAATTTGATTAGGTGGAAATTCTGAATAGGCTGACAGCCACCAATCAATGTAACACTTTGAATGGATCTCAGAGAGGATGGCCTTTTATTATTATTTTTTTCAGTCAGCATTTCTGCAGGATTGCTTCCAAGGAGATCCTCAATTCCTTTGCTCTTGTATTCCTGGACACTGGAAATCTTGCTGGAGTAGTCAGATTGGGTTTGATACAAATGCAAGTGAAGGATAGTGATGAAGGGATGAAGAGGAAGGGGCAGGGGCTGAGAAGAAGTGGCGAGTGGGAGAGGTAAAGAAAGAGAATGGGAGAGAGTGATGATGGAGGGGGAGGGGGGAAATGAGCAATTGAAAAAGGTATTTCTATGGGAGCAATGGGGGTTTGTGTGTGTATGATGTGCATGGGTGTGAGTGCATGTGTGTATGATGTGCACGTATGTATGTGTGTGTGTGATGGGGGATGGGTTAAGTGTAACAGAGGGGGCTGGGCCGATCAGTAGAAATGGTTAGGGGGTGTGTGTGAGAGATAAATGGGCAGGGAGGCGTTATTAATGATAATTAATAGAAGACGAAGGCAACTCATGGCCCGTCGTTCTCCATTTAAAAATACTCTGAAGATGTAAGGTGTCAGTAGTGTCTCTTTAGTCCCACAGCGTGGAAATATCAGAAGAGACATGGACATAGGGCTATGTCAGGATTGTCTAAAAAAAATTAAGGAGTATTGCCATTTTTTAATGACATACAGATGAAATATAACAACCATTCAATTTTTTCTTTCTTTTTTTTTTGGAGTGGCCACCTGATCACTTAATGTCTACTGGACATTAGGGATGTGCAGAGGGCGTGGTATTTGTATTTGTATCTGTACAAAGGCAGCAAAATTATTTGTATCTGTATTTGTATTTGAATAAAAGTGGAAATAAGCTTAAAAGTCCTGTTTTCGTTTTTATTACCCTTTTAATTTTAGAAAACTAAAGTGTTACAATAAGTGTTCATGAATAAACTACCTTACAAAGGAGGTCCCCACACCAGGTCTTGAACTAGAGTCTCCCAGATCATAGACGACTGCGCTGACTACTGAGCTAAAAGTTTACTTATCACCTCAATTCTGTGGCATTTTTTTTCACCATCTCACCATTTCCTCTGTCCTTTACAATAAATTGTAAAAATAAGGCTCAAGGAAGGAGCCAGAACTCTTAATGTTAACACACAGTCACAGTCACAACCGGCAGCCTCCCAGTCCAGGAATCAAAGAGGCAACCTTCAAATCAAAAGCCTGAGTGACAAAATTTGATATTCAACGCTGCATTACTGTCCTACCTGGTGCATTACTAGAGATTGTTGTGAGCCTAAGGACACAGTTAAACCAGCATTTACAGTAGGACAGAATTTTTTTTCATATTGAATATATAGTATTTGTCTTAATGTTGACACTGTGTCCATTTGTAACCACTGATGTTTAACACAGTACTTCTCTGGTACAGATATGAGCACCAGATCAACCACAACCCCATCTGACCCCACCAAGCTGACAAAAGTTGGCAACCCTGTTCTATAGTTATGAAGACAAATTTCACTCTGGTATGACTGAGACCTAATTCGGACCTTACAGCCAGTATACAATTTAAACAAACCAGTTTGTACAACCTGTTCTCTGGACCTGATTGACAATCCTATTGAAATTTGTAACTTTGCTAATAAGTAAAAATCCAGCCTTGGAACAGAACCTTTCTTAACAGCATGTCAAGTGGCTCACTTCATATATTTAGGTAAGGATGGGAGTTTTCTGAAAAAATCTAATATCAATGTTCGTGTAGTTCTTTTAACGTGGGCTGCAGTTTTTTCTGTGCGCACAGCGAAAACGTCATTTAACTGTTAGACTCACCCACACACATTACTGTCATTTGATAACATACTGCATGACTGATTGTTTTTTACGTTAGCTTTAGAAAATCGTTCTGGGAATACCTTTGATATCTGTTCTAAGAATAACACTGGGATATGTTTTTTAATTCCAAAGTCCTTTAATACTTAACTTTTATGCAAACCACCTGAGGGCAGATTTCATTTTGACAACCTAAAGAAATGAGAAATGCAATTTTTTGCATTTTTTTCCTGTTGAGAATCACTTTCAGATATTTGATCCAAGAAATGGCTTTTCACCTGAACTCTCTCTTTCAAAATGCCCGACAAAGAGCTTTGTGCCACACACCCAGGTTACTGTGACTTCAATGCCCAGCAGTTTACATTCTTGTCTTTTCAGATTATTTTCGCTTTCTCTATTTGTATGTGAGAGAAATGGAAACCATGCAGGGGAGAAGTTTTATAAGGCTCTTAATGCCGGTCTTTTCCTATGAGACAGTGGAAACTTTCAACTTGTGTTTCTTATTTCTGATTTGTGCAGTCTAGACAGTTGTGGAAGTAGCAGAAAGAAAGCAACTTGTAAAAAAAAATCCTGCTTTCCATTCACTACACATTTGATGACTGATAACTAACTCTAATGACTTTATTCAGTGACATTGTGGCTTGAAGATCTCAGAACTGCTCTCAGTGTGTGCACGTGCTTATGTGTGTGTTTCATATCTAAATGTAAGCTAGTTTGAGTGCAAGCTTGTGTGTATTTTCTGCATGTGTGTGTGATTTGTGTGCATGAGTGGTGTCACTGTAATTGAGACCTTTTAGGTTAGCATGACATTTTATGTGGGGGATAAAACACTGGATCTATCTGGATCAAGGAGATTCTGGTTGGCTGAGCATCAGCAAGGGCTTGACTGGCATTAAATTAATGTGTGCCACCTGATCTACATCATAACACCTGTCACACTGATGTGGGGCTTTAGACATGGAGAGAAACACACACACACACACACACAAGGACTAGTATTTTTTACTTTCGGTGTGTGTGTGATCATTCAAAGGAGGATATTAAGGTGGAATTGAATCTGTGGAGCTGTCAGTCTCGAGGAGACTATACATAACGCTGACTCGACTAGGGTGTGGCACACTGCACTGATGTCTGTGTGTGTGTGTGTGTAAAATTATGCGTGCATCCACCACTGGCACACATACAACTGAAGAGTTCTGAGCAGCTCATCACTGCTTGGCGAAGTATACGCCCGCTCAGCGGTTTGCACTACGCTCCCTCCTGTCCTCATATATATAAACCTTCAGGCATGGCGGGGTGATAAATCACATGACTAACAGAGCGAAAGACCCCATCGGCTGCGAAAAGATGGCCTTTCATGAATATATATGGAAAGAGCATGTGTATCTTTGCCAACTCGCCATTTCAAGTCTGCTCTCCCTGACATGATTGAAGATTGAGTGATTATGTGACACTGGTGGTGGCACACCCACTGTTTGACAGTGGATAGGCACGTCTATAAACACATGTGCAAGGATTCACACTTGACATGCATAAATCGGAGACTATGTGTGTGACACAGATGAGAGAGATGGACAGAATCAGAGACAGAAAGACGCAGAGAGAGAGAAAGATTGTACTTGAGTCACACATTCGGCAGCTCTCACACACCCACACTCGCACTACAGCTGCTGTCTGGCCGGCATCATCCATCTTCCACCAGATCAAGGAGAGTGACAGATTGCTCTTCAGGCTGCTGGTGGAAGGGCCGTGGGTCCCAGTTAACCAATCACAGCAGGAGGCGATCACGCCAAATAGCTGACCCCTGAAACCCTCAACACACACCCTGCACCCCTGTTCACCTCCCGGCCCCTAATTTTGCTCTGTCCACTGCTGTCTAAACTAGTGTCTGGGGACCAGTGTTGGGGAATGTTGTTGGCTATTTATTATTAGCAACGCAAGCAGCGTGACTCTGGTTGACAGTTGGTTGGTCCACCGTTTGGTACCAAAGTGAAATATCTCTGCAACTACGGGATAGATTTGGAAAGACTTTTCCTGTAGTGCCGATACTAATGTCATCCCCATCAGCCTCAGCTGTACTTTGTGCCTCGTGTTAATGAGAGAATCTGAATATGCTAATGGGGTAAACTAAGGTTGCAACTATTGTAAACATTACCCAGTAGACACCAGCATGTTTATTGGGTTACTGTCATTTTGAGCCTGTTAGAACTTAGCTCACAGAGCTGCTACTGTGGCTGTAGACTTTTAATTTTAAATCTTAATCTAAATCAAAACTGAAACTATCTCCATGGCAACATCAAGGTTTTTTGTAATTTGGGTCAAGTAAGCCTTTAAATGCTCCATTTGACTTCAGATAAGAATACCTTTATGGTGAAAATGTGTTAAATTAGGGATAAATTCATGTTTTGTGCACGTGAGTAAATTTTGGCAATCGCAAATTATTTTTCATATCCATGAACAAATGCTACCCAGTTTGAATAAATTTTTTCTACATATATTTCTTTCTTGAGGTTCATTCATCTAATATTTGCTTTTGAAGAACATATGAAATAAAAAAGCATAAAAATATCTGTAATATTTAGTTGAATTTCTTTACAGATTGTTGAATCTGTGAGCATGGATCACCTGACATGCTGAGTTACATTTGAGATTCTTTTCACATTCTCTGATCCACAAACTTCTCTAATCATCATACATATGTTTAAATCTTATTGTTTTTATGTGGATCATGAAACACGCTTTTGTCACTTCGATTAAGACTCATCTCTCTCCTTAGAAATTAACCTACAGCCAAGGCCCAGTTTAACATTGTGCATATGTTTAAGTGCACTAGCACTGAAATCCTACAGCACATAGTTTGGATCTACAGCGATCAAAATGCCTAAAGGGAAGTGCCTTTTGCAAGCAGGAAAAAGAAGATAGTCATATTGTGCTGTTGACAAGACATGTAATTTTCCTTCAAACACCTACCGCTCACACAGAGAAAAAAAAGGGAAGCAAGATAACAATGAACTTCCGCTGCATTATCCTTCAGTCGCTCTAATCTTCCACCCACCTAACACATCCCTCCCTCATTTCTCTCACTTTACAAATCTCAATTTTCTTCCTTTACGTTCTCTTCCCACCTACAGTGTTGTCTTCCACCTCCTCCCTATATACCATCACACCATAACTGCACCACCATCTTCTAACCCAATCAATCCACCCATTTTCAATTGTATCAAGGAAAACGGGCTGATTGTTGATCATCCACATCTTCCTCTCTTTCTATCAGTCCTTCACATTTTCCTTTTATCCACCCACCTACTGGTTATTGACTGGTTCACTCCTTCTTCTCTTGCATCTCAACTTCTGTGCTTCTCGTCATTTTCACTTGAAATCAATAGTTTCATTATATCAAACTGAATGTTGGCCCTTCTCATTTTCCTGATCTCCTCTCTTTTGCTCCACTCCTCCTTTTTTCTCTCAATTGATTTGCACTTTTCTCTCTTCTTGTCACCTCCCATCTCTTCATTCCACTACAGCTTTTTCTTCTTTATTCTCTCTGCATGCTGGCTCATCATAATGGCTTTCATCATTATCACCCAGACAATAATTACCACATCATTCACTCCCATTCCTTTTTACATCTCAGCATCTCTTCTCACATCTCCTTCATATTCTCTTGTCCTTCCATCCCACAATCATCTTCATCCTTTTCCTCATCCATGATTCTTTCCTCTGTCTTCTCTCCATCTTCACCCTTTGATGCTCTTGACCATCTTTCCTCCTTCACTTCAACCCTTCACCTTATAACAGCATCATCATCATCAGCTCCCCTCACCCTTTTATCCCCACTGGGGAAGACGCTGCACTCGGGTCGCCACAGCAACGACTCAAACACTGTTGCCGTGGCAGCCCTATCAGCTAATTGAGGCAATTATAACTTATAGCAGCAGCTGTGGTACCAGTCCTTCCCTTCCCCCTCCTCCCTGGTTCCTCCTTCTCTCTCACTCTCTTTCCTTCCCCTTCCCCCTCCACTTTTCCATCCCTCCATCTTCTTCTTTGACCCTCCCCCAACTCTTCCTTAACTCTGCTGTCCTTCAACGCTTACCCTTGTCTACTAACCTCCATGTAGTTCTTCCTCTTCCACCAATTTAAAAAAAAGACTCCCTTCCCTCCTTCTCACTATTTGTCTATGGTTTTCCATCACATTCCTTCCTTTTCACTTTGCAAAAATAGTCTCATCAAGGCATAATTCTTTTCTGCCAGTGGTGTGAAATAAAAATGCTAACTTGTAATGATACAAATTTAACTTGAAATAAAATGTCTAAAAATCATCTCCCATTCGTCTTACAGAATCACTGTGCACATGAAATTATAATTAACATTAGATGGTTTTCTGAGCGACGTGATCGTGAGTAAAAAACAAACTGGAATGATGGAGAGCTTATGAGGAGATCCATGAGATGTTGTTTTTGTACCACAAACTGCAACAGTAATTTGTGGAAAATGTTGAATATTCAAAGACTCCCTTTTAGCTCAGAATGCAGAATTAGCTATAACAATCTGGTCAGAGCCCTGGATTTTAATAAGGTGATGGATAGTTTTTCACAGAAACTGGTGAAGAAGAAATTTCTGTTTTGAGGTAAAACAGCTCACACTGTTACTGTGTGTATATGGCTGTTTCACGAAGAGTGTAAACATTTATCAGGCTCTGTGATCAATGATTAGGTTAGACTTTGAGTGTGCCACCTGGTTACAGCTGATAGAGATGCAGACTGATGGTGTTGGATGGAAAATGAATCACTTTGTTACACTTAAAGTTTTTCAGATGAAAAGAAAATCACTTACAGGTGTGCAGAGTCTTTTCTGATTACACTATTCTCAGTTTCATATGATGCCTGAATACACTGCAGCCATCTAATATTCTATTTTTGCACATAAGATACCTGGCTTGACTGACTGTTTATTAGACTAGTGTCTAATAAACAGTAGGAAAGCACATTCATCATCATCATCTCACATGCTAACTTTACTAATATCCAGAATAAGCAAGCTTTTCTGCTCCTAACCTCTGCTGTTTGTCAATAGTCTGGGACACACAGTTCATTTATTGCTACCTGCAAAAGCTAACCAACAGCTAACCAACGTTATCTAATCTGGGTTAGCATTATTACTGCTATTGTTTCTCACTGTAATTCCAGTGTCCACTGTCATCACTGTGAGGCATGCAGTAAAATAGTTTTGAAAATGTGAAGATGAAGTGACATACAAATTGACAAAAAAATTCAAAAAGTAATTTGACAGATTTCCAGTGAATAAACACTGAAAATGTCCATATATAAGCTGTCATGACATTGTTGCTTCCAAAACTGAAGTTTTCCCAAAGTTATTTTCTCGAAATATATGATGTGTTTTAGAAATATGAAACAATTATTATATGGTAAAACTTTTTTTTTCTCTTTAACTCCTCTGACCGTCAATACTTCATGTCCTCCATCCTCTCCTTCACACTCCCCTCTCCCCCCTCTCCCTTTCTCTCTGAAAACGATGATGGTGTTGGTGGTTCCCCTTCCTTCTCTCATACACTGAAGATGCACTTTAGGTTTTCCCCCTCGTGGCCACCAGAGACCATGAGCTCTGATGTTACGGGAAAGACAGGGGGTGGGGAGTAAGGGTGGGGGGTTCTCACATCCACACAGATGCACATGCAAATTAAAACTGTGCACGTTCAAATGTGGACACATGGGTGCACGTGCACACAAGCACACACACACACACACACACAAACACACACACAAACACAAACACACACACACACACACACACACACACACACAGTTCCCTGGTGTGTGATGGCTGTGTAGCTTGTGATTCAGTGTGATTGCTGAGGGGCCTGCTGGGCCCTCGGCTGAGTGAAAGTGCTTTGACGCTTTAAAGATGCTTTATGTTCTGAGGATATTTGCCTATGCAAATTTTCAGGTTTATTAAAGTAAGCTGCCTCACATCCCAATCTGGAGTGGTTCTTAGTACATGTAACAAATATGGCCCAGTCTTGTGTAACTAAATGAGTGCTGAAAAAAAACTAAACATTTTTCAACCCGGCTTGGAAAAAAATATAGGATAAATAAGTAAAAATAAAATAAATATTCAAATATTCTTGACAGATATGCTTTGCAGATGGCAAATAGCATTCTATAACCTTTTCATCCAATTATAAATCAAAAGATATCTTCTAGGCTTCCTATATTTTACACATGCACACTAAAATAAGTAATTCTTTACAGCTTATCTATAACATCTGCTGGATCTCTCACCTTTCAAAGCACAAATAATATCTTACAAGAGCAGATTTTCAAGTCAAAGCAAAATAACTTTTGTCTTTTAGCTCAGTTTGATGATATAAAATAAAAAACTTTTCTGTTTCTGGTTTACTGATTTTTTGTGCTCTTTTGTCATCCTGCTTCGAAACATGCAAATTGATCTCATTTATGTTTCTCCAGTGATTCTGATCTGTGTGTGAGTGTGTGTGTGCAACATTACATGGCAAACTGAGCAAAGAACTCAACAAGGCAGTCTTATTTTTGAAACTGGTGCTTGTATAAAAACAAAAAAATGTTCCGTGCTGGGTGGAGGAAAATGAAGCACGCATGTTTGTGTTGTTTGCACATAAATGCATTCCCAATTAATGTATGCATATTTGTGCTAATGCTGGAATATGTGCATGTGTCATTGCATGCGTTTCAGTTTGTGTATTTTTCTGTGCATGCAGAGAAATAAAGGAACTCCATGCATGAGCAAATGTATGCCAAACTCCTCATGTTAAAGAGCTGCTTGCATGCACACTCAAGTGATTCTCCAGCCAATTACTGGGAGTGCCTGCCATGCATGTTGGGGACGGTACCCATGCCAGTGTGTGGTAAATATGTGGGAATGCTACACAAATGGATGGCTAAATGTGCAGCGCTCTCTCTGAGGGCTGAGTGCCACAGGGGAGCTTTGAAAAGCTCAGGAGCAAGTGTCACATCAACAGGAATTCTCTTCAATGGAAGGCACTTGGCCAAAAAGGTTCAAACACAAATGTGTAGTCGAAGAGGAAAATCGACTGTAGTATCACATGCAAGGATGAATGACGAAATATGCATATTCTGATATGGTTTTATCCGTGTTTTCACTGATAACAAATGACAACCCTTGCAAAAAAACAGTAAACAACTAAATGTGAGAAATGCTACGTCCACTCCGTGTTGGTTCTCCTTTGAAGATTATAGAATGCCTAT
Organism: Thunnus albacares; assembly: GCF_914725855.1. Lineage (NCBI taxonomy): Eukaryota > Metazoa > Chordata > Actinopteri > Scombriformes > Scombridae > Thunnus > Thunnus albacares. Next base: position 6,554,535 of record NC_058110.1, on the reverse strand, counting down.
AAGAGGAAAGCAGCAGGAGACATTTGAGTAACTGAGATTGATGTAGGTGGATATTTCAGTGGGAGTGGTGTGAATGTGCGCAGGGTGTGACAGGGCGGGTAACGTGTGTTTGAAAGTGAAAAGAGAGAGCGAGAGGGGCGAGTGTGCGCATGCGGCTCTTGTTCAGCAGTGGTCTTATCTACCTTGAACAGATGTATTTTTCTGCCTCTTTCTATGTCTTTGTAAGTGTATGTGTTCACATGAGTGTGTATGTGCATGTGTGTGCATGTGTGTGCATGTGTGTGCGTGTGTGTGTGTGTGTGTGTGTGTGAGTAAAGCTTATCTCTTTGGCCACTCAGCTGGAAGGCACCTTATCACATGCAGAGCACAATGTAAAAGAAACAGCAGATCGGCTGCCTGTGGCGTTTCAGCTTTATGCTGGGATGATCTGAATTCAGCCAGATGTTACAATTGGGGATACCCGCAGAATATAATATCATGAATTACTGCTGAAATATGCCGAACTAAGGAGAATATACAGTACTCACTGGTTTATTCAGCAACGATAAACATGGACATTCAACTGGTCTTCACTGGGCTCAAGTTTGAGTTTTATAACCCACAAAAGGAGCAGGACTGAACTGTGTTTTCTTGCTAGAGAGTGTTTTGCTTTCTAGTGCAGGATTATGGATGTACTGTATATAGGCTACTTCTCTGCAGTTCTACAGTTCTGCAGTTATAGCATTACATCTTCTTACCCTTCATAGTTAAACATCTTACTGCTACCACACACTAGCCCTTTTTAGCCATGCTAACAGCTTGGCTCTAGGGATGGCAAAAAACATTTTGGTCAAGACTGAAATATCTTACCAACTATTCGATAGATTGCCAGGAAACTTTGAACAGACACGTATCTATACATGTTTCTCTGTCTATCTGATGTTATATTGTTTTATGACTCAGTATGTTTTTATGACTTGTTGAAATGAAGGGGAGGACTTTGTATAAACTCTTTGGGCTTCCTTCCTCTCTTGCACAATTTAATATAACTTTTTATTGTGTATTTTTTTATTGTAAGCTTTGAGCAAATAACAAAAGAGAAAAAAAGGACATTCATGGTGTAAAGAGGATGTTATTTAGCAACAGTCTGGTGCTGATTGCACAAAATTTAACCAGCAGATCTGGCATGCGTAATTGTACCTTGACAGTGCAAAACATCATTCCAATAGAAAACTGCAGATGATGTCCATTTCCTGTTCATTCCAGCTGTAGTGCACTTTTTTGGGGGGCTCTAATCTAAAATCTCACCATGGCACCAACATAGTGAGGGCCAGCCCTGTGTATACACAATGATGCAGTGATCCCAATTTTTCTCTGCTGATAAATATTTGGATTCTGCAGATACCAATTCTTAATCAGATAGAGTGCAATCTTTTTCCCAAATGTGAGATTTGTATACCTCACTGCATGGACCTCATGAGGATTACTTTTATATGGTTACACCAGGGATTGCTGTGACACTAAAAACTTGTAACTGATAGTGGAAACACACAATTTTATAATGACAATAACAATGTGCTTGATAATATCAGTGTCTGCTCTGATATTTAGTGTTTTCTAAAAAATAAAATATGTAAAATGTTTTTATGTTGACACAGTCATACACACAGACATAAAGAGACAGCCACAAACGCAGGCAAACATTCACAGTCTAACTCCTGATCATGAATAAGTAATGAGGGGTGTGTTAATGCAGAGGCATGAGACCTTTGGAGCTCATGTAAAAGGCCAGGGTCAGGAGGACTGCTATTTGATATTCAGCCATGGCATTTTCTCTGCAGCACACACACACACACACACACACACACACACACACACACACACACACACACACACAGTGGAAAGTGTGTATCTTGAAACAGAAGGTGAACATGACATTAAACCACCTGCAAATATTCTCTTCCCATAGAGAGTCTCTTTTGTGCCATATATCTGAATCATGTAAAATTTAAAGGAGAACTTGACATGTTGACTTTTTCGTGAATTTCAAATAACTTGCAAACCAATTGTAATTCAGTTAACTATGTAAAATTTGTACTGATAATGATGCTAAGGGAAAGGCCATGCAGCCATTAATATCATAAGAGTTTATTCCTTTGAGAGCTTGAAAGTGTGCAGTAGATTTTAAGGTAGATATCGGGCATGCTATGGTGACAATTTGACCATTGGGGTGGTATATGAGGAGAGCTTATAATGTTTCCAAATTGGCAGTGTTTCGTCCATCCTCTCAAGAACACATGAACTTCAATCTGCAACATCAGGCTGCAAGTGGGATTTTTTATTCTAATGGTAAATAGGTGCCATCAATGACTGGGATTCATCTTCTAGTGAACATGAATCTAAAGCAAATTTATACCAAATTTCATGGAAATATGGGCAGCAGTTGTTGAAATGTCTTGCACTGGAACAATGTGTTAGACAAACAGATAGCTTTGAACTCTTCACAGTTTTTCATCATGGACTTGGTAGGCTTCTGCTGCTAGCTGGATGTATACCTTTGTTGTTGTTGCTCAATTTGTGACATTAGTGGCTAGCTAGCAATGTATGCAATAATGTGTGTGGAGTGGGTCTGTGCTGTTGTTGTTTTTTTTTTAATTGAAACTTTATCATAACACATTCCATTTCACAGTCCAAATGTTAATCATTTTAAATTGAAATTAAAAATCTTGTAACAGGAAATATAGATTGTCAAGGTCAATGAAAATAAAATAAAACAATAATAATAAAAGTACAGTAAAAAGATATATTAAAAAAGGCAATTCTATATGTTTGCAAAAAGGTAACTATAATAATCGATTGTACATATAGTCTTTGTTTTGAAGAGATTTTAGAGACCTCAAAAAATATATCAAATCATGGAGGAACAGATAAAATAATGTAATTTCTAATACCATTTGTGAATAAAAAAATGTACCCATTTTAATCATCACATTAACAGTAAAACCAATTTTGGGGTCTTTACCTTCAAAATATATTATAACATTTTTAACCAAAAGTAAAATTATGTTTATGATAGAAATGACAACTAAAGTCTGACTAAAATTGGGCAGCAAAGTTACAATTGAAAAAAAGTGAAGCAGACTTATCTCTTAACTCACTAGGAAGTCCAGTCTTTGTACTCTTTCGTCTCTGTAAGTTTACGAAATTTCAGACCATCAATAAATGCTAATGTTTCATGCAAGTGGAAACATCTTCAACTCACATGGACACCTTTTGCCTCAGTTTGTGGTGATTTTGTGTGTAACGCACCCAGCCTGTCTTTCTTACTTTGTATGTGTTCTATGTAGGGCTGCAACAAATGATTATTTTCATTATTGATTAATCTGTTAATTATTTTCTTGATTTATCAATTAGTCATTTTGTGTGTAAAATGTCAGAAAATGGTGAAAAGTGTTGACCACTGTTTCCCAAAGCCCAAGGTGATGTCGTGTCTTGTTTTATCCACAAACCAAAGATATTCAGTTTACTCTCATAGAGGACTAAAGAAAACATAAAATATTCACAGTCGAGAAGCTGGAATCAGAGAATTTGGACATTTGGAATTTCATCAGAATACCAAGAAAAGTACTGACAAAACAGTTACTGTAGTGCTCTACACTTTAGTGTTTAGTCCTTGATCTGCTCTATGGCGTGTTTGTGTGTGTTTGTATGAGTGAGACAGAGACTACAATTGCAGCTGAGCTAATACAGTATGAGCTGCCTTTGATGTGTCCAGACAAATGTTCAGCTGTTCCTTGATGCTCTCACCGTCTGTCTGTCAAAACACCTGAAACAACAAATAACCACACCAGCAGCTGCCCTGAGGCTAACCCCCGCTGCTATTTTGAATGTGCACACGCACCTGCCAATTGTGTCATTGCTATAAAACCAGTAATAGACCTCACAAACACATTTTATTAGCAGATCTGAGATCTCATCTAGCAGATCTCATCCAGGTTAAGAGTACGCTGGTAGCAGAAAAAAACAAATGGTACGTGTGAAAAAAATATTTTAAAGTTAAACGAGCATTGCTGTGCAAATGTTGAATTAGCTTTCCACATTTGCCTTTCTTGGTTTCAGTGGGGCAGATAGTTGACTCGTGTGTTCAGTTTGATACATGTAACTGGCATTTAATATGAATTTTGTGTGCTACATTCTTTCAGGTTCTGCACTTCACTGCAGCTAAGAAAACACAAGACTGTTGTGTGTCTCTGTGTGTTGAGTGAATGGATTAAACAAGATTAGCTTTTGACCATCAGCATGACTATCAAGTGTATGTGTGTATAGTTTGGGAGTATCCTAGTTACAGCTGGAAAGGCACAAATCACAGTCACCCAGAATGGCTTCTCAACCCACATAAACACACTCACTCACACACACACACACACACACACACTCTCTCTCGCACGGTTACCCAAGCTGCCTCTGTCTCACTATATATAGACCTGCCCTATCAGGCTGCCTAAGCAAGTTAAAAATAGCTCTGCTCCATGCTTTCACGCCCCCCCCCCCCCCCCCCCCCCCCCCCTCTCTCTCGCAGACAAAAACACACTCCCAACCCCCTTTCCCTGTGTTTCACCTCTCCACACAATTTTAGCACCCCCCCACCCCCCCCACAAATCTCTTCACATCTCCTCCCTCCTCATGTTCTCATAATACTCGATCATAATACTGTAGTGGCAAGTCTAAAGCTAAACACACATACTGGTGCCGGTGAGACATACTACCCTGCAACTAAATGTAAAATTTAGCTCAAAAAAAGCATTATTTTTAGCCAGTGTGCCTTTAGGGGTGACAGTGTTGGTTGGTTGGTTAGTTGGTTGATCCACCACTTTCTTCCAGACTGAAACAGTTCAACAACTATTGGATGGATTATGATGAATTTTTTAAAAGACATTCATGATCACAACAGGATGAATCCTTATGACTTTGTTGATCCCCTGAATTTACCTCTAGCGCAACATCTACTTGATGGATTGCTATGACATTTTGTACGTTTTGATGTTCAGGGCTCCCAGACAAGGTATCCTGATGACTTAAAAGACTTTTCCTACACCATTATTGACATCTGTGGTTTTAAGTGAGGTCTTGAAAAATGTTGGATCGCTTGCCATGAAATTTGGTTCAGACATTCATGGTCCCCACAGAATTACTTGGTATACTTTGTATTTCTTTGGTTTAGATTGGAATACCTGCAAAACTAATGACATTCCCATCATCCTCACTACACATTATATTTAGTGCAAATGTTAGAATGGTAATGTGCTTAACTAAGATTGTGAACATAGTAAACATCATCATACCTGCTAAATATCCGCATGTTAGCGTTGTCATTGTTATTATACTAATGTTAGCATTTAGCTCAAAGCATCACTGTACAATCCAGCCACAAAGAGCTGCTAGCATGACTGTCAGACTCTTACTTCAGACTCTTGGTTACTCTACCTTGACTTATTCTCTTGTCAGGTGATAACATGACTTCTTCTGTGGTCATGTAAATGTCACAACAGATGAGGATGAGGAGAAAATTATGTTGAGATATAAAAATAGCCAGATAGAATTCTATGATCCACAATTCTACTGTGCTTCATATGCTCTGCATTTCCAATTACTTCCAATGCCACAGCATGTCAGGTGTGTGTTACAGTTTCAAATGAAGTACATCATATGACACATTTGTACAGACAGCAAGAACTAAATGAAAAGGGAGTAAATACATTGATGCAGCAATACATTTGATGATAGAGTAAGAAGGTGTCTGAACTGTGGTTAACCAATATGTTGTAACTGGGTTTTACAGAGTTTTGTTTATACAAGTGAGGATTGGCACACATTATAACCATCATCATATAGGTGTTTGAAAGTTAGAAGTGTGAGAATCACAACACCACAGTACATGGATGGCATATATGCATATCATTCACTTGTTCACAACAGGCTACATGCCTGCAGCACAAACTAATCTTAACTCCACTTTTCTGCTTGGACCACATGCATAATAAAAGGAACAAGAGTGACACAGAGGTAGCGGGGCTGCACAATGTGCTGTCTCATTTGAGTAAATGAAAAGCAGGAATGCATATGCATGGTGAAAAGCATACAAAAATGTCAGTGTGAAGAGGCCCTAAGTTTTGACAGTCCTTGTATTCATATTTCCTTTGAGGTATGCAAATGTACAGTACTGGACTATTTTAAATTCATAGTGATAGTGTTCGAAATGAGGCTGTGCCTATACTTATAGCAGCTCAGCTTGTCTAGTGAGCAATCACTCCACCAGTCAGTCAAGCTCTTCTTTGTATCCAAATGTGCACACACACCTGACACAGAGACTGTACACCAGCTCTTTTTGTGAGAATGATCACAACACACAAGTATTTCTGTGTTTTCAGTATAAACTCTTTAACCATTAGCTACATGTGAAACACAGTGCACAGAGCAATGAGGACAATGTGCCAGAGACAATGCATGCCCCCGTGGTCACTCAAGTTTCAGAATAGTCCTTTTTCACATGAGTTGTCATAGTAGGTAAAGCATGTGTTACTAATAACATTAACAGTGGCTATGTTCTATTTAAGTGTCCCAGTAAGTCACGACAGTGTGACAGTGAGCCAGCATAAACAATACCAGGACCCTGAAACTAAGGCAGTTAAATGGGATTCAGCTGTCATTAATTTCATTATACCTATACACCTGTGCTTTTCCTGCTGTGAAATGTGAAAATGTCCTTTGTGAAAAAGATCTATTGCCACCCATGAGCATGCGTGCATTTTTACCAACAACACAATGATAACCTGGTTGGTTAACAGTGACACAGTTAAACGACAAATCAAATTAAGACACAGTCCTCTCAAGACAAGTGACAGTGAAACTAGTATCATCTTAAAGCTTATACTGAAAAACACACATCCAGATGTAAGTAACAGGAGCAGTAACGCACTGGTTTAGATTTCACATGTGACCTGCTGATGCCATGAAGCAGACTGTGTTTTACCTGTGTAGACATGTGTGAGTGATTGACTTATGTCGATCAGAGATCTGTGCATGGTGCATGAAGGAAACTGAACCTCCCCAAAACTTTGGCATGCACTTTGTTCACTGTTGCTGGTTTATGTGTGCACATGACATGTGCAATATGAAGCAAGAGGTGTTCAGTAAACATTACGTGTCTAGTGCATTTTGTAGTAGGTTCAACACTGAATATTGAGGTAAACAGATTGCTTTCTTTCAGCTTTTGATGGGATCTGATGACATGTCAATTACAAATATTAAGGGGGACAAATTTCCATATTTCATACATGTGGGGGGCCATGACACCCAGCACCCATGGCAATACACACCTATGTCTGACCTATCAAGACTGCTATCATGGCATTTATTCAAAAGTAGCTAGTATTCAGATATGAAACTGACATTTAAAATGTCTATCACAATTATGTGACAACATGCATGTCTGGAAGGGGCCTGAAATGGCTGACCTTTGCCTTTAAACGTGGCAGGAAAAGACGTTGTATTGAAGTAGTTCATTTCAAGAATAAAACAGTATTAGGATAGCACAAAATAAAGATGCATTGTTTATTTCAGTTAAGGTATTTAAATTGCATAGTGGGCAAGGAGTTCAAAATAAAGTAAAAAAAAAAAAAAGCAAAAAAAACAGTATGCATCAAACAAACTCTGTGACCCCACTGCAACATGTATTTACACAACCTGAAGAGGGGAAGTGGTGCAAAAGGCATGACTTGTGTTTGCAGTAAAATCCATCCTGTAACCTATGTCAGATAAACATGTTGTGGAAACAGAGCTGCTATGTTTTTTATGAATGTGGCTTGGAGGTTAATGGCTACTCATGCTGACATTGTCTTTGTGTGTCCACAGGAAAACGGTCAATCGCTGTCACATCCTGAGTGGAAGCTGGAGGGGAAACTGACAGTATGTTTTTCTTTTTTTCATCAACACAAAAGTCACCACCAACTTGTTGACTCAGTAGGAAGGAAGGCATGCATTTATGTGTGTGTATTTGTCTGAGTACGAGCATGTGTGTCTGCGTGGGTGTATGCCCACCTGTTCATCAGTGCACATGGATGCAAACACATTTGTAGGTTTGTTTCTATTTTTATGCAACTTTGTATGTTTGCATGCTCCTTACATCCAGATCAGGAAGAGCTCCGAAGATAAATCCAAGCTGAAAACAGTGGCAAAAAGAAATCCTGTTTCCTAGTGTTTCCAGGCAGTGTGTGTGTCTGTGTGTGTGTGTGTGTTTGTGTGTGCGTGTGTGTGTGTATCCATTACATAAGTAGGTGAGAGAGGACAAACACTTATGAACAATGAGGTTGCTCGCTTTGTATAACAAAAGCAACAAAACCATCTTCCTTGTTCCTTCTCCTGTACAGAAAGTATCTATAACTACAGAGTGAAAGGAGTGGAAAAGAACATTTAATTTTCACACATAGTGTTCTCTTTGAAAACTCATGCAATGAGCATGCAAAGACAAATGTGTAGACATCACAGACATACAAACATATACTTAATGTATACTTATTCCCATGCATGCACTCCTTTACAGGCAACCCCAACTACTTAAAATGCCAAAATGACTGTGAGATATATGTTGTTTGCAGCTGCAGCCTGCATCATTTTTGAGAAATTAGGGTCTTTTTGATGTCTGTAAAAGCCAGTTTCCAAAGCTCTTATAATTCATAATGCTACCTTTTTTACCATGCTCTAATATTAGCATTTAATCTTCATGTTAAGTATGGAAAATTGACTTCTTTTTACATTCTTTCATATCAAATTTTTGCACACACAGGACTCAGCAAAATATGCAATGTGAACCAGCTCCATCTGATGAAGGCCACAAGATGTGGCTGAAAGCCCCTGAAAAACCAAATGTGTGTTGACAAATTTTTGTCAAACTGCCGTTACCAAGATTAAGAATGAAGCTCAATATCACCAAACTGTCTGGAAAAAGAAACTGATATAAATGACGCATGCAACTGTCTTCATCATGTCCTGGATCAGCCAGTGTTTTTAATCAATTATATTTCTCTCTCCATTTTCAGCAGCTGACAGATTTCTGCAAGAACAAACAACAGCATATATATATATTTTTTAAAATCAACACAAGCACAGTGAAATGTTAAACAGCTGTTTACTACAGTGCACTTGTGTCAAGCTGTGCCTCAGGGCAGGAAGCTATTGGATATTGAGCTTTACACCAGGATATGTGTGGGCAGAGAGGACCTGCACTGGGCAGACGGAAGTGAATATTCATTAGTGATAAAAGAATAGTTTCATCTGCTGATAAAAATAGAAATAAGTGGACTGAAGTAGAAATTAACAAAAAATAAAAAGAATATAACAGAATTTTGTTGCATCCTGCTATTCCTATTTCTGGGTTCTTCTTTTCTGCTAAAAATGAAGTAGCAAGTTGTAGGGCAGTGGGCTAGGAGAGATAGAAAGATGCAGCTTTGTGCATACAGCTACTGTGAGATGTAAGCCGGAGGGAGGGACCGTGCTTCAGCCAAGACACATCTCTCAAGCAGCTGAGATACTCTATATACACACACATGTTCACATGCACTCTCTGCTCACCCTTAATGCAGCTTAAATGGTGGACAAGGAAAAGCTTTTTGAAAGCATATCTATAAAGATAGGATAGTAGTTTATGAATAATTTGTCAAGGGACTTATGCTGGGGGGAGGGGTGGGGGGTTGTGTCAGGGAATATTGGATATGGAACAAGAGCGGAAGGAGCTGGGATCCCATATGGAGAAGAGAGAGAAACACACACACACACACACACACACACACACACACACACACACACACACACACACAAGAACAAGCAGCAGAGAATGAAAAACACATACAATCATATGAAAAGAATGCACTATGCAGAATATAGAGAACACATTCTGCACTGTATACAGGAGAATATATGAGAAGCACAGCACGGAGCACATGGAAAGAAAAGATTTGTGTGTGTGTGTGTGTGTGTGTATGTATGTGTGTAGCATCAATACATTCATGTCTGTGTGTGTGTGAGAGAGAGACAGTTAAAGAGAGGGAGAGACAGGTACATAGACACAGGACACACACACACACACACACGCGCGCGATGTGTTTCGTAGTCCGTCAGTCAGACAGACAAGCAGGAAGGGGGTCAATTATGGTTGTAATGATGCTATGAATAAACCAGTTAGAGGAAGTAGAGCTCCCATTAGGCTTCCCTCCCCAGGCTATTAATAACCAGAGAACTAATGCCTCCTCCGCAATCAATACACACACCCACTAGGACACGGTTAAAGACACATTCCGTCGTTTGATCTGAGAGTGCTGCTCAGTGGGTTGCAGGGAAAGAGGACTGAGTCTGTTGTAACCATCTGTAGTAGCTTGATGTGAATTAATCAAATATTAGGAACATAATTCTTCACCTTTATGTTCTTTTTTGTAAAATCCATCAAGTTAATCAACAGAAGTTTGATTCACGGCCCTGTCTCTGTCAGCTGAAATCAAGAAGACTCCCCCTGGGTTGAGCTGTTAGTAGATATCATGGCTTGTCAGACAAAAAGGAAGAGCGACAGATGTATGGATCAATATGATGGTGTGCTGCCAAATTAAAAGACAAGATTTTTCAATGTGTGTGCACAGATATGGAATGGCTGATGTTTGTGACGTCTCGCCTCGTAGGATACATCTTGGACCATGAAAATGGTGTTATTGTTATCTGATTAACTCAATAATCTCCAACATGCGTAACTCTCATCTTTGCGGACATGCCATGTTTATTATTAGAAGCTAGCAAGTACATGGGTCTAAGGGCTGGACTTTGAATGAGTGGACCCTTAAGCCCACTGAAGTGGGATTGGTTTCAAGACAGAGGGGAAGTAAATGGGTGAGCGGCATGGGAGAGACCCTGTAGCATTATCCATCCAGCCATCCAACCAGCCAAACAGCCAGCCAGGCAGCCAGCCATCCAGCACTAATCCTTTGCCACCCAGCACACATGTGTCACACTATCCTTCAGGCCTTCATACTTCAAAACAACAAAGGCCTTAAAAAAGAATGAAACACAACCACAATCTGTCTTTGATAATAGCACTTTCAAAATGTGTAATTTAAGATGCACCCTACCCTCCACCTTTTGTTTCAACAGACACAAAAGCAACCCGTAAAGGTGCGTTTTATTAGTATAAAAATCAGCCTTATTGTGATCAGTAGTCCTCATGGGGACCAAAGCCTGGTAATGAGGCAAAACGTCATTTCTGAGGTTCTGGTTAATTTAGGGTTAGGATTTAGGTTAGGCTGTCTACAATGAATGGAAGTCAATGCAAGGTCCTAACAAGGAAAGCTGTGCACAGCAGTTCTGCTTCCACAAACATACTGTGTGTGTGTGTGTGTGTGTGTGTGTTTATGTGTGAGTGTGTGTAGGGAGTACATCCATTATCAGCCTGCAGCTGAAGCACATTAGAGAAATAAGGAAGAGAAAGAAGCAATGATAAGGCTTATGAAGATAAAGTCAAACACTGTGCAACTATCAGCTGTTGAGAGAGGACACACACACAAACATACACACACACACACACACACACACACACACACACAGACAGACAGACACACACACACACAAAGAAACAGATTTCCAGACAAACATGTTTTTGCCCCTTGAGCTCATTTTCTTTAAAGATTAAGTTCTGAAGTACGAATAGCAGTAAGGTGTAGAATCAGATATTTTTCCTGCCATTTGGAATTTTCAGTTTTATGGCACTGGCACACACAGAAAGGCATAAGCCTCCAATTTAACCTTAATTTTGTCCAGGAAGACAAAGTTTTCTTTCTAATTGTGTTCACTTGTAATAAATTAATTACCTCATTACTTTGCATGGCCACTCCTGGCTGTCCCAGCACCACATGTAAATCTACAGCACTAAGACATAAATTAGGAGTGTCACTTTTTATTTGAAATTTAAAAATTAAATCAAAAATTAAATATTTTGAACTATAATTACCTGTTTGAATTGGAGTTGAAGGCACTGCAGCGGAAGACATTCCTTTAAAGCACTGTCTGTTTGTTTGACGATTTTGTAAAACTCTACAAGCTGTTAGCTTAACACTCAGGTGAGGTGGTGGAGACACCATGAATGGATGGAATATGGTCAAATAAATTTATGCTTGTGCTGAGAAACAGGACAGCAAAACTGTAGGAGGGTGTGGGGGGGTCTCACTCAGAAGGGTGAGACGTGAGGCAAAGATACTGCTTGAGGTGAAAGAGACAGGTACAACAGCAAGAAGTTAGTTATTGTAGTTTGGGCAATGGTCACTTATCAACACGGTAAGCATGTGGAGCTGCAGCTCATGGTGGCAGTTAAGGTACTTCGACTGATTCAATTTGTATCAAAATTCGTACTCAGGCATTATAAACATATATTTCTAGATACAGAGTGATTTATACTTTCTGAGGACATTATGTCTGCTGTACATCGCGAATAAAAGTTTTGCTTAGAAATCAGAAAAAAATATGTTCCCTCTGAGTCCAGATCTTGCCTGAGAATCATTTTTTAAGTTTTGGTTAGTATCAAAGAAATCCAGTGATAGTTGTCTGTACATCCATTAATACATTGCAAACATGAACTGCCAATAGGTAATTCAATGTTTTTTAAGGATGCCAATTTGTTAAGAAATGCAACAGCAGCAAATACATCTTGCCCTGTTCCTCATAGAAATGAACACTTTTCCAGATAGGCTATATGGGTTGCTTTCAAATTACAGAAATTCGAATGAACTGAGTGTTAGTTTGAATTTGTTCAAACTTATTTTTTTGAGAAAGTGACTGCCCTAACATATATGTAAAGAGTTAGACAGAGACATCAGAAAGTGTTCCCTTTCTGGGAAGTAGAGGGAGGAAAACTTATGTTTTAAAACCCAGATTAGCATGAATTGGCCATTGAGTCAACAGACAGACCTATTATATCTCTATATGAGTCTGTATATGTCATCCAACCACACACGCACATACACATCCAGACACACATATGCATAATGCACCTGACCTGTAAATGTGAGTTCATTGTTAGAGTGGAACATGAAGAGAGAGGGGAAAGCAGCAATAAAATTGATTTTTATTAGGTTTCAGCTCATTACGTTTCCGTGTGTGTGTGTGTGTGTGTGTGTGTGTGTGTGTGTGTGTGTGTGTGTGTGTGTGTGTATCTGTGTCTGTGTGTATGAGTTGGGGATGGGGGCACGACCCGTGGTTGCCAGAGCAATTTAATACAACAATCGTCACACCTGACATTCTGTAGCCAGTAGTGAAGAGATAAGGCTTTGGACTGCTTATATGACCCTTTCACACATGCAGTCTATCCCTGAAATGTTCGGGAACATTACCTTCATGAGGTCATGTGTGAAAAGGAGCAGGGATCAATATTCAGGGAAATCTGTACCTCAAATTTCACACCTCAAGACCTAGTAACAGTTCAGGGAAAATGCCGGTATGGCTGTGATGTGAATGAAAATAGTAACATTGCAGGGACAAGCATGTAAAGGGTTACGTCTGTCTGACAAAAGACACTTTCACGTGGAGTGAGCAAACTAGTCATAAGACATGATGTGTGGGTGGCGTACTGCGGGTTGGGCGGTACTTGGTTTTGGCCAAGAAAAGTATATAAGAAGGAAGGGTCATCACTGTCACTGTCACACTTGAAAGCTCTTGGCAGTTAGCGTGGTGCAGACATCTCCTTCATCTCTCCCCTCTCAGTTCCACAGGTTATCAGTCTAGGTGATGGGGGCACCGCTATTTCGGTGTGTGTTTCATGTGTTTTCAAGGTACATTTCGTTTGAATTGCGTGTTAATTCAACGATTTATTTGCATGGAAGTTATGTTAATGTTATGCTAGATTTATACATGATTGAGGTTAGTAACAGTAAGTTAGCTAAACTGTGATAATACCCTAACTAAATTAACTCTGAGCCCATTAGCTAACGTTATATAATGTAATCTACAGTTTTTGATATGGTGACCAGTTGGGGCACCAGACAAATTACAGCCCAGGTATTGATTTTATCACGGCAGAGATTGCTTCATTCATAATTACAATGCATTATTTTCTGATGATCAAGTTTGTTGTTTAACATTTTATGTGATTTATCTGATAGCCATGAAATGTATGACTGTCGTCTCATAGCAAAGGGTTAGTTTATAGCCACTAATACACAATTGATAATCAGTGGTTTGTAAATGTTTCATTTGAATATGTGATATTCCCATAACATTAGCTATTATTAGTCCTGTCAATCATCATAAAGAAGCCTCCAGATCAAAATAAAAGGAAGAGAGACAGAATGAAGAATACAATTTTGTTAACAATACTTATTTATCCTAAACTCAGTATTTTCATGGTGAGCAGTTTAATTTCACTCGCCATGAGCCCTGTAAAGTATGCCTATAAACATCTTTGGATACTATTAGGAAACCAAAAAACAAATGCACACATTTGGAAAAATTAGTCAGTATTTTTTAAGTGTGTACTTTCATTTGGTAGAGGCATTGCTTTATCAAAGGTAATATGACGTATATATGTTGGATTTTAGTGTGCTTCTCAATGCATCTTCCATAGGCTTCAATAGTTTTGGCACCAAAGCCTGGCACCAAGCAAATCTTAGAAAGTCAGCTCATCTGTTTTCAACATGGCAGCCGCATCACAAACTTTCTCATATTACGGCTGAACAGTATACTAAAATATGTTTCTGGAAACATTAGATGCGAGAAATAGGCAATGCAGTAACATAATCTTGGTTCATATTTGATCAGGAGTGCCTATGAAAGTTTGATTGGAGTTTTATGGCAGTTGGCATCCATAAGTGTGTGCAAAAAGGCACAAGACGGAAATGTTCCTGAATGTAGCTGCATGTATGAATAATGAAAACCACTAGCGGTGTCCAAAAGGTTATCCCAGTAATTTACCAAGAACTATGTGTAAGAGGCTTTAGTGTCATGTCACGCTCACATACAGTACATGCACACACACAACACAAATGTTTCTCATTTGAGGAGTGATCTATTGGCGCAGACAGATGAAGAACTCTCCACAGTTCCAGAAATTACCTCCCCTTGGGAATGAAGCAAATTAAATTCCACCACTCACACCTGGTCCCAAACCAGTGGAGAGGAAGATTGAGGAACAGCAAACTACTATAGGGTCCAATTCATACCTGTCTATTTCACTGGCCAGACATTTATATACACTACAGTCAATGTGTACAGTTGAGAGCCTACAATCTATACCTTCATAGCAAAAATCCTATAAGGAAAAAAGAAGCAGAGGTTTAAAATGAAACTGAGTGAAGATGATTGGCTCTTCTTTCATTTGAAGTAATTTCATAGTTCACAGACAGAATTTGTTATTACTCATCAGTCCCATACGAACATCAATCACAATTGGCTCAGTTTTTACTTAACGTTCTTACCATATTGTGTGTGCACAGTTTTTCTGGAGGATAATTGCATCCAAGTTAGATACTAACTAAAGATTTTTAGCAAATGGTTTATACAATTAGATTTTTGGGTGCCATCATTTATTTTTTCCTCCAATTAAAATTTGATTTAAATTAAAATAATCTGGCTAAACAGGCATCTTTACAATCCGTCCGATTGCTTGACTGCAAATGTTTTTTGCCCTGTCACATGGCTATAAGTACAAAATAAGAAGTTTTAATACATTTAAAATTTCCTTTAAACAGTAGTACAAGTGGAGAAGGGTCATGAAGTCCTGGCTGGTTCATTGAGTGCATTTAAATGCGCACCAGTATCATCAGGCTCAGGTTTTTGGAGTATCCCCATTATGTGGTGCTCATGGAAACACCATAAACTGGTTTCAGAAAATGAATATGCTATCTGGAGTACTCCAATAGAAACCAGGATACTCTGGCATGTAAACACCTTGTCTAGGTTTATGAAAATTTTCTGTTGGTAGAGAAATGAGTGGCTGAGCTGTTGAAGAATCAAGACATGATGAACCGATGATCACAAACCTGGATACTATTAGAATCATGTAAAACAGGGATATGAATAACCAGGTTTCTCATGTTCCATGTAAACGTCATATCCCCGAAAAATATCAAAACAAGGACTCAAAACCGGGATACTACTAACACACCCAGTGATGTTACACAACAATATCTAAAGTTTGCACAACAGTAGCTAACATTAAGCTACTGGTTATAACAGACCACGTAAGGCTATAGCAGCAGTGTTATTCTTCTCTCAAAAGTAGTCTTGCTTTAAACTGAACCTAATTTTAAACAGAAATGCACAGACTAAATAGAACACTTTACTAGTGCCTATAGGGCTCTTTTTAATGACCATACTGCCCGCGTGCGAATCAATAATTAGAGCGCAAAAACACAGCATTACCCTCCTCCAAACTCCACTGTGAATTAATCAAATCTGCAGCTTACAGTTTGGTAGTGGTACTTGGACACAACACAAGAAATAATTTAAACTGGCCAAGATATTATCCTTGTGTTTGCAGTGTTTGTAAATCCATGGTGAATTAATTAGCTTTGATACACCAGTCAAGAATACCATTGTTCTATGTGTTCTGCATACATACTACACAGTGCCTTATTCATTATTTGTAAATCTGTTGATATCACAACACTCCTGTGATTTCAGCCAGCAGTGTTAACAGCACAAGCCCTCAGTGACCACACATCCTTGCCTAAGGCACTTTTCCCTCTCATCCCTTCGTTCTGTTTCATTCTTTATTCAGAAGTTTTCTTCCATGCATCCATCCTTCTCTTCAGCGCTATATCCTGTGCTCCCCAGTGACTGCATATTACACTGGGAAGCAACCTCTGTTTCCCCTCCCTGCTGTGCATGCATTGCGCATGTGTGTATCTGTAAAGTGTAGTGAGTGTATAATAGGATGTACAGCTCTGTCCTATACTACCCATCTGTAGACTCTCCTCTTCTTCCCATCTCCACCCCCACAATTCACAACCTGCCCCATCTGCACCCATCACTTCTTTGCACTACAAACCTACAGCCTCCTCCTTTAATCCATTTTCTTCATTCTCGTTGACCCCCCCTCCTCTTATGAAACTGTCTTACACTCTCAATCACCTCCTGCCTTCTCTCTTTAATCTCTTCACCAACTACTACCTTTTCCTCCCATCCTGTTTATCACTTCCTTGAATTTTTCTTCAATAAGCCTCCAGTTAACCAAGAATCAGGTACTTCCTGAAGCCAAAAACACACATTTACACACCTCCCCAGCTACAAAACTAATATAATATTAAACAACAATATAAACACAGAACATTTGTGGCTGAAATGCACTGCAAACTGCATGTGAAGGCATTCAACCATCACTGGATTTCACTTGAGTTTCAAAACCAACACAGTGTTTTGTTTCAATATGGGCTGTAATTTCTACAATGCGGTATTTTCCAATGTGTGTAAGCAGCAACGCAGGTCAAGCTGCAGGTCTGAGCTTCACAAGACAGCTGTGAGCAAAATGTTTCTTTTTTTATTGAGATGGAATTGTGGTTTTGTGTTAAGTTTTAGCACACAACTGTCCCAATTTAAGATTAAACAGAAAGGTGAATCACCCTTTGCTGTTTGTGCAACAACTTGCCTGAGGAGATCAGGGAAGCAAACACTGTTTCCTCTGTTTAACTTACCTTTGAAAGAACATTTTGGGAAATATACTTATTTACTTTCTTGCTTAGAGTTTTATAAGCCAGCCAGGCGGCAGGGGGAGACATATAGTCTTGTTGTATCCAAAGCAAAAAAAATCTGCCTACCAGCACATCTATAGCTCACTAATTAACATGTTATGTTTCATTTGTTATTGCACATTACATCTAATTTGTTACAGCAAATCACTTTGTTATAAGGTAAGCCAATCACCTGCTGGCTCTAGCATGGTATTTAGCATACAGCTGAGAGAATTATCAATCTTCTCATTTACCTCATAGCAAGAAATTAAATAAGCGTACGTCACAAAATGTTAACGTATATCTTTTATTAGCCCATTATTATGTTGTATTGATCTGTCATTCTGTAAAGCACTTCCAGCTGCCATGGTTTGATTTCCATCTCTTGAGCAAGAGACCAAAAATCCAACAGTGTCACTTTGGATCACAGCATCTGCCAAAAAAATGTAATGCAACTATATGTTTTAAAAAGTACTGCATAAACACAATTTATTATTATTACTTCTAGTATTAGTATGCAAGTCAGTCTGATTCCCTTTCTTTCTCAACACATCTGGTCTTCATTCATTATTTATTCAAAAGGCCAGAAGGACAGTGGACTGTCTTGTGTGACCTCTGTAGCCTCCTGGGAGCCCAGGGCATGCTGGGAACATCCTGTGTGCATGGACAGAGTTACAGCTGATCTTCCTCTCTGGGCTGGTGTGTTAACAGACCCTGTGGAAAGAACGTTTACATACACACACACAGATACATACACACAACACACACACAGAGCCATCCATGTCCTGTCTGACCGTAATCACCTGGAGTCATCTACAGGGTCTTCAGCTTGTATACGGCACATGTTGCGCAGTGTATGGAGAGCACTAACATGTGCAGCAAAGCTTAATGTGATGTTGCAATCAATACTTCCAATGCTACACTGTCAAGGTTACAGGGGAGGAGCAGCACCATTGTGTTCAGTCTATATGTGGAAGAAATGTGTCCTCAGATCTGATTCTCATCATGATTCATCTTGTGAAATGGATTATCATTCATAAGTGAAGAGAGAAAATCTGTTCCGTGTGATGGCAGGCTGGCTAATTTATTATCTGACTGTTTTTTCTCAAGTAGTTATAAGCATGTGGTTTTGGGCTGTGTGTATGAAATTCATAAAATTAGATAGAAGGAGTGTGTTGTATATTTGTGCGAGACTCCCTGCTTTGAAAAACAAAGCTTGTTGTCTTTATATGAGATAATAAAGCTTTTCTTATTGAAGTGCCTATGGACATATCTAACACTGTCATGTATGTAAAATATGTCAGCTCCAGTGTGTCAAAACCAAGCTGTATCTAAGTTACCACAGGCTCAATGCTCACAACAGCAGCAATTCAGCTTCAAAGGATGACGAGAGAGAGAAGAGGAATGTGTGTGTGTGTGTATGTGTGTGTGTGTGTGTGTGTGTGAGCTTTCTCAGAATACTTATGTACTATGGGTGATTACGCAGGAGAGGGGCTGTGCTGACGTCAGAGAGTGTGTTGCTGATGCAGAAGCCGAGCAGCCACTGAGTAAGTAACAGCCAGATTCTCCCTGGAGCATCCTTCCTCCATTCATCCCCATTATTCTCTGTCATGAGGCAGTGAAGGCTTGATTGGTCCCAAGCAGAGTGTAGGAATCGTAGGCAAAGGCTATCAAGGTAGTATGATGTAGAAAGGGGGAGATATAGAGAGACGCAGATGCTGGCAATAATGACGCAGACCCACCCCCCCCTTACATCTTTAATTCATGCTGAACGTGCTTGTCATTCAGATCCAAGTCTCTGTATGTGTCAGAAAATCCTTTGCAGTGGGAGAGAGAGAGAAAAGTGGAAAGAGCTGGAGGGAGAGAAAATTACAAATAGAGAAAATGCTATAACAAGGGGCTTTATCTCATCCATGGGATGTTACCACGGATGCACTGTAATCCCTACACACTGACACTGATTGATACTCCCTCCCTAACAATGGCTTCATGACAGTTTCTAATGGACCCATTAATAAATCATTACAAGCTGACATCAATGTGTGCCAGCCACATCAGTTGATGCAGGGTCACTGAGTTTGTCCTAGATGTTGCTCCTGCCCAGCAACTTCGCTGTCAGGACCTCGCCCCGCCCTGGCATGCTGTCTGCTACACTATATCCTTCACCCAGTTCCCAGGCATTCACAGTGGGCAGAGAGGCAAGGAATCAAGGCGGGGATGTGCCCAGAGGCTGTGAGGCCTGGTAACCCACTTCCAGTTACCCCAGGCCTGTTACATGCTGCCCTGCCAGTAACGCTGCCAGTAACTGATACTTTTGGCCTATGGGAAAATACAGCATGGATTGGTCCCATTCAAGGAGTTACATTCATATTGAACAATTTATGCATCATGATTTAGGCGCAGGAAGTAGTGAGCCCTATATGTATTGAGGAATAAGTAAGGGTGTGGAGGTCGGTGTGGTTGATTGGCTTAAATACGAAGGATCAGCTGATGTCTCCCCAGCAGTACCTGCAGCAGCTTTTTTGTCCTTTTTCAGTCAAACAGTTCTAGGAACAATGGAACCACAGGAACCAAACGAGCAACTAAAAGTCGTGTGCATTGCTGTTTGCGTCTGAACAACCTTGAAGATTAGGCAAATTAAACTGATGACAGATTAAAAAACAATGTTGATTTTCTCACACAAGGACACAACAACACAAGGACACAGCTATCGAGTCATTGTGTTGTTCTTTGTGTGTATTGAAGAGTGACTCAAGCCACATTTCAACCACAGGGACTTTCACCAGGGACTAAGAACCTTTTGAGGAACTCAGTCCCTCTACCTGCGTTTCCACTGGAGGGGCCAGGGTTAAGTTCCAGGGAGATTGTTTTACCCCACAAAAAGACCTATTTATTTGAGACCTATAAAAGTGTCTACTGCCGGCAAATGGAAAGAATAACTCACAACATCAATCTAGAATCAAATCTATGAATGTATTGAATTGAGAACTGATTATGAATCGCAAATTGAATTGATTTTGAATCGCAAATTGTTTTGAATCGCAAATCGATTGTGAATCGAAACGTGACCCCAAGAAATCGAATTGAATCGTGAGATTTCCTGAATCGCGCACCCCTAGTGTGCGAGCAAGCTGAGAGCACCAGTGAACAAGAGAGAGAGAGCAGCGGTGGTTGAGTGAGCTAGAGAGTGAATGAAGAGAGGGAGCGGCGGTTGTGATAACAAAGCCATGAATGAGTGAAACAAAGTTATGTTCTAAAGCAGACATAAAACCATCAAACACTCAACAGATGTTATACTGTGGAGACAGACGCTCTTAGTTTGTGATACATTTTCCTTCTCTGCATTTCTCCTTTTCATTTATTATATCCAACCCATGCAGCAGTTACAAAGAACAATAGGACAAATCTGTGTTGTTTCTTCCTCATGTGTGAGCACCGCCGTAATTTTTAAAATTCCTCATAGGTCTAATGTGCATGATCTACCTGGTTCCTCAGATGCAGTGGAAACACTGCACAACAGGGACTTGAAGTTCCAAGTTTAGTTCCTGAGAGTTTAGTTCCAAAGTACCTGGAACTTTCAGTCGAAAATGGGGCTTCAGTGGATGTAATGAATTGATGCAAAGGAAATCTGCAGTCTTTGATGGTTATTTATTTAGTTAGTTCCTAACCTTGATTAAACAATCAGCACTTTTAGTCCTCTTGTTTATTGGCTTTGTTCTCAAGTCACTCTTCTTCATTCTGATACTTCCTGAACCTTTGGAAAGTGCTCCCCGAGGGGGCTTTTTTGGCACCTGGAAGTATTGTGGAGGAATTACATTTGGTCTATAAAGTTACTGTGTTCCTCAAAACATTCTTGGTCCAGTGAGAAAGTTCCTATGGTGGAAACTTCCTAACTGTCATTGAATGTTATCCAGGGTTTCGCAGAATTTTCCAATATTGATATTATTGTCTGGCTGGGTTGGATTTTTGCCACCTGTGTGTCTTTACTCCTTGTGCTGGACTCTAATCATATATACACACAGCATGCCTCCTGTTTATCAAGCTATGCAATGTTGTTTGGCTTTAATTATTTTGTGGGCACAAGTGCAAACAGGCTCTATGGTCTATACCTATTTAAACTGACAGAAACAAGTGGCTGGGACTGTTTGGTCACATTATGTTGCTGCGTCAATTACATGCATTTATTTATATGACATTGGGGGTGCAGCCAATTCTGGCAAAGCAGGCAGAATTTAATTCACTAGGATGCTTGGGGTACTATGCACTGACTGATAATGACATGATAGGTAATCAAAAGATGATGAGATCCCAGGTAAATCACAAACATTACACAAGAACTGCATTTTAAAAAGGCAAAGAAAAAATGTAAGGTAGTGTCCAATAAACTCTTGATTTTCATACATCAAAATACCACCTACTTGCAAGTACTATATAATAATTCCTAATCTATGTGAGCATTTTTAATTTTGTCTTTCTAACTTTTACCACAAACACTTGTGTTCATGTTGCATGCAAATGAACACATTGAATTCCAAGCAGCATACTATATGTAAAACTTAAAAGAGCAGCCATCTCATTCAGATGTTGAGTGGAAGCAGTCAGACTGACACATGGGGCTTAACACAAACACTGTGACTTTTTTCAGCATGTCTGAGCCACTGTGGTGCAAAACTGAAGGAACTGTATGTCCTCTTTGGTGTATGACATTGTGCATCCCCTTGGAGAAACAATAGCCAGATATTGAGTCAAGCAAGATCAGTGCATCAGCAACTGCATTGTCCACTTCTTGTTCTGGGTGGTCCGTCGATATAAACTCATCATCCTCAACTCCGCCCATGGAGATAACACTATATTAAACAGTGAATTTTCTCCAGATACACAATCCCACTGTATTTGTGGTTAAGGAGTTACACTAACAAGACCTTCACAGGATGCTGTCACGCTATATTTCAGTAAATTGAATGCTACTGATCTATGATATCTGCCCTATTAGAACTACTTAGCTACAGTAGCTAATGTTAGCCCAAATGTGCACTGTGCTGAGTGAGTGTTGGCTTCGGACCGAGATGGCGGGGCATGTTTCCAGGGCACGAAAGGCAACACCTCGCACTCCTTCCCTCCAAACGGGAAAGATGATACCAACCATAAGCTACAACTCTGGGCTGCAAACTGGCTCCAACGCAAACCAATGGGTGACACTGCATTAAGCAGCTTTTTCTGTTTCTCTTTTCTTCATTACTGCACCAGTCAGCTGCTTCACAAAATGTGATCCAACACTTTCATGGTTATGAGGAAGTGATTATGGTCTTATTTTTTCACAAGGAAGCAGGGTTGCAGCCAAACACATTAAAACCAGCTTGATCTCTAAAAAACCTTTTTGTCTGTTGCCAGATCATGTGGTTGGAGCATGCAAATTTTTATTTATTTATTTTTTAAATGAAATCTAAAAGTAAGAACAACTGATGCAGTGTGCAGGGTTTGAGGTGAGAGAAGAGGGAGAGAGGCATCCTGGAAACAGCAGGCCTGCAGGTCACCAGTTCGATCCTTAACCTTAACCCTTGGTCCTTAGCTGCCAATGGTCATGCCAATCTCTCCTCATAGGGCACTTAAGTAATTTTCTTAATTTGGTTCTGAGGGAGATAATAAGGATTTAATCGTGGGCTGACCCCCTTCCCCATGATCCATTCCATACACACACACATACACACAATCTGACAGGTCCTGGTCTCAGGAGACGTATGAAGAGAGGCAGAGTCGAGCAGGTCTGGAATTCACTGATTATCTCCAGATTTCCCCAGAGGGCTCAAGGCTTGAGAATGTCTTCAATGTTTCTATTTTTAACATGAGAAGTAATAATAGAAATGTAATTGTTGTTTCAACGTCAGTCCTTAAAAGGACATAATTCAATTCATGTAATGTTTTGTGTGTGTGAGATGTAGTACTAGTATTGAGTACATGCTCTTTTTCACAGAAGTCTGCTATTGCCCAGTTATTTGTTTGGGTTAATACTAAAAGTGTGGATCTGGATGGAAATACAGGATGCCAGCACTAATTCTACGGTCATAGTTAAGGATAAACACATCAATGCCACTATCTTTCAAAATCAGACGTGATCATTTATCACCTCTTGTGTGGCTTTTATGCAGAATTTACTTAGGTGAGTACAATCTCTTGGAAATTTTAGATTGTTTGTCTTCATACATGCACAGAGCTGGGGTGCTGGGCAACAAAGCATTGAATGATTGCCAATTCCATGGGGCAAACAGACAAGAAAGAGTATTGCTACTGTATCGCTACACCAAAGTTCAGTCTGCCTTCATCTGAGTGAAGAAGGGGTCAAGATGTATTTGCTTCCTGTCATTCTCATGAGTTCAGTCTGACTGACCTTTGACCTGCAAAATAACAAGACTCACCAGCATCCAGCCAATTTGAGAGGGAGAGTGGAACTGACCTATATTTCAGGAAGCTTTGCATGTTTTTAGCCTTTCATGCTGAAATACTGCAGCAGAGAGTGGAGAAAACACTGCAGAGAAAGGACAGTGATATTGTTTAACATGAATAAAGTGTCAGGACTATAGTACTTGACTCGGTCTTGAGTTCTGTATAAAGTCTTTGGATTCAACTAAGTATACTTGACTTTTTGTAGCCACACTTGTGACATGGCTACAAACTGGAATATCTCAACAACTATTAGACGGATTGCCATGAAACTTTGTGCAGATGTTCATGTTCCCCAGAAGACAAATGACTTGCCATCTAGCACCCCAGCAAACCAAAATTCTTATTTATCCAGGGAAGTATCTCTGCACCTACCAGGTGGATTGACTCAAAACTTTGTACAGTCATTCATGGTTCCAAGATGATGTATCCTACTGACTTTGGTGATTCCCTGACTATTCCTCTAGTGCCACCATGAGGTTCACATTTGTGTTTTTTAAGTAAAAGGTCTCAATAGCAGTTGGATGCATTTTCAAAAGGTAAAAATGTGTCCAATACTTTGGTTTATCCCCAAATACAAAATCAATGACATTCCTATCAACCTTAGCTGTACTTTGTGAGACTAAGCTTGTTAAACATTCTACCTGCTAAACATTGGCTCGGTAATTCTGGTTGCACGCTCTTGCAGCAGAAGCTGCTCAGTTGTCAGTTCCCCATAAAGACGCAAAAATCTCATGAACTGTTCTGCACTGTCATTTACAAACGCAGGTAAATGGTAAATGGACTGTACTTGTATATTGCCCTTCTAGTCCTCCGACCACTCAAAGCGCTTTTACACTACGTCACATTCACCCATTCACACACATTCATATGCTAAATGGGTACAGTGGCTACCATGCAAGGTCCCAACCTGCCCATCAGAGGAAATCTAATCAGTCACACACATTCTCACACTGATGGCACAGCGATCAGGAGCAATTAGGGGTTAAGTATCTTGCCCAAGGACACATTGACATGCGGACCGGGGGAGCTGGGAATCAAACCGCTGATCTTCCGATAAGTGGACAACCCGCTCTACCTCCTGAGCCACAGCCGCCCAAAGGTAATGTTTATTTTCCATAGTTTGTCTTTGCCATTCCACAACCAGGCATCGTCATTCTAGGCCTGTAGTTTTATGCACAAATGTGTGGAAATTCTTATTCTAATTCTTATATAGTTAGCTTGCAACCTTGTGCAAGAATGTAGTTTCTAATTATTAACTTTTTCATAGAGTATGCTGTTGTTAGCCAGACTAGCTCCAGGGGGTGATGCTTGCAACCCTGCCTGCCCACATTATTTCCTGCCTCTTCTGCTTCTCAAAACATTCAAGTAAAATTTGACTTAAGACCACTGAATAATAATACTACCACGGAAAGAGGCAGTATTCTTTCGAACAGAATACCATGAAAGTACGTAGCTGTCAGCCATTATATAAGTTAGTGTCATTGATGCAGTGTCCTTGACACCCTCCTCAGGACTGAGGGATTTTAAATGTGATCCTGGCTTACATTATCATTCAGCAGTAGAAGTGACCAGAATATACACACATTTCAAACAGTTTCATCTGTTTGCTTTGATCTCTGAATACCTACTGCCTTTCTCACTTGTCTTTTCATTCCTGTGGGTGTGCACTGACACACACTTGAGTCATACAGGTCAGAATCAGTAGAAGAAACAGAAATACTAGAAGTAAACATACTATCACATATTCCCACAATATATTTATGGCATGCATGTGTGAAAAACTACATTGACATGAGCATTTTGCACACATGCACGTACACAATGCCTACGCCCATCACTGCAGGCAAGCATCCTTCCCTAGCATGGCTTCCCCCATTATTTCTCTCCTCTCCTCTAGCTGCAGTCTGATTGGCTGCCAGATGGGTGAGGCTCACTGCAGAGGCAGAAATGAGGGGAGGGGGTTTCCCCCACTTAGCACGACTCACACACATGAAACTAACCACTCACTCACCGACACACTCACAGACACACACACAAACGCATAGGGAATCCCTCCTTTTCTCTTTTCAACACACGTCCCGTTTTTAGTTACATGCCGCTGTTAAATTATTCACAGCACAACCAGGTTTGAGTGTTTTGTATACCAGATATGATTAGATGGTTTTAGGCATCTCTCTGCCTCTTGTTTTTTTTTTTTTTTGTGAGTTTCACCTCATTTTACCTTTCCCGAGAGGAGTTTGGGACCTGCCAAAGTGAGATTCCCATCACCGTGTTATTAATAGGGAAGTGTCAGATTTAGCTCTGATGGTTATGCATAGTTATGCCTTCACAGGGTAAGAAGAGCCACATTGGGGGTGCAGCTGTCGAGTGCAGACGTTAGGTCAGGTTTCACTACAATGCATGTGTGTGTCTGTGTTTGTGTGTGACAGCACCAAAGCTGGCATGAGGGAGCCCCTAGCGGATCAAGAGAGGCTCATCAGGAAGTAATTCTGATTCATATGATTTGGGTGTGTGCCTGTCAGTGTGTGTGTGTGTGTGTGCGTCAGTGGGAATATAAGGGTTGAGATGGGCACAGCAACCTTTTATATCTCTTCTGTGCCATTTAGGAAGAATCCAATGAGTGGATGATGATGTAAGGCACTTTGATCAAATAACACTGCTGAATTGCTCATTTATCACCATGCCACAAAGCACTGTAACAGAAAAGACATGTGGGCTAGTGGTGTCTCCTGATCAGTCAAGAGAAGGGTCTTATGTAGTTTTATATATATATATATATATTTTTAAAATCTGAAATCAGACAAGAAATGAGAACAACAACAAGAAAGCAGTTGTTATCTGGAGATAGCTTTTACCTGAAATCAGAGTTGAGCTTATCATCCAGCCAGTGACATCACTAGAAGGAGTAAATCATGTGACACTCCAAGCCAAACGTCAAGCCATAACAAGATATCATTTATTTATTAGACTTTTTTTTATTAATGTTTATTTATTTTGGCCAGTTCTGGCAAAACAGAACAGCAATGTGAATATGCGCAATTTGCCTTTCCCGCAGTGGAGAGCCAACAGCACTGCAGCCTTACTAAAAATAACTGAGCTGTAATATGAATGGAGACGTCCTTTTATGGAGAAGGAGCCACAGAGGCAGGGAGCTGTGGAGTTATCTCATGCCCAGTGGTCACAGATGACATCAGTGTCAGGCTGACCCTCCACTAAAAAGGCCTGGACACTCTCTCTGCTCATACCCTCTCTCCCTGCTTTCCTCGGCAGCTGCATGCATGAGCTGCATGCTGCTCTACGTCACTCCCAAAGGTCTGACTGTCAGCAGCTCTGGGTGAGGGAGTCACAAGACAAGCGTGGTGGGTGCACTGTACACAGTCCATGGCAACACCATGCCGCAAATGTTGCCATGAAGAATGTGAGGAATTATGAGGACCGGTGTGTGAGACCCATGGATCCTGTCAGCTCTGATAAGATCATGTGAGACATTCTGGCTCCAAGTTTTTCGTTTTAGGTCAGATGATTACAATGATTTGTGTGTGTGTGTGAGTGAGTGTGTATGTGTGTGTGTGTGGGGGGGGGGGGGGCATGGTATCCTTCCCATCAGGTGACAGTGGCCAGGCTATCAATTAGATAAGTATAATGATCAGCTGATTCCTCAGTCCTTATTTTTAGAAGGGGGGTGTGTTCTGTACTGTAGGTGGCCACAATTACATTCAGCAGTCTGACAGGCCTTTGCTGCTAGAGATTAAAGTGACAAAAAAATAGTGAGTCTGATGATATTCTACATTTTCCTTATTGTCAACAAATCCCATGAAAAGACCAAAACCAACAATGAACTGATCTAACTAAGTAACTGACTATTGTGTATGTAACTATAGTCTGACATATCTCATTCCTCTGTGTTGTAGAACTCCATTGTTGTATAAAAACTGTTGAGCCTTTATACCTGATGGACACAGTTTGGGTCAAAAATTGCTGTCCCTTAATCTGAAATTAGTCTCCTCTATCCATTCACATATTGGTGTTGTGTTATATTGGAAATGGCTGAACATAAAGACAAATTACAAAATTTCAATTTCAATTTTTAGTTTTCCATAAAAGGTCTCCTAGAGCTTGTATGGTACTAATAACATGCAAAATGATGGCATTCATGAATAGCCTAACTTGTCCTGAAAAAAACAAACACAAAAAAACCCCAAAACAATAAATGCCATGTCTTGGTCACACCAGTGGTGACTATGCCATAAGCCTATAAATGAAGGAAATTTTAAAAAACACCCTAGGGTTCAATAGGTTAAAAACACATCAGTAAGCTACAATTTTGCACTGGTTGACATGTTCCTTCATTATCAAGAACACACACGTTGTAGTTTATTTTGACTCAATCCCACACACACCATCCTGCAGCCATAAATACTCATCACCACAGCACCACATGTGGCTGAAAATAGTCCCCAACTGCAATGCACTTTATACCCATGTTTGAGTAACGTTTGCTAAAAGCTACAGTACTCAGCTGTTTTATTTAACATTTCTAAAAAATGAGACTATAGATTTGCTACCTGTTTTTATAGATTCAAGTCTTTAGTTGGAATGAATAGGCTTTGGGTTGAGTGTCACAGACACAATAGGGAAGTCAGAAAGTATATTGAGATGGACCAACACATGGTAAGTTATGGTCTTTTTATGGGATTTGTTGACAATAGCAAAAACATAGAATGTAATCAGCCTTTAATTTGATCATTGTTTTACTCAAAATAGGACCTATACTGCAATTATTGTGATAAAAACTAGATCATATTGTAAGTTACACAAGTCTCTTTCATAAGTGTCATGAACATATAGTGACTTTTGCACAAGCCAGCCTTAGCTGATCAGACAGAGGGAGGATGGGAAGGCATTTGTTTATGCATAATGCTGACATGACTGACGTATGTGCGTGCCATATGTTGCAAGCATGCAGAATATATATTAATTATGCATACTTGCTCTATAAATTCTGTTTATATGTCAGTTTTTGTGCACCAGCTGTGGAAGGGGATAATTGAGTATATTGTATATTTTAAACATGAATATGTTTGTAGGATTTTATCTCACCTGACTACACTGTAGCTCATAAAATACTTAGAAAAGAACAGAAACATACATGATCCTCCAGAGCAAGTAATCTCCTTTGGGCAGAAACTGTACTATAACTTGATTCAGAGTTGCCCTGTAATCTTGTGTTTATGTGTTTGACATTGCACAGTGAAAATGCAACAATTATTTATTTAATTTCATGTACATTATCTTTGGATGGGGCAGGTAGAGCATTGGTCATTGATTATAGGGTTGTTGGTTTGATCCAGGGTTCGTCCTGAACCGTAAACAGCTCACTGATGGTTAGGCCAGCACCTTGTGTGGTAGCTCACTCCTATT
This sequence comes from Thunnus albacares, assembly GCF_914725855.1. Lineage (NCBI taxonomy): Eukaryota > Metazoa > Chordata > Actinopteri > Scombriformes > Scombridae > Thunnus > Thunnus albacares. The sequence goes on along the minus strand of NC_058110.1, from coordinate 6,524,944 downwards.
GGTGTGTGTATGTGTATGTGTGTGTGTGTGTGTGTGTGTGTGTGTGTGTGTGTGTGTGTGTGTGTGTGAATGGGTAAATGATAGGCAAACAGTAACCCTTTGAATAAAAGTGCTATATATATGCAGTCCATTTACCATGAACAGTACAAGGATGCTGACAGTTATTTGTCAATGAAAACTTCACACAGTAACAGAAAGTGGTAATTTAATCTCCCTATCATGGGACAAGAAAGCTGTGCAGGTCATCAAATAATTTAAAACCATTAATACAAACTGTTTAGAATATTTTTATCATCATCATCTATATTTGTAATTATTTTTCTGCGTCTTATTATTGCCCATTCTTGGCACTGAAATGAAAAATCTCCAGCTGAGCGGTCTGCATGTGTATTAAAACATACACATACACACACACACACCTATCTGTTCTGTTTCCATGGCTACCTGGCTATTCTATTAACCCTTTACTTTTCAATTTTTTGTTCAATTCAATTTTTATTCATATAGCGCCAAATCACAACAAAAAGTCATCTCAGGGCATAGAACAGGTCTAGACCGTACTCTTTAATTTACAGAGGTCCAACAATTCCCCCATGAGCAAGCACTTGGCGACAGCGGTAAGGAAAAACTCCCCTTTAACGGGTAGAAACCTCAAGCAGAACCCATCTCTTGGTGGGCGGCCATCTGCTTTGACCAGTTGGGTTGAGAGAGAGAAAGAAAGAGTGGGGAGGAAGAGGGGGAGGGGGAGTAGGGGGTAGGACAGAATAACAACAATCATAATAATAACAATAACAGCAGCAATAGCAATAGCCGGAGAAGGACGCCAACAGGACTGTGAAGGACTGTGTGAACCCAGGGGTTCCTGTGAGATGAGAAAGCACAAAAAACTCCGGGAAAGAAGCGAAGTTAGTAACATGCATTAATGGTATATGAATGCATACAGATGGAGAGGAGGAGGAGGAGAGAGGAGCTCAATGCATCATGGGAAGTCCCCCAGCAGTCTAGGCCTATAGCAGCACAACTAAGGGCTGGTCGAAGACGAGCCTGGCCAGCCCTAACTATAAGCTTTATCAAAAAGGAAAGTTTTAAGCATATTCTTAAACATAGAGAGGATGTCTGCCCACCAGACCAAATCTGGAAGATGGTTCCACAGGAGAAGAGCCCGATAGCTGAAGGCTCTGTCCCCCATTCCACTTTTAAAGACTGTAGGAACAGCCAGTAAGCGCAGTGCTCTAGTGGGATAATATGGTACTGTGAGCTCTTCAAGATATGATGGTGCCTGACCATTAAGGGCTTTGTAAGTTAGAAGAGGGATTTTAAATTCTATTCTAAATTTTACAGGAAGCCAATGTAGCGAAGCTAAAATGGGAGAAATGTGATCTCTTTTTCTAGGGGCAATGGAGTCGAGTGTTATTCGCAATGAGCCTGCGGCACTATCAACAAGATTATCAATTTGGGAGGGACTAAAGTTAACATAAGAGTCCTCTGTAGTATTGAGACATGACATTGAATTCAGCACTGATGGAATTGGTTCCTTAAATTTAGCTATGGCACTATCAGATAGACATCTAGTGAAGACATTTTTGTCAAATGATGTGTAATCCAGTAATAGGAATTCAAAAGATATTAAGTAATGATCTGATAAAATAGGATTTTGTGGAAAAATGATTAAATGTTCAATTTCAATCCCATAAATCAGAACAAGGTTGAGGGTGTGGTTAAGACAGTGAGTGGAATTATTTACACACAGAGAAGCCAATTGAGTCTAATAATGAGATAAAGGCAGTGCTGAGACTATGATTATCGACATCCACATGAATATTAAAATCACCTACTATAATTACTAAGTTTGACTAAGTTTGATAAAAACTCTGAGAATTCAGATAAGAATTCAGAGGACAGACCAGGAGGATGGTACACTATAACACATAGAACTGGCTGTAAAGTTTTCCAGGTTGGGTGAGAGAGACTAAGAACAAGGCTTTCAAATGAGTTATGATTAAATTTAGGTCTAAGGTTGATGATTAGGCTTGAGTTGAAAATGGCTGCAACACCACCTCCTCGGCCAGTGTCTCGAATATGAGTATTAATATGACTGGGGGGAGTGGATTCATTTATGCTGACATATTCTTCATGACACAGCCAGGTTTCAGTAAGACAAAATAAATCAATATGATGATCTGAGATTAAATTGTTTACTAATACGGCTTTAGATGACAGAGATCTAATGTTCGAGAGTCCACATTTAATTCTCTTATTTTGTTGTACTATTGCAGTAGTGGTTTTAATTTGTATTAAATTTTTATGAATGAGTCCTCTTTTGTTTACTTTGGATTTAACTGATTTTAGTGGTCGGAGACACAGTCTCTATGTGGTTTTCGGTGGGTAACTGCTCTAATGGAAGCCCAGAGCCCGTGTAGGACTGCAGCTCTGCCTCCTGGTCGCAACTCTGGGTTGTCATGGTTTTGGTCTACTGATAAACTAAATCATATCTTATATAGATTATCTCAATTTCATACTCATGTAGTCGGCAATTATGTGTTTTCATATGTATTCAACCCCCCAACAACAAACAAATTATGAAGTAAATTGCTGATGAACGTCAAATGAATAGTATGTCCTATTTGCCCTGAGAAGACAAATATCCTCCTGAAATCATTTGGAGCGCTAAGTAAACTTTGAACGGTGTTAATTGTGTTTGATGTAGCTTTTGAATCGCCTTTTGCCTAACCTGCTCTCTCCACTCCACCATCGCCATTTTCAGCCTACCTCTCCAGTTCAACCTGCCCTCACTCTCTCCTTGACCTATTCTTTTCCCCTCCATTTTTATTCATCCTCTCTGTGTAAACTCTTTCACTCTCCCCTTCTTTCTGTTATCAGAGAAATTAAAGAGAATATGTTACAGGAGTACAAGGAGGCAGTCGAGCCTGAGACGAGTCCAAGTTCAAGCAGCTCCAACATTACGTCCAGAAAAACAAAACAGCAGCCGTTCAGTCTGAGAAAAATCCATATTTTACTATGAATTACTAACTATGAGGGTTTCATCTTTCAATGAGGAGTGTGTATTCAGGGCCGTAGCTACCACTGAGGACACCAAGGTCATGTTGTCAAGTCACCTTCCACACTTCCACACAGGCTTGAAGGCTGTTTATTTTATGGACTTAATATCCTTCACTTTGGCATTTCTTTGGCAAAAAATCAGATTGGAAGATAAAAAATTTGCTGTAAATGTATCTAATTTATCAGTTGACTAAATAAACTAGTTTATTAGTTTAGAATAAGTAAAAAAGGAAACAAATATTCACTTGAGTTTTACTTAATCAAGAATACACAAGAAAATTTTGTCTGCTAGTGGAATAGTAAAGACAGGCAATGATGTAGTGTGCAACTTTGAGGTTAGTGCCCATGGAGGATGATTTTTTTTCTGAAATGCTGTCAACTGTTTATTTACCTTGGTTCCTGGCTCTTCCATACATCCATTATTTAAATTTAGTATTTTCAACAACACAATAGGAGCACATACACAATGCAAGCAAAACTGTTTATGGCTTATTTCCTTAAATTGTCAGTGTGCTGTGGAAGTAGCATTAGCCGCTAATGCTGGCATTAGTCATGCTCCTCTCTGTAATGTCACTGTCTTTGCCCACGTATTCTTTATGAATAAGCACTCTATTGGAGGGCGACTCTGCTCTCTGGGTCAAAAAACACTGAAATGTGAGGAAGCTTGTGGACATTTTTTCAGTGCATGTATTTTCATAAGAATGAATGGGACGCAATCTTTGAATGTAGTTTCCATTTATCCTAAATACATCCATAGCACAGAAAGAAAGAGAGAGACAAAGAGAAAAATCTAGCTGGACTTGGCTGAGACCAGAGACTTTGTAGATGAGACAAAATGAGTCAAAACACCCTCAAGGCCATATAAAATAATAAATAATGATGCAAGTACTACAGCCCTGCACGTATAGCTTAGCATCTATTAGCAATTTATTCAACAGAGGTATCACAATAGTGTCCAGGTAATACCTCAATATGGTTCAGTAAATCCAGAGACCAGCCAAGCTTCAACTAAGGTCTAACTCAAGTCATAAATTAACCTTCTCCTCTGCTCTCCTCTCGCCTCCTCCCTGCCTGCCTGGTTTAACAACATGCCTAATTTATTATTCAATTACAATTAATGTCAGGGAAAGATGATAGATATACTACTGAGATAACAAGGGTAAATAAAGAGAAGATGCTGTGTGGTGGGGATTAAGACCTTTTTTCTAAATTATTTATTTGATAACATGATACATCTTTTTTTCAATGCTCTCTTTTTTCCTGCCTTTCTTCATGAAGGTCAGAGGTCAGGGTAAGCCTCACAGGGACACTTACACATGGCGGGTGCTACCAGACATGGGGGGTTAAACCTGGGACCTCATGTTGAAGGACAATCTCCTAAAACCTGTGACCTCCCATCCCCCCTCTGCCCGGCCACCACTCCCCAAGGCTGCCACCAAACAGTGATGCTGTGCACTTCCTACATACAATCTGTCTCTCACGCCTATACACACGCCATCACACTCTCCTTACACCACATGCTCATCAGAGGATACCTAGGGCAATGAGGAGATAAAAAGTGATGACAGATTTGTCATGTCTGTCACCACTCATAGAAAGCCATCTTTGTTACCAGCAGTTTCGTATCATGATAAATGGCATGAATGTAACCAGCCATGAATGTAACCAGTCATAGATTACAATTAGTTAATAAAGACAAGAACATCTGTTGGAGAAGCTCTTTATACTTTGTGTGCAAAGGTCTCTGTGTGTTTATGTGTGTGTCACCCAGTGAGTCTAAGATAGACTAAAGCCATATTTCTGTCCATCTGTCAAGAGAATTTTGAGTAAAAATTAGTAATTCTGCACATATTAACGCATAAAAACTGATTACAATGTGTCCTATTGCTAACTAAAGCATAGCTAATAAACAAAGCCAAAACTGAGTATTTTATAATATTTGATGATAACATAAGAGTGAGGAAATGATCAGGGAGTTTGATAAACAATACAAGGTCCCAAACCTTCCTGCAAAGACAGAAAAGAAGAATGTGACATCAAATAATCAGCGTGGAATGTGATAAGTGATACAAAATTGGAAAGCCACTAGGGCTGGTACTTGATACCTTTAAGGTACAATGTGTGACTGGCCTTCTACTGCAGCAGCTACAACAAATACAATCTATGGTGGTGATGCCAAGTGCAGTGTATTTGACAGAGTTGGCAGTTCAGTGTGCGAAGATGTCACAAAAATACATATTTTGATTATTTGAACACTTTCAAAATATATTTGTGGTGGCATTTTATGCAACTGAATGCCTCCATTCATGTGATGGGTATTGAATGAAGGAGAAAAAAAAAAAGGTATTGAAGGAAGTACTCTATTGGTATCGGTGTCACTTTAAGGGTAGTGGTATTGGTACTGGTATCACAATTTTTTTTAAAAATACCTAGCCCTAAAAGCTGCACAAATCTGCAAAAGTATCATCTACCACTGCAGAAATAAACAGCCAGCAGAAAAGTGGAACATTTTCCCAAGAACTAAAGAGTATGGGGTTCCTTCTTTTGTGCCACTGAAAGACGAAAACAAAGACGGCAGCACGAATGCACCAACTACTGCAGGCATAAGAAGGGCTAGCAAGTTAACTAGATCTGTTAATTCAAAATCAACTCTCGTTTTTGGTTCAACGACTGGGCATTATGGAGAAGAAACTGTTACAGAAATTGTGATTACAAGATGTGACACGTACCTAAGCTAGTTTTCAGGCCTGCTTAACTGACAGTAAAATCATCCAAGCATCTTTTCATGTTATATTAGTATAAAAAGGAAAAAATAAAAATTACATCACCCCGGTCCTTCAGAACCTCCACTGGCTCCCTGTCCAGGCAACGGATCCAATTCAAAGTCCTTCTCATCACTCACAAAGCCCTCCATAACGAGGCCCCCTCATACCTTAGCGACCTGCTCCACCACCACACTCCTTACCGCAGCCTCCGCTCCTCTGATGCCAACCTCCTGTCTCCACATCTCAGGACCAAGCACCACTCGGGGCAACCGAGCCTTCTCCATAGCCGAGACCTCCCTCTGGAACTCTCTCCCAAAGCACATCCGAGACTGCATCTGTCCATGTTCAAATCACTAATCAATACTCACCTTTTCAGAGCTGCTTTTAATTTGTGATTAATCTTGTGTGTCATATGTTTTTAGTGTGTTGTTTTCTATGATCATTTTAATTTATGTTAAGTGTCTTTGAGTACCCTGAAAAGGGTAGAATGTATTATTATTATTTATTCAGTATTTAGAGCCTCAGATGACAACAATATGATATTAAGTCTACTCATAAAACATAAACAACTATATATCTACTTTGGTGTTTTTGAGCTGCCAGTGGCGTGGCTAAAGGGATAGCAATGACATTCTGTTGGTTCACCACTTTGGTCCAGCCTGAATCAATACTGATTGACATGAAATTTTGTACAGACATTCATGCTCCACTCAGAATGAATTGTGACAACTTTGGTGAATCCCTTAACTTTTAATCAGGTCAATATTGTCCAATTTATTACCAAAAACCTGCTAAACTAAAGACATTCACATCAGCCTGCTGTACTTTGTATTCCCACTAATTAGCAATTGTTAGCTTGCTAAGATGGTGAATATGGTAAATATTGAACCTGCTTAGGACTCTTAGTCTTGTTATCATTTTCATGTAGCATGAAGCTCAGGGCTGTCAGTCCATACGTGAACACACGTCTGGCCTACTTCTCACGTACAGACACTCCAAGCTAGCATTAGCTGCTGGAAGATGATGCTATGGCATACTCACAGGCTAGCCAGCTCCTGCTAGCTTGATTTCCAGAATTTGCATATTGTAGCTTTAATATTTAACAGAAAAGAAGATAAATCTGATTATTGATCTGCTGCATGTACACAAGAATTTACAGTAACCAATTTACTACAATGAATGTTAACACAGTGACTGAGTAGGACATAGTAGGTTAATGTTTAACTACACATTTAAAACCTGACCAAATCTGGTTGGATTATAAATTGATTGTTATCTACATCACTTATTCATTTTTCAGAGTGAGTGGCCACAGTTTGTCAGAGATCAGCTAAACTGGTTCTAAGTCTGTATTAAGATGATAATTTATTCATTTGGATAGACCTGAGAGACTAAAGTGGGGAGTGTAAGATGATGAAATCAATTTGGTGAGGAGCATAGATCTTTCTTAACCTGTTTCGAAGAAAGATGTGTGTAATATCTGCAGTGTATATCAAAAATGCTACACAACAAACAAAAATTAGCAAAAAGAAAAAGTCCTATAAAAAGGTATTGGTTCATAAGGCGAGAGAGATTTCGAGTGAGTCAGTTTACCGCAAATAATGTTCATTTTATTATGAACAAAAATAAGTACTACTAACCCCACCCACCTCCCGGTCAAATAACCACTACAGGAAGTTAAATAGTGTAAAGTGCCTAGAATTAGACAAATATAGCATCTTTCATATTATCCCAAGGCACATTTGAATTGCTAAAAAAACAATACTACTTTAACTAAAAATTTGCATTAAAACATTTGGACGTATACCCAGCTAAACACAAAATGAGAAGCACTGTGTGAGAGCCAGGTGATGTGTGGAGGGTGATCAGGGCAGAATGTGGCCAGGTGTGAGATAACAGTGCTGTGCTGTGCTCGTCTCTAGCATGACAGTGTGTAACAGGTGGGCTCTGACATTAGTGACTCACTGCAGGCAATAAAGAGGTGGAAACAGATGAAGAGAAAATAGGTCACGGAGATATAAAGATACTATATTACATAGCATCAGCAAACAATTTGGCTTCATGGATTGTTCCACGAATTTAGAACAAATGTCCTTACTGCCGCTGTCCCAGCAACAAATCATACAAACGTTGTACATTTTCTTGAACTTAGGTCTTAATTGTAAGTCATTAAAGGTGCAGTGTGTAGACTTTAGTGGCATCTAGTGGAACAGACTTGGCAAAAATCAAATATGATATTCATAAGTATGTTTTCATTAGCATATAATCCCATGAAAATAACAATTGTTGTGTTTCCTTAAACACATAATATGTAATTTCAGCCACTAGGGGTCCCTCAATCAAAACAATAATAAAAGACAGAGTATGATGACCACAGACTCTAAAAAATATGGACGTAGTCACTGCGACATCACCAATTGGTTTGTGAACTGCAGTTTTGAAGCCTCAAGGTTATTTTATTTTTAATTTTTGGAGCCAGAAGTGACCATATTTGGATGATAGGGTTGAGCTGACCATTGCACTAGCTGCTGGCTTGGTTAACACGGTGCATTTAGAATCTATGGTTAACAGTGATAATGCTATTGCTAATGCTAATTTATGCTATCGAAAAACAGGCCTAAAACCATTAAAACAAAATGTACCCAATGGAAAAACTGAACACCCAACTCCTTAAAGGGTCTTTTAATCACAATCAAACGCTGAACAAGACTTTTTTAGGGGACAAAAATGTTACAATTAACTTTCATGGATTGAAAACACACTGAAATGGCAGCAGCTACACCCGCACTCTGGAGTTACGCCATGGTTACATTATGTTACGGACTAGTCAAGTCTAGGGGATTCAGTATCAATGAACCAATACTAGTCCTAACCTGGAGGGTGTAGAAAAGGAGAAAACTAGGAAGAATACGGAGAAAGACGGACTGGTTTCCAGTGTTAGAGATAGACAGGCTGGAGGTGGGTTACCTTATCGGGTTGCCACGCCGACTAGCAGTGCAAGTCCCTCCGACTCGGCCTCGCCAGCTCTGGCGTTGCTCTCGTGAGCCGCGAGCTCCTTCTGGCGGTTCAGTTCAGGTTTTGGTGGTTGGGGGATGGGTCCCCGAAGACCGAAACTGGTTTTACCAAAGGGTCCGGGTGCAGGAAAGGTGTGCGGCTGTAATGTCTCGAACGCTTCTAGAAAGGACGTCTCTCTGGGCTTTAACTCACTCGTATCACTTTCAAAGGTTCGCGCTTTCCCAGCTGAGCTGTCTCACGTTACTCCAGTGGTTGCGCGCGCACCTCACCGTGGCGTCCTTTTATCCACCCGCAGCTTAACCACACCCCCTTGTTATCTTCTCAATGAAAACCAGTCCAGTTTAAGAAAGGGAAAGGAAGAAAGAGGAACTATAAACCCCGCCCCCTTTACTCCTAACATTCCTCCCCCCTTACAACAAAAAAGAAAACCCATCTGGATTCCACCTATGTTTTTTTTTTTTATTTTATTTTATTTATTTATTTTTTTTTCCTTAGCATTTTCTCTTTTCTTAAAAACAACAATGTACACATCACATTAGCAGACATTACTGGCATGTCTAGTCTCTGACCCTTAGTATAAAAGGTATCTTATCACTAGTGACATGATTAACGTCTACTCTGGAGTAGTAGTAGTAGTAGTAGTAGTAGTAGTAGGCCTATCAATGTGAAAGAGTATGCCAATGTATATGTAAACAGTCTCTTGACTCCAATACACATGCATTACTATAAACACTGCACTCACGGCTTCTCACCACATGTTCATCCCCTTGACAGGGTGTCGGCGATAACATTTTCTTTGCCTGGTAAATGCACTACTGTCAAGTTATATGGCTGCAAAATTAAACTCCAACGGAACACTCTCTGACTGGACGTTTTGAACTTGGCTAGAAATGTCAATGGGTTGTGGTCAGTGAGAACCACCAGATCACCTCCAGCACTACAGACATACACCTCAAAGTGTTGAACTGCCAGAACTAGAGCCAGGGCCTCCTTCTCAATGGTAGAATAACGTTTCTGATGGCGATTCAATTTTTTAGAGAAGTAGGCAACCGGCCTATCTATCCCTGACACATCAGTCTGCAGTAACACTGCCCCCACTCCAACATCACAAGCATCCACTGCCAGCTTGAATGGGACAGAGAAGTCCGGAGCCACCAATACTGGTTCACTAGCTAGGATAGCTTTAACCATTTCCAGTGCTTTTTGACAGTCTGCCGACCAGCTAAACCTCACTCCCTTCTTCAGCAAGTTTGTTAGTGGTGTTGTCACCGCTGCGAAGTTGGGGACAAACCGCCTATAAAATCCACACATGCCTAAAAGGCGCATTAGCTGACGTTTCGTTTTTGGAACCGGCATGTCTAAAATGGCCTGCACCTTGGCAGTCCTTGGCCTCACTGAACCTTGACCAACCTGGTGCCCCAAGTATGTGACCTGCCCCTTTCCAATCTCACACTTGGGCAAGTTGACTACCAACCCTGCTTGCTCAAGCCGTTCAAACAACTGTCTCATATGTTGCACGTGATCAGACCATGAAGAGCTATAGCAAACCACATCATCTAAATAGGTTACAGTGTTCTGTAATCCGGAGGTTACCAGATTCATTAACCTCTGAAAGGTTGCTGGCGCGTTCTTCATGCCAAACGGGAGAGCTCGACAGCGATACAAACATTCCTGCGTCACAAAGGCAGATACATCTTTTGCCCTTTCTGTCAACGGCACTTGCCAGTAGCCTTTTAACAAGTCAAACTTTGAGACATATTGTGCCTTGCCGATCTTGTCAATGCAGTCTTCTAACCTGGGTATGGGATACGCGTCAGTTCTAGTAACATTATTAACCTTTCGGTAATCAATGCAAGGTCGTACGCTTAAATCAGGCTTGGGAACAGGGACTAAGGGAGAACTCCATTCACTTGAGCCCTGTTCAATGACACCAATTTCTTCCATATAAAGCAACTCTGACTTCACCTGAGCCCATTTTTGTGGGTTAATGCGGTACGGATGTTGCTTAATAGGGGTTGCCTCACCAGTGTCTACATCATGGGTTATTAACTTCGTCAAGCCAGGGGTATCTTTAAACAAAGAACTATACTGGTCCACTAGATGTACTACATCCTCTCTCTGCTCTGTAGTGAGGTAACTGAGTGTCTCTCTGAGATTGGCCAGAGCGCTGGAATTCTTGAGCCTAGCTGTAACAGGCTCCACTGACCCATCATCATCATCATCATCCTCACTCGCCTCCTCTTCCACAGCAACTTGAGAGGTTATACACACGGTGGACGAAGTGTCACGGGTATAATAAGGTTTCAAGAGATTGATGTGACATACTCGTGATTTGTGCCTCCGGTCGGGGGTCTCAACAACATAATTGCAAGCACCCAATTTCTTAATAACCTTATACGGACCATAGAATTTCACCCCTAGCTTATCTCCACCCATGGGCAACAAAACCAGAACCTGGTCCCCTGCCTTGAAGGTACGTTTCACTGCCTTCTTGTCATACTGAGCCTTCATCTTTCCCTTAGCTGCTTCCAAGTTACTCCTGGCCAAGTCACAAGCTGTATGCAGCCGGTCCTTGAAGGATGCTACATACTGCAAAACTCCACTGGGAGCGTCTGTCTGCCCGGCAGACTGCAACAGTTGTTCTTTCACCATCCTCAGCGGTCCTCTCACTTGATGTCCATAAACCAACTCGAAAGGGCTAAAACCGGTAGCCTCATTCACAGAGTCTCTAATAGCGAACAACAGAAATGGCATAGCTACATCCCAGTCATTTGAGTAACCAACACAATAGGTTTTAATCATAGACTTTAAAGTCTGGTGGTACCTCTCGATTGCACCTTGGGACTGAGGATGATAGGCAGATGACATAATTTGTTTAATTCCCAGCTCATGCATCACTTCCTGAAATGCACCAGAAGTGAAGTTGGACCCACGATCATGTTGGACTTCTAGTGGTAAACCTACCCTAGAAAAGAAATGGAGCAAAGCCTCCACTATGACCCTGGTTTTAATTGACTTCAATGGCACAGCCTCTGGAAACCTCGTAGAAACATCCATAATAGTCAGGAGGTACTCATTCCCTTTCTTAGTTTTTGGCAAAGGGCCAACACAATCAATCATTACCCTTGAAAAGGGTTCCTCCATGACCGGTAGAGGGCAGAGGGGAGCAGCTGGAATGGTCTGGTTGGGCTTGCCTACAACCTGACAAGCATGACAACTACGACAGTACGACACCACGTCCTTATGCATTTTGGGCCAGTAGAAATGTCTGCTGATTTTCTCCTGAGTTTTCCGGATGCCTAAATGACCAGCCATGGATACTTCATGGGCTAAACGCAGGACTTCCTCCCTAAAACTCTCAGGCAGCACAACTTGAGTCCTAACGGTCCATGTCTCCTCAGCAGGACGATCACGAGGCCGCCATTTCCTCAACAGGACTCCATCTTGGATAAAGAAGCCTTCAGCTACCTCTTTCATGTCCTCAGCACTAGCAGCTGTCTGTCTCAATGGAGCTACAGAAGGATCCTTTTCCTGCTCTAATATGAGGGCTTCCCGAGTGAACTGAGAACAAGGTGACACTTCAGCTAGCCTAGCGAAAAAGGTATCAGCCAACCCACCAGACAGTTCCTCCTGCTCGCTGGAATTTCCTTTTTCAGCAGCCAGAGCCTGAGCACGTGTCACCACAAAAGCTGTAAACACCTCGGGGTGTTCTTTCTCCAAAGCCATGGTCTCTGGGACTTCACAAGGTTTCTCACACACAACTGGTGTCACGCAAACCTGAGTACCGGCCAAATCATTTCCCAACACAAAGGCAACCCCTTCAACTGGCAAGGAAGGTACAACGCCGACCACTACCGGCCCATTTACAATGTTAGACTCCAGAAATATCCGGTGCAAAGGAGCACTAATAAAACCACCTCCCACACCCTTCACTGGGGTAGAAGCTTTTAAATAGGTGGCGGGCGAGAGATCTATAATACCCTGAACCAATAAGGACTGTGTGGCCCCTGTGTCCCTCAGGATGGATATAGGGACCATTTCCCTATCAGGTGCCCCAGAAACAGCCCCCCTTGACACAAAACCTTCAAACCCCTTTGCTACTGGGCAGGATGGCAGGTTCACGCTGTCCACTTCACAAAGACCAATCTGTGGGTGGGCATTTATCAACCCCACAACTTTCTCGTCCCCATTTCTTCTCCTGAGACCAGGACAACTGGACTTTATATGGCCAGGCTTTTTGCAGTAATGACAGATGACATCACTTCTAGGACTAAAAGGCTTCTCGTACCTTTTCCCTGGTCCTTGAGACCGCAGGGAGGGAAGAGTAGGCTTAACCACGCTAGCCTCTGTAGGCCTGTCAGTGGTAGCCTGCCTCCTATCCTGTCTGCCAACCTTGCTTTTCCAAGGCGCCTCTCTGTGCGTTAACTCGTAAGAATCTGCTGCCATAGCAGCTCCTCTCAGCTCTGTAACGCCTCTCTCATTTAGATGTATTTCCATGTGCCGGGGTAAACTGGTTTTAAACTGCTCCACTAGTATAAGTTGTCGCAACTCTTGAAAGGTATGTGTGTTGGTACTTGCTAACCACCTGTCAAACACAACTTCCTGTTGCCTAGCCAAATCAAGGAAAGTCTCACCTTGTTTCCGCTGCAGAGACCTGAACTTCTGTCGGTAGGCTTCTGGCACCACCTCATAGGCTGCCAAAACCACCTTTCTCACAGCATCATAGTCTCGGCTGTCAGATGCATCTAAGGCTGCATAAGCTTCTTGAGCTTTACCCTCAAGCACACTCTGGATAAGCAGCGTCCACCTATTCTCAGGCCACTCTAGCTCTTTGGCTACTTTCTCAAAAGCTTCGAAGAAAGAGGCCACATCATCACCGTTAAATTTTGGCATGAGTCTTAAACAGCTGGAAACATCAAAACGAGCCTCGTGCTTGCGTTGTAGGACACTATGGTTAGCTTTAAGCTTCTCTTGCTCCAATGCCAACCTTGCCAACTCAAGTTTCTGCTCTTGCTCTCTTGCTGCCATTTTTGCCAGCTCAAGTTGAAACATCCGCTCCCCCTCTCTCGCTCTTTCTCTCTCTCTCTCCTCCCTCTCTCTCTCCTGTACCGGATCATGCAGGTGTAACGCTGAAATGAGAGTCTCCACAATTTCTGGCTTTCTAGCCTCTGGATTTATCTCGACCTCACAATATTGAGCTACCGCAAGCAAATCTTCTTTTCTAAGCTTACGCAACTCATTTCGCCCAAAATCGCTCCCACAAAACTCTTCTACTCTGAAAGTAGCCATAGTCACCGTTAGTGAGCGCTCACCGGTGGGGGTAACCAAAGGAGACAAGGGCCTCGCAAAAATTACCTCTAAGGTAACTTATCAGATGGCCATAAACTAAACGTATAACCTGCTAACAGGAGGTAGCTCATAGGTCACTCTATTCTCAGAGATCGATGCAAACATAAGTCACACACAGCGCTCCTGACACTGCTACTTACACACGGACCGCAAACCAATGCACCCGTAAGTCGCACACAGCGTTTATGACAATACAACTTACACACGGACCACAAACCAATGCACCCGTACGCCGCGCACAGCAGCAAAACACCAGCCGTCAACCAACCCGCTAAGCCACACTGTTATCGTCAACTTACAGACCTATCCTCGTTTTTAACCTCGACACACCCGATAAATTTTCCTTAACCTTTCGTCTAGCTAGCTGAGTTTTACATACATACACAACCATCTGTTTAAAACGAGAGTCTGGCACCGAGCAGCTGTTCTGCCCGTAGCTGTATGTCCATGGCCTACTTCTAAACCTAGCAACATACAACTTTTACCGAGCTGAATCCAACTCACTTGTGCCTCTTCCCGCAAACAGAATGCTTGGATGTAACTCACTAACTGAACTCTAATCGCTTCGAATCCATATCCCGGACGAGTCTCCCAAATTATGTTACGGACTAGTCAAGTCTAGGGGATTCAGTATCAATGAACCAATACTAGTCCTAACCTGGAGGGTGTAGAAAAGGAGAAAACTAGGAAGAATACGGAGAAAGACGGACTGGTTTCCAGTGTTAGAGATAGACAGGCTGGAGGTGGGTTACCTTATCGGGTTGCCACGCCGACTAGCAGTGCAAGTCCCTCCGACTCGGCCTCGCCAGCTCTGGCGTTGCTCTCGTGAGCCGCGAGCTCCTTCTGGCGGTTCAGTTCAGGTTTTGGTGGTTGGGGGATGGGTCCCCGAAGACCGAAACTGGTTTTACCAAAGGGTCCGGGTGCAGGAAAGGTGTGCGGCTGTAATGTCTCGAACGCTTCTAGAAAGGACGTCTCTCTGGGCTTTAACTCACTCGTATCACTTTCAAAGGTTCGCGCTTTCCCAGCTGAGCTGTCTCACGTTACTCCAGTGGTTGCGCGCGCACCTCACCGTGGCGTCCTTTTATCCACCCGCAGCTTAACCACACCCCCTTGTTATCTTCTCAATGAAAACCAGTCCAGTTTAAGAAAGGGAAAGGAAGAAAGAGGAACTATAAACCCCGCCCCCTTTACTCCTAACAATTATGTAATCAACGTTGTCGCCATGGTAGGGACTTGTCAATCACAACATAGCCACACCCTAAAGCATACGCTGCTTTATCATCTATTTTACTCTAAATGGGACCATAATTTACAAAACTAACATCATGCTGTATTGAAGAAGACTTGAAACTAGCAATTGAGACCATAAACTCATTAGGAAAGTGTATACTGAGGTAATAAATTAAGTGAGAAGTAGGGTCATTTTCTCATAGACTTCCATACAATCGGACTTCTTTTTGCAGCCAGAGGAGTCGCCCCCTGCTGGCCATTAGAAAGAATGCAGGTTTAAGGCACTTCACGCATTGGCTTTACTTTTCAGGCTGGGAGATACCTACTTGGGTTCTCCTACACTCTTTAAAGGGGAGGGTGAGGGGGAGAGGTAATCAGTTGGTTAAACTGTAAAAGATCATCTAAATCAAGTGTGACTCAGAAGTGTGACCCAGAACAAGAACATGCCTCGACATATGGCTGGATCAGCAATCGCCACATAACCACTCGAACCAGCTCAAACCTTTCAGACATGTAAAGCAAAGTGTCTGGCAAGGCCTATGGTGAACTGTAAATTTACAGCACTTCCAAACGTTTGAACACAGCGAGAATCGTGTATTGTGTTGTTGCACACATGATTGCTACTGAATGAACATTTTGTGTGTGTGTTTGTGTACAGTGATGCAGTATTAGCCTGAGGCTCAGATCACATGTGGTCAGAGACCGATTGATTCAAGGGACACCTTTGTTCACTGACTGTAGCTTGACTCATGCAAATATACACACACGTGCACACATACACATGAAGAGGATTCTTCACTCCAATTTAAAAAATAAAAAGTAAATAAAGTGTATATATACAGTATATAATATTGCCTTGCGTCCTTGCTTGATAAAATAGTATCATAGTATAAACTTACAAACAGCTGCTAGATGTTTGTAAAACAGTTAAGACTGTCCTTTCAGTCAGTTCAGCAATAAAGACTTCTAGCAGCCAGAGCAATTATGATGGGAGCAAAGGAGGACATCTGGTGATGTTATTATAGAGCAACAAAGCCTACATAGGGAGGAGGTCAGGATGGGCGAACTTAAACTTAAACACAGGAGACCGCTGTTTGACCACCATGAACTTAACCCAAAACACAATGTTTTTATGCCTGTTCCTAACTAACTTTACCTGTATAGCATTGTCACATTACAAAACATTTTTTTCAACACAAAATGATTCTGTGCTGCTGAGAGGAGTGTCAGATCAGAAAATGCTTCTACTGTATTTTTGTTCTAGAGTGCATGTATATTTTGTTGTTAAATTTGGAGAGCTTGTTGAAAAAAAAAAAAAAAAAAGCTACCTGTCCAACAAATATGCTTTTACCTGTAAAAGATTTTCAGAGTCTGAAGCTTCATCCACTGTTCAAATGCTGCAGTGATGTTTACTTTTTATTTTGGGGAAAATAAGTACAGAGTGCATGATACACTGTAGGTAGTTAAGGAGGAATGGGAGCCTAAAACATACACAACAAAAACACAGCTGGGTCAGACATGTTTTTGTTTGTGAGCATTTAAATGAGAGAGTCAATGTACACATGATTATCTGTAATCTCTTGTTGTCTTGTGGGGTCATTTGGCTTTATTGTGGTGGTTTGAACCTTTCTTTCATTTAAATGTTTGTCTGGACTGTATACAAGCACTTAGCATTTTGTATTCTCTTTTTGTCTGGTGGGAATGGTTGGGAAGGTCAGTGCACAGGGAGTAAATGTATTTTTGTATATAATATATTTATACAAATATATATATGTATATGTATATGTATGTATATATGTATATATATATATATATATATATATATAATATATATATTTTTGTTTGTTTTTATTCATTTTTACACGCTTTTTTCCTTTTTGTTATAGAATATATTTGATAAAAAAATTTAAAAATCACATTTACATATATCTATATATCATATCTGTATAAATATTTATATTTGTAAAATGCTTTGCACTTGTGTAACAAAGTATTGTTTTTATGTTATATAAATATTATTATTATCATTATGAATGTTATATTTTTTGATAAAGTATTTTTAAGTATTATCTTGCAGTTACATCTTTAGAGGATACATTTGAAAGCTTTTTGAATGACAGACATTTTGCTGATGTTGGTTTATTTCTCTGTGTGTCTCTGTCTTTCTTTCTTTTATACAAACACACACACAAAGTCCAAACCCCCTCCTCCTCCCATCTCAAGCCCCCAGTAAGACCCTTGGGTGATCCGCAGACATTGTTATGGCCACTGAGAAGGCGGGCCTTGCACACACACTCATGGGTTCAATGAGGGCGTTTAAAGGAGGGGCACAAGGGGGGTTGATGTGAATGTTTTGGGGGCCATAGGGGGGTAGGGGGGTTGTTCACTCTTAGTGTATTCCATGAGTGCAAGTGACTGGGTGTGCATGTTTGTGTGTCCTGCCTGGTCACAGCAGCATTCTTTGAGAGCGTGCTGACTTACTGTTATAGGGTTAACAAGGTAGTCAACCATCAACTGTAACCTACAAGCATGGTGTGGAAGGTCATAGTGTAAAAGTGCATGTGCGTGTTTGTGTGTGTGTGTGTGTGTATGTGTGAGTTGGTATGTCAGTCATCTTCAGTGCTGTGTAAGTTGCTCTCACTCAGTACAAAGACAGGTGGGCTTTTCATGTTTCTTCGTCTTCGTCACTTCTCCTCAACCACTCCTCTTCTTCCCCCTTCCCCCTCCCTACTAATTCCCCATCTTCTATCCAACCACCGAAGCATATAGATGTGCACATATGCATACGTACACACAAACACCCCCACCCCTCCATGAACATACAAAAACACACACAGTGTTTTCATTTCATTACTCAATCCCTCAGCTCATTACCACATGGGGATTAACTATCAGAGGACTGCATTATGGAGAACAGGTCTGGGATGGGCAGCAGCGTGAAAACCACAGCAGCGCCACCATTATCATTAGCACGCCACTCAGGCGAGAGAAACACGAGCATGTGTGTTCAGTCCTATAGATATCCGTTTTACATGTACACACATTAATACTTAGCAGCGCTGTTACTGATTCCAACCCAATTACTGAGCCATAAATTCATGCATGAAAAAATCAATGAGGCAGGAAACAAGGAAGTTATCTTTTTGCAGATTTTAAAACATGTTATCTCTGATCAGTTGAGATAGCATAATTGGATTTATTGGGATTGCTTTCTTGTGTGGCTGAAAATATATCATTTTAAATATGAATATGTAAATAATTGCGCACATTGAGAAAAATGAAAATAAATAATGGATAAAACCTTGTGTGCATGAAGAGGGAAAGTAAGGCTTGTTAACCCTTGAGATGGAGGTTTGTTGCTATAGAAATTAAATTAGTTTATAAGTGTGTAAGTTGTGTACTTTAGCTCACAACACCCACATCACAGCAGAATTTAAACCAGTCCATAAGGTTCTTGGAAGAAAAGACCAAACCTTTTTCTTTTTTATCGCGTCTGCACCTTTGGTCATACATAAACCCACAGTAAAGATTTACTGCTAATTTGACTGAAAACACATTTACTATCCATTCTCTTTATCTGAACATGAGGTGTTTTCTTGTGTTAACTACCCTCTAAAGAGAGGTCATTCCCAGGGTCAATGCACCCCTCTACCTCCCTGCTATGCTTCCAGTCTCTGCTCTCTCCTCTCACCCTTTAAAACAGGGCATCAGGGTTAAACCGCACCTTTTCTTTTCCCGCTTTTTTTTGTGCTCTTTCTTCTCTCCCTTTTCCCATTAGTTCTCATTCCTCCCAAATATCTCCCGAAGCAAACCCCAGCTTTCTCCCCTGTTTCGTTTCCTCACTTTCCCCCCCTCATCTTTTTTGGGGTCAGTCTGTGACCTTGTCCCTTTCACCCTTATTGAGCCTTAAACTGATTGTTCTGCAGCCAGTCCCTCTGTCAGCGTGGACCTCTGAAGGTTTGATTTATTTCACTAACTAGAACGCCGGCACACAGGGCTCCGTCTGGGTCAAGCACTTCACTCACATATTGTTACAAGGTAGTGCGGTCAGTTCAGTGATCTGTGACCCCGACAGCAGAGACCCATTCTCATTTCACCTCCTCAAGTCTGCTGCTGACTGTGGGTGGTAGTGTCAAAATACACACCAGGAAACAACTCACTCGCATTCATATACTGAATAGTTTAAGTCATTATATACTTGCATGTCTTCATCTGGACACATATTGTATCTATGTCTCTCGAGACAATCACAAACAATCAAACAATCACATTATGTTATCTACACAGAAATGCTCACATGCTTACATTTGCTTTTGTGAATGCACATCCAAAAATAAAAATGTATGTGCACACAAATGTCATACAGATAAAGGTGTGTTCTGATTTAACACAAAGCAAATTTTCACCTGTGGCTTTTCACCTGAATTCATTGGCACAGTGTGTGCTCATCCCACAAATAGCTGTACCAACTGTACAGACATTAGCAGTAGCTAGCTAGCAATGTACACACTAACAGTGTGGACTGTGACTACCTGTAGTAACTGAGATTCAGATTGATCCAAAAGCTTGCCTGACCGTATTGTGACTTTTCTCCAGAACATCTCTTTTTGCTTTTATTTCTCTACATGAAGCCTCAGAATAACCGCAAATTTTTCACTTGAGTTTGAAAATGTTCAATCATTTTCAACTCCCACAGATTTTTCAGCTGTAAAAAAAGGGAAAGAAGTAAAAGTTTGACATTTTTGGAAATATGCTTATTCACATTCTTACTGAGAGATGAGAAGCTCAGTATCACTCCCATGTCTGCTAAATGTGAAGCTAGAGCCAGCAGCTTAGGTTAGCAGTTAAATCACAACTTGTCATGTCATTTCAGTTTTTATACGTATACAAGATGCAACGTGTTAATTATTGAGGTGCTGGTAAACTGATTTCTTAAACCATGGACAGAGCCAGGCTAGCTGTCTCCCCCTTTCAGTCAGTCAAAGCTAAGCTAACCACATATTAACATTACAGTGGTATTGATGCTCTCATCTAAATCTGAACAAGAAAGGCAGTATTTCCCAAACTATCAAACTATTCCTTTAATTTACGCTACCACCATGATTTACATCTGTTTGCATCTTATTGCATCTTTACTGTGCATTTACTTTATATACAAGTGCACTGCCTCTAAAATTTAATAATAATAAGCATATGCACTTGTATACATCCTGATAGTTTTGTACATGGACATGCACAAAAGTATACATAACCAGGTGGAAGTGGGAAAAAAAACACACACACACACACACATGGATACACATAAATGTGCATACATACACACTCTCAGACAGAGGGTTCAAGGAATGGAAAGCTCTTTAACATGTGTTCCTTTCCTCTTGGTGGCGGAGAGTCATGAGTTGCAGTGGGCTGGTCAGCAATAACCAGCTGGGACTTATTAAAATGCAGCAGGAGGCAGCTATAAAAACCCCATTTAGCTGTCAAATAATCAATGATTTATGAAGCATATTTATATCTGCCATTGTGTGTCATTGAATATTAGATAATCATGGTGCTTTTTTAATACTGATCTTCCCACTAAAGTCCATACTAATGTAAACAATCACTTACTTTGATTATCTTTATACAGAACATCCCTGTCCTTACTATTAAAGCTACCCATTGAAAAATCCATATCAGTAACCTTTATTAACCTTTTATTGTGCTCGTGTGTGTTGAATAGCTCTGCAAATATGCCAGGAATCTCATCCAATGCAACTGGGTGTAAAAATATCTTGTGAGTGTATTTTTCCAAAGAATACATTACACAGCTAAATTTAAGGAAGAAATTCCATCAATACTGAATTCAATGTCATGTCTCAATACTACAGAGGACTCTTATGTTAACTTTAGTCCCTCCCAAATTGATAATCTTGTTGATAGTGCTGCAGGCTCATTGCGAATAACCCTCGACTCCATCGCCCCCTTAAAAAGGAAGATAATAAAACATAAGAGGTTAGCTCCATGGTATAACTCCCAAACCCGCAAATTAAAGCAAACATCGCGAAAACTGGAAAGGATTTGGCGTTCCACCAAAGTGGAAGAATCTCTCTTAGTCTGGCAAGATAGTCTAAAAACATATAGGAAGGCCCTCTGTAATGCCAGAGCCACCTATTACTCAGCATTAATAGAAGAGAATAAAAACAGCCCTTTTCAGCACTTTGGCCAGGCTAAAGAGTCATAACTCTATTGATCCATGTATTTCTATAGCTCTCAGTAGTAATAACTTTATGAGCTTCTTTAATGATAAAATTCTAACTATTAGAGGCAAAATTTATCACCTCTTGCCCTCAACAGGCACTGATTTCTACCCAAACACAGGCACCTTAGAAACAGCTGTAAATCCTGACATATTTTTGGACTGTTTTTCTCCAGTCGATTTTTCTGAACTAACTTCAATGATTTGTTCAGCTAAACCATCAACCTGTCTCTTAGACCCCATTCCAACTAGGTTGCTCAAGGAAGCCTTACCCTTAGTTAGCACTTCTTTACTAGATATGATCAATCTGTATTTAGTAACAGGTTATGTACCACAGTCTTTTAAAGTAGCTGTAATTAAACCTCTTCTTAAGAAGCCTACTCTTGATTCAGGTGTTTTAGCTAATTATAGACTTGTTTTTAACCTTCCATTTCGCTCAAAGATCCTTGAGAAAGCAGTCTAATCAGTTATGTGACTTTCTACATAACAATAGTTTATTTGAGGTTTTTCAGTCAGGATTTAGAGCGCATCATAGCACAGAGGCAGCACTGGTGAAAGTCACAAATGACCTCCCAACTGCATTGGACAAATTTGTCTCCATACTTGTCCTGTTAGATCTTAGTGCCGCATTCGACACAATTGACCATCAAATCCTATTACAGAGACTGGAACATTTAATTGGCATTAAAGGAACTGCATTAAGCTGGTTTAAGTCCTATTTATCAGACCGATTTCAGTTTGTACATGTTAATGATGAATCCTCCATGAAGGCAAAAGTTAGACACAGAGTTCCATGACGTTCTGTGCTTGGACCAATTCTATTCACCTTGCATATGCTTCCTTTAGGTAATATTATTAGGAAACACTCTATAAATTTTCATTGTTATACAGATGATACCCAATTATATTTATCAATGAAGCCAGATGAAACCAATCAGTTAAACAAACTCCAAGCATGCCTTAAGGACATAAAGACCTGGATGACCTGCAATTTTATACTACTAAACTCAGATAAAACTGAAGTTATTGTGCTTGGCCCTAAACACCTTAGAAACACATTATCTAATGATATAGCTACTCTGGATGGCATTACCCTGGCCTCCAGCACCACCGTAAGGAATCTGGGAGTTATCTTTGATCAGGATATGTCCTTTAACTTCCACATAAATCAAATTTCAAAGACTGCCTTTTTTTCACCTACGTAATATTGCAAAAATCAGGCACATCCTGTTCCAAAAAGATGCAGAAAAACTAGTCCACGCATTTGTTACTTCTAGGCTGGATTATTGCAATTCCTTATTATCAGGCTGCCCTAACAAGTCCCTAAAGACTCTCCAGCTGGTCCAGAATGCAGATGCATGTGTACTAACAAAAACTAGAAAAAGAAATCACATTTCTCTCATTTTAGCTTCGCTACATTGGCTTCCTGTAAAATCTAGAATAGAATTTAAAATCCTTTTCCTTACTTACAAAGCCCTTAATGGTCAGGCACCATCATATCTTGAAGAGCTCATAGTGCCGTATTATCCCACTAGAGCACTGCGCTCCCAGAATGCAGACTTACTGGTGGTTCCTACAGTCTTTAAAAGTAGAATGGGAGGCAGAGCCTTCAGCTATCAGGCTCCTCTCTTGTGGAACCATCCTTCAGATTCGGTCCGGGGTGCAGACACCCTCTCTATGTTTAAGAGTAGGCTTAAAACTTTCCTTTTTGATAAAGCTTATAGTTAGGGCCAACCAGGCTCACCTTGGATCAGCCCTTAGTTATGCTGCTATAGGCCTAGACTGCTGGGAGACTTCCCATGATGCACTGAGTTCCTCTCTCCTCCTCCTCCTCCTCTCCATCTGTATGCATTCATGTAACATCAATTCATGTCACTAACTTTGCTTTTTCCCCACAGTTTTTTGTGCTTTCTCATCTCGCAGGAAACCCTGGGTTGCAGGCTGAGCCTTCGTGGTCCTTCGCAGTCCTGTTGGCGTCCTTCCCGGGCTTTTGCTATTGCTGCTGTTATTGTTATTGTTATGATTGTTGTTACTGTGTCCCACCCCCTCCTCTCCCTCCCCCCTCTTTCTTTCTCTCTCTCAACCCAACCGGTCAAGGCAGATGGCCGCCCACCAAGAGCCGGGTTCTGCTTGAGGTTTCTACCCGTTAAAGTGGAGTTTTTCCTTACCGCTGTCGCCAAGTGCTTGTTCATGGGGGAATTGTTGGGTCTCTGTAAATTAAAGAGCACGGTCTTGACCTGCTCTATGTGAAAAGTGCCCTGAGATAACTTTTGTTGTGATTTGGTGCTATGTAAATAAAAATTGATTGACAGAATAAATCAAGCAAGAGTCAGCTGAGATGCCTTTGCCACCTGCAGTGTAATAAACTTGTGGGAATGAGCCTGAGCTGTATGCAATATACTGACACACTTGACACTGGTTTGGCAAGTTTAGCTAACTAAAAACGTCACACAGGCAGCCTTTCTGTTTTTTTTTTCGAAACACAGAGAATTGCCACCTACTTGAGCTGACTGACAGGGAAACCCACCAACCCCAGTGTTCACACATGAATAGTTCAATCTTCACGTGTACCTCTTACTTTCAGAACATTCTGTCCTCATGTAATGCAGATATTCTCCATTCTCAAGGAGCAACCCCTCCTCCCAACCCCAACCGTGACCCCGCCCGCCTCTCTTTTCTCCTCCTCGAACGCCACCACCAGAGCCGCTCATTGAGAACCATTTGCCGTGAAATAAGATTGGAGACTGAAGTGGCGGGAAACCCGTGATGGAGAGAAGGCAGGAGGGGAGAAAGGGAGAGATGAGAGGGAGTGACACTGGCAGATGCAGAGATGCAGTGTGACAGAGAGATTTGGAATGAGAGGCAAAAATAAAAAGATGGGCAGAGAGGAAGATAAAGACCAGAACCTTTTTT
The DNA here is from genome assembly GCF_914725855.1 of Thunnus albacares. Lineage (NCBI taxonomy): Eukaryota > Metazoa > Chordata > Actinopteri > Scombriformes > Scombridae > Thunnus > Thunnus albacares. The sequence goes on along the minus strand of NC_058110.1, from coordinate 6,500,374 downwards.
TCTGAGACTCTTCTCTCATGCAGCTCTACTTGTATAGACTAAACTGCTATAGATAGGTTAACCTGTAACCAATCCAAAGTTCTTGACCATGCCCACATTCCTGTAGCCTGTGTAACTCTGTGTGCTAGTTAAGTAGTCTCCAATTCCCTTTAATTTCCCTTTTAGTCATGTTGTATGTGTAATTATGCTGTGTATGTGACTGAAAAGCTGAATGAACTAATAAACTAGGTGAGTGTTTTGCCTTGTTTACAAAATTAGGCAACAAGATGTTACTCTGCTTTTGCTGCAGTGCAATGCAACGTCATCCAGCAACATGCTGTGTTGGCTAATCAAAGATCTTTCAGAAGGTGTTATGACTTTACATATTACTCACTTTTGGTGAGCTGAACAGTCTGACTTATTCAGTACCATCACCAGTTGATTTACAGGGACATTATCGTGGGACGCAAAGTTTTATGAGGAAATGTCTCTTGGTATGTTTCCTGAAAGTAGATAGATAGCCTCCTCTCATCAGTTCAACAAAGCAATATGGAGTGAATTGAAATAATCCAGAGAGAGGATGCTCTATTATCTGTTAATATCTAAGGTGTCAGTATACTTGAAATGAAGTAGTCTGTACGATGTATAGTCCTAAGGCAAAAGTGCAATACTTGTTTTAATGGGTGCTAAAGAAGTGGATTGTTGATTTTGGAAAGTTACATAAATTGTAAGCTGTAGCCCCCCAATTCTAAGAAAAATTTTTGAGGAGGATGTTTCAGATGCAGTTTGACCACTAAACAAACACTGTGATTGAAACATATTGGTGCCTTTACACTCTCATTTGGCTATTTGACTGGTGAAGTGTAGATAACAGTAGAAGACCACTGTCCAAAAAAATGATAAAAATTTAAACAGCTATCTAGTGCCTGAAAATAAAGACAAAGATAATGCCACTAAATGAAAATTTCAAAGTGCATGAAATAAATCTTTGCAAAACTGGTATTTTGGCACCCGGTGCATTCTTCAAATGGCCATGAACAAAATGGGCCCTTAATCCTTACATCTCCAGGAAGAGAGAGGTGCTTTAGATCCAATGCCAGCCATCAGCCACAGAAGAGGGTTTCAACCTGTGATCCAGTGATTGATGAGGGCCTTAATGGGGCACTGTGAAGATGAAAAAGCCAGGGAGGAAATGCCTCCCATCTCACAACCACTCATTAGCAACAAGTGCAGGACAGGATGGCCCTAACCCAAACCCACCATATAGAGACAATGTTCTAGTGTGTGTGTGCATGTAAGCAGGCACTTTGAAATGTGTGTAAATGTCTATGTAGGTGCATATGTTGCTATCCATGCACATACAGTATGTGTGTGTGCATGTTCATGGTAAGTGCTGCAAAAAGTTTATCTGAGAGTGTATGCATGAATGTGTATGTGAGGATATGAAACTGGCTCACACTAACCTACTAATGGGAATATATTCGATAAGAGTCACTTACACCACTCAGCTAGACGATAATGCAAACACAGATCCATCCTCTTGGTGTTTCTATTCCAAGATGGCCTGATTTCTTGGAAAGCTAAATGGAGCATTAGCAGATGGTCTGTGTATTTTAGTGGAGGATTTTTCCCATAGTGGGAAGTAGTTATTTATTTTCTATGTAACTAGATAGCAGCAATGGAAGAACCGAAGAACTGAGTAGATGATGTTATTGTAATGATATTTCCACGAACAACAAGATTAAAGTACAAATGAACTTGTGTGCTGCCTTTTCACCTAAAAGGAACTGCTGATTTTTCAGACATTTCAATACACTGTATCACAAAATAAGCCCACAGTGTCTCGCACTTCGGTCAAATCATGTCTAAACAGCAGATGACTGTTGCATCTCAGTCTGCATCCTCTTTTTATCTCCTCGTCCTGGTCTACACAGCAGAGTGTGCATGTCAAAAAAAGCCCAGCCTTTTTTGAAAATTGCCTGAATGTGAATCATAATGGGCATTCAAGTACCGGCAAGTAGCCTTTGAAGTCAAAAAAGAAAGAAGCGTTGAGGAGAAAGGGTGAAAAAAAACTGTCCACCCTCACTTTCCCTCCTTTTCCACTCTCTTTATGTCTCTGTGAAATTGCTCTCCTTGGATGAGACACAAAGGCTCCGGAGGAGAAAGGCCCCAGAATGGCCACGACCGCCACACACAGATCTTTTCACTGGAGCTGGCTGCAGGAGCCACAAACCCAATGCCCACTCTCCCCTAATGTGTGTGTGTGTATACCCCACCTCATGTAATTTTTGGCTTTTTCTTCCTACATTGAACCAAAAATGAATGTGACCACTGACCTATGCAGATTTCTATTGATCTGAAAGTCAGACAGTGTTTCAAGGAAATACACATCATGCACAAAAAGATACTTACTATAATTTCTAAATTAACTGAAAAGTTCTATCATGATTAATTAATGTCAATGTAGCAGAAAATGTGCCATATTTCAATAACCTCGTCCCATGACAGATTACAGTTTAAATAAGGAACAGAGCTCATTAGTAAATTTCATGTAAGTATGTTAGCTGGCTAACTACAACTAGCAAAGAGCTGTTCTCATGCTGCTATCTAAGAATATATCACTTATTCTGATTTGGGGAAACTGTGCATTGCTGAAGGTTTCATTCACATAAAAATGGCTGCAGGAAGGAAATTGAGATGTTAACAAACCTAAATATAAGCAAATGCTAATGTTAACAGCAAGGTCTGTTTTTACCTACACTTATTTGACATGCATATATATAAATTCCACTTCACTTCCAAAAACTTTTGAAATTACAGTATACTGACTAAATTGTAATTTATAAAATGAGATGGAGATGGAGGAGCCCTTGGCATCTTAACATTTAGGATTGGATTTAGGTTGTAGGTGTAGCAGGGTGGGCACAATTCCATGTATTGTGAACAAATGGGCACAAGTGGCTCTCTGTCCCCAACAATGTGCTCTAAAAGTACCATTGTAGTATTTGTTTGCTGAAATGAATCCTTCTAGGCCTGGGGACAGGGAAGAGGAGGGCTGCCCTGAATGAGGTCCTACAGAGTCTTGGTTGCATGTGGAAAAAGCTCAACTCTTGTGAAAACTTCCTAGTTCACTTCCTTGGCTATGACCCTTGCTCGCTCAATCCCACCCACAATGACCCAGCATGGGAATTCCAGAGGAGGAGGCGGGACAAGGCTGCCAGCAGCATTCCATGGCTTGGACTCTGGCAGATCCGAGAAACAAAAGCATCGCAAAGACAAGAAGAGGTGAAGGCATGAAAGACGAGGAGGGAAGGAGGAGGAGAGATTATGAGTTAGAGTGGGAAAAGGTGGAGATAGGATGAAGCTGGAGAAAATCAAGGCAAAGGATGTAAAACAAGGTTTGGGAGGAAGAGAAATGCAAGTCTGTGTGGGTGAGAGAGAGAGAGAGAGAGATGGTGGGAGGGGGGGGGGACTTGTAGGCTGGATCCCACTCTTCTTCCCATGGTCTCTCCAGACACAGGACCACACCATGTCCTGTTCTCACACAGCACTGCCCTTAAACATCCGTCACATCCCATTACTGCTGACGCAGGGCTCCCAAAGAGAGCTGGAAGGGCATGATGAAATTGGGGTCAAAGTGAATTTGAAGGCATGTGATGAGGGCCATTAGGTTATGGGGTGTCTTGTAGAGCACAGACCTTTGTCTCTCCAACGGAGTGGCATCTCAAATTTAAGGCCATAAAGAAGAGAAGCCAACAAATGATCTTTTCAACATTACTTTAATCTTTAATAGAAGATGTGAAACTGCCTATATACCTTAGCAATTGGGAAATAATGCATGATGAATCCTGAAATGTATAGCAAGAAGTTTTCACTTTGGATTAAAGGCCCAGTCACACCAGAGAGTGGCAAAGCAGAATTCATCTGCACATCTTCACGAAATATTTGGTCCTAGAACCTTAAAGGCATATAGACTACTACTAGGGCAACTTGGTAATTACTGTAGCTGGCTAGCTAACTGCTATCTGCCTGGAAGTCAGTCACAATAATGCTCCCTGAGCTTCTTTCTATTTTCTCTGTACTGTGCTGTTTACTCCTCCTGGTATTTTGCACATATTTTAATTCAATGAAGAGTTCTTAAAAAGGGAAAAAAGCTAATTTAGCAAGCTTGTTAGTTTGGTCGCCAGTAGGACAATAAATTGACACTGTATTTGAAAGATGTATTTGTATCATTAACTACAATTTTACCTTTTTAAATTCTTGTGTGAGCAGGCCTTAGTGCCAATATATTCTCATAATTTATGGTTCATAAGCTACAGGTATACAATATTCTCTAGTTATACTTTGGGTAAATTACTAAACATGAAGTTAGTTTTTGTGTATTGTGTTTTGTATATATTATTGCTACTTTTGTTGATGCTTATTAAGGCACATAGGTCAAATGTTGCAGGTGCACGTGTAGTCTCTCATTACCTATTGTGACTCAAACAAGTGCACATACACACACACTCACCCATAATAACATACATGCACATGTTCATTGCTGAGCTGAAGCTGCTCTAAGACCTCACATCTCTTTGGACACCAACATGTGCCTAAGGCTGATGTTGAAATTGGGGGCCTCATTATGCACGTGAGTTTGACCATGTGTCCCCTCTTTATCTCAGATCCTTCTCTCCTCCTCAGTTTCTTTCTCCAAACCACTCCCCTTCTTTTTCCCTCCTCCCAGCAGAGGACGACTGCAGGAGGTGAACTTTAAGAGGCTCAGAAAGACAAAGCATTTCTCTGAAAAGATGCATTTTCCAAAAGACATCCAAACCCCAGGGTGTTTGTTTTCATACAGAGAAGCAAATCATTTGCAGAGACATGACAGACAGGTTTTTAGATGGTTTCCAAGTAGCTACTGAACTGGGTGTTTTGTAAAATGGAACAAACAGCCACATGATGCTATGGGCAGCCATTGCCTTGAGGCAGTTGTTCATGTGTTCGAGCAATCGAGCATAGAACATTTCACCACAGAAACATTGAATATATACGTTTCAACACGTGTAATGCGTATCATATCAACGTTTCTACAAACGTAGCATATCAACATTTCTACCCGTTGGATAATGTTGTTTTATGGTGTGACAACGCTGTGGTTGAGGTCTGTTTAGGTTTAGGTACAAAGACCACTTGGTTAGGGTTAGGGAAAGATCATGGTTTGAGTTAAAATAAAATAAAAAATAAAATAAAAAATGGCCAATGTCTCGCTAAAAACACCCGCTTTTGTCGGTTGAAACAGGAAGCGGGTATTGGTTTCGAGGTGGCCTCGAACCGTGCTCTCTGCTGATTTCCAACTTGCTGCCAAGAAACTTACTAACCATCCAACAACCCCTCCACCTCCTAATAGGAAAGTCAGCTCAAATAGATTGCATGTTTACTACATCACTTTAGAAATGTTGAGATGATATGTATTTTGGAAATGTTGATGTGATACATTTTGTAGAAATGCTGAGATGATACATTTTGTTGACATTTTGATATGATACGTATTGTTGAAATGTTAATATGCTACGTGTTACACGTGTTGAAACGTAGATATTCAATGTTTCTGTGGTTTGCAGAAATGTAAACTGCCAACGTTTTATTGTGGCGACCAGGCTGCAATGCAATGTAGGTCTAGTTTTGTAAGACTTGAAGAAAATATAGAAAAATTGTAATATACAGTCTATGGATTCAATCAATACTGATATGCGCTCAAAGATACTGATGTTTTCACCTAACACTTTTATGTTGTAGATATTATCCAAGACATGTTTTTTAAGCTCCAGCAGTACAGAACAGTGTGAGCCTCAAGCAAAAACCACTCATACAAACAGATAAACACTTCGACACATGCAAGTGATTTGAGAGAACTTGTCGCATTCACCGATTTTATCATATTTAGAGTTTTCTCTTATATGAACAAAATTCACAAGTGGTCCAGGCCTGTTGTGCAAGTCTAGGATAGTCTTCCTTTCCTCACAGGGGGAACACTGGTTTGACTTAAAAGGACAGGTTCTCAATTTTTCAAGTCTGTCTAAAACAACAGTCACGTGTCCATATGAACATTGAAATAGGTTTTTCTTGCTGTAATCATTCCTGCTGTTCATACTGGCCATTGGAAGATCCCTTTATAATGCATTTATAATGTAAGTGGTGGGGGATGAAATCCACAGTCTTCCCTCTGTGCAAAAATGTATTTAAAAGATTATCTGAGGCTTATATGAAGCTGCAGATAAACCATCCAAATGAGTCAAATCAAGTAGACATCTTTCAACATTACAGTCTTTTTAGTGCCAAAGTCCCTCTTTTTGTTACTATACTTCCACTGCAGCTCAACACGGAAACACTGTCTGAGGAAACACAGAGGGAAGTTGATGCTAGAAAGGCTGTAAATGTGGCAGATATCCACTTGATATGACTAACTCAGACTGCTGAAGCCTCATATAAGCTTAAGATAAACTTTTAAATGCATTTTTTGCTCAAAATGACTGTGTGGACACACTGTGGATTCTGGCCCCCTTCACTTACATTGAAAGCACATTTGAAGAGGATCTTTAAATAGCAAGTATGAACAGGAGAAATGATTACAGTGAAGAAAACCACCTTCACTGTTCATTTGGGCATCTGACTGTTGAATGTTGTGAACTTATCCTTTAAGAGTTGTAACATCTGAATGAATTTGGAGTTTGGACAATAACAATAATAAACTTTGTGCAAGATTAATATTTTGTTAACTGTATCAGTGTGATGTGCATCATGGCCATTGCCATAATAACTTACACTATACAAGTAGTTAACGAATAGTTTCCAGGTCATTTTCACACTCCGACAGCATGTTCAGGATCTTGCAGGTGGCTGTCCAGGGGAACATCCTCAACTTCACCTGACAATCTCCTTGATCTACTTGACTCCTGTCAGACTCCTTCATATATAATCCACCAATTTGCTTTAGCAAGACATCTTGTAGCATCTAATGTTGTGTCAGACTATTCGTTCTTTATTTTTGTCACAGCACGTTTACATGGTGTTGACACCTGCAGTAATATTTTCTCATTTTAACATGACTACTGACACTGCTAAATTTGTTGTTTTTGTCTGCTGATTTCCAACAACAGGGCTTGAAACTCTGCAGTGTGAAATATATGACCTTTTTGTGAATGAAAAAGGTCATATGCAGAACAGCCTCTTCATACTGTAGCAATTTAGGGGTGCGCATAATGCAAAAGTTCAAATCTCACAAACATGTACCTACTTGTGAACAGGGGGTTGACATGAACCATTTATGATATATTAGTGCATATGTGTTTGCTGGATCTGAATTTGAACACTCGTATAGGCAAAACTCACAGAAGAAAGTAAGAGAGGTTTAGGATAAGAATTCTAAAATGTTCTTGCATGAGGTTATTATGCATGAGGTGATTATCAGTAATCTAGAGAAAGCCTGATTTCCCAAAATGACAACACAAACATTTTACGAAAACTGGTTGATTTTCAAATTGTGTCCAGGAATCCACAAAAATGGCTTCTCAAGTGGATCAATAATAACATAAAGTCCAAACCTCTGTTTTCTTTATGCCAGTACTGTATTTGTGCACATATTAAATTATTCTTTGTTATTTTTAAATTGTGGCATTTTTTGACATTCATACAAGCTATTTGAAGTGTATTGGCTTGCCCATTAAATGTTTAATTGCAACAATAGGGAACTCTACAACATATTATTATAGTTTAATATTCTCTGTGAGGAGGAAAAGATTTTCCACCATGTTATGTGTTAACTGCCAGTAAAGCTGGATTTATTGTGGTAAGAGTTCCCTGGAAAAGGAGTTGCTGCAGATTAATCACAACATGATGACGTCAAGCTCTGTAACCCACACTGGCCTAGTGGCATACTAACTCCTGGTTTAACTTCATTAGTCTACACACACACACACACGCGCACCTGCAAACTAGTCTACACAAACAGCTGCCCACATATGTGGTTGTCATTATTATGCAATTCAAATTTACACATGGCAACAGTAGACACATGGCCTAGCACACACACAGACACACCCAAAGATGACCTTAACCATAACCACCACATGCCTAACCCTTACCCTTACACTAACCTTACCTTACCTTTGAACCAAGTCTTCACCGTAAAATTAATGATTTACATTACGGGGATTTGCTTTTTGTCCCCATAAGGGAAGTAAGTCCCTACAACAGACAGATTTACATCCCCACAACATGAGGAATACCTGGACCCCCCATACACACACACATGCACTAACCCTCATTTTCTCGCTCAGTCATGACACACAGTGCTGCTGCTCCGCTGCAGTGCATTAGCTCATTATTCACCAGGATAGACAGGCTAAAGAACTGCTTCACATGCCATGAATGTTACCCAAAATGAGCACTGAGAGTAGCCATAGAGATTAAGGTATAACCTTGTATGTAATTGTATGAATGGGAGTCAGGAGGGAGATAGAAAGACAGAAACATGTTGGAAGACGGTGGATATGGGGGGTGGGGGGGAATCGTGTCGTGCACAGACATGTTTAGATTTGCTCTATATACAGTATGTGTATGTGTGTGTTTTCTGTACCACGTGCTACATTTGCCCATATGTGGGCATGCCTGTGTTGTGAATTTCTGTAGGATCGAGTGTCTGTCTCTGCAGTCGAGTGAGTCTGTGTGTATGAGAGGGAGTGAGAGAAATGGGTGTATATTTAGGTTGGCTTCGATGCGGTGGGACTCCACACTGCAGGGTCTGGCTGCCAGCCGAACTCCTCTGTTACCAAGGAAACATGCTGCAGCCTGGCATCCAAGGGGAGCAACCCAATTTGATAGTTTTTGGCCTTTTTAAGTCGCCTGGGCGAGCTCTCTGTGGTCACCATCACAGAGCTGAAATATATACCTGTAGCCTACACCCAGGCATAAAGGACACACACACGCATGTGTAGATGTATGCACACTTGTCCCTTGACACACACCTGTCTCAAACATCCCTCCAGTCTAAATATGTCAATATGCTAAGTTAACTTATGCTAATAAGTTGAGCAAATAAATGAAAGTATAAATAATAAATAAAGGATCAAATCAGAATCAAAGTCAAATCTGTGCATTTTTTTTAACATTAATTGCAGGTCTTTAATGAGATTTTTGCAAATGGTGCAAAAGCGCTAACATCTCAGAACACAGGGACAACATGTCCTGGTGTGCAGCGCAAAGGGACAGTGCAAGATGCAGAATGGACAGTATACCATGATAACAGTTTGAAAAAGTGACAAACAAACACTCAGAAGTTATCATTTCATATGTCTCAGAGATGTGTGAGGGAAGCTGTCAGGCTGTGGCAAGACAGCTCAGAGTGAATTCTTAGAAACCAAACACCATACTAGTCAGTCAAAAGAGGAAGGAAGAAGCCACATGACAAGACTTAAGTCTGACACACAGCAGTGACCATGCTACCCTCTGGATGGAAGAGATAAGGATTTTTTTTTCTATTCTGCTTTCCGCTGGTCTCATTCATTCATGTCATTTCCATATTTAGATATTGAATGCTCTTTTCAATTTGTTTAAATAATTGGTTTGCATCTAGTGTGGTTCATGGTTGGTTATAGCGGGTGCACATATATAATAGGGGTATGTATTAATACTTTAATTACCTCAGGGCCAGGAGGGCAACGCTGCATTTTCTGATTTTGGTCTACAAAATAATTCAAGAATCCCTCACCTGCTCAAAATAACAGCATATGATGTTGAAAGCTTTGCCTCTACAAAGTGCAGTGGAGAGGAGAGTGTTCTGCAGATAATTATTCATTATGAAAAGGTTTTATGTGACAATGGGATCATTGTGACTATCCTAAGAATCATTGAAGGCCACAGTGTAGCATTGTTTTCTCTACTTATATCAGAGCGCCCTCTGCTGTTTAAAACATTACAGCCCAAATGGTTGAATAAGCTTCTGTCTGCAGTTTATAAATGGTTTATAACACACCGTCATAGAGTTGAAATCAGATATTATTTATGTATTTGTCAACAACCATAATTCCTCCTTCATCCATTAGTGGATGCTGGTATATAAACAGATAAATTACAAAATAGTAAAACACACTTGTAATAATATGAAGTTATAACTATTGTCAAAATACTGTACATAAATAAACACTTACATGTTCTCATATCTGCTTATAAGTACATTATAGTGTATTATAAACCATTTATTAACCGTTTCTATGACGCTTACAAATGCTAAATAAGGAGGACTTTAAGTTACCACAACATGTAGGAACAAGCTGCACAGTACAACAAATAAATGTAAGTTATATCTATATTGTATGCATGCGCCTATACACATGCATTAATACACATACACACACCTGTATGTTGTATCAGTACATCATTTCTACAGCATAAACAGATTTTTCATGTACACAAATCATGACAAGAAATTATTTTTCTTGTCATGATTTGTGTACATGAAAAATATCTTTTTGGATTTGTATATCACATTGGTTTTGAACATTATTTTGAATTCCCACACAAATCTGAATGTCTCACTTCTTTTACCAAAATGCATCTATGCATATATAATTTGCCAGTGACGTGTTGCACTGTGCCATACTGTCAGTGTTTGTGTGCACTGAAAAAAGTTGTATTTGCACTTACTGTGCTTGACAAAGAAAAAAACAAACAAACAGAAATACTGATTTTAGATGCAACGTAATGTGTGTGACCTTTCTTCAAAAACACACTTGTCTGTCATTACCCAATAAGTGAAGTTGCTCTTTGCAAATATGAAGAGAAAACAGGGGCAACCAAATGACAACAGAAAAAAAAGGAAGACGTATATGGGAAAGAGGTGGGCCCCTTTCCAGTAACTCCACACAGTTCCTCTTTCTGTAGAGGCCAAACCCTGCCATATTTCACTTTCAAAACATCCCTCTTCCTGTTTTTATGGCATTCAATAGGCCAACAAATAAATGCACACAACACACACAAATACTTGCCTCAGGTGTCACCAAGGTCACACACACACATTGACCTCCCTGCACACACTTAGATAAGGCATTAAGCTGTGGAAGGCATAGAGACCTGACGTGTGGTGAAGGTGACAGTTGCTGCTGTGTTTCTGTCTGTAGAGTTGTCACTCAGAGCTTCACCTCCCTCTGTGCCTGTTAACAAAGCTGACACTCTGGCGTTACCCTCGGGATCCCACAGACCTGACTCATCTCTAGCACTCTGTACACACAAAGGAGGGAATAGTGTATGTTTGTTGGACAGAAAGAATAACTATGATATGCTTGCATAGTTCTGCATTTACATTTATGTGTTGTATTTGTTGAACATGGTGCACAAATTTGTGTATGCACATGAACCTGTGTGTTTTTAATTTTTCCTCCATTTTGCAACAGTATGTTAGAGGATAGTTTTGGGCATTTATTATTGTATCTTTTCATTGTTTGACCACTTTGGATTGGTTTCATATTTTAAAATAAAATAATATGATAGTAACTGATTATTTTTATGGTACAGTGCTCATTTAAAAAAAGGTGACAAACATAACATGTTCAGCAATGTTGAGCTGTCTGATTTTGCTGCACTCTGTGTGGTATAGGCTTTTTTTATGGGCCTGACACTCAGAGGACATTTTCTTGAAAAAATCATTTGATAGGAGGTGAGGACAAACATGGCACTAGGTGGTGCACTTTGTAAATTATGTGACCTACATAGAGGGAGTAAAAGTAGACACTCAAAGAGAAAGGAATGAGATAGCTGTCAAAGAGACAAACGTCCAGTGGAGCTGTCAAAGATGTGTGTGTGTGTGTGTGTGCCTGTGTATGTGTGTGTGTGTGTGTGTGTGTGTGTGTGTGTGTTTGAGACAGAAATATATGGGGGCAAGGCAACAGGTCCTGTCACTTCAATTTCTCTGCTTTGCTAACCTTATTCTCTAGATTGTGGAAGGGAGGCCAAGCCGCCATCCATGTACTTGCATGCACACAAATGAACACACATGCATACATACTCTTGACCACAGTCCCAGAACAACAATTTAGAAAGTGATCAGGGCCTTTCACCCTGGACCCCCTCCCCCCTGTCCTCAGCTCCCTCCCCTGCTGTCTTCCCAGCCAAATGCAAGTCCTTGCCCAGCAAACAGAACATCTTTCATAGGTGGCTGGTGGTGAGCACAGCTCCATCAGCAGCATCAGTGCCAAGGAGCTGACTGCTGGAAACAGAGCAGGACTGATGACTGATGCTGGACTCATCCTCTTAAAAACACAGGGACTTTTGTTACAGTGTGTACTGCCAGGATGCAGGGGCTTTGACCCTCAGACTCACTTATTGTTGACCACTTTAGAATCAGCAGTCAAGAAATTTAAAATTCCTGTGATTGCACTTTATGTCAGATCACCTAATACTGCACTGTATGTCGGCTAAAGAGCAAAATGCCAATGGAAATGAAATACTATGTATATTATTATTATATTATAATTTTATATGTTAAAGTATACCAAGATTATTTTATATTTATTCCATGTATTTCTCCAACAACAAATTTTTTCATGGAATTTTCAATATTTTTTACTTTATTTTTTTCAGTGTGATAATCAAACACAACTTTAACATTGTGTTACAAAAGTATTGATTTATTGATTGATTGATTTTTTTCTTCTTATTTCTATTTTATTGTGCTATGGACCCCTCATGAGCTCTGTGCTTAATAAAGTCTGAATTGAATTGAATTTGGTCTGTGTACTGAAAAATACAGTTCCAGGAAAAAATAAAAAAATCAGATTTCCTTTTATGAAATTTTTCAGTGGAATGTTCAACTGTTGTTTCCTTTATCTTCAATGACAAACACAAATGTTTTTTTGTGGTTTGGTTGAACAGGTTTAAAACATTATCACACACACTGATACATAAAAGCAGTTGCTAGGGTGACAGTGCCATTCTTGAGCAAATATTTACTTTTTGACATTTTTCAAAATGGATAATGTTTTTTTCCCTGATGATAACATTGCATGTCCCTGGTTCAATTCCAGCTAGGGATCTTTGTTGCATGTCATCACCCATCTCTCTCTCTCTCTCTCTCTGTCTCTCTCTCTCTCTGTTATTTTCTTGTCAGTACTTTACTGGATAAATGTCATACACAAATGTCATGTACTATAAGTATAGCAGTGGAGACTGGTCCATAGAGGCAGAGGAGGTTGATCCTCCTCTATTTTTTGAGAGGCAAAAGGGAGATCAAAATATAAAAAAGAATATTTGGTTGAAATAAACCATTACCAAATCTCAGTATTTATAAAGTATTTTTTTTTCTCTTCTTTGGTAAAAATCCATTGCTGAAATTCTGTTTAAAATGCTTCAACAACGACACCTGCAGGGCAGGAGGAGAAAGAGCAGTGTGTGAAGTGGTGATGGGGGGGTGCAATTGGTGGAGGTGGAGTGGGGGACAGAGGAGGATGGGAGATCTCTTACATTGGACTCAATGTATTTCATTTTTTTTCATGCTAATCTGTGATTGGCCATGACAGAGTAGCAGCAGTAGATAGCTCCTTGCGTTAGCCAACGCAACAGTTAGCTTGTTGTAACAGCCTGAAGGACTCTTTATACATCCATGGAAGGACTGTTAAGGACTGTTGTTAAGCTAGCGGGAGAAATTATCTGGTCTGTGCAGTGCAGCAGCTGCAGGACGCTTCCGGGGAGGCTGGAGAGAGAAGCAACCGGAGAAACAACCAGGAGAGTTAGCTTGTTTGTCATTGTTGCTAATGATATCAGACTGGTTAACCAGCAGCCACAAAGTTCTGTTAACTAACATACAAGATGACCAACAGCTACAAATGGACATTATGACATGAATACTTCTCCATGAAAGAAAGAAGAAGACGTCAGATAACATGAGTCAGATACAGCTTCTCTCTGTCTGTGTCTTTTGTCACTAATTTCATCTCTGATGGTTAAATGTCTCTGTGTGGCTTTTTTGTGTTTTTTATCTCCTTAACAAGAATGCAGCAGAGATCATATAATGTGTTGTGCGTAATGTTAGTTTGCTTGTTGAAGTTACAGTGAGCTGTCTGGACTCACTCATTCATTCGTTTTTAATTGAGTGGTTGTTCAGTTACCTGTTAATGTTGTATGACTAGTGTGCAGGAGGTGTGCTTCTGTGTGCTTCTGACAGTTTCTTTAGTTTGTTTTAAGCTGAGCCGTATATTGAGTAATAAGCTTAAAGTAACTAGAATAACAAGTGTTAACTAGTGGTGTAGCTAACTGATTGTAGTTGATCCGTGATCCGTACGGATCGCCCCCCGCGGTTCGGCAGGCATATGAACTGCGGATTAATTGCAAAATTTAATGTCTCATTTAAGACAAAGTAAACAAACTGCTGTAAGTACAAGTCATGGACAGACAGTGTGTCGCTAACAGGGATTTTGAAGAGCAATGATCAAACCAGCATCTAACGGGTCCGATGTAACATTTGAGTTATGTTTACCTGCTTTTTAATGTGCTGCAGCTGAGCAGCTAGTTGGCATCTAGCTGCTAACTGACGTTAGCGGTGAATGTTTGTTATCATCAAGTTTTGATGATGTGGACAGAGGCTGTTTCATTCACTGTTTAAAAGAGGAAGGTTTCATGCCTCATATTGCAATAAGTGAGCATTGAATATTTTATATATTTTATTTTATTTTATTTAAACATTGGACATCTTAAATGTTGTTTTCATTTATGACCATGGGCAAAAGTTCCGTGCTGTTTCTGGCTGTCAGTGTGTTACCGAATAAATGGAAAACAAAGTTTTATTTGTCTCCCCCTTTTTTTCGCTGATCCTAATAATGATCAGATCCGTGACTCAAATCCGTGATACGATTCGAACCATGAGTTTTGTGTTCATGTTAACACCCCTAGTGTTAACATGTCAGCTTTGTAGACTAGGCCTTTATTTTGTATATCGTACATATAGATAAGAGTGTGTAAGTCATGTATTTGATACATGCATTAATACTTTCTGATGTGAACCTACACTTTTAGATCTGTGAATGTTTTTAGTGTTCAATCTTTCTAGTATTCAGCACTGATCTGAATACTATCTATATAGCTGTGATATCTTTTCTGTTTTTGATGAGAACATAAATTTGTTGTCACAATAGAACAGTACAATAAATTTGAATTTCACTTTGTTGGTAAAATGACACATTTGAACCACTCCATGGCTAAAATGAGCACTTCTTTGTTTAGAGACATTATGTATATGCTAAATGTCTTTAAAGAAGCAGCCTTTTCACCACTCAGGGGTTTTTGTTTTTGAAAGCAAATTGTTTTATTGGCGTACAAAATTGCCCTCCACCCCTTGGATTTCATCAGGTGGGACAATGATATGGTTTGATGCGGTTTGTTGATCAAAAAACCAACAAGATTCCATGTTGGTTTTCCTCCTGTCCTCCCCAATTTTTTGAGTCACCAGCCGCCACTGAAGTATAGTATGTGTTGCCAGACAAAGAGGAAAACAATGTAAATATGTATTATTATGTACATTTACATAAATGGGGTATGTGAAATATTACAGTTTTCAGTACATTGTGGTCCTCTGAAGTGACCACAGCTTTGTTTAATTTGGCTTATTCATGAACTTATGGATTTTCCTGTTTGTCGAAGCACAACTAGTGCTCGGCTCACCTTCATGTAAGAGATAACAATGCTCTGTTTATATATTTAACTTAAACTTTTAAATACATTTTTGCACAGAAGGACTGTGGATTTCAGCCTCCATCACTTACGTTGTAACTGTATGAAAGGATCTTCTGATGGTCAGTATGAACAGGAGGGATGATTTAATATAATATTTGAAGTGAAATATATGACATTTCACACAGTGTAAAAACTACATTACTTGATTGTACTTTATTTTGCAAAAATCTGGAATTGTCTTGATCCAGTTGGTGAATAAGAATATACTTGATCTTGAAGAAGGCAATATGCGAAAATGTTGATCTTTAGAATTAAACCAAAAAATATGGCAACTTTTCCTGCATTTTTTTTTCCAAGTTCCTCAGGAAGTAAATAATCATACAAAATTCATAGTCACATGAACCAGCACAAAATACAGGCCTAATATGATGTTTATATTAGCTGTATAGTACAGTGGGAAGTGCAGAGGATAGTGTATGTCACATAAAAGTATCCATATACACTTGTCTAATCCTCACATCATCCTTGGCTTGAAATAACTGTAAATTGTAACCATGTAATGTATTTACAGAATCTGGTGTTTGCAATATGAACTAAAAAAAAGTCCTTAGAGGTGATGTCAGTGCTCATGTTACATTCAGGCAAACTCCTTTTCACAAGGTGTGACGTTAATGTGTGCAGAATGTGAAGAATCCTAACTGAGGTGTTAGGTTAGCTATCCAGTTTCTTCTCTCAGTATTCAGCACATTAGAGAGAGCCAGAATAGCATCACTGACTGCTTGACAAGGACTCTGTTAAATGTGGTGAGAGGTTTATCTACAGCAGCACTGCGTGTCTCAAGAAAGGACATTCCTCTCATATAGACATACAAACAGGCCTGCAGGCATTTGAATGTTCTCTTCATCAGAAGATAGAAAATGTGTTTGCCTTTACTTTCACTAGATGGCAGCATTTTACTTGCTTTTACTTCACATTGCCTTTACTAACTCAAAATATAATTTGGTAGAAAACTTAACTATGAAGGACAACTAGCTCTCTAACTTAAATCAACAACATATTTTACTTTTATAGTGTTAAAGCATCTTGTGTGTTTCTGTCAGTGTGTTGTATTATTACAGATCATCATACATGTCATCCAGGAGTTTTCAACAAAGCAACGATAAAGGGAGGAATCGCCTGTGGGTGAAATACAGTAAATTCCAAAGCCGTCAGCTTGTCATCATGACATAGGTCAGTGCTCTTTACACTTCATTACCAGTGCTCATAAACCAGACACCCATTGCTATAAATATTCAGTGAAGCTACTCACACCTCTTTGGGGACGTGAATAAACATATAGTTACAATGCTTTGACTATAAGAGTGGAATCTAGAGAGTGCTTGAAAAAGACAGAACAAAACTTATTCTTTTCACTGTGTGTCAATGGCAAAGATGTCAAAGCTGACATCAGGTTTTAATGTGATAGCACTGAGCATAAGCATTTTATTTTAACATTATTTGATATTTTGGTTGAAAAAAAAATGTGTGTATTTGACCAGATTGTAAAGATGCTGACTGAGCATGTCAACATTTTTGCATTATTTAAGGATGATGTAAAAGTTAAGGATGTTAGAAACTTCCAGTGGTGGAAAGTAACTACTGTAAGTACATTTACTCAAGTACTTTACGTAAGTACAATTTTGAGGTACTTTACTCACTTATTTCCAGTCTATACTCTCTACTACGTTTCAGAGGGAAATGTTGTACTTTCTACTCTACATTACATTCTACACTCTACACTCTACTCTACATTTATTTGGCAGCTGATGATACTTATGTACTTTTGCTTAAGTAGGATTTTTCATGCGGGACTTTTACTTGTAATGGAGTATTTTTACATTTTTGTATTGGTACTTTTACTTAAGTAAAGGAGCTGAGTGCTTCTTCCACCACTGTCAAGGTCCACCTACCTGGTTGTTCTGGAGCTTTCGCCTGTATCACACAGTTTTCATAGACAGATATTGTTCAGTTGTCATTTAAGTATATGTACAAACTAGCACATTATTCTGAGGCAACAAAACCAGGACTCCTAAAAGTGCTCAGAATGATGGAAAGTTTGAACATCAGTTGTATGACAGTTGAGAAAATCTCAATACTTATTAGAGTGTTTGATGGTCAAAAGCTCAAGAGAGTGGATCTTGAGTTGAGACTGTTTTATTGGTGTTTCCGAGGAAAAATATTAATTGCATCTTTAGTAAGCTTTAGAGACTTTTTCCTGCATCAGATTCAGAATATATTTTTTCATGGATTCATAAATTTATTGTCACAGATGAAGTCACTGAAACATTTGATTGTATTGTCACCTCCATCTGAGTATTGCATGTACTCCTACTGGCCAACTTGACTTACCATCAAGCTATTCTTAGAGATCCACCACAACAGGACACAACTCTAGTATAACAGTAGTTGTTGACAAAACACAACACACTGTATCCACCAACTTGGAAGTCCTCCAGGGATTACAACCTCAGTGCTGTGCCAGGATACATTTCCATCCTCTGCTCCCTGTAAAATCTTTTGGAATCTGAATGCCACCCTGTTACCCCATGATAGGAATATCTGGATGGGCATAGTGGAGGCTCAGCCTCATACCACACAATTATCTCAATTAACACCAGCCACAGGCCTTGCTGTAAGCCTGAAAGAACATCATTGTGTTGGTGCTGTTTTGGATTCATCAGATGGAAAAAGATAGAGGGAGGAGGGAGAGAAGTAGAGAGAGAATGTTCACTTTGTAACATGATTCTGGTGTGACTCCCTTGGTCATTGCGGCTCATTCCATTGTTTGATATTTGCCTTGGCAGGAACATGAGGTGTCATAAAACATGCATCCTGAACATAACTTCTGTAAAACCACCAGGAGTTAGCCTACCAGTAATCATCCCCCCCCCCCCCCCCCCCCCCCCCCCCAACCACCTGTGCTGTTCTCACAACTCAATTTGTCATTTGTCACAGTCAGGTTTTTGGAGAGGTTTTACCCCACAAGTTCAATGATTAGAAGAAGCATACACCACTGTAGAAGTAGCCATTAAACTATCAAAACTCCTCATTGACTCCAGCAGCGTAAAAAGAATCTACAGTCACGCTAGCAGGTCTGAAGGTGTACCTGAGCTAAATGCTAAACATCAGCATGCTAACGTGCTGATGTTTAGCATTTAGCAGGTATATTGTTTACCATATACAGCCAGTTACTTTAGCATGTTATTGTGCTATCAATTGCTAAATTAGCACTAAACACAAAGCATAGCTGATGAGAATGTCATTCATTTGCAGATATTTGGTCATAAACTAAATAGTCACTCTGAATTGGCTCTAGATGAAAAGTAAAGTGATCACATTATTACAATTCATCCTGTTGAGATACATGTTGAGGTATTTCACAGGATAAGTGAAAACTTTGACCTGCTGCAGGTTGACAGGTAGCTAGATGAAAAGTCCGAGGATCACCAGAGTAATTAGTATTGATCCTCTGGACACTATGGCTGTATGAACTAAATTCCACGGTAATGTTGATATATTTCAGTTAAACATAAATATGTCAACCTCATGGTGGTGCTAGACATGTTGAGATATTTCACTAGGTAACAAAAGGTTTTGACCTGCTGGTGGTGCTGACGGGATCTCCAAAGTCATTAGAATTCATTGTCTGGGGACATGCTATACCAACTTTAATGGTAACTGTAATTGTTGAGATATTTCAGTCTGGACCAAAGTGGTTGACCGACCAACTGACAGACTACAAAAACTTTTTGCTTTCAACAGTTGCCCAGAATCATATTAACCCTGTAGTGAACAAACTCAACACTTATTCAAAATAGAAAATGCATTCTCTTTGTATTTTTAGGGTACATTGGGGTGAGGAAACACTTAATACTTAACTAAATTAACATTACATTGAAGATTGAAATTACATGGTAGCATTTAAGCAAATTATACAAACAGCCCTTCAGTTTTTGAAGTGTTATAATGGGAACACATACATACAGTATCTGCATTTGTTAATTTTGTCTCACCTATTTCTGCATTTAGAAATGACTGGACGATTCAGACATCAAACCACTTCCTAATGTCAGCCATGTCCCCAGCTATCCTAAATAACTGAGTCCATGACCAAGAGACTTTGTGACTCTCTATAAATCATCACAGAGAAGACATGTCCGAAAGGTCTCTCAGAGAGTCTGGCACACATCAGGGAGAGTGGTTTATTTGAAAGGTTATAACAACGAGAGGTCCTAGGCGATTTGTCAGTTCTGTCGCAATGCTATTATTTACTTTTGTCACAAGGGTGTAATTTTTTTTTTTTTTAATCAGTACTTTAGTAAAAAAAACAACAAAAAACAAATAAACACAAAAAAAAGCATAGGGACATAAGAGAAAGAAAAGCAACACATTTGAGAAGCTATAACCAGAAAATGTCTGCTACTTTTACATTATAAATGAAATTAACTGATGAATGGAAAATGGAAATTTGAACACCAAGTCCATGCCAACTGCATGGGTAAACCCCATCTGCTGATGTAGATCATGTGATATGATTAAAAGCTTGAGGACAGCTCGATGTATCTTGTGGTAAGATTATTTTTCTTTAACTGCTTTTTCCAAGGTCAAGAATGAACTTTGAACATTTCAATACATTTTTGACCCAAAACTCTATACTTTTGTTGCCGAAATTAGCTGAATAACTGGAAAATAAAGGTGTGTAGTGTTAAGGTACAACTGAGTTCAGAAGTACAACTTGGGGGGACATGGGGCTCTAACCCTGAAGTGGCATGTCAATCTGAAACTATATCTTAGCAGCCTGTCTTCACCCACTCTATCAACACTAGCACTGCTGTAAACCCCATTCCTTCACTCCATCCACTTACTAACCTTTCTATATTAAGGCCCAGCGGCCTCCTCCCCTTGTTTGACCATCTGTGCTGTACATTTCATCAGAGGTATTCTGTAGTACATTACACATACACTACTTAGTGATCTCAAATTACTGTTTATTATGACTTCAATTTGTATGCACATACAATTGAACTACAGTTTCTCTGTCAGCACACACTGTTATGCACTAAAGATATTTTCAGGCATTTTCAGGTGATACTTTGTGTTTTACTTTCTTGCAGACCTGCTGTGAGAATACTGCGATCCATCAGAGGTTTTATTCAAATGGTACACTCTCAGTATGAGCCTTGTACAAGTTAAAGGTCCATGCTTGCAAAGTTTTACTCATGCGAAATTTTAAAGCTCACAGTTGAAAAGACCTTCCTCCCTTGAAGCCTGTGTTAGCTCACATGTGGATTTGATGAATTTTCTCATCTGTCTCTTCTCCAGGCAAGTCTTTCTTTCTTGATTTACCTTAACTGGTAACACTTTATATTAACCCCCTTATTCAACATTTATAAGCAGTATACAAACAATAAATATTATAAATATATAACACACTGTAGTGTTGTTGAATCATATATAACTGGTGTAACAGTTAATTAATGACTGACAATATAATGTAAATACATCTACATATTTTATATGACAGATATGATATGAATATGAAATGATGTGTTATTATTTATAAAATGTAACAATTATATTAATTAATTATATTTACTTCAACAGAATCATTGATTAAAACTGGTAAAAACAGTGTATAAAGCAGTTTACATTAAAAATAAGTGTTTCTCTGACCCTGTCCGGTGGACACAGGACATGAGGATGGGCTGCAAGCTCAGCTGCTGTTAAAATTTACTGAGCTGTTTCTCTGACAACTTAAGATCCAGACGTCCGATGACTAAAATCCTTCATCTGGTTAAAAGATATACTTAAAAATGACCAAGATTTAAAAGGTTTATCATAAAAATGTGGCTTAAAACTGAATAAAAGTCCATTTATGACTTATTATTATTTATTGAAGTTTTTGGTGGACAACCACAACACTGATGCATGCAAATGACTATCATCTTGTGCGCGTATACTCTTTGATAGAGTAACAAACTGTTACCTTGATTAAACTTACTGATTTCTCTGGGTTTGATTGTTGAAAACATTTGGGATAACCTAAGAACACAACAACAAGAAACTAATGTGGAATAGTTACATATTATAGCTTTAATTAAATATTTATCTAATGATAAATACTTCTTCACTCCCCATGGCACTTGGGCAAGTTCCATCTGCCTTTAGACAAGATTTTTTTTGTCAAACAAATCTAAACTTTGAAGCTCAATGTGTCTTCATGAGTTTGAACACATTTATAAACAGTTTTAAACCCCGTCTGTGATTTTTATGTATAAACAGTTGATTAATGTTGTATTAAACACTGTGAGGATTTGTTCATGCGTGACCATATATCATCAAATATGAGTGAAAATTTATTATCGAACAAATGTTGATTGATGAACATTTAAAATGTTTATCTGCTGACAACTATATTATAGTATGTTATGACCATTTAAGTACAGTACAGTATACTATTTATAAATGCTAAATACAGTTTGGGGCTAACAGTAAAGTGTAATATTAAATATTACTCAAGGGAAAAGGTTCACTTTACTTTTTTGGTGGGAGCATTTATAGAAAAGCAGCAGGCTAATAATTTTATTATCGTGGATCAACAGATTACCGGTACATAATGATAATAATTTGACAATAATAATAACAGTTATGTGGATGTACAGTATGTGTGATAACGAAGAACCCTCAGAACTTAAAAGCAGCAGCTGAAGAATGTAACTGGGAATGTTAAATCTGTGTGCATGTACGAATGGGTGCATGGATGCTGTGCATGCCTTGTGCATGTGTGTATGTGTGTGTGTGTTTGTGAATGACAGAACCATGGTGCATGATGGACCATCTGTCACCAAAACTTGGACTGTAAAGATGCAGTTTCTCACGCCCAAGAACCCAATACCCAGAATCATTACTGGTGATTAATAAATCTTTTCTTCCACAGCAGGTGCTTATGCTACGTGTGTCTGAACATGTCTATATTTTAATATGTGATGGGTGAAGCATTTCACCCTTGTAGAGTGGGTGAAACCACTCTTGCACACCATGCGCACGCACACACATGCTAAGCCACATAAACAGAATGTGTCTGTAAACTAGCCAAATGACTGAAACATCATGTACGGGCAATTTGTGCATGTAGAAATAGTGAAGTCACAACCTCACATTAATGGTCTGGCCAGTGTAAGAACAGCTGTCAGATATGATCTGATGATAAGGCGGACACGTTTGGAAATCATGACAAGTTAATGTAATTTCACACAGGGCTAAATTTCAAAATCTTAGTGTTCAAGCCTTGCATTATATGTCATCCAGCCTCCTGTCTATTTGGCTATTGTTCAGAACAGCTGCAGTTTGTGTGGAATTCACTGTTCACAACACACGCTCTGTTGCTACTGAGAGTGGTGGCAAAAATACATTCAGATCCTCAAAGTCTTTTCTGTACAATGCACAGTGTATAATGTGAAAGTGATCACTTATATTGACAAATCTTCAGAGAATTATCACCAGACTCTGTTCCCCTCAGCTCTACAGAGTGTTTCTTTCAGCTCAC
Organism: Thunnus albacares; assembly: GCF_914725855.1. Taxonomy (NCBI): domain Eukaryota; kingdom Metazoa; phylum Chordata; class Actinopteri; order Scombriformes; family Scombridae; genus Thunnus; species Thunnus albacares. The sequence goes on along the minus strand of NC_058110.1, from coordinate 6,477,108 downwards.
TGGTTTGTTCTTCTGGCCTGCAGCTTTACTGTTTGGTTCACTCTCACCACTCTGATCAATGTTGTTTCCAGATGTGGAAGGCGGATAGTGCATAACTCCAAGTAGGCTAATTGATGATCTGTGTGTGCTGGATGCATAGCCTGAGTAGGCAACAGTTTGCTAACACATCTGCCATTCTGCATCATCATTTTTATGATATATATTGTGTTATATATTTATGCCAAAAAACAAAATCAATAATATAGGTTTAATTTGTAAGGAGAATTTTAATTATGTAGTGGGCCCATCTGACACCATTACTAAAAACAAAACATTATCATGGACACTTTAACTGTTTTGTTGTTGTTGTTTGTTTGTTTGTTTGTTTGTTTGTTTGTTTTTATATATTTTGCATTTAAATATTTAATACTGGAGAATTACTAGTGATAATAATAACTACTGCCATTGCATAAATGTAGTGTAGAAAAGTACAAAATCTCCCGCTAATATTCCTACAAGACAAGCTCAAGACAAGCATGTTGTTACTGCTGATGTGAATGTTCATGTCAATGGAGAGATGCTGCTATTGGACAATGTATGTGCTAGAGTATGTAGCACATGAGAGAGAGAACTATGGTTGTAAATGTTAACCCTGTTACTATGAGGACAGCCACATAGTCGCTGGACTTTCACAGATGCAGCTCCTTATGTTATCTTGGTTGGTTATTTGTCTCTCCAGTACAGGAGTGAGTGGTACAATGTTCATTAGAATGCTGCTCCTGCAGTCATAGGTTACAAGTGTCTTACCTTACTGACATAAATCTACGGTTGTCATAGCAATAATGTTTGTTTATTATTTCAATCAGAATGAGAAAACCTTTCGCTCCCAAGTATAAATGCATTGAAAACATTTTGGTAATTGCTCTGTGTTTCCTAAATTATCAACAATATTTTGAGATATATTTTTGTTTACAATAAACTCACAGTCAGAGAAATGAAGAGAATGAAGAGATCAATGCATCTAGTTGGCTTACAGAGAGGTGGAAGACATAGCACAGAACAAAGATTGGAAGGATGAGACAGTCTGTAAGCTATGTAAAGGAAACCACAGTCCAGTGTCTTGGTTTCTTTTTCTTCACATAACAATAGGTCAATGAAACAGTTGTAGCAAGGTATACTTTTTCACTTTTGATGGAGCCGAGATGTTTTCCCTTGCCTCAAGGCGAGCAAAGTTAGTCACGTCCCAGGCCTATCTCTGTACTGGGCACACGGACTTGAAACTGATATGCATCTTCTGGTCTGACTCTGGGTAAGATGACAAATGAGCATATTTTCCCTAAATGTCAAAGTACGGAAGCCCTGAAAGGCAAGTGAGAAAAAAAGACTTTCTGGAGATCCAATTTCTAAGTCTGATCTAAATTCTTTTCTCTCTTGTGTTTATAAGTTAAGAACAAGTGAAAAAAGGTTTTGGCAGGATAATCTTTCTAAGTTACATAAAAAAAATCATCTGTGAAACAGGTGAAAAAAAAAAAGTTTTGCCAGCCAAAAAAAATTAAGTTTTGCCAGTTTTGCTAGCGCTCTAACAGCCGATAGCCCTTAGCCTGCTAGCTATCAGGCTAACAGCTAACGTCAATATAGTTAACGCTAATGGCAGATTAGCGACAGTAATGTTACATAACTTGCTAATACACAGTATATGTACCTTGTGTTTAGAGGGTATGGAGCTATTAAAACTCACCTGAAAACATGAATGCTTTCAGTCCTATTGAAAACATGGAGTAGTGGTGCACTTGTGGCCCCTTGTGGCCGAAATGAGTATTACAACAACAGACACTTGTTGTAAAACTCATACAAAAATCCTGGCAAATCTTTTTTTTTCACTTGTTCTTAATTCATAAACACAAGAGAGAAAAGAATTTAGATCAGACTTAGAAATTGGATCTCCAGAAATTTTCTTTTTCTAGCTTGCCTTTTGGTACTTCCGTATCAAAGGGTTCATGTTAGAGCATAAAATGTTTTTTTAGTCTTTGTCAACATTAATTGATTTCCTCAAAGAACTGTGTGCATTATGAACTTGATAACATCATGACTCACTCAGCTATGTAGAACACAGATAATGTTTTGGAAACACTGGCCTCATTGCTCCTAATGAGCTTTCCATGATGTGGAGGCAGGAACAGTGAATCATCAGTGGAGATAATATTCCCTTCAGTTTTATTTTCACTGCATGTCAAAAACCATGAAATTGTGAATGCCTCCTCATTTATTCTAACATTAAGAGAGGAAAATAACCATAGTCTTCTAACTTATATCCCTGAGCTGACAGCTGAAACTACACTGCATGTTATATCTTCCTCAAATTGATCTCAAAATGCCAAAGGAACAGCGAGAACTCAGCATGTTTTTCATCAGTCCACACAGATCTGTAATTCCATTCCTGTGAGACAATGAGGACAGCAGCGGTATTGTGATGAGGCAGGAAGTTGGAATATGGACCCTGTCTGGCGCCTCAAAGACTACACCGTCCTGGGATGTAAAAGAATCCAAATATTACATGACCCCATGTCTTTGGTGAAAGCGTAATATGAAACTTCAAAACATTCTCCACCATTCACCACATTCACCAACCTAACTTTAATCACTGATGGCAGCCTGACTGAGCACTCTGGGGGGCTGCTATGATGTTAGTGGACAGAGTATAACAGGATGCTTTTAGAAGCCATGACGTAGAAAAAAATAGATACAGTATGTATAGTTACATCTTAGCTTTGTCTCAAGCAAAGATTACTATAATGAGCCAATTTGAAAATGTAAAACCTCATTACATCCTAATAGTTTCACTTGGATGGGTCACAAAAAGCATCAAAGCTTTATACCATATATACCATTTTTGTTATGATCGTCATTTTTTATCCTCCTTTGCTACTGTCTATTGTGCAGTAGTGCAAGGTTACATTTTAAGCCCTATCGCATCATTTGCATTATGTGACATGTGACAACACATACTTCCTCTTAAAAACCAGGAGAGGCACATGAACTTCAGTCTCTTCTAACCCTTTGCGCCAAAGGCATGCAATTTGCGTCAAACTTCATACCACTTAATCTCAAAAATAACTCAAACTGAATGTATCAGATATCATACACTCACTCCATGATTCTCAATGATTTGTAAAAGATAAGCGGTAAATCCATTTTCAAAATCAAAGAAAAAATATTTCCCTGTAACTTGAGATCTTGGATCATCGTCATCAAATTTGAAAGTGTTCCAAAGCAAACGCAGCATGTAATTCTGTGGAGTGGATTCGCTGTAATGTAACCCCCCCTTGTAAAAACAACAATCAGAATCATGTCACAAAAGATACTGATGCTTTCCTGACTGTTACAGGAAAATACAGAAAATTACAATCAGCAAAACAATCTGAGTGATAACATAAAGGAAAATGTGGTTTTGTTCATTTGGCACAATCTATACATTTTTTAATATTGCTAATGCTCAGGATGTCCCATCAACATGATCTTCATATCCCCGGAATCTCCTCCAATCATTCATATGTGGATATTTGTGTTATATTGAAAACTTATGGACATAAAGACAAAAATTACAAAATTTCAAATTAATTTTTTTTTCCTTTAAAAAAGTCTCCTAGATCATACAGAATACTACTCATATGCAAAACAACAGCATTTGTGAACAGTCTAACTAATATACAGTACAATAACCATGTCAAAAGCCTATAAATGGAAGAAATTAAAAACAAGCAAAAACAAATGATTAAGATTTTTGTTTTTAAAACTCTACATGGGCTGACAGCTGACATATCCGATCTTCACAACCCATACTCCATTTTCAATTGCTACTCCCAGACTGAAGAACGGTTCACCCCCCACACTGTTAAGTCACCTCTATCTATCGCCACTTTTAAATCCCAACTAAAGACCCACCTTTTTACAATTGTGTTTTATAACTTTAAAATCATTTTAATTTGATCTCTTACAATTATTTTCGTATTTATTTTTGTTTTAATTGTTTAATCATATTTTTTAAAAATCTCTCCACAAAGCACTTTGGTCAATACTTGTTTTTTAGAGTGTTATCTATAAATAAACTTGACTTCTTTTCCATGACTGAAAAATGAGCTTGGCACCTTAGCTTTTGGGACACTCAGCAGCCCTGAACTGCACTGACTTACATCTCATTAACCCACCAGAGCCCTGCAGGAGCCAGCAGGGCCAAAACACCAAAGTATCCATGTATTTGTATCGTTAGTCCAGTGCGCGTGGATGCTGCTGCCCCCAGAATAACTACCAGAGGTCACAGTGTTGAGTGAATTCACAGTAAATGAAACGCAGGCCAACACACACACGTGCACACACACACAGGTGCATAAAGCAACACCCCATTAGACCTTTTCTGAGCTGTAGGCAGCACCTCGGGGGAGTTGTCTATACGAGTGCCACAGCTTGAGTGCAGTCATGGCTTGCAGTTCGGCCATGAAGGTAAGACTCCCGCTGGTATGCTGTTGGATCTGTGTCAGCCTCCCACTATTTTGTGGAAAGTTTTAACCAACATGCACAGGATGCTTATTTAAAAGTGAATGCCCATATGTATCATAGCATATATATCATATTATACTGTAATAACAATTAAGGTGTTAAAGAGCCAGTGTGTAGTATTTAGTGGCATCTATTGGTGAGGTTGCAGATTGCAACCAACTGAATATCCCTCCCCTCACCCTTCAAGCATGTAGGAGTGCGAAACTCATGAAAAGCGTGAAAGGCCCTCTCTAAAGCTAGTGTTTGGTTTGTCCATTCTGGGCTACTGTAGTAACATGGCGGTGCAACATGGTGGGCTCTGTGGAAGAAGACCCGCTCCCTATGTAGATCTAAAGGGCTAATTCTAAGGTAACAAAAACACAGCGATTATTATGTTTAGGTGATTATACACCAATGAAAACATACTCATGAATATTATATTCCATTTCTGCCAAGTCTGTTCTGCTAGATGCCACCAAATTCTACATACTGCACCTTTAAGTAATCACTGTAAAATTTAGCAAAAAAAAAAAAAGGGGGGGCACAGAATAACAACAATCATAACAATAACAATAACAGCAGCAATAGCAGAAGCAATAGCCAGGGAAGGATGCCAACAGGACTGCGGAGGACCGCGAAGGCTAGGCCTGCAACCCCAGGTTTTCTGCGAGATGAGAAAGCACAAAAAACTCAGAGGAAGCAGCCAAGTTAGTGACATGCATTGATGTTACATGAATGCATACAGATGGAGAGGAGGAGAGAGGAGCTCAGTGCATCATGGGAAGTCCCCCAGCAGTCTAGGCCTATTGCAGCATAACTAAGGGCTGATCCAAGGTGAGCCTGGTCGGCCCTAACTACAAGCTTTATCAAAAAAGAAAGTTTTAAGCATAGTCTTAAACATAGAGAGGGTGTCTGCACCCCAGACCGAATCTGGAAGATGGTTCCACAAGAGAGTAGCCTGATAGCTGAAGGCTCTGCCTCCCATTCTACTTTTAAAGACTGTAGGAACCACCAGTGAGCTTGTATTCTGGGAGTGCAGTGCTCTAGTGGAATATTACGGTACTATGAGCTCTTCAAGATATGATGGTGCCTGACCATTAAGGGCTTTGTAAGTTAGGAGAAGGATTTTCAATTCTATTCTAAATTTTACAGGAAGCCAATGTAGCGAAGCTAAAATGGGGAAATGTGATCTCTTTTTCTAGTTTTTGTTAGTACACGTGCAGCTGCATTCTGGACCAGCTGGAGAGTCTTTAGAGACTTGTTAGGGCAGCCTGAATACTAAAGAATTAGTAACAAATGCGTGGACTAGTTTTTCTACATCTTTTTGGGAGAGGATGTGCCTGATTTTTGTGATATTACGTAAGTGAAAAAAGGCAGTCTTTGAGATTTGATTTATATGGGAGTTAAAGGACAGATCCTGATCAAAGATACAGTGGTGCTGGAGGCCAGGGTAATGCCATCCAGAGTAGCAATATTATTAGATAATGTGTTTCTAAGGTGTTTAGGGCCAAGCACGATAACTTCAGTTTTACCAGAATTTAGTAGTAGAAAATTGCAGGTCGTCCAAGTCTTTATGTCCTTAAGGCATGCTTGGAGTTTGTTTAACTGATTGGTTTCATCTGGCTTCATTGATAAATATAATTGGGTATCATCTGCATTCTTCTTTTCAACCATTGCTCAGTGGAGCATGAAGCCAAAAAAGTCACTTCCCGCTGTAAAGAAATTCCCCGGATGAGTACATTCTGTACATGCTGTATGGGTCCAATGAGTCAGCATGCTCAGTAGAGACTTCTGCCAGCCGAGACCACTACCATCTGGTTTAGCCCTCTGCATAACTTGAATGGGGATAAAACAATTCAATCATGCGGCTCTTCTAGACTTTCAAAATGTGATCAGACTGAATGGATCAAATTCTGATAGTGAATCAAATCATTTCACGGGGGTTGTGATGTTCAAAAGAATGTATCTGCTGATTTACAGATGTCTCTGTCACTATGTAATGTAATGTAATAATATAAGTCTTTTTGGGCCCAATAGCATCATATACCGTTGTAATAAATTTATGCCTCTATATCAAATTGGCTTCAAAGCCCGGCGCTGTTCCTAGGGGCTTGGGTTTTACGGCCCACAAGACACGCCCCTTCAGCCATCCCACCGCCTGATGGAAGTTTGAGAGCAGCTGTCACAGCTGTCAATCATGATGTCACACCCCTTTTTTATATAGTCAAATAACTAATTTAAAACAAACTTATCAAAAAAATGAGCACTTGAAAATACATCAGCATGATAAGAACCTAAAATGACAGAAACCATCTTTGGGAAAAATTTATTTGATGTGTACTTTGACTTTTTTTTAGTTTGGCGCATGTCCCATATGCTAAAATGGAGGGGCAGGTTTTATGACCTATACTGCAGCCAGCCAGCCAGGGTTGTTCGAGATGTTTTGGCTTCACTGTTGGGGAGCTGTCATGACGTCCATATTTATATACAGTCAATAGTATGTCTGAGTGAAAGTATGCAATGTGCAATCTGATCAGAGAATCAGACTCATATGTTTAAGTTCTGCCATACATTTACTTAGACAACTCAGCTCAGTTTGTGAAGTGGTAACAAATCCCTGCAAAACGATCAACGCTGGAGGAAAAATCTAGATCCATTACTCAAGTAAAAGTAACAGTTGGACAGTAAAAATACTTTCTTAGAAGTAAAAGTCTTGCATTGAAAGTGTTACTTAAGAAGTAAGTGTGGGTATTATGAGATAAATCAATTTAAAGAATCAAAATTAAAGCACTGCAGAAAATGCCTCCTGTGGGTGTTATACTATTAGATCATTATTACTGATGCATTAATGTGTGAATAAGCAGCATTTTACTGTTGTAGTTAGTCAAGGTGGATTTTATTTTAAGTATTTCATGTACTGTTTAATCTGTAAAACAAACAAAAAAAAACTGTCTAGTAACTATACAGTCAAATAAATGTAGTGGAGTAAAAAGTAGAATATTTCTCTCTGAACTGTGGAAATGTGAAATGGATTAAGTACCTTAAACATCATCACCCTACAGTATTTGAGTTAATATACTTAGTTACTAAGATAGTGCTATATTATAATGTTTTCATGTCACAATAATTTATCAAAAAGGCTATTTTTCATTGTTATATTCTATTTTGTCTCTGAAGTCCATGTGCTTCCATGTTTTATTAATTTAATCCAGCAGAAAAGTCAGAAAAATCTTTATAAAGATTCACCTGCATGACTTGTAGAGGTTTAGCATCAGTTTTAAAAGGCTAAAATCACCAAGTGTGGCTGGTAGGCTAAATTCATGGAAGACTGTATGCAGCTGCTTTAAAATCACTGGGAGCAGGGGCTTTCAGATAGAGAGACTTTTTTAATTTATTGCAGCTCTATACTGTATTTATGTGTGTGTGTACATTAGTAGTAATAGACCCTTGAACCTGTTAAGTACAGTACAACTGAGTTGGCCTATAAAGAAACGTGTAAATGAGTGAGAGCTGTTATCTGTGTATGTGGAACTAAATGTTCATGCTTTTCTACATATAAGAGCTCCAATACATGTGTGTAGCCGATTATACTGTATGTAGGCCAGTGTGTGTGTGTGTGTGTGTGTGTGTGTGTGTGTGTGTGGGTGTGAGTGCCCTTTGCAGAGGCAGCTTGTAATCATTTGTCGTAGCAGTTGAGAGCTGAGCTGTATACTGGCCAGTGAAAAGTGCTCAGGTCCACTCTGAAGGCTGATCCATGTAGCAGCAGCAGCAGCTAAAGTGGAGGACGGACAGGACAGACATTCAACCTGCACTACTTCAGCATATTGATTAGTTATGTTTTGTCAGCTGTAAGCATGGTGGTGTGAGTGGGTGTGAGTCATTTGGTGTGTTTGGTTTGCCTGATTTCAGACTCCAGTAACTGCATTGGGAACAGACTAATAAAAGGTAAGACAAGAAAGTGAGCAATATTTAACCATATTAAATAATATCCATTACTACTACTATTTTGTACTATTGCTTTGCTGTTAACAACATACTATTCTAATAGTCAGATTAATACTGTACAAATTACAGTTGATCACAGATGCTTGTACTAAAAATACTTTGACATAAAGTTCATTCATTCTTTTTCTCTATCCACATTATGTTATATAGATTTCATTGTTATTATTACAACAAAGTAGTTGGAAGTAGCTGATTACATGTATGGCATGAAAATAACTAAATGCATTCATTTGGTATCATTAGCTTTAATGGAAGTATGTATATGTGTTTTATGTTAAGCAAATTCAACAAGAAACAAAGTAAAGAAAGTGTTAATTGTACCAACAGAAACAGCACCTATTGTACAAAATCAAGACATTAATGGTGATGTCAGGTTGAGTGTAGTAGCTCAACACTAAATCTTTAAAAAATATCTTTCATCAAATTAAAACATGGAAATGTCTTGCATAAATGAAAAATTAAGTGATAATAAAAACATTTGCAATATTGTTTATCTTCAACTTGTGCATAGAATTCATAATTGAGAAATTGCATATAAATATAATAATACCATCTATATTAAGTACTGTGGCTAATACACAGTGTGGGATCATTTCTGAATAAAAATAAAATCTATTTGTCATATTTGTTGTATACGTTTTTCACATAAAAAATATTGCTTTTTTATATTTGTGTATGCTATTTAGTAAAACTTCAAGTGAAATTCAGCACTCAGAATGCTTTGGTAAATAAGTCAGGCAAAGATACTAATATACTATAAATTTAATGTATAATTGGATACATTGACAATGACATAAATACTCTATAATGTTGGTTCTTAAATTAGTTTTGATTCAGTGTCCATTTTCTGTAATTTTTTTTCTAAAAGGAAAACAATTGATAATTGATGTGTATTTTGAAACGTAGTTCTAAAAGATATTTGATCTAGAAATGCTCTGTTTTTTATGGCACAATATATCATGATATAAGGGACACATCATATGGCAGTCTAAAAAACATCTATTAATAAAAGTATTTCTTTTGTCCTGTTTGTGTCTGAGTAAAGATGATCGAGTTGGGCCTCGCTGACGGTAGCCTGATCGACGAGCTGATGGAGCTGACGGCTCAGAGTCTCAGTAACTTGGAGATCCAGGAACACTTCAACATCATCAAGGAGATTGGCCGAGGGAAATACGGCAAAGTGCTGCTGGTCACGCATCGCTTCAGGGGTATAACTTTGTTTTGATTTCTAATCTCTTACAGTAGAGAGATAGTAGAGACTTTGTAATAAGTGTGTGATGTTTTTGTACCGAATCCCCAATTATACTAATATAACCATGCTCATGAAATATTGTATGATCTGAGGCACTTTTCCCCAAGAAAAAAAGGTGGTGTTTTATGACTCCAGTATTAGCAACATTACGCTGTCTTGGTAAAAAAATTAGGACAAATTGATAGATAGAAAAATAGACGATGACCACATTTTCTAACACATCAAGTTCTTTGTTTAATTTAAGTTATCTTGACATTTTAATGTTTCAAATAAATATGCAGTAAGATAACTTGGCTGTCATACTGTTATAATGTAATGTTATTGCTGTTACCACTAATTTAGCTTGGGGATGCTGTAATCCTAAAATAGAGCAAGCATAACAATCTCTGAAAACTGGAAATAAATTAAGAGCTAAGGAGAGAGAAGTACCTTAGAACAAAGCAGACACAGTGAGTAGAGTGGTGGAAGAAGTACTTCTTGAAAAACAAAAATAAGATGGGTGACTCCACAAACCTCAGACGGGCCAGAGAGAAAAAGAGTCATGCCAGAACACAAGCTGACATGAGGCTGGCTGGCTGAAGGCCTGGAGGCTTTGAATTTGAAAACCATTGGGATGGTGGGGAGAAGTTCTGGAGGTTGTGGAAAAGCTTTGTATACAGCAACAACCTAATATCAGTACACTGAAGTGTAATTTGTACTTCTTTAGTGAAACAAAGAAGATGTGCATGAACACTGATAATAACAGCCAATGATCTGCAGGGACTCCCATGGCCTTGAAAGTGATGCCCAAAGCCTCGACTAAGCTGCAGGGCTTTCTGCGCGAGTACTGCATCTCCTTACACCTATCCTGTCACCCCTGCATTGTGGGCCTCTTTGGCATTGCCTTCCAGTCTAATGAGCACTATTGCTTTGCCCAGGAGCTTGTCATTGGGAGGGACCTGTTTGCTGTCATTCAGCCAAAGGTGAGTCAAACATTGTCAAAATAAGACTAAGGCTTTGTACGAAATCCATACTCCACACTATTTCTAAGCAATTTTTTAGTGTGCTGTTGATGGCCAATTTTTCACCACAATCCAAAAAGGAAATTGAGGAACAGCACAGCTGGACAAAATTAAAAGTAATGGATGAATATTGAATTTTTGAAAAAAAACCAAAAACATTTTCACCTTATTGGCATTCTGAAGCCACATATGTTTAGCTTGTATACCACAAAGTACAGCTGTAGCTGATGGGAATGTCATTAGTTTTGCAGATATTTGGTCATAAACCGAAGTATTGGACAAATAAAAAGGTTTACCAGCTGGTTGTGCCACATGAAAATTCAGGGGATCCCCAATGCAATCATCCTCGGGGTGTCATGAATGTCTGTGCAAAATTTTGTGGCAATCCATCAAGAGTTGTTGACATTGTCATCCCTAGAGTCATATTGGGCACACCTAGTATTAGGGCTGGGCAGAGCCAAAAAACATAAAATCTCAATTTTTCTTCTAGCCAGAGGACGATTCACTTCACATTTTGTGTTTTCTTCTGTAAAATACAGAAAAAGTAGAATATTTTATGACTTCATACATAAGACAGTAGAGTAAAAATAACAAAATACCTGCAACATTTGCAAGGCTATCACTGTTAAGCATATTCAAAAATGACATGTTATCCCTCACAGCTGTGGGCTGTCAGTACCAGGTGCTGGAACTAGTGGAGCATAGGCCTTTACTTCAATAATCCATACAGAGCAGAGACTTCTGCACAAAAAAACATCTGCTCCTGCTGTTTATGTTTTGACATCAGTCTGATATCTCCAGGGAGTATACCAAATCTGCACACTGCCCCTTTGGCTCCACTGGCTTCAGCTGTTGGTACAAGAGATAGAACCTTGTCAACAAACACAAACCAAGAGCGCAGATCAGTGTGCTGAGTCCTTTTTCAGTCTGTCCCTCTAGTAAATGTGATCGTGCAAAGACAAAAAGTTCAATTTATTGAATAATTTCATATCTCCCTGTTGTCCCTAAGATAGTGGGAAGGTTTTTGGCTGAATCAAAGTGTTAGGACTTGCAGACTTAATGGCTGCATTTCAAGAAAGTCCCCAATTGTCTAGAGCTGTCTAAATCCACAGTTCATCAATTGTGGATTTTCTGCAAACTTCTGGAGAGACGTCAGAGTTCTAAATTGTCCACTTGGGGTGCAGACTTCACTGATTGAATTAGACAAAAGAGCAATATACGGGTATGACATGCAATAAAGGTCTGTGGCCATAGCCTAGGCACCCTGTAGAGATATCTAACCATACAAATGTGTATAGATATGAAGAAAAAAATATATGCATGCATTTTAAAAAAGTGATAGTATAAAAGTTGTGAAGTGCAGGGCTTACAGGGGCTGGTGTGGCCTTACAGTCTTGAAAACGTGATGACAGTAAGGACGTCACTAGTACTTATGCTTGAAATCAGCAAGAGCCCAGCCCACAAGTCTGGAGGGTGGACATTTGGATTCAGCCTTTCTTTCTTCATGTGGTGCTTTGTGATGAGTGCTATATGTCCACACTTGAGTGCTGTATGTCTTCACTTTTTGGAAAACTACACGTCCTTTGTCCAATTGTTCCAGGTGGGTATCCCGGAGTCATCTGTAAAACGTTGTGTCCTCCAAATTGCCAGCGCTTTGGAGTTCATCCACAGCCATGGCCTGGTCCACCGTGATGTCAAGCCTGAGAACATCCTCCTGCTGGACAATCACTGCTGCCAGGTGAAGCTAGCAGACTTTGGCCTGGCCCAGAAGAGAGGCACACTGATACGCTTCATCACAGGAACCCTGCCCTACATGGCCCCAGAGCTTTGCAGTGTTGCCCTGACGGAGGGCCAGAAAGAAGTCACAGCTCCTCCACTTAGCGTGGAGCCAAGCCTAGACACATGGGCCTTCGGGGTGGTTATCTTCTGCATCCTTACAGGCTACTTCCCCTGGGAGCGTTGCATGGACTCGGACGACTTCTACCAGGAGTTTGCCGACTGGTGCAGAATGGAGGAGAGGCCTACCACCGAGGAAGAGATTCCTCCTTTGTGGAAAAGGTTCACTCCAGAAGCCATGGAGTTGTTTAGTAAGCTCTTGGCTCTGGATGCAGGAAAGAGGTGTACAGTTGGGGAGGTGAGAGATTATGTGGAGAAAGACTGGCTTAAGAAGGTACATGGGGACGGGCAACAGCAGACAGCGGAAAAAGAAAAAGTCAGCACTTCCAAGGAATAATCCTGGGCATGGAGAGATGGAGATGCTTAGTAACAGACTTCATTTAATCTGTAATGCCCTTATGCTTTGACAGCATGTAAAATATATTATTAAATAATTATTAATTATAGGTGCCTGGATCTGGCATGCAATTTCAGTTTACATCATGTAAAGGGGTGGGGGTGAAGCATGTGTTCTGCTGTCCTTTTGACAAGAGGATCCAAACTGAGACAACCCACAGATGCTAGGTAAAAGTGATAGAGAAAGAAATAGCCCATTAAAGGGTTTTTTCCACGACTTAAGGCTCAAACACACTGAAAGCAATAATTGACACTTGTCATTTGATCAGTTATTATTGATTATTGATGCTCTATGGCGCACTGCAGGCATCAGATTTGAAATTCCAACCACAGAACCAACATTGGTTTTTCATTTTGTTCTTTCTATTAACCGCTGCATTAGTTGGATGTAATGAATGAAAGAAAAGGAGAAATGCAGAGGAGGAAAATGAAATTGAAACTAAGAGCGTCTGTGTCCACAGTAAATCATCTGTTGACTGTTTGATGGTTATTTATTTGTGCTTTAAAATGTAACTGCCGTAAAATCATCAGCATATAATGTTTTATTTCTCTCATGCAGCAATTTTGTTCTCACTACCGCTCGCTCTCATTGCTCGACCACCGCCGCGCTGTCTCTCTTTCTCTTGCTCGGTGGTGCACAGCTGGCTTGCGCTATCTCTCTCTTTTTCGGCTGCAGACAAAAGAGCTTTGGGTGTTGGGTCTGCATTTGACGCTCCAAAAATCGAAACAAGGTCAGAGTAGGTGCTTCAAGGCAGTTTGACGCACCTCATAACGCTTCTAGTGCATGTTCGGCCATTGAAAACAATGGGTGTACTTCAAAACGCGTGTGTCAGACGCTTCCAGTGCGTTTAGGCCTTTAGCATTGCACTTCTATTAAGTTTGGGACTCAAAAGAGACAGATTAAAAAAAGAATGGATATTCTTTAATCCCTAATATGAGTCAAACACCAAAAACACTAAATTCTACATCTGCCATAACTCAACAGTGTCTTGCGTTAGACCCTTCCTACCTTGGATGCCTGAGATTTGTAGCTCAGCTCTGTTAAATATTTTAAGTTTTAAGCCCAATCCAAGAAAATTGGATTTCTCAGAATTTAGAAAGCTCCCTCCAGAGCCACAGAAGACATTATACAACTGTTTTGACAAGCTGAGTAGTACTCCTTGGGAAAAATAAACTGATGTTAATGTGTAAAATCAGCATAGTGCTCCTTTAAATATTACTAGTTTATATGAGAGAAACATCTAAAAAGGGTATGAATCAATTTATTTGTGCCTTGGTATTATTTTTTGTCAAATTCGCTTTGTTTTTTATAGTTGTTCTCCAGTATAATGTTCTGCTCAAGTCTGGATTTCAGTTTCAGCTCATGCTCTGTTGTGTGTACATTGAAAAAATGCATAGTTTGATGCAGCACATGAACTCATTACAGCTGCATTTTGTATTGTTTGATATTTAAAGCTCTGTGTGATGACATTTTTATAGTATGAATAAGTATGAACAGTTCATTTTTGATTAATGATTTTTTTACCATTCTGCTTGTGTTTCTTGATTCACTGTAATCTGCAAGCACCAGGCAGCATACACTTGTTTATTGCCTAACGTCATCTTAAATGCAACAGACTGCAATTTGGACCCTCTCTCCTGGGTGGCGCTACTGTATCAAGCTATCACAATGAGCTCTAAAGCTCCCCTCTGAGGCTGTACAAACTAATATAAACTGGTGATTGTTTATTCATATATTTTAACTTTCATATATCATATGCATTGTTGGCTCTAAAAGGACCTTTCTCTGTGGACTTTGCATGTTCTAGTAAGTTTAGTTGACTTGCAGGTCAGCTAAAATGTAAACTTTCTATAGTTTACCACAGTTCTCTGAGATATTTTTTCCCACCTGCCTCTCATGGTCTGACAATACTGATATTAATGCAGGATGCAGCATGTACAAGTTAGAGCAAAGGGTGAATCAATACTCCAATCAATTCTCCACAAAACTGCTTAACATTTTGTAAAAGTCTCAAGACACACTTTCTGATACAATTTGTTATATTCTAATTTTTGTTGTTGTTTTTGTTTTACATATTTATTTTCAATTCAGTATTCCAACCTGTTTCTTATAAAATTTGAATTAAACTGTATATTAAAAATCAATGTTGCACAGTGTGCACAGGTAACAGTTGACTCGTTTCTGTAAACAGTTACTTATTACCATATTCTCCACACAATTTATATTTGTTGTATCCAATATCATTGTTCACAAAATACTATATATTGTCATGTTGTGAGAACAGAAAATTAAAAAGAAAAAAAAAATCATCCATCCATCCACTTAGTCTTGTTCTTTTCATCCACTCTCTTGGGCAAATATATTACTCTATTTTAAGCTAGATCCATGACCTAAGTCAGATCTCACTCTGTCTTTATCCCCCCTCTCACCCACTTCACTGACCTTCTTCAGCCCCTTTACATTGAATAATCTCTTGGCAATCTGCTGTGGCTGGCTCACCACTGATGGATGTCCTGCTTTTGTTTGGGAACGGGGTGCCACAGGTGCTTTCAGGAGGCGACATGTTGGCTCTTGGGCAGGACAAACCAGACTTGGCCCAGGGCCTGAACATGCTTGTCCCCCTCATGCTTTGCATCATATTTAGGACATTACACTTGCCAGGGTCATCTTTCACCTGACCCTTGGGCCTGTCATACAAACATTAATACAGCTAAGGCAAATCCGACCGCAAAGTCTGCGTTGGCATTTGATTCACCAACTATCTGTGTTGGCGTTGACACAGACTCAGTGTTTAAAAAGATTAAAATAATGTTTTGCATGCCTATTCTGTGTAACAAGGCACCACAAGCTGTGTATTAATCTTGTGAACTTTAAAAATATTGCTCCACATGCAGAGAAAAACAACTTCACTTTTTGCATATGAGCAAGAAATTGTGCTTTGCAAACTCTTAATGATTGAATAAAAAGATCTGTATAATTTCCAGGAAACTACATCTACACTAAAATCATAAGTCTCATCATCACGATTTCCTTCACCTGCTAAATAAAGATCATTGCGTGCTGTTATGAAAGGCACTGTGGTCATGGACTTATCTTATCTACATGACTGTCGTGTTTCGGATAGTTGAGTACTTAAACATCACATTAGTGAATCATCCCTGTGATAGGTATATACATATGTCCTTCTGGACATTTTGGGGCCCTATAGGCCAGATATAGAGTGGTGTCTCTGACGGCTTGGATCTGTTCATATGGGATATGTGATTTACATAACATCAAGTAATCAAGTTATTGATATCTCTGCATGATTTTAACGTTATGCAGATTTCTGATTGTCTGATCAGGACTGTCTTTAACTTTGTAACTTCCCAGACAGTCTCTGTCATTCCTCCACTGGCTGAGGTATAGGTATCAAACTTCCACTATCGGACATACTGAACTTTTTTCCTAACACTGTACAGCTTACAGTGCCCACCTTACCTACTGTATGCTTATATTTGAAAAAGTAATGTTGACATCCCCCTCAACGGAGTGTCCCCCTTTCCTGCATTCAGACTCCTCTCAGGTCTGTATGCAGCAGAGTGAATAGTGCATTCATGTATAAATGAAATGCAAGTCCAGAAAGTCATTTTTACAGATGTTTAAAAGTAAATTGGGTGTCTGAAATTAATTACGTTTTCCTTCCCTTTTTGCAGCCCTCTGCCTCGCAGCATGCTGGGTAACCACCTAGATCACCTAAAATGGCCGTTTCTGGGTATTCTTTTGGTTACAGTAACTGAACTCAGCCATGAACAAGAACACAATTATTTTTTAGTACAAAGCTGCCTGTCTGGATAAAATGAGAGATGTACATTAGGGATGCACGATATTGGATTTTTTGCCGATATCCAATATGCCGATGTTTCCAACTCATCGTGGCCGATTGCCGATGCCGATATCGATATATGCACATATTTTTTTCCAGCTGGCTGAGGAGACTATTATGCATGCAAGCATAGATTGTACTAAGTATGATCAAGAAAGGCAATATATGAAGGAAGAATTTAGGAAGACTGGAGTTCAGGAGCTCAACATTAAAACTTTAATGAACCTGCCAAGTGGGTGGAGCAGTGGTTTTCTTTGAGTTTATTAGACAGACAGGATTAATGTGTAGGATTTAATCTCTGGTCCACACTACGGAGCAGAAGGTGGCGGTAATGCACCTAATACGCTGGTTGCCAATTATAAACCAAAAAGAAGAAGTTTTTTCCAAACAGAGTGGTACATTCTGTCCACCGAAGTGTTTCCTATCTGTGCAGCCGAACATAGCAGCTCCTCGACAGACTGTTTCACCCTGATGGTCCCGGTGCTTCCTCCACAGGCTCCCCCTCACTCAAGCTGCCCGTCAGACCCACTGCTTCTTCCCATTTTAACCCAAATAACAAACCGGGGCTCAGTGCTCCAGTTGGATCCACATGGAGAGCTGGGGCTAACGTTAGCTGGGAGGCTAGTGGAGGCTAGCAGAGGCTAGCAGAGCATTAGCCTCTCAGCTAACGTTAGCCCCGGCTCTCCATGTGGAGCACTGAGCCCCGGTTTGTTATTCAGGTTAAAGTGGGAAGAAGCAGCGGGTCTGACGGGCAGCTTGAGTGAAGTGAAGCCTGTGGAGGAAGCACCGGGACTGTCAGGGTGAAACAGTCTGTGGAGGGAAGCACAGTCAGGCGGCGGAGAAGAAGGTGGCATATCGGCTGCTCATAATCGGCAGAATTCGCTGATACCGATATTTCATTTTAGAGCCTTTATCGGCCGATACCGATGACATGCCAACAATATCGTGCATCCCTAATGTTTATCATATGATTTGTTACTGTTATGATTTGCTGCTCTTCTCTATCCACCAACTACAACCAACTGCACTTCAGGAGGTCCGTCTGCATACACACGGAAGGTTGAACAGCTGGCCCTCTAGTGCGGGTACAACAACCTGGAGCTGAACATGCTCAAAATGTCAGAGATGGCAGTGGACAACATCCTGGACATAACCTGTTCCATCCTCTCCCCTCTGGTAGGTGCTACAGAACACCGTATGCCAAAACAACCAGACACAAGACCAGTTTCTGTCTTCAAGCCATCACACTAGTGAACAGATATATCAGCCATGTGATGTCAGAAAACATTTCCTGTATACTAACCCTGTAAAATAAAATAGAAAAAAGACCAAATACACTGTACCTTCAAATCATATATTATTTATATTAAGAGTTAAAATACACATTGTGTAATAAAAATGACATATCGCCTATCACTGTCGAATATACATTTTAGCAGGCATATACTCTACATAGCCATGTATACATGAATATACTGTATATAACCACCTACTCTATGTATATAAAATAACTTTTTATTCATACAATATTTATTCCACCACTCCTTGCACTCTTGCACACCCTTGCACTGTTGGTATATTTGATTAAAAGTTACAGAAACAGTCTGACCTTTATGCAGATATTGTTTATTGTTGTCCATTGTTGTTTTCATTTATATCTATGTATCTATTTCTTCACCTACTTGTATTGAAAGCCACTAGAAAGCAGAGTCTAATTCCTTACATGCATAAACATACTTGGTCAATAAAGCTGATTCTGATTCTGTGTGGAGCACATGTTGAAAGAAGATCAGCTGTATATTAGGAAGTCATGTGTTTCCAATTTGGATTACATTACATAATCTGTGGCGTCCTCTCTTTCACTGTTCTTGTTCATGTCTCTCCTTTCTTCGTACACACACACGCACACACACACACTCACACAAATACCAGGCTTTCTGGATGGCACCATACACACAGGAGCACTGTTAATAATACCACACTGTCTGTTATGGAATATCACCACAACTGGGGCCTTTCTCACAGCCAGCAGCTCGCCTGACTCTTACCTCCATAAAAGCCAGCATGAGGTGTCTACAGAAACTTTCATCATTTTCATGTTCTGTAGCTCCAATCTGTGCTTGAACAAATTATTACAATGAGAGCCACAGCGAATGGTGTTAGCAGGGGGAACAGATCAGAGTGTTTCAGATGAATATTTAAAATGAGGTTATGAAGATTTGGTCAAAGCTGTCTGAGAATTGCCTCACCTCAAGACATGCTATTCCTTGATTTTTCAGAATATTCAAAGCTGCATTTACCATCTTAGCTTAGAGTGTTAGCATGCTAACATTTTCTATTTGGACAAAGTAAACACTAACACAAAGTGATGGCAATGTCATTAGTTCTGCATTTATTTGGTCAGAAACCAAAGTTTTCAATATATTAGAAGTACTTGACAAAAAAAAGACCTAATGATCCTGAGTCACTCTGCTGGTGTGGCTCAAAACAAGTGTGTCATTTGGAAAATGATACAGTAAACATGATTTGAGGATAATGGGCTAAACCATGCCAAACACCAGTGGTGGAAAGTAACTACAGTAAGTACATTAATTGAAGCACTGTACTTAAGTACAAATTTGAGGTACTTTACTTGAGTATTTCCATTTTCATGCAGGACTTTTAATTGTAATGGAGTATTTTTACATTTCTGTGCTGGTACCTTTACTTGAGTAAAGGATCTGAATACTTCCTCCACCAATCCAAAACACTGTTATGATCCTTTAATGCCAGGTGGAAGGAGGGCTAGAGGATCACAGGAGACAAAGATTACTTAGAGTACTTATCAGAGTTTAGTCACTGCCTTTTTGTCATCAAAGAGGACTTCTGATCAAAACTAAACAACTAAACAACACAATGGGATCATTTTTTCCCTATTACTGGACCCTCTTAACATTTGTATAAATTCAGTACTGTAAGTAAGAAGCAAGTAATTGATACCATTTTTTTCAGCATAACATGGGCTATTTAAATATGTATGCTGCAGTGATATCACATGACATAATAAAAAGTTATAAGACCAAGAAGTCAAAAGAAAAAGTATTTTTCAACTTTTTATCCATTTTCCACAAAAACAAACTATGTGTAAATGATTATTATCTTCACATTTGTAGGCCTCAGTTTAAAAAAAGTCTCAATTGCACAAAAAACAAAATTATTTACAATTTTATCAAAACTGTCCATATTTGTGTTGGAGTTTTTTGGAAAACAGCATTTTTGCCTGTCACGCCACTTCCACCAAGCTGATCTTGTCATTCCTCAATTTCTGTTCAGTAATAAAATGTTTGTAAACAGAATAAAAACACCAATCAGAATAAAAACACACATTTCACTATATGCGTAATGTGCACATGCTTCAATGGTCAAAGTGTGCATGGAGGTAGGAACATGTCTTTACCATTGACTGTAAAAAATATGGACGTTGTCACCGTGATGTCACCCATTGGTTTGCAAACTGCCGTTTTGAAGCCTCGAGTGTAGTGATTTGACCATTACCATCTTGGATTTAGCCATCACCATGTTTGATTTTTGGAGCCAGAAGTGTCCATATTTGGATGAGAGAGTGGAGCTGATCATAGTGCTAGCTGCTAGTGTGGTTAGCACGGTGCATTTACAATCTATGGTTAACAGTGATAATGCTAATGCTAATTTTCGCTAGCGAAAAACAGGCCTAAAACTGTTAAAACAAAATGTACTCACCAGCAAAACTGATCATCTGACTCATTGATAGGTCTTACAACCAAACACTTAACAAGACTGTTTTTAGGTGACGACAATGTTACAATTAACTTCAGTGAACTGAAAACACACTGTGAAATAGCAGCAGTTACACCTATAGGCAATGGTTACATTACATAAGCAATGTTATCGCCGTGGTAGCGACTTGTCAACCACAACGTAGCCACGCCCTAAAGCATACCCTGCTTTATCGTCAAATTTAAATTAAATGGGACCATAATTTACAAAATGAGCATCATGCTGTATTGAAGAAGACTTGAACTTGAAACTAGCAATTGAGATCATAAACTTAGGGAACAGTTTACTGACATTTTTCAGCCCCGGAGGCACTGAAATTTGACGGTAAAGCAGGGTATGCTTTAGGGTGTGGCTACGTTGTGACTGACAAGTCACTACCACGGTGACAACATTGCTTACGTAACATAACCACTGCATATGGGCGTAGCTGCTGCTATTTCACAGTGTGTTTTCAATAACACAACCTGTGATTGGACAAGCAAGATTCAACATGGCTGCCAGTGTTCTCATTCACCAAAACAGTAAAGAGTTGTTGGTACAATATTATTATATTATTATATAATATTGTCAATATTAGATAAATAAGTATATAATTGCCTTTACAATTTTTTAAAAGTGTCCAAAAATAACACAATGGTTCCTTGATGGATTATCAAACCACTGGATGGATTATAAGAAGTTATATAAGTTATAGCTTGTTCCAACAGCTGATAAGTGCACTGCAGGGCAGTTTTTAAAGTAAGCGTCTAGCATGCAGCATTCCAGAGATATTCTAAAAATAGTGATTAGACTTTTATATGGTATACGACATCATCGACCCCAGAGAGTTCCCCCTGGCCCTGCTAGGCCCCACTGGTCCATGCTGTGGAGAAGTGGCCCCTGACACAGAATGAAACCATCCCCTCTTTCACGTACAGATCACTATGTCTCTGCTGTATCTATTTCAGATTCTGCCACACAGCAGACTTAATCCTACATCATGATCCCTCAGCAAGGCCTCTGACAGTGAACCTGGGTGTGATGTTTACATATCATACGAGAGCTGCTGCTTACAAATTAGTCCCTTTGGGTGTATCGCTGGCTCTGTGATCTCAGTGGCCCTTGGCTAACTCCTGACAAAACATGTGAGGCTCTAGCATGTCTGTCAATCTCTTGAAAGCAGCACTAGCATGTCTGTCAGTCCCTAACGGATGGCCTTACTCATGTTAACATTTGTAGCGAGCAGCTGCTGTCGAACATCTTGACCACTGGGGGGAAATGATGAAGTGATTGTAGAGAATGTTTAAGTGTATGGAGATTAAAACTGCATTCAAAATGTTTTGAGTGGTGAGAATGTTTAGATTTTTTCTTTGTGGAGTGCGGGGGAAATGCTAGGCTTTGTGTAGCAAATGCAGAGCAAAATCACAATTAATAATTATAAATCAGGATATTGAAATAAGTAAATTCAAAATAAGTTTATAAAAATACAAGTACAAAGTACAAATACAACGATCAGGACCAGCAGTAAATTTCAAGCAATCTTGTTTCACTGCCTAGACGGTGTCTTGTGAAGAAAACGGCTTATTGTGCTGTGTATCAAACTATATTTGGCATATGTAACATACAGTTTGATACTCAACATCTGAGCCATTTCCAAACTCCGGAAGTCCCATAGGCGTCGTTAGATACAAGTAGAGGATAAACCTAAAGGTGTCAACATACAGCAAACACAAAGCCTCAATCAAGAACTGAATGTTGTTTCTGCACAAAACTGCTGTTAACACCCAAGTTTCACATGCTGTACACTTTCATTTTAAAGGTTTCTTCAAGGGAGATGTACTGCTCATTGCTCCCAGCGCTGCAAGGTAAACTGAATTGAATGAAAGTATATAACACTGCATGAAAAAGATATCACATAAAAGTGTCACTGAATTGTATTTTTTGACTATGTTTACTGATATGATGCTATATGACTGAAATACTTTGTGTGTCAGTTTGACATTATCACAACCTCCTCTTGATATGTACAAGAAGTCACATAATAATGTAAGTCAGGAAGAAAAAATAAGAGATGACAATCACAGCTAACTGAGCATTATATTCATGTTTAATAGAATGTGTTTAAAAAACATAAATGTGACAGTGAAATCAACGTTATACATTCTTATAAAGCCTACAAACTTAAAAATATACAATGTAACCACATGGTAATATGACCTGAGGTTATCAGGTGTTACACAAGGAGTTTGACTCACCATCACTGTCTTGTGAAAACCATGTATAACAATGTGTGACCATGTGTTTTTCAGCAATGTTTTTTTTTTTTTAGCTTTAAAGTCCCCCTCCATTAAAAAATATGCCTAGCTTATTGTTAGTCTTGGATGTCTGATCGTCTCTGTTCAGAATGATGCATGTGCAGAGTGACACTACATGGATGTTTTCATAGTCAGTAACTGAAGGGTGAAAGTTTTTCTGTGCTCACGTTAAATCTCAGTTGAACATGTGTATTTAAAAGCATAATTTGTGACATCACAACTAGTTTGGGGACAACTTACACAACTGTGATTGGGAAACTTGAAGCCTCTGGTTAAGTAGAAGATATATTTTCTAGTTCAACTTTTGAAGCGGAAAATATATGTAAATTTATAGATATTGGAGTCTTCAATGAGGAAGAAGATGTAGGTGTGATTTTATGATTTTCTTGTTTACTTAACTGAACTTTTTTGGTGGAAAAATCATATCAAACACAAATGAGAGTATTTTCGTATGTCTTAAAACATGCTTGGAGGGGATCTTTAAGGAGAAGAAGATTTTTCTCTGTCTATAAAGGCAAACTTAATCGTATAATTGGTTTGAAATTTTCAAAATGACCAAATTTGGAGATACATGGTTTTCTTTTGACAGTGACGTTATGTCATTTTCAGCATTTTATGCAGCTAATTCTTTGCTACAGTTATAAAATGAGTATGTCATGTGCGTGTTGCGATGGATTGCAATTGATATGAATAAGCTCACTGATAAATTGACAAACTACTACAGAAATAACAGTCTCATAAAAGATTGCTGAAATCAAGCTCAACTACTTTATATATATCTAATTTTTTTAAACAAATGCCTCAAAAATATGTTGAAAGCCATTAAATCAACAACAAGCAGTAGATTTTAGACAAAGCTGCTTTGCATTCTGACTGATCAGAGTTTTGTTCATTTTGTACACTGGAAGAGAAAGAACATTTACTATGCATTTTTTTCATCTGTGATTTGATGGAAGGCCAACACTTTGTACATTTAATAATACAAACATATGTAGAATAAGAGATGAAACTGACTTAATCTCACTGGAAGGTACACAAACCAGCCATGTAGAAGCAGATTATGTTTTCTGTTTATACATAAAATGTTTAAGACTCTGAAACATCATTTTAAAATGATCAGTATTTTAGTTAATGCGTAATTCACTTTGTTTCATCAAATGACGCATTCTGCATCCCTTAGTTTGGACTTTTTTGAGTAATTATATCCATTTTTGTAACAGAGAGTTGGGTTTTGCTTTCGAGGTGATCCACCTTGCCAGATTGGATTTTATTTCAGTAAGTTTTCAACCCAGTTTTGGCTCACCCATCTTGGCCTGGCACAAGATAGTCCTCATCCTCCGGCACCAATCCCGCAATCACTGCCTCTCTTTCAGGTGTGGTTTTGGGACCATCGTGGACTTCGGCTTGAGTCTCTGTGATCTCAGGGCTGGCTTCAATGTCATCGTAATTCTCCTGTGGGTCATCCACCTCATAGGTCACCCCATCTGCAGTAAGGAAGGAAGAATTTTGTGGATGCTCAGTATTAGTATGCAAGTGTGGAAAAAAAGATGTGTGCATGTGATAAAACTTGCTCAAAACTTTCCTGTGCTTTGATCAAGGGCACTCTCAGGGATGTAGTTTTCTCCTGAGGTGCCAGCAGAGTCGGCCTGAGAGGTCAGGGGCCGAGCCTCATCCACTTCATCAATATCATCGTAAGAAAAAGAGGAAGTGCTCCGTGCGTCGTGCTCTTCAATGAATTCAGCCTCTGATCTGAATCCTCCTTGAAAAACGGCAACAAAACAAGTTTCATAAACACTTTCACATTGTCCTAAATTTCAAATCACAATGCCTGCATTTCTATCACAAAAACATTCAACCATTAAAGAAAGATATTTTCACTATATTTCAAGGTTGTGCTTAATTTTTACATTGAGATCATATTTAAATATAACAGCCTGTGATTAGGATCTGTTTTATAAATGGAAATTTATTTAAATACAACACTAAATCATTTTTTTTAAAAACATTATCATATGTATTGATTAAAAAAAAATTAAAAAAGAAAAACAAATAAATGTTTTGAGACTCACTGCCATGACCGAAGTCTTCCATTTCATTTGCTTTGCTGTTGAAATCCTCCACATCACCACTTTCAAACTCTACTTCTTTTCTTGAAAAGATTCTTGCTACATCAAAATAGCATTAGACATTAACTGGGACATGACAAACAACTGTCTAGGGCAGAGAAACAATAAATGCATGTGCTCATACTAATGTACCAGTGGACAGCACAAGAGCCAGAAAAACTAATGGTTAAATGGTCACATGGAGTATGTAGTGGTCAGAATTTAGTCAGCATGTAGAAAGACTGGCCTCTTGTGGCAAAATGCCTCCAGTACACCTTTTTCAAAACATTTTGGTTGATCAGGAATTAGTGTAATCAATTAAAAGTGAAACAAATTATTTATCAGTAGTCATTGATCAGTTGCAACTGACGCCATAACAATAGAATAATACACTTACATGAGACATTCTTGGCTTTCCTGACGATGCAGATTCGTACAAATACAACGATCAGTATCACCAGAACCAGAAGAAATCCTACTCCCAGGATAATAGGCACTACGGGGATCTTATTGTCTTCCTCTATTGGTGGTGGGGGCTTATACCCTGAAATCAAACCAGAGCAAAGTGGCATTGATTTATCTTGTTTTTTTTCTGTGCTACATTAATCAAATAAGAAATTCATTTTGTGTTAAATGTGTTAAAATTTACAGATTTTAATCTTCATATTGTATTTTGGGGAACCAGTGTGACTTATTGGGAAAGGATTCATTGTTTTGGTTACCTTCACAGTAGATCTCAGCTGGTTTGATTTTTGTGCAAGGCGTTGGGTGGACACAGTGCTTGATGTCTTTATGATCTTTTGTGCATGTCAGTGTTGTTTCCAAGTTGGCCTTGAATCAAATTTCAACTTGTCTTTAGCATATAGCCTTTTCATGCAGCCATATAAAACAACATAAAGATCTGTCTGACAGCTAAAAATGACAGCTGAATGAATAATGAAGACAAATAGTAAAATGTAAAAAATCACAGTTAAATTATACAGAAGTCACGTAGCTTAACAGGATAACGAGTGGGAACTTGCCACAAACAAACATTCAACCAAAAAATGAAATACAAAATGTACCCTTGTATTTGCTCCTCCGCCATCGCTAGGTTTGGCTATAGGATTCCCACATTTGAGCGATTTACACAATACTTTTTGGATAGGATTTTCTTCAATTCTCTGGTCATTTAAAGGACACACTTCTTTCCACTCTTTTCCATAATTGACTTTAAGCTGACCTCCGCATTTTTGTGTGGTGTTGAACTTTACATTTTCTGTAAAAATAAATAAATATATATAAATAAAAATAATTCACTTTAATCTCTCCAACTTTCAGAAATACACTAATGTTCAAAGGAATAGCTGGACAGTTTGGGAAATATGGTTATTTGCTTTCTTGTCAAGAGGTAGATGAAAAGATCTGTAACACTCTCATTCATATTCAATACTGTCTGTTGAATATGAAGCTGGAGCCAGGAGATGGTTTGCTTAGTATTTTTTTAACTTTGGATGGACCCAGGCTAGCTGTTTACCCCCGCTTCCAGTCTTTATGCTAAGCTAAGCTAACCATTTCCCGGCTGTAGCTGACATGAGGGTGTCATCAATCTTTGAAAAAGAGAAAGCAAAAGTGTTTATTCTTAAATGTCAAGCTATTTCTTTAATACCAATTACTTGAATTTTCCAACTTTGGTAAATTCACAATTTAATTGCTAGCTGTAAATATACTATAAACAATGATAAATTAAGCATTTTCTCCAACATTCATATGGTTATATTCTGCATCTTTGATGATACAGCAAGCACATACATACAAACATACTTACCAACACAGGAAACAGACACCAATTTTCCTTCACACTTTCCTTTGAATCTCTTGCACTGGCCGAGAAGGTAATGGTGTTTCTCACAATTGACATGGTAGTACTTCTTACGTGGTTCAGGACTTTTAATATTGAAGTTGTCGGGAAAAGCGTTGCTGCAATCTAGTTCTTGGCAAACCATGTGTGAATAGTCATGGTTCCAGGTACTGTTACACACTTCAATGCCATCTATCATCACTTGACCTTTACATTTCTCTGTGAGGTTGACTTTGGGCTCACCTTGAAAGGGAAGCAATAAAATAACAAGATCAGATGTTAAAGGAGAGGTTAACATTTTCAGATAGTGTTGAACACAAAATCAACAAATAAGCATTTCCCAAAATGTTGAACACTTAATTGATCAATAAAAATTATCGGGAAGTAGCCTGTTTACTGTATCTGTGTAAACAATATAGCTTTAGTTTAGAAATCAATTTTACCTTCACATTTAATTGAGAGCTGTTGCTTCTGTGTGGCTGCTCGTGGCTTTTCACAGCCCCATATGTTTGGTGGATTCTCAACACCTGTACAGTTGAAGCTACGGTTCCAGAGAGAATTATCAGAATTCTTTTCCATCATTTCCACGTAATTCCCACAATCCAGATCCTCGCAAAGCCTCTCGCCCGCTTCTTTTGAAAAGCCTTCCGCAGAAACAGCAGCCAGATTTTTTCCTTCTGATTGAAGTAACACAGTTCCACTACAGCTCTCGTTAAGTATGATCGTCTTCCAGTCTAAGATTAGCAGCATGAACAAGTGAGAAAACAAAACAAAGCTTCAGGAAATACAAAACCTACAAAACAACATAGTGTATTAAGCATTAAGTCCACCAATGCCTCCACAGTGCTTTTTGCACCTGTTTGTCATTTGCAAAGTAGTAGTTGAATTGTTGGGCAGATAAAAGAACCTTGATAAAAGTTTGTGTTGATGTTAAAGACCCTCTCTAAAACCTTCAGCATACTTGGAAAAAAGAATATTTATAGGTATTATTTATAAAAAGTTTAACACTCGAATGTTGATCAATAATTGTTTGTTCATATAGGATCACATTTCTCATGGTAAGATGCTGATTGATGAAATAGGTTTTCAGGGCCTTTAAAGTTAAAATAGTTTGTTTTAAATAGTTCAACATTTTTGGGAGGTACACTCGGTCGCTTTCTTGCCAAGAGTTAGATGAGAAGATTGATACCATTCATAACTTTCCATTACATATGAAGCTAGAGGCCGTCTAATTAGCACAAAGGCTGTGACAGTGGCTTAAATAACACAGGAAGTGACTGCATCTGGCAAAGACCACAACTTGTCATTTTAGGTAGATGGATTTTTTTTAAACTTTGGATAGAGCCAGACTTGTCGTTTCCTCCTGTTTCCATGCTAAACTAAGCTAACTGGCTGCTGCTGTAGGTTTATATTACAGACATTACAGTGGTATCAGTCTTGTCATTTTGCTCTTGGCAAGAAAGTGAAGACCTATTTTTCTAAAAAAAAAAAAAAATCATACTACTCCTTTATGAGAAGGTCTCTTTTAATGCTTAAAACATATCTGAGAAGAAGAAAAACTTAATCTTCCACTAAAATTTCCACTTCCACTATTCTGACCTACACATCATAACTTTTCTAACATACTATTTCTTTGTGAAACTACAGCTTATATCTTGTCATATTTTCTCTATGTAGTTTTTTCATTTCAAAACATCATGCTAAAATTCGTATAGAGAACTGAAGTCATGATGTCACATTTGAGCTATCCTTGGTTACACTAGTTTCTGTAATTCAATGCAATCTCTCATTCAGCATTTTTTTTATCAGTCTTTCTGGGGAAAAAAAAGTTAAGTAAAGGATGCAGAGATTCCAGTTTCACTTTGGCTCTCTATATGGATAATGAAGACATTTTGCACTTGAGTCAAAATCATTACACATACTGGAGCATTGGAGGCCACCAAGATTGCAGGGTTTCCTGGAAGGATGGACATCACATGCTATTAATGACTCATTTGCAGGACACTTTACTTCTGAAATGAAACGTTTCTTGTTTGATTCAGGTCCGAAGTAGTCAATGGCGTTGAGAGCCAGCCCACATTTCAGCTCCTTACAGATGATGTTTTGTGTGTTCTTGTCTTTTAGAGCGTCCTTGCACACTGGGAGCAACTCGCCTTCATACTCCATCTCCAGATTTCCAGAACAATTGTCTCTGGAAATTTGTAATTTAGGCTTGATGCTATCTGCAATAAAACAATGACAAGTATAGAGTATAACCTAATGTTATTTACATTATTTGTTATTTTGATAAAAGAACAAAAAATGGATCTGGATCTAAATACACACTGATGGGCAAAAATGTCAATTTTGTGCAAAGATGAAATTAACTTTAAGAAAGTCAGTCTGATGACCACTGATTTATGGCCCTCTAAATGTATGATGGAGATGCATCAAAGTTTTCAGGGGTGCACTGATTAATATTTGCGAGTTACATTAGTTTATATTATATATAAATATATATATAAAATTTGAAGAATTATGAAAAAACTAGAGCCATTTAAAAAGACAAAAACAACAAATTAAATTACTTATTTTATACATAAATGTGTTATGTACCAAATTTGGTGAAGAAGACTTTGTTTAGCTTTGTCTTGATAGATCATTAGTTGTTCTTTAGCCTATGAGCTAACTTTCCTCCAGATTTAATTTAAGTCTCTGAGAGGTTCAGTTACCTACTTAACAAACAGATAAACCGGACTGAAAACATCGCCTCCTTGGCAAAGGTAATATAGGAGCAAAATCAGTATAGGAAATTATTAGGAGACATGAAATTTGGAGAGAACTTGAGGTGGTGGGAGTATATGGGGCATTCAATCTGACAGAAAGGATAAACATAAAACATAAGTAAAATGATATATGTTTCAGATATGTTTGATAATAATAAATATATAAATATTTTAAAAACAATTACCTGAGCAAACAACATGGACGGCTTTTTCACAGGGGGCATTATCATTCATGACAAAACTACACTTTGTCAGGTTGTCAGTCCTCTTTGACATGTGCATACTCTTGACAATGACAGTGTTATCTTCTTTAAACAAGACGTCGGAGTCGGAGTCGGAGACGGTGCCACAGTCCAGCTGTTTACACAGCTCCTTAGACATGTTTTTTCCCCAGGTGGCTGCACACACACCTCCACAATTCCCATCCATGCAAATATTGACTTTGCCCCAACACGTTTTGGTCAGATTTATTTTGATTTCTCCTGTTGTGACAAGCAAAAGGCAAAAGGGATCAAGAGGTTGCTTGCAGAATCTCATCATCAGATTATTTCACATCTAAAACATGTAAAGAATTTCTTACACTGATCAAAGACAAATGCATGATATCTCAAAGTTTCTGCAAAACTGGACCAGTGGAGTAGAAGTTTGATTGTAGTATATCTTTCAGGCCAAACTTTTATAGCGCCCCTATTAGGTCAATTTTTTGTACCATTGTTAAAATGCATCATATCTGGACCACAGGACAACCAGTGGCATACTAAATGAAGGCCATCATGAGTAAAGGATATGTTTTAAATTAAAAGACAGGTGATTCAACACTGCTTCACAATACCTGAACATATCACTGTGGCAATAGTGTCATTGTGGTCTGATGGCAATGTGTTGGTTTCACAGTCAAACAGAGATGTGTTGTTGGATGAGCAACTGTACGATTTCTTTGAAATAGCATTTCTCTTATCATCATTACGGGTGTAGTTAAAGCTTTGGGCTGTCCCACAGTGAATCTGTCGACACACTGTGTCGGCGGACTTTTTGTTCCATGTCACGTTGGATCCAGAGAGCCAGGAGATATTGTTATCATTCTCTATCCCCACTTTTCCAGAACAGGAAGAGTGGGGATCATCAAGAAATACCACCTTGTGCTCTGAGAAACAAGGAAAGAGAGATATACAGTTGGTGTTAGGATTGTGATAGACTGGCGACTTGTCCAGGGTGTCCCTCCCTCCCTTCACAATGAAACATGGAAATACTAAGATGCAGTTTTACAGATAAACAAATATTCTGGACCATTAGTGGTTTAAACTAATTATTATTATTTTTTTTATCATTCTAATGAAGGAATAAAGTTGTCTTCAGTCCTGGAAATCTATACACACATGCACATATGACAAATTTTCTTCAATTTTTTTCTTCCTAAACCTTTAAACAAACCATTTGGTTGTTTGCCTTTTGAGCTGTGATATCATGTTTGAAATGTGTTGTGCTTAATCCTTAATGAGCCATCTGTATAAGAGGTATGTTCTGCACCCCACAAAAAAACCCTACCAAAGTTTTCGAAATGAAAACCTTTTCAGTGGGCTTCTTTTTGGTGGAATTTTCAAAGGCAAACATTTTTGTTTTTTTTGTTTGTTTGTTTGTTTTCGGGGGTTTTTGATAATAATTGGAATTTTAAAATGTTCTCAATGGAAAATAATGTCTATTTAGGTCATTCCAGATGACACAGTTAATACTTTACAATTTTTCAAGTCTGTCTTAAAACAAATTTCAGGAGTCCAAATGAACATTGAAATAGGTTTTTCTTGCCATAATCATTCCTCCTGTTCATACTGGCTGTTAAAACATCCCTTCATAATGCACTTACAATGTAAGTGATGAGGCCACAATCCACAGTCCTCCTTCCATGCAAAAATATATTTAAAAGTTTATCTGATGCTAATATGAAGCTTCAGCCATCCAAATCTCAAATCAAGTAGACATCTTTCAACATTACAGTCTTTTTAGTGCCAAAGTCCCTCTTTTTGTTACTATACTTCCACTGCAGCTCAACAGGGAAACACTGTCTGAGGAAACACAAAGAGGGAATTTGATGCTAAGAGGACTGTAAATGTGGCAGATATCCACTTGATATGACTAACTTAGACTGCTGAAGCTTCATATAAGCTTCAGATAAACTTTTAAATGCATTTTTGCACAAAATGACTGTGTGGACACACTGTGGATTTTGACCCCAATCACTTACATTGAAAGCACATTTGAAGGGGATCTTTTAATAGCCAGTGTGAACAGGAGGAATGATTACAGTGAGGAAAACCTCTTTCAGTGTTCATATGACCTGACTGTTGTTTTAAGACACACTTGAAAAATTGTGAACCTATATAACTGTATATGGTTGACCTGATTTCTGTTTTCATTAAAGCTGTACTATTTTTTTTATATATTAGCTATGGATCAAATGATTATGTGTAATATGAAGGGTGTCACTCATATTGACAAACCCACAGAGAATTATCACCCAACTCTGCAGTTCCCCTCAGCTTCAAAAAGCATTTTAGCATTTTCAGCTCATTGTTTTGGTTGCGATTTTAGCAAAAGCAATTTTACTGTTTTAGTTTAGTGTTTAGTTTTAGTCTCAGCAATCTCATCATCTCAGACAGCTGTTTTCAGCAAAAAAAAAAAAAGTTCTCATAAACCCACTGTACACTACCTGCCCAGCACCAAACGCAGACAGATCAAATTAGCAACTAAAGCTGGTGAACATAGAGGCACATTCAGCAGCTAAAGAGAAAAGTCAGATATTTCCATCAGGAGTTTGTGAAAAGTTAAAAGGAAAATGAATATTGGACTGCACGTTGGTCAAGTAGCCTGAAACAAATGGATGTAAATGTTGTTTTGTGTCTGCTGGGTGTGTAATTACACAATTTACTGTTAATAAATGAATAAAAACTGCTTTAAAGATAATGAGTGAGACCATTGAAGGGCTAACAAATATGGAGTAAAATTTAACATAAAAACAATGTTTGTTCTTAATTCAGATATTTGTAGAATCTTTCCACCTTTCAATGGCTTTTTTTACATTGTTGACTAAAACCTCAAAAAGAAATGTGGAGTACAGATTCAAATTCAGTTAAGTGCCTCCCTAATGTGACTGACAGTATGGAATTGAAGAAAGACAGTCAGGCACAACAACATAAGGTCAAAGGGCAAGACAGACAAATAGAGAAAATAAGACTCACTTTTGCAGATTATTCCCACTGCCTCCTCGTCAGATGAGGTGCCGTCATGTATCTCACACTCAGATATTTTTGAGGCCTTTTTACAGGTAACCTTCTTTTGCAGGAATTGATTTGAACCCGTGCTGAATTTTTCAGTGCTGTGGGCCTCTTTTGCTTTCCCACATTCTAGTTGTTTGCAGACAGTATCTGAATTTTCTTCTGCCCATAGATTTTTAGAAACCTTTTTCCATTGTCCCTCATACTTGATCTCCAGCCTCCCAGCACATTTTCCGGGACCATCCGTCAAGTTTACTTGAATACTATCTGTACCAATACAGCAAAAGAATTGTGAAACATGGGCCACATACTACATTAAAAACACTTCCTGCATACATTTGGGCAAATATATAATTTTACATGTACTTGATATCAAAGTAATGTTATTCTTGTTTTTGTTTGGGGTTTTTTTTTGTATTCATCAATGAAATTCCCTGTCTTGGCCTGGTATTCCTTCTACATCTCAAAAGCCATACTTCTTACTACAAGTAACAAGAAGAGACCATCACCATATGATCACTGCCATATCTCACCTGAACAGACTACGTGGGCCATAGAAGTACATTGAAAAGGTTTATTGTGACGCTTGGCTTTACAATGCCACAATGAGGACTCCTTGCCCGTGCAGTTCACATAGTCCATTATCCCTTTGTTTGCAATGTTTGTCACTGTTTTACTCTCCTGGAAGAAAATATTTATGGTAATTTGGAAATCATGTTAATCTGTGCCAGACTGTACACTTTGATGGACTCAAAAAGAACAGTAAAACAGGTATTGGTAGGAATTTCTTTTAACTTTAGCTAGAAGCAGGTTTGCTGTTTCCAGTCTTAATGCTAAGATACTGTAAGTTAAGTGTCCCCTGGCTGTAGCTTCATATTTAGCAGACAAATACAAGATTGTTATTGATCTTCTCATTTAATGCAGCGAGAAACTGAATGAGCATGTTTCCGAAAAATGTCTAACTCATTCTTTACAAATTTAAAGGCTATGAAACTTTTGAAAAAGGAAAAAAACACACTCTTGTTCTTAAATGTGAAGCTGAATTTATAATAAATTAAAACATGATAAACCATAAGACACACTCTTGCTTAATTCAGTACACTCACAGGTTTTGTTGCATTAGCTTATGGTGGCTAGGAAATGTTAACAAAATTTAAATAAATATTGCTGTATAACTGACATTACTGAGTCATTTTGCTGACTTCATAACTCTTCTCTACTTGTGCCACTGTTACACTACGTTTTAGTATTTACCACCATCCTGTAATTGCCATTTGTGGCCACAATGGTCACTGTTCAACAAAAGGTGCATAGGCTCACATAAAATTAAAAAAAAAAAAAAACCTTTGAAAAACTCACCATTAGACTCCCGCAATTTAGCTCTTTGCAAACCATTTCAGCATTTGATTTGGTCCAGGAGGAGGCACACACAGGGTAAGTTATATTATTCACACTAATATGAACGTTACCATAGCATCTCTTACTGTCGCCGTCCAGAACTACTTTAACAATGTCTGTGGAAAATAAAAATATGGGAACGTGTTCTTGATATTATGGTTTAGATTTTTAACCGGCTGAAGATAGTGGGTGAAAAAAATATTAAAGTGACTTCTTTTTTTCTACTGATATTTACATTTTTCAATTATAGAAATAATCAAGACAAAGCAAGATCACGATGAAAACATTGCCTGTGGAAATTATGTGGTTGAATAGTAATTAGTTGAATTACCTGAGCATGTCAGCTGTGTGTCACTGTGCTTTGTAGAGGTACCACAGTACATCTGCCGGCACATCTCATCATAATCGGATTGGTTTCCTTCAGGTTTGGTTTTGGTCCAGTTGTTATTTTCTTCTATTTCCAGCTCCCCAGAACAGACATTTGATGCGTTTCCTCTTAATTGCAGTCGCTTGTAATCTGTTTTAATAAACAATTTTCTTAATTCACTGATATGTTGCCACAAAGGAGTAAAATTCTGAGTATATGTGTGTGTGCAAGTTACCTGTGCATATGACAGAAGCAGGTTTACTGCATGAAGTTGATTCCTGAGTTACACATTGCCAAAGATCGGTTAGTTGCTTGTTTAGACGCTCGATCTTCATCTTCTTTGAGGTTTTGAATCCTTCCCAAACCATCCATTCCACACTAGGAATGCCAGCGGAATTACCACATTTGAGCTTTTCACACAAATGATTGGCTTCTTTCTCGCCTTTGAGAGGAATTTTTATGGCATATTTTAGAAATGGTAAGGAGAAGAAAAAAAATCATCAAACTCAATCCTTCAAATTCATTACAAAGTCAAAAGCAAATAGTAAGCTTATGACATAAAATAATGAACAACAAAATATATCACAATAATAACAAAGTAATTAATAGTCATTGTGATGTTGAAAAAGAACTCAAGAAGAGACAATGACTCAGAAGGTTCTGTAATCACTCCTCCTGTCCATTAAGAGATCCCTTTCTAACATGTTTCCAATGTAAGTGATTGAGACAAAATCCAAAGTTCTCATTTTGTGCACAAATGTATTCCACAGTTTGAAGCTAATATGAGACCTCAACAGTCTGAGATAGACAAATGAAGTTTGCATCTTCCAAAGTTTAAGTCTTTTTTGCATTATTAAAGGCTGTAACTTTCAATCATACCCACTTGATTTACAGTACAGAACAGTACTTGTGAAAAGTAACTTCATGTGTAAAATCTAATTAAATAAGCAAATGCTGCTGTTTTGATTTTGTGTGATCATTTTTATCTCTGTTTGTTACGCTACTTGTATATAGGAACACTCATCTCACAGCCATCCCACTCTGCGTTCCTCCCTGCTGGCTACTCTAGTTGCATTTTACATGAACAAAATGTCCCGAATTCTCTTTCAAGCTCACACACAAGACTAAATTCAGACATCACAGAACCTTTCATCAAACATCCACAAACACAGATATGTTTCACTGCTAGCATTTAGAAAGACTAAATCCCATTGACTGTATGAATGATGTTAACTCTTACCCCAGTTGTCATTACAAAAGTAACCTGAAGGTGTTTTCCCATCTGTGGAGTAGCGTACAGCTCCCGCACATTTAAATCCATCAAGATCTATTTTGATTTTGTCTAGAAGAGCAAAAACAAGTAACAGCCAATTACTAAAAAAAAGTCATCATCATTTTCTATAATATCTTGGATTACCCTGCACCTATTTTGTAGCACAGAATTTTTTACCTTTTAAAGGTACACTTCTCAACAATACATAGTACATATCTCAACATATATAAAAACAAAAAGTTCAGCCTTACTAGAACATTTCATCTTTTTCACAGATGGCTTTCTGTAATAGCTGACATTCCATCCAGGATATTTACAGTCCAACAGGTGACTCTCTGTTCCATCGCACTCCAGTTCATTGACAAAGACTTTGGCATCAGTGGGATAAAGCACATCTTCTGTTGAGTTCTCTGTTTCCCCACAGTGAGTGCTCCTGCACACCACTTTTTCAGTGCTACTGTTCCAGTGTTTATCTCCAACGTAGCTCCAACTGTTATCTTTGTAGATTTTAACATAGCCTTCACACGAGCCATTTTTACCCTCAAGAATCAGCCTTGATCCGGTCTTATCAGCTGGTTCCATACAGAATGTTTTTAGAAGCATGTTAATATAGTGAGGTATATATTTTCATTTTGTAGTTTTTCATTATCATTTTGTAGTTTAACTTTGTGAATTGTGAGGTTGCTGTATGTTTTTGGTTTTTTTAACCTGATCCACACCAACTTCAGAGCCCTCTACCCACATTTGCTTTAGCCCGATTTACATTTAATTGTGATTCTTTACTGAACAAAACCAAATGTCTGCCATGAAACATTATTTTTTTTTCCCTCTGTAGGATGCATTTTCATGTGTAGCAATTTAACGATAGTTTCCAAAATCTTTAACATTTTTTATACAAATTAAAGAAATGATGCTATACAAAGTAATATCATGAGGAAAAAAAGGTAACACTTTATTTCTGAATAATTTCCTAGCAAATTTCCTGGATAGAAATATGTTTTTTGGTAATAATTGCAGAGAAAATAGCAGTTTCCTTGGAAGAAAACTCAAATTTAAGCCAAATAAACAGTCATTCATATACTGGAATTTTTTTTCCCTATATGTTGAATCGTATCTTTGCTTGTATACATTTTATACATTTTACACCTATCAAATACTTTTTTCTGGGAAACAGTAGAAACTAAGATGTACTTTGAAAATTACATATCCTTAAAATAAATTTTTTTTTTTAAAAAAAGCCAAACATCTGACCAGTATTGATATTTACACAAAATGTCACCCAAACACCGCCTTCAATGAGTTTGGTATTTTTTGTATTTTTTGTTCCGTCTTGTTTTTTCTATTTTTTCCCCCTCTTTCTTTGTTTTATCAATATATATATATAAGTTTAAAAAAATGAACCGAATGAATAAAGTGTTCTAAGAGAGCACATTTGGTATGAGTTTTAGGTTTTTTTTTTTCATCAATTGTTCTTGAAATATGAAAATTTGGCAAAAATTTTAAATCTTCATCAATTCCATAATAGACTGAATGAATGAAAAACTGATTATGCATGATTTTTTTTACAAAGTGAGGATTTTCAAAACAACAGATATATTTTCCACAGTCAAATGTATAAATATGTATTTCAGATTAGCTTCTTCCTGATTTTGTATCAAATTATCAATTTATTATTTATCTTCTATTTTATGTTTTTACTTGAAATTAAATTTAGCAGAATAATCCATGGTCATCCAAACTGATGCTGACTAAACAATAAGAACCATTTTTATGATTGTTGCAGTTCATCTTAAACTTATTTTGAAAAACCCTTAACATGAGGATAAATTGTTTCAGAATGCACTCTTTATATGTTCTGAACAAATACTAAAAACATTTTGATCAACAACCCAACATAATTAGTCACAAATATAGAGTAAAAACTTTAAAGAGAGTAGCTGTAACTTGCCTTCAATGATCACCTGCTCAATGTGAGCTATGTAGAGGAGAAGGAGGAACCACATCATCACCACAGCTCATGTCTACAGAGTGAGGCAGATGAATGATCTGCTCAGCTTTATATTGCCAAGGATGTGCCCACCCAAAATGGATATGAGCTGTTACATGTATGTAGTGCACTGTTAGAATCACACATATTGTCTTGCAATGAAAGAAATAAAAATAGAGGGAGGATCTCAGATGAAAAAAACATATCTAAAAGCGTATTCATTTTTTTTTACTTTTTCTTTTTTTTTTTTGTAATTTGCACTCAAACGATTGGACATATAAACATGATATCAGACATATAATATATATATGTTAATAAATGTATTAATGAATTAATCAGTAGTTGAAGGCTATAAAAATGGACAGCTTATACAAGTGCAACAAAGATGTGGTGTGCAAAAGCACTGGCTGTAGGATGTGTCTTAGACATGCTACAGATTTCATGACAATGTTAATTTGATGGTTGTCAATAAATTGAAAGGTGCATGTTAAAGTTTTACAACACATAAACATAACAAAAACTGCGCTGGAAATATGTTTTAAGTACATTTTATCAATTAGAATGTCTATGTTTCCAGTAAGACAACAGGTATTTCTTTACCCACGGTAACGCAGTTACATGTTAATTCTTTAATGACTGCATCGGTACATTTTTTTATGTAAGTTTGATAAGATAAGTTAACATTAGTCAATCATTAATTTAAAGCTAAAATGAAATAAAAACATTTAAATTTAGACACACACTGCATTATTTTAATCTTTATGACATGGCTCAGAAAAAAGCAGCTGTAATTACAACAATTAAATTGTTGGGGACATTGTACCGAACAATGTATTTGCTGTTCTTAAAACTAAAAAATATAGTTTTCCATAACTAAGTGTTAGGATTAAGTGAATTCAGAATTTTTTATGACTTTTCAGTTTATTTGATTATCAGTAATTTAGATCTTAATAATTGTCATTTCACATAGCAAATGACATATAATATAGTAGTGTTAAAATTAACGCGACTGTGTTAAAATTGATGTGACTGATCGATTATGTGATAAGGAGTTTTCCAGCACACCTGTCTTTAATAAAGTTTCATTAATTTAAGTATCAACCTTTTACAGTAATCTTGAGATCTCAGAACAATGTGATCTTGACAAAAAACAGATCCTTAAATACAAAGATTTAGCTCTCAGGAGCAACAAACTCGGCAGTCATCAAGGCAGCCAAATGTCAGCTCACATCAGAGAAATGTCAAGCTAATAATAATCGTAGAAAAGATTTTACCGAGAAAAATAACTATCAACCGCCTACTATCTATCAAAAGGCATATAATACTTAAAAAAAAAAAAGCCCTGATTCTAAAAAAAGTCTTGCTTCCTCAACAGAGAGATCCAGATCTCTCTGTTGCCATTTGAAATAAGACACTGAATAACAATGGGGTGATTAAATTAACTGAATTTTACATTACAGTTACCCTAAATCTACTTTGACATTGCTTGACATAGAATCATAAATGCTAAAATACAGTGTTCCAAAACATATGGCTGAGTCCCATATTTCTTTACCAAATAAATCACATATAACTCCATTTTGGGACCAAATATGATTTATATGATTTTGCTGCATTCAGCCTGGACACACCAGAAGAATATGGGCATATTTAAGGACACAGCACAATATATGAGCTGTTTTTATAGAAATAATAATACTAATTTGGTGATTCAACAAACCTTTTGGAACTAAAAGAATGATCCCTCAACTAAAGTATCATAGGACCCTAAGAAGGCTTAGTTTTCTTGTGCAGTAGCAAAAAGTAATTATTTCTCCAAAAACCCATGCTTTATTAGAAATGTATTTAGTCATTAAAATGTTCTCATGTTAAAATACCTTGACAATATCTCAGACAAGAAACAAACTTCATTACTGAAACAAATTAATGGCAACTTTATGTTCCCTGGGGTCAGATTTTTCATGTAAATGCTGTCTGGATGTGGACTGTGGTTACAGGTGCAAACTGAAAAATGTGACAGAGCTGCAAAGGGCTGTGGCTTTGTGGCTTCAGACTTTCCAGAGCTGTAGCATACCAGTAAGTAAAAATGAACTACACGTGGCTACAAAAATGTTAAACACAAATTAAAACAACTACTCTTGAAGTTCGCTTTAGCCACTGACCTCCAACTTCTAATGATGACACCGGACACCAGTAAAACACTGTGTTTGTACTGGTAAACTAACACCTCAAAGTTTTGCAAGCATAACCTGGCAAGTGGGACAGAAATGTTCCCATCAGAGGATCCAAGTTAGTAGAGAAAAGAAGCTGTGCACAGTGCTGGAGGACATATTCAGATCCTTTACTTCAGTGAAAGTCTAATACCACACTGCAAAAATGCCGCATTATGAGGAAAAACGTTACTTAGGTAACAGTACCTAAATATTATTTGCAAAATGGACTTAAAGTATCAAATTCAATGCAGAAAAATGTGCTGAGTGTTATACTATCACATATTTTACTGATTATGTAAGTGGCATAAAACTGCTGCTATTGGCCAAGTTAGAATGAACTTTTTTATAAACTTTTTTGGCTGTTTAATCTTAAACAATTTATCATATTCTATCAGCTCATCATACATTTTAATTTTCTAAGTAGTAAGTAAAAAGTACAATATATGAAATGTAGTGTAGAAGAGTTATAAAGTGGCATGAAATGGAAACACTCCAGTGAAGTGTCAAATGTTTGTGCCTAAGTACAGTAATTAAGTAAATGTACATAGTCCCTTTCCACCATTAGCATTTCTTGAATTACCTGTACCGTTTTTTCCTTTACAACCAGCAAAAAGTTGTATGACGTTAGGCTTACATGTGTTGATAGAGGCAGACCTTTTCATTACAACCTTTTGCCTTATCTGCAAATTCAGGTAACACAGTGTCTTGCTTTAAGATATTTGCTTAATATTTAAAAACACTTTGTTCATTTTGACTTGACTGTGTTACTGGTGGTGGTCTGTATTTTTCATACTTGTATTTAGTTTTATACTTTTATAAGTGTTCAATAAATACATGTTATCCTATTTTCGTATTTTTAAAAAAGGGTTATGGCATTTTTTAAAGGTGAATGAACTACACATCCAGTTGTTAAAAATGAGAAGGGCTTATAGAAGTCAGGTTTGGACTTATTTATGTAACAGGGTCACAGACTTATAATGAAATCTGAAATGACATTGTTACTTTACCTATCAAATTGTCTTTGTATCTTCATGTGGGCATTTTTATTTTTATTTAAGTTGTGGTGCTTTTGGATTGCAGGATTGTA
Source organism: Thunnus albacares (assembly GCF_914725855.1). NCBI lineage: Eukaryota > Metazoa > Chordata > Actinopteri > Scombriformes > Scombridae > Thunnus > Thunnus albacares. The sequence continues at coordinate 6,435,787 of NC_058110.1, read as the reverse complement.
TTGTATAGTTTTAACGTTGAAAGTCTTGTGCTTCTTTATGTTTCTCTGTCTTTTGACATCTTGGGACCATGTTTGAAACAAGTGTTTTAACTTTAACAACTTGAATTTTTGTTTTTTGTGTCCATAATCTATAAATCCAATAAATTGCATCATATCATATCAAAACAGGTGTGAAATTACAGAACAGTCTTGAGATTAGTTTAAAAGTGTAAAACAATTAAAAAACAGTGTGATAAAAACAATGTAATAAACTTTTTTTTTAAGTTCGTTATTTAATCACTCAAGAACAATAAAAAGAAAAATGGTGTTTTTGTTTGCTTATTCTGTTGATATAATGTATTTATATTACATATGTCCTTGTATTTATGGTTTTGGATTATTTGCACCTTGTTCATAAATGTTCATTTTGTAGGTTAAAGAAGCAATATAAACTTTTTTCTCATTGCTATTATTGCTTTTCCCATTACATTAATATTTTATAATTGTATTATAATGTATTTATAATTTTTTTTTTTTTTTTTTAAACTTGAACTCAAGAACAAAAAGCACAAAATCGAGATCAAGATGTATAGTTCAGGCTTAACAGAAGTTAAATACATATAATTATATACTGTACAGAATATTGAGAATCAACAGTATGATATATATGGAAAATGTATTTATGTACAGTACTGTGCAAAAGTTTTAGGCACTTTAGATGTTTAAATTCTTATCCATCATGAAATGCCATCAGAGAGGCGATCACTTCCAAATTTATTCTGCAGCATGACATGGACCCCAAACATACAGCAATACTGATTTGATTTAGTTATTTTCTCTTTACTGAACTTTGTTTTAAGCTAAGTGATAAATAAAAACTGTACATAGCATTATTTTTGAAAGTATCCTCACTTTAATTTTGGTGCCTAAAACTTTTGCACAGTACTGTATGTATGGTAAAAGTACATTGCATATGTGTCATTTGTGGCCCATTTTCATTCCTGTCAGGTTCACTCAGATACTATAATTTGACACAGCCCATTCTCTCTGCAAATTAAGCACTATAAACAAACGTTTTTGACATCAGTTGCTGTCTTGTTAAAATATTCATGACCCAAAGAGGAATATAATTATTTCAATAGGTGTAAAAATGTGTTCAATTTCCCTCCGCCAAACAGCCAAATATTGCGGCTGAACATTCTGAATGTTTGATCTCACAGCAACGTGTATGACTCATGGGGAGCAGTTTTGACCACGCATTTTAGATTTATCTGTGAAGCGATCGGAGATTGAGTGTAACTGACTCAACCACCGGTTTGTGAGAGGAGCTAGTTTAGCAGAAATAAAGCCACAAACCTCTGGGTTGTGCTTTTGAAACCAAATCTTCTATCTAAGCAGGAAACAGTGATCTCGCATATGCTTCTGCCTCAGATGTATTCTCAGGAAACATGAAAGTATCGACTCCTGCCTGTGTTTATTAGAGTTTATTTGAAGGGTGTAAAAAATAGCTGTGTATGTAAACTAAGGCTTTCATTTATTTAAATGTTTTATTGAAATCCATGAATTTCATTATTATCCACTTTTATCAAACTGGAGAAAAAGTTAAAGGCCACTCTCACCAGCAGTCATCCCTGTGCTCAGGGGCTCACAGTGTGACTAGAAACATAACCCTCAGTGGTCCCACACATACACGCTATGACGTCCCACAAGACAGTGTGACATTTATATCGGCCACAGCACACTACTACACACTGCAGAGGAACAAAAATGGCTCTATGGAAATTTTGTGCATAAAGCAAGGGGCTGCTTTCAAAAATTTCACTGGCAGTGTATCTACTCCCACAGAGTTAAAACAAGAGCCAGTCGTGACTGATGTTGTTCATTTGTGTTAAAATTACCTCCTTCCAAAAACAAATTAAATTGCTGTGTTCTTATCTTGCTGCTAACAGAGATGATTTGCCAGCTGGATAATTATGCAGACAGAAATCTGAGCAGAAAGCTACATTTAGCTGTTAAATGGTGATTAATATAGTACATCATGCAATTGCTGATGAACTAAAACTATAATAATAATAATGATAATAACTTTATCGGTATAGCACCTTTCGTACAAAAAAAAATGCAGCTCAAAGTGCTTTACAGCAAGAGAATTTACATGCACCAAGAGCTTCACAACAAGAAAGACATAAAAGGCATAAAACGAATATAAAAACATGTAAATGTACAAAAATTGCCAATAACCATTGACATGTCTTTGATTTCAAAAGATACAGTACTGTGCAAACGTTTTAGGCACTTTAGATGTTTAAATTCTTATCATGAAATGCCATCAGAGAGGCGTCTGATCACTCCGGAATTTATTCTGCAGCATGACATCGACCCCAAACATACAAGAAGAGCAAGTCCTGCAACAGATAGAATGCCCCCCCCCCACAGAGGCCTGATCTCAACATCATTGAGTCTGTCTGGGATTACATGAAGAGAGAACCAACTGTGTCACCTAAATCCACAGAAGAACAGAAACTTGTTCTATAAGATGCTCGGAACAACCGACCTGCCAAGAATCTTGAAATATTGTGCCCAAACATACCGAGGAGAACTGGTGCCATTTTTAAAAGCAAAGTGTGATCACACCAAACACTGATTTGATTTAGTAATTTTCTCTTTACTGAACTTTGTTTTAAGCTAAGTGATAAATAAAAACTATAAATAGCATTATTTTTGAAAGCATCCTCACTTTAATTTTGGTGCCTAAAACTTTTGCACAGTACTGTACGTCTGACGATTTATATTTTTTTGTTGTCAACAAATCTCATGAAAAGACAAAAAACAACTAATAAATATTTTCTGGGGAATCCAAGCCTGATATATGTTATCCCTCTGTTTCATAGAGCTCATTGTTGTCAAAAAACTCTTCAAGACACATCAGTGAGCCACACCGTTGTACTGGGTGATATGTTCTTTCATTACCATGAATGCACACACTGTAGTCTATTTTGACTCAATCCCACACACACCGTCCTGCAACCATAAATAGCCTATTTAACTGAACTATTGAGTCCATATATTCCTGCACAAGCCCGTAGGTCCTCAAATACCCAGCTGCTGTATTTATTAAAATACTAGAGATGCAGCTTTTTCCATCTATGCCCCTAAACTGTGGAAGTCAGCCAGCAGACATCCAACAGGCAACTTCAGTAGTGTCCTTTAAAAACGTATATTTTTAACTTAGATTTTAATTAAAACATACTTTTAATTGCTTTTTAAATTTAATAATTTTATCAAGTTTTTAGCTTGTTTGATTCCTGTATTTTATTAGTGCATACATCTTTGATTTTAGGTGAAGCACTTGGAATTACTTCCACTGTATGAACTGTACTACATAAATACATTTTTCATTGATTGAAATACTCACAAGTGTAAAATAGTCCCAAATAAAAACATATCCTTTCATTTGAACATGTGCTGAAACCTACAGCATCCAGCTGTAACAGGAAATTATCTAGCCTTTATATAAAAAAGTGTATACTCATGGCTCATTTTGAAAGATTTATGTCTTCAGTAGGAACCAAAGGGCTTTGAGGCTGAGAGCCACAGACAGGGTAGAGAAGTCGGAAAGTACTGAGAGACGGACAAACACATTGTTCATTTTGGTCTTTTCATGGGACACCTTGATAATTGTTGAAAAGAAAAGAAAAGAACAGTATTTTCCAGAGACCTACCTTTATTAGTTTTAGTATTATTGTTACCGTACAAAACAAAACAAAACAAAAAAATAAACACTGTGCTGGTTAATATTTATTTTTATCTTTTTATTTTGTCAATTACTACAAATTGCATTCTTCATTTTTAGTGTTTTCAGTTCCCTCTGTACACATGTATGTACAGTGAAAGCAGTATATGGATGTACTGATCTACAATCTTATGTCCTCACAAGATGTACAGATTTAGTTTTACGAGACTGTGCAAAGAGGGGAGGGGGATTTTGGCAGATGAGATTAAAAGCAGGTTATGGGTTTTTGGAAGGGGAAAAAAAGAAGATTGAAGTTTTACTTTAATATAACCTTTGTTGTCATAGTGCCAAGAAAAGAAACTGCACTTTGTAACTGTACATCCTGTATACGTGTGCACTTGTGTATGTATGTTTGTTATTTATTATTTTTCTCTAATTCTACAGTATGTAACTGCAGTACATGAAATGTTACAGTATGCAATAAAAGGTAATTATCCATATTGAGTACTTACAGTGCAGTAATGATATGTAATTATGCTGTAGCCTCAAATATCAACATAAAGCATAATGTAAAACAAAAGTTACAACAGGTAATTACTTGTGGTCACATAAGCACCAACTGAGTTCTGCAAATTCAACATCATCAACATCAAATGTTGATGTATGTAAAGAATGTAAAGTAAATGTAATGTGAAACTGGGTTGTAAAATGAGGTGAAGTTTTTTTTTTATCATACAAAGTCTTTACATATTTATTATAGTTTTTATATAATTATCCATGTTGTTATTTCTTTACATTTTATTTTCTCTGACTTAAATGCTGAAATTTGTTGTGATGACTTTCAAAGTGCAAATACAAAATGCAATATTTGAACTGTTTTATGTATTTGCTCTGAGTCTCTGTGTCAGTGGAGATGCTGCTACCAACAGTTTTTATTTGATTTTTAATTTTATGAGAACGATGTGCATTCTTTCTTTGCATGATCATCTTTGATCTATACTGAAAGTAGCATGTATGTTTGAGTGTGTATGTGTATGTGTATGTGTGTGTGTGGGTGGGTGGGTGTGTGTGCATGCATCACCTTGAAACTGGTAAACCTTCTCTGACCGTAAAGGCTCGGCAGAAAGGGAGGTGACAAACGGGCAGATGTTCAGCTGCCAAACATGTAAGCATGTTTATCACCTACTTGTGAGAAACATTTTCAGATATTTTGTCTATATTTATTTACTAAATACATAGGGGAGACCCAAAACATTTTGCATGTAGCATTTTCCCCACCAACTGAGGGAAACATAAGAATGATTAAAAACATTAAAAGTTACATAATATTTTTTCCCACTATAGATTTTCTACCTTATTTTAATATATTTGTATTTTAATGAGGATATGAAATTCCTCCATTTACTGCCTTTTTATATTTATTGAAATTATGTATTATTTGTACATAGGAAAGAATTACACTCTTAAAAAACATATCCTTCATGTCCATTATCCTAATAATAGGATAATGGACATGTTATGACCAAAAAAGCCTACAACCCCTAACCCCTAATAAACATGCAGTCTAAAAACTAAACCATATGAATATTATCATTATCTTTGAAAATTCTACAATAAAAAGATCTCATGCCAAGAGTGTTTTTTCTGTTGGTAACATAGTTCAACCGAGCACTAGAGATGGCTTGTAATGGTTGAGGTAAGTACAACTAATTTTCAAAAGGATATCATACACCAAATTGTGATCAAACAATGGAGAAAGATCCCCTTAGACATGTTTTTGGACAAAAATCCTTAAAGTGACATCTATGCCTTCCACCTCACTGAAAAATCCAGAATCTATGTACATTTATTTCAAAATTAAATAGAGGATAAGGCCCTTGAGATGCACCATCTGTTTTTGTTTTTTTCATCGGAAATAATTACACTCTTAAAACTATAGGTTTATCATTATATTATTATTATATAATAATATATATATTATATTATATTATATTATATTATATTATATTATATTATATTATATTATATTATATTATATTATATTATATTATATTATATTATATTATATGGTTATATATAATGTACCCTTTGCATGCATGCACACACACACACATCAAACACACATTAAATTCCTCTATTTACTGCCTTTTTATATTTATTGAAATTATGTATTATTTGTACATAGGAAAGAATTACACTCTTAAAAACTATAGGTTTATCATTATATTATATTATATTATATTATATTGTATTGTATTGTATTGTATTGTATTGTATTATGTTATATTATATTATATTATATTATATTATATTGTATTGTATTGTATTATATTATATTATATTATATTATATTATATTATATTATATTATATTATATTATATTATTATATGGTTATCTATAATGTACCCTTTGCATGCATGCACACACAGACACACATATACACACACACACTTCTGATCTCTGTCTGAGTCATGTACTAATTGGGTTTTGTTTAAAACTAATTGGTGTTAGTTGTTGTTGTTGTTGTTTTACTTTTTTGACTGATTTTTTCTTTTTGCTGTATTTAACATGTATGTTTTTAATTTTATGATTGTTACTGTTCAGATGTGTGGACATGTTTCTGATGCCAAGACTACTGCATAAAAAGTATCAGACAATCCAATCAAAATCAAAATCAGACAATGGATAAAGCAATACTAAACACAAATAATACTAAAATGAGGTTAAAAGTAGCCTAGAATAAGTAAGATTAGATATAATCACATAAGATTCACCAATTTAAATTCCTGTTCCAAGTTTAGCTGAAAACATGGAGTCTTTCTTTCCCCACTGTGTCCCTACACTGGTTTATGCTTATGCATTCATATACAACAAATCACCACAATCAAGTGTCTGTACTGTACTGTACTGTACTGTATCTGTACTTTTACTCAAATTTTTGAATGCAGGACTTTTACTTATAGTTTTTCTACATTTACTTAAGTAAAAGGTCTGAATATTTCTTCCACAATTACCACTTTAGGATGTTGACGTTGAGCAGAGCATTGCAGGGGCATGTTTGCACCACTAGATGGCAAAAAAAGACAACTGCTTGGAATTATATCAGCTCAACGGTGAAGTGTATAAAAAAGGGGATAAGGTAATTTCTAATTTATAAAAGCCTCCTTTCTGATTTGTGTGGGGGAAACAATCACTCCTGCACTGTTTGATTAGTTATTGCCTGGTAACTGAAAAAAACATGTTGGTACATTATTTTCTTTCCCCTTATGCCTTAAACTACTTTTAAAGATACATTTTTGCCTTTAATTGACAGCTGATGGTGGAGAGGAAGCATGGGGGTGAGAGAGGGGGCTATGACATGCAACAAGGGTCCCCAGGCAGAGTAGAACCAGGGATGTTGCAGTTATGCAGTATGTGCTGTAACCATTCGGCTACAATGGCGCTCCTTGAATGACTTTTCTTAATTTACTTTTCCTGGCCTTCCATTTGGCCCTGGCCTAACGTCAACTTTGTTAAACACAAAGATAGAAATCATGGAGACCAGAGATAACCAGAGACGTTGGTGAAATTCAAAGAGACCTCTAGATCAACTCCTATCCCCTGATGGAGATGAAGTGGAGCATGCAGAGGAGTGGAGGGCAACATGTGCTTGATGATTCCATAAATGAACAGCTATGCTCCGGAGGGCTCCTGTATTCGTCATCTATATTCCCAGCAGAAAAAAAAGCTGAAAACATACCACTCACATCCACATCTCAGAGCAAAACATGGGGATCATGTTTTATAAGGTTTCTTTCACAGCACCTGCAGGGTTCAAGATAATGTTGTCTGTTGTGGACTGCTGCAGAGAGGAGTCAGCTGCACTGCTCGTGTCATCATACCTGAAGTACTGTGGATCCTGTTTCTGATCCTGTATTATTAACCACACAGACATGCACTTTTGATATACTTGTTAATGTGTTTATGTCCCAACCAGTGCAAAGCAATGGAAATTCAATAATATATCCCTTTTATGGACCAGAGTAATGTTTAAAACCTAATATATAAACATTTCACATATTACATAGACATGAAACATTTTTAAAGATGAATATTTTTTTTAAATGACAAAAAAGTAAAATCTTTGTAGAAGTAAATCAGACTTGATCAGCTGCTTTTTGGGAAACAAACACACGAAAAACAAAAAACAATAGGGTCTTTGCCCTTAGGCTAGGACTACTGTTTTACAGTAGTCCTCTGCCTTTTGGGCTCGGCCCCTAATAATAAATTAAACACTAAAGCTGCAAGCAGCGTTGAACGGGCCCTCGTGCCTCCGCGCATGTTGGGCCACGGTGCAACTGAAGGGCTTCTGTCACGGGCATGTAGATGTTGCCAGACAAAGGCTGTTTTCAGATAGTGCAAGGAGATGAACATCGCTTGCTTTGTCCACTATTTGTCCTGCTGGTGGGACTGCTTCGCTGAAATTTTGTAGGGGGTGCTATTCAGCCAGTTTGCATCACTGATGGAATATTGTCATGTAGACGTGTTCAGGCCGGGACTCTAATCAAACATGTAAAGTCTGGTGCAGACTGGAGCATTTACAGTAAAGTTATGGCAACTTCCTCTGTAATGGTGAAATATCAAATCTCAGTGGTATGAGGATGAGAATTTTCTGCAGGGTGAGACATGTCTGCCTTGTTCACACCTGTGGCATCAAAATTATGCAAGTTTTGGGCACATTCAATTTCAGTTGGTAAATTGAAAACTCTTGATGAGTTTGTGTGTAAAACAAATTAATTTCCTAATTTTCATCAAGACTATTTTTAGAAAAGTAAAAATGCGGACTCCCTGTTGGACTTAGGTCAGGGTGTGATTTGTAGGTGATGAGACGAATAATTGAGTTTTGGTTCAATCTCTCTACAACATTCCTATGGGCCGTGGCGGCCATATTACTGACATAGGTGGCGCTCTCAAGCACATTTTGGCACTTTGGGGATTAATTTTTACATTTTATCAAATTTTTCACCAGACCTGATGTGTGTGCCAAATTTGGTGAGTGGCAGAATAATAAAGAAAGAAAAAAAGAGACAAAGAAAGAAAGAAAGAAAGAAAGAAAGAAAGAAAGAAAGAAAGAAAGAAAGAAAGAAAGAAGAAACAAACAAACAAACAAACAAACACATAGGACGAGGGCCCTAAATACAATAACACAAAACAATCAATATAATAACATCAACATGGACATACACATAAGGGCTCTCCCACCATTCCAAACCTGCCTCACTGAAAAGTCCACTCTCAGTGTTTGTGGACTGGATGTTTCCATAATACACTTGTGTAAATTGTTTACTGGCCTTTGATTGGCCCCGAACTAGTTGTGATGTCACAAATCCTACTCATAGACCTGCCCCTTAAAATCATATTTTCAGTGAGCATGGAGAAACTTTCCACTTTCAGCAGATGAATGTGAAAACAGCCTTCTAGAGTCAAACTCTGCACATACATCATTCTGCACAGTGAAGCTCAAACATGCAACTGAAGAAGAACAAGAAGAAAAACATATTTTTGAGTGGTGAAGGACAATTTATTTCTATCTTAATCTCTGAGGTGTTAATTAGTAGTGTTTGTACTGATACAAAAATGGCATACAAATCAGACCTGATGACCAAATATTTTATGTTGTTGATTAATGCATATTAGGCTGATTTATGCACACAGACATGAATGTATGCATCTGCAGATGCCTTGTACAATCTGTCCAGTGCATGAGTTATATGTGCTAGTTTCCTGCTTGAAAGAGTAGACCTGGCTAAACAAAACATAACAGCCAGGCTTTGTACCACAGGGATGTTACAAATAGCTTCATGATACTGTGGGTTGCAGGACAAGGAATAACAACTTGGATGAAAGAATTTCACACTCTGCCAGCATGTTCATCAGACCCAGAGTCATGATTTCTCTTTGTTTATCTGCTTTTTTTCTGTGCCTGGGCAAAAATAATAAGGTTGCAATAGTAGCCAGACTTCTATCAAAGTCAGTGTGCATGTCCTGTGAGAAAGAGCCCTCATTATCCTTGTTCATGAGCCTTTAAAAACTGGAACCCAGCCAAAAGATATTAGAGTGCTTTTGAATGTGACACTGTTATCTACAGACTGAATTCATATCCGGCTTGAGTTCCACCTTATTTTTCAGCATTATTCATATTTGGTCTGCCCTGCTGAGATCGAAATAAGCATCTTCAACAACATGTTTATCATCATGACATAATTGGAATAATGATAATTATGAATCTGTGTCAGACCAGACACCAGGGACAGCCTGGGTGAGAGAGGTGATAGAATTATCATTAATCTTTTATTACTAATTATCATTAATCATTAATGTACCTCTCATTGTACAGCTTAATGCTACGCTTGACTTGACGTTAGACTTGGCAAATCCACAAAAAGCCACTCGAGAAATGTTTCCTCTAATTTGCTGTGCATCACACATGCCGAATGGAAAGTAACTGAGGGTAGTGCTCATCAGTTTAATTGCATTGCCCTTCAAGTCAATTTGGTCTAACAATGGTTCAGCAGTTTCTGTGGGGGTGTTTCTTTTTTACTTTTTCCTCTCTGCTGTCACTGTCATCTGACCCTATCTGCTCAGTAGTCAAGATTGCTGAGAAAACATTGATTTAATTGCACGGATTTTAGATACTGGCTTTCTCCTGCTGCAGTGTCTTCCCCTTCCCTGCCGTTACCATGCCTGTATGCTGTAAACTTACTACCTACAGTAGTAACCAAGCATTAGGGCACCAGTATAATTCATCAAAACTGCTTGTCTGATGTTCAAATTGCTTCAGAAACTCTCTAACTTCTACACCTTCCTGACGTCAGAGTAAGGGGGCTGCCTACGAGAATTTCTGTAACTTTCTGAAAACCAACAAGCCAACAATCACCCACTTCACACAGTGAGTGGCCAGGTGTGGGGAGGTAAGAAACTCAGCAGGGTTTGAACTTCTCTGTCAAGTTCTCTTTTCTCAATTGTTACATTAGTGTTTCCATCACATTTTGACAGAAACACTAATGTGTTACAAACAAGTGCGACACTATTGATGCCTTCCAGGAGAGACTGTCTGGAAATGTGCACTTGTTATGTTATATATCATATTTAAAGAGGAACTCCACACTAAATACATTTTTTGCAGCATACATATAATCACATAGATTCTTGTTGGCATTTTGTTAATACAGGTGATTTTTCCACAATACACATATTGTGTGTAAAAAAGAAAAGAATATAAGTAATAGGCGGTATATTTTGTATATTTACTTACCCTGTGGTAGCACCTGCCACACCAAGTATTACTAATAGTGGAACACTAGCTGGTTGTGGCTCCAGTTTGTGCCCCTCACACATAGCTGCTGGTAATGTTAGCAAGTGCCGGTGGAGAGATGTCGTACATGAACATAAGATTTATTTCTATTCTGTTGCAGTTAACACCACACACAGGCCCACCAATAACTGTGTTACATTCATTTCTTAACATGTTGATCCAACTAACAGCGTGGATACTGATACTATCTCTTCCAGTCTGGCCATTCATAGCAATTTAACACCTTCCAAAGTAGTAGGAACATGTTATGAGCATAACCCGGTCCTTACCCCAAGGCCAACGAGCATGTCATTAACTACATTAGTTTGTGAGGTTACAGGTTATGTTAAAAAAAAAAAAAACATTCCCAACCAGCAAATCCACTGTAGCATCTCCACTGTGTGGATGCTATCAAAGTATAGGGCAGTGGTCACCAACCTTTTTTCAAAAAAGATAAATACATTCATTTAATTGCCTCTGTGGACTCTTTAGTTCATGCAGTAGGCAACATTTGACCATTTACATTACTATTATGACTATTTTCATGTTGGGGAAACTAAGGCAGAGCATGAAATGAAAGACCCTCATCTCCACTATAAACATCTTCTATATAGATCGTCAACGTGAGGATGCTGACTTTTGCCTGGAACATGTAGTGTTAGCCTCATTGTTTAAGCAGACAGTCAGCTGGAAATCTTAAAAGATCAACCTGGGAAATTTTCTCAACAAGCTAGTGGAGCTAATGTGAGCTTATCTAGCTAGCCAGCTCCAGCTGATAAACTTTCACAGTCATTTCAGTTGTCAAAATTGATGCAGAGTCTGCTTTTGTCTACCTAGTCTGAAATCAAGGACCCATTATTTCAGAAATTACTAAGAATTTTGAGTGGTGAATAAGCCCGTTATTATTGTAAACTGCATTAGTGCTGGGTGAGAATGGAAAGCTTGAAAGGCATAGCAACAGTAAGGGGGACAGGGCTTAGCAGATAACCAATTAACACCTCTTTGCATCTTCCTGTTTTTGCAATCTCACTCCAACCTCTGGTTGTCACTTCAAAATTTCTATATAATACAAGCATGGGCCTTCATCTGCTGTCAAACTTTCTTGAGTACACCAAAGTGATACTCTACCGATTCTTGGTAAATATTCACTGGAGGCTGGGGTTCATTTGCAGCCAGTTACTCACTGCTTAACATGCTGAAAGGCTTTCTGATCACCTACAGATGTAGGGAACACTGAGAAAGCATCACCTCACTCATAACATCATAGTGTTAATGACCTGAAGACTACAGCTTGTATTTAATATGATGCCTATTCTGTGTGACAGACTGTTCCTCGGGCAGTGTGAAAGAGAGAGGAGATTCAATTGGGGAAGCAACTGACCATGGAGTTATACATCCAGTCATTACCAATGCGTGAAAAGAAATGCTCATTCTATTTTTTTTTTCTCTCTATAGGAGATCCATCCACGCACTGCATTTGAAGTGGGTTTTGATGTCAGCTTCATCTATTATGGATCGGGTGACATTTTTCTGATGACAGCCCCCCATACACCTAGATGCCTGGTATGCTCTTTTCCTGTCATTACCTCTGCTTTTTTCCCTTTACACTCTCTCTCTCAGTCCATTCTTTCGGCAGGAAAAGGTGCTGGAGTCAGAAAAGGGAGGAAAAAGTACACAGGACATATGGAATCAGACAGCAAGTCAAAATAGTTTATTATAGAACAGGATTCATAGTCGAGGCACTACCTCACATTTAGTATAGGCACTGAACTACTGCACTGGAGTCACAGCCACGACTCAATCTGAAAACCAAAGCCTGCCAGCCACACTGACGCTGGCTGAAGTTACATGTATAATACGTCATCACCCTGATTGACCTACAGCCAAATCAAGACACCAAAACAGTTTACATGAATGCTAAATTAAGTTATCTGATGTAAATCTGTTTGCAACAAGCATGTAATCTGAATAAATGCTGAGATGTTTTCATCTTCCATAGATATTTTGAGTACAAAAATGTACAGTATGTTTTTTTATCTATTTCCTTAGAGGTGGTAATGCATGTAGGGCATTATTGTTCTCATTAACAAGGTAATCAATGGAAAATTAAGCTATATATGCATTATATTATTAGTAAGCTATTAACCAAAGTTATGCTGACATGTCCTGTACTGTATGTAGCTGATTGATTCCTGCTCCAACAACCTTAAACCCATCAATAGCCTTTTTGTTTAACCATTTTGAAAACCATTGATTGTGTCTTTTGGTGTGACAATGTGAGTGGCAGGCTTTGGTGAGGGGAGGCAGCCTTCCATGTGTACATTACACCATTCTTTAATTCTTAAAATAATTCAGTCCTGCTCGGGACTCTTTCATACATCCTTATACACTTCTTGTTCTCTTTTGTATATCTCATCCCAACCAACCGTTTAAGAAGACATTGCAGTGTCACATTAATCTATTACAGTGACAACAACAACTACAACAATTATTATTATTATGATTACTATTATCATTATAATATGAATTATAATAACAAAAGTAATGCCAACATATACCCTTCTTTCACTCTCTTTGTCTGTGTGAACAGGTTATGGAAAAGAAACACTCCTCCTGCTGTAAACAGGGAGTAGCCTAGTCTTGTTTGTTCTTAGAGGGATTATCAAGTAGCATGAATTATGTTATAATAACTTTGTACATCAGTGATGCAGAATAAGCACCTCAAATTAGTACGATCAACAACATAGCATGGTGCCTCTTCTGTTTGCTGCTCAGTGATGCTTAACCTTTAAAGGTGGTGTGTAGAATTTAGTGACATCTACAACACGGACTTGGCAGAAATGGAATATAATATTCATAAGTATGATTTAATTAGTGTAAAACCACATGAAAATAAGAATTTATGATACACCTTATTGGCCCAGCTACAGTATGAGCCCAGTCAAAATCAGTGAATGCACAAAATGTGTTTGGTTTAAAGGAATAGCCAAACATTTTAGGAACTACACTTATTCCCTTTCTTTTGAAGACTGAAAGAAGAAGATCAATACCTCTCTTATGTCTGTGCATTAGGTATGGTACTAGAGCCAGGAGGTTATTAGCTTAGTTTGGCATAAAGACCGAGAGCAGCTAGCCTGCTGCATGTTGTTTGTCAAAAACTTGTAAAACTTTTGTAACATCCCACATTTCTGTTTGTGTACGGATTAAAAAAACAAGATGCAACATGTTAATTTGTGAGCTTTAAGCTTTACTTTAGGTGCTGGTAGATGTGTTTTTCCTTCTCCTCACCCACAAAGCCCTTAATGGTCAGGCACCATCATATCTTAAAGAGCTCATAGTACCCTATTACCGCATTACGACACTGCACTCCCAGAATGCAGGCTTACTTGTTGTTCTTAGAGTCTCCAAAAGTAGAATGGGAGGTAGAGCCTTCAGCTATCAGGCTCCTCTCTTATGGAACCATCTTCCAGGTTTGATCTGGGGGGCAGACACCCTCTCTACGTTTAAGAGTATGCTTAAAACTTTCCTTTTTGATAAAGCTTATAGTTAGGGCCAGCCCAGGCTTGCCTTGGACCAGCCATTAGTTATGCTGCTATAGGCCTAGACTGCCGGGGGACCTCCCATGATGCACTGAGCTCCTCTTTCCTCCTCCCCCTTTCCATCTGTACACATTCATGTACCATAAATGCATGTTACTAATGTGGCTTCTACATCGGAGTTTTTGTGCTTTCTGGATCATGGTCATGGACCCCCTAGTTACAAACGGTAGGCTTCCAAGGACCTGCTTGATGACCATGCCTGCTATTATTAGGGACCAAGCCCAAAAGGCCTTGCCTGAGGGTGAGGACCCTATTGTTTTTCGTGTGTTTGTTTGTTTGTTTCTTTCTTTCTTTCTTTCTTTCTTTCTCTCTTTACTATTACAGGACTTAAACCCTAAATTTGACCCCCTAATCATGCTCAAAAACTCACCAAATTTGGCATGCACAGGTCTGGTGAAAAATTTGATAAAATGTAAAAATTAACCCCTAAAGTACCAAAATGTGCTCTCTAGTGCCACCTATGTAACAAAATGGCCACCACGGCCCATCAGAATGTCGTAGCGAGATCAAACCAAAACTCAATTATTCATCTCATCAAGACCTACAAATAATATGCTGTCAAACACCCCTGACCTAAATCCAACAGGAAGTCCGCAATCAACCTTTCAAATAAGACTTTGCCCCAATTTTGGCCCCCAAACAAACGCTATCTACTCCAAGGGCATTAATGGTATTGGCGTCATACTTTGATACATGACTTATGACACTGTGCTGAAAAAAAGTTGCAAAAACTTTGTAATAACTCGAACAGTTTGGATTTTATAAGCTCTGAAAGTTGCAGTGCCACATCACACCTCACAATGTAAAACAATGGGGAGGCAATCTATGGGCATGAAGTTTGTGTCAAACAGAGGCTTATGACGTCTAAACTATAAGTCTGACCACTTTCAAACCTGTATCAATGGATTCGCCACGAAATTTCCTACTAAAAAATTATTTTTAATGTAAGATTTGGCCAAAGTAATGGGATTTATGAGGAGATTTCACAAGAAGTGTTCTCTAAAATCCTCCTCTCCAGCTGTTCCTGGTGATGTCACTCCCTCAGTGCTATGAAACATTCCACAATACACACTCATTATAAAATCACAGGAGGAGCAAAGAAATACTTCTAAAACTCACACTCTAATATCTCAAAAACAATAAAACATAGAAAAAACATGTAAATTCAAGATTTGTAGGTCAAAGTCTCATTTAAAGTTCAAATGAAGTCTGCATCTAAAACTATGTGGAAGCAGTAAATGTTCAAAAAGGTGTGGGTTCACTCACACTCTCCATTCAAATCAAACTTTGACCAGGTCATGTGGGTTAAAAGTCTTTCCTTTTCTAAAAATAGACTTGATGAAAATTAGGAAAATAATTTGTTTCACACACAAACTCATCAAAAGTTTTCAATTTACTAATTGAAATTCAAGTGAGTGGGCTCAAAACTTGCATGATTTTGATGACACAGGTGTGAGCAAGACAGACATGTCTCACCCTGCAGAAAGTTCCCATCCTGTCAATCAATCTTTCAAAATAAAAACACACCACACTTGTAATAAATATCCCCAATTTTTAAAAAGCAAAATGATCTGATCCCGGCGGGCCAGAGTGCGAGGTCCCAACCAACGCTGCTTGCAGCTTTAATTAATATTGTTATTGTTGTCATTATGCTTCTCCATGTCTCTCTCTCCCCTCTCCCCTTCCCTCCGTCTTTGTCTCTAAACCCAACCGGTCAGGGGAGATGGCCGCCCACCTAGAGCCGAGTTCTGCTTGAAGTTTCTTCCCATTAAAGGGTAGTTTTTCCTTGCCGCTGTTGCCAAGTGTTTGGTCATGGGGGATTGTTGTAAAATAAAGAGTACAGTGTAGAGCTGCTCTATGTGAAAAGTGACCTGAGATAACTTTCTTTTATGATTTTATAAATAAAATTGAATTGAATTGAATTGAATTTTTGAACTTTGGAGAGAGCCAGGCTAGCTCTTTCCCCATGTTTCCAGTCTTTATGCTGAGCTATGCTAATCACCTATAGGCTCTCGCTCCATAGTTAGACAGACAGACATGAGAGTGGTATAGTGATATAATAAGCATGTTCCCAAATATGTCAACTATTCTTTTAAAAGATCTTCATATCTTGTTTGTTGGGAAATTTACATTTCCATAGTTACACAAAACAAACTAAATTAGAGATGGTCTCTCTTGGCTCTGTTATGTTTCAGTTTTAGTTATTGTGAATATTGTAATTTTGTTTAATTCTATAATTCTATTTTATCGTATTAAAATACAAGAAATGCATGTGACTGCCATTTAGCAAGTGAACATCACATGGTTTCAAGTTTGAACTTGTGGTTTGATCTGACCACATTTACATTTTTATGATGTTATTGTTTAAATGTTTAGAAAGTATTGATCTGATCTGATATAGGGTTGACTGAAACAGATTTTAGTTGTCTCTGTGAATGAGGTTTAATTGTAATAAACAAACAACAATGTGAAACTTAAAATAATTGTGTATTTTTTATATTACATTTTTTTCTGTTATCTATAGTTAATATATTATTTCAGTATACAGTATATGTTCTCAGTACCATTAAGCTGGGGTCATATCTCACTGTAGTTGTTGGTGTCTATTGAGGGTTACCTCAGTGCTGTATGGGCTTGATTTTTTGTAAGTGCATAGTTTAAATTAGCAGAAGTTTCTGAGTATTTGACTGAAAGGGGTTATGTATGTCTTTCTACAACTTAATGTTCACACCATCATTTTAAGGATAAAAATACATGTGTAAAGTATTGTAACATAAAAAAATTAAAAGGATATATCTAATTTTTTAATTAGTGCTTCTCACACACTGCCTTACACTTCCCCATGCATGGTATCTAAGTGAGTCCTTCCTTATGTTCATTTTTCTGTCTTATCACCTTCAGTATACATTTCATCCAGTTCAGTAAATCTCCCTAGTCACATTTGCACACACAGAGCACATGGCAATACCGATCCACTGAGACCACAAAGCAGTTCAACAGGTTTCTACCATGTAGGGAAACAGCACAGTACAGCAAGAGAGATCAGAACAGGAGCAGGATTCTGGGTTTTTGTTTCCCAAAATGTCTGTACAAACTAGTTTCATTTTAACACTCAGCAGCAGCTTTGAAGACTGGTGGTTCTCAAGGTGTATGTGTGGTGAGATGGTGATTTTGGTTGATTCACAGGATTAAAAAATAATCATTTGGTGCTGAAAATCAGTACTTTTTGAATTTTGCAGCTTGCAGAGGTTGAAAAACACTTAACAGATTCAAATATGAACAAAAAAGCCCACCATATATCTCTTTTGTGTTTCTTGTCATACCAAATACAACCTTTTTCTAGGCATTTAAACTGCGGGGTCATATATATCCTCAATCTCAAGATTATACAAACTGTGCATCTCATCTGACCAACATGGTGAGAATAAACAGATTTATATATTTTATATTTTTTTAAAAAATTGCTGCAACATCAGCCAAGCAAAGCTTTTGCAAGAGGAATACTGGAACACATAACTAGTAACAAACACTTTGGGAAACCCAGCTCAGATCTGGACAACACCATGACACATTTGTCACCTCACAAACCTCAGTCCACAACACAAACAACTGGAGGTCAAAATAATGAACAAACATGAACAATAAACAAAATATTAATAATTAATAATCCTGAATACCTAATCCATAATAATCAAGGGGATTTTTATATTTTTTTTCAACTACACGTCCAAACAGGAAACAAAAATAACAACAAGAACACATGGGTATGCCAATGTAAGAGGAACACATTTATGCTACCTGCAGGTGTTGACACCGTTCCCTGTTGCCCAGGAAACTGTGTTCAAGTTTGCCTGCACAAAAAAAGATTAAAAAAAATGTAGAGACTTTTCATAGTCAAAAATAAGACACAGTTCTGCATTGGATTCATAAAACAGTGTAAATTCATCATCTTCCACCCCCATCTTTGCACTGTGCTGAATGCACCCCTCATGTTTTGTCAGAACCTGAGACTGTGGGCCTTATTTTTGTGATTCAAGGCACAGAATGTGCCATGCACAGTGCACCTACACCAAAACAGGGCCCTGAATGTGTCTTGGACAAAAGGGTACATATTGTCTCTATAAATGTTTGAGAGGTAATGATACACAAGGCAACTTTTTGGGGCAATGCAATCCAGGTCTGTTTGCTCTAGATAATAAAAACATGCTTGAAATGAGTTTGCATTTATTTCCAGTCATTGCTCCATACTGTTAAAATTTTAGGGCACTTATTGTTTATAAAATTGCCCTGTGCCTCAGGTTCTGAAGATTTTTCAGCAGACTCAGTTTGAAAAATTTCACCTAAAAACTCATGCTAATTAAAACAAATTGATGCTCTCATCATGGGAAGTGGGTCCACAATACATTTTGGCTTTCAACTAGTCCTGTAAGAATACATTTACATACACATTTACATATGCTTGTGCATCATCTCCTCATGGCTTTCTAAAAAAGTACAGCCTATAATTAGCTTCTACCTGTACTGAAACATCCTGTCCTTACTGTTGTTCTGTATTTCTCAACCTGCTGTCGGAAACAGTAGGGATTTTACTCCAATGAGAAAACAGCCTGACATGTACGTCACATTAGGAGCCAGAAAAACTGATTTATGAGGCATCTTTTCTATTGAAAGAAAAATTCTAGATTTATGAGGCTAAAAACAATCTGACACTGACAGGGTCAGAGAGGAAGTCTGAGAATTTTTTTCTTTTAAATTGAAACTAAAGAAACCAGACAACCAAAAGAGAGAGCTAACTTTGGCAAAGTCCCAGAATTCCTTGGCTACTGTAGTGTGGCATGTAAACAGTATCAAGGAGCTGGAGAAACAGTGAGCCTGCAAAGGAGACATTGTATCTTCCAGAAAACTCACAAACACACAAGCATAATAACAATCGTGCTCACAACCACCCAGATGCAGTCACAATGGCACACAACTTTGCAAATCCCCTCAGCTCTACAGAGCTTTTTAGCCAGCCCCTTTTTTTGGTTTTACAGCCCACAAACTTAACTTTCTTAAACATTTACATCTGTGGCAGGGAGCAGCTGTTTGTAGTAGAACGCCTCTGATAAAACCACTGCACACTTCCTGCCCAGCAGTGTTGGGAAAGTTACTAATTTCACCAATTATTCATCATGTTACTCATTGAAAAGCAATACTTAACTAATTGTTCAACAGCAAAAGCATATAGTTATTCAGCCCAGCTCCGTAAAAGGTGCCTTTAAACAACCCCAAAGCTTTATTGTGACATCAAATTTTCTGTATTTAAAACATGTAGAAATACAAAATGGGACATTGTAGTTTAAAAAGCTGTTGTTTGGAGGTATTTACTGACCATCAATAGCTAGCATATAAACCAAGCTACTGGTGGCTAGTTAGCATCAAAATGAACATGATTATTGGACTTATGTTTATCTAGTGGTCAGAAACGTGACTCAGAAATGAATGCCAATATTGTTCCATGTGTGTTGATGTCTTAATAGGCTAGCACATTTTCCATAACTTTATTAGGCAATGTCAGATGTATTTTCAGCTGTTCTTCTGCCCCCACGTGACCACTAATCATTTTAAAACATAATATATAATATCTAACAATTATCACCCAATTCTACACTTCCCCCCAGCTCTATGGAGTGTATCTTACATTTTACTTTTTTGGTTCAGTCTTTTCACTCTCATCAGTGTGTATTTTTAGCCTAATTTTCTCAGGAGTTGGTGGAGCTAAATAGCTAAACTGAAAGTGAATATTGGGATTATATTCATTAGGTGGCCAGAAAGTCGATACTGAATTAATGCTCATGTGTAATTTGGCAAATTTGGTTTGCTAACAAGTTTGCCATAACACTAAAGAAGTAATAATATGCCAATGCTGTGTTTACAGTTTGTTTCTGCTGCCCCAAAGTGGCCAAAAAAATCAGTTAATGCAACTTTACAATTCAGTGTGGTAAGGTTGCTGCCAATTTTCTGCAGTGGCCAAATGTGGTACTGCAACACAAAACATCCCCTGTGACACCATGAAAGATGCACCTGTATATCTGTAAAAACACTACAAATGGCACAGAAGGCCAATTATTTATTTTTGTATAAAAATAAACCATAACATTTTTTAACTTTTTGGATAAATGTGTGGCCAATTGCCAAACCATATCCACTTCTCTGAGAAAAATATACATGTGGTAGTGCACACACACAAACACACACACACAAACACACACACACACCCATGCACTACTTGGATGGAGTAGAGGACCACAGTCCCCAACCAGCAGAGCTGTTTACTGACAAAATGATGTCTGTATTCTCGCCAAGCTTATGTGGTTCTTGCCAGATAGAACTGAGTGAGTGTGAGTGAGTGAAACTGTATGCTTGCAAGCATTTTTTCAGGCATGTAGGTCTGTGTTTGGCTCTGTGTACTAGGACTTTAAAGGATTGTGTGTGGGTGTTTGTGCGTGTGTGCACGTGTACATATGTGATGAGTGTGTGGCTTGTACCCAACACACTCAATTAGGTGCACACAATGCAGCACCAGAAATAACCAACTGTCATATGTGCTCCAACAGCATCTTATGCTCTCTCACAGCAATAGATGTCTGACTCTGTTAACAAGGTCTGCCAGGGTGCAGACCAGAAAAATGTATGAAATGGAGCAAGTGACAGTGAAAACGACATGTGCTTGTGTGTTTGTGTGAGTGTGTGAAACAATGCTTGTCTTGAGGGCCGGAGATAGCTCTCTTAACTTGTGCTTATCTGTGTCTCTAACTAATCGACAGAACTTGTCTCTCTCTTTCTCTCTATGTATGAATAAATATTATAAAGTCTATTTAAACAGAGGTTTCTGTTTTGGGGCACACAATGGTTCAGTTCTGTTCACGCAGCACATAGGATGTTGCTCTTCATGCACCTGCAACATTTATTCGGGTATTCAAAATAGTTTGACTGCATCAAATGACAGCCATCGCTAAATGATGCACTATGCAATTACAGTCTCTACTTTTAAAATTTGTTATAGTTGTAAAATAGACTATTCTGGTTTTAACTTTCCAGTTTCTTCCCTCCTGTGAGATTCACATCCATTTGTCATTTTGTTTCACACCCCATCTTTAATCATCTAGCCACCAAATAAATTAAAATAAACTTGAAATTTTACAAGAGCAAATATCATTACTTGTATTCTCCAGACAGCAAGGAAGAGGAACAGGGCAATTAAGCTGTCCAATCACCCATTAATGCAGATTTCAGTAAAAGTGCAACTTAGTACACTCCCTCAGTTATCATGGAAACCTGGCTTTTCATAAAATATAGATTCAATATTTGTGAAGTTTTATAACAGATTATCTCAATAAACAGTTTTAGTTTAGACTGAAGCCCATGATTCTTTGTTATACCATCAACTGTTACAAATGTGTTACAATACATTCATTCAGAGTGGAGAAGCTGATGACTGGTCTCTTGAGGTGCAGATTCAAAAATGCTACCAATATAGTAGGAACAGACCTCAACAGAATAGCTGCTGGATAAGAAAGACCAATGGAGGCTGCACAGTAACATATTTCACTGGGTTATTCCTGTTTCCTGCGCCCCACACAGGTCATTGAATCTGTCACAGATCATTCTGCACTGCAGCTCCCCTCCATTATCTCTCCTCCGCAACTCCTGTACACAAAGCTATAGTGGTTTCAAATCAGGCTATATTAAGATGATGAAGCCTCATCTCAGTCCAAAAAATTTGCCACCAAAAATCTGTCTTTTGAGTATCAAGTATTTACCAATGTAGGTTTGGAGGGGGGCTATGAAAGGTTTGTAGCAGCTGTAGTCAACTTGGATTCACAGTAGTGATAATAGATTCCAATAGATCAAAGAAACTTGTGTCAAGACATATCTACATGTCTACGAAAACTCCCACAGCATAATCCACTGCAATTGATTTGTATGTTCAGTATGTTTCACTTTAGCTTTTTCACAACACAACTAACAGTGTAAGGCAGTGACACATTATTTAGTAACATGTTACAGTAATGTGATTTTTCCAGTCTCAAGTAGTGTAGAGGATTACACTGATAGTGTATCAGTTTGTATTAGTTTGGTCTCATGCATTCAATGGACAGAGTGGACAGGGAGGTGTTAGCTTGGTGGCTCCACTTACCTCCAAAGTTGTCTTATTCACATGTCGTGTGTTCTTACCTAGCTTGCTCATGTTAGCAACTGGTTAACTCATATTCAGAATCACCTTATTTTGTTCAGAGTTGGAGTGGCTTCACTGAGAGGACTGAACTTCTGGAGTGCTGTGGGCAGTCACCAGGGGCTAGCGCTAAACTGGCTGTTGAAAATCAGTTAATACCTCCAAATTGTGGAGGTTTTTGAGTTGTTTAAAGGCAACTTTGACAGAGCTGGGATGAGTAACAAATGTAATGTAATGAGTAATGAAACTGAAAGTAATGAATTACTTTTTCAAAGATTAATATGTAATATGTAGTTGATTACATTTTCAACTAACTTGCCCAACTTATAGCTAAATACACCACCTTTGTGTCATGCTATCACTTCGAAGATCAACCAGAAGTAGCATATTTAGCAATTTACAGGCAAAGCAATGATTGCTTGGCACATACTGAATATGATGAACAACGGAGCAGATTAAGCTGAAGAATTGGGAAAGTTTCTCTAGATGATTTGATATGTTTTTACACATTTTTTGCAGAGACACTGGGTCACAATTGGAGTACTTTGTAATGGCTATGAATCCAAGCTAAGTAGAGCTGCCAGCCTCCATAAAGAAGAAAACTACAAACTTTTCAAAAACACTTTTCATGTCTAGAGCAGATTATTAATTCATAATCAAAAGACAGTGGAGGTGGAATATTCTTTTAAACAGACAAGTCTATCATATATGGTTATGCTAATAGGCAGCAACTGTGATCATGGTAGCCTACACTACACTAGGGTTAGGGTTAATCATAATCATAACCAATAATAATAAACATGAAAACTAATCTGTACATAATATATGTTTTTGTCCGATTGTATAAATTCCTAAAACCTAAAGAGTAACAAAATTGCTTCAAAATGTTGCCCAGGTATCATCGACTTAAGATGCTCTTTCCATTTTATCCATCATCTGCCTGACATCAAGTTGAGGTAAAGAATACAGTGTACTGCTATCAATCATAAAACTCAAGGGAAATACAACATGTCAGGAAGCTGATGTTGAAATTATTATTTATCTGTTCAGATGCTTCAGTGCAGCAGGGATGAGTAACTCTGCATTCACTCCACGAGCAACTGTATCCATGGCTACAGTATGAAGAACCATTTGATCTTGGTGATTGATTGCTTCGGTGCTAATGTTGTAGCAGAACTAGATAGATGTGTAGCAAAGTGAGGTGCCGACAAGTTTGACTGCAGTGAAGTTTTCTGCAACTAGAAACAAAGGACACGCAGTGGCTGTCGTCAACATCAGCCGACGTTTCACTGGTTGTAGAAAAATGGATGGACTTCTGACTAGCAGTTGCTTGCGATGTAAACGCATGTTAAGGGCCACTGATGTTGACACCATGGTAGCAGTTGCTAGCAGTGCTAACTTTCACACATACATAACAAAAACAGAAGAACCAAAAGGGACATTCACATTCCCAGAACGTCACTGTCTGAAACTGAACAAAGTGTTGTAGAGACACAAATATGGCCCTATGTTCCTTTAATATCCAGAAAAGTACCCTGCTTTTATTCAGAAAAATGCTTAACAGTTCAAAGGCGTGTTGTTTCTTTACACACTATGTGTGTCTGTTTTTTGTCTTCCTCTGATAGAAAAGCTGTCAGTTTTCTGTCCTTTCCACAGCAGTCTGCTTGACGTCCTTAATTTTGCATTTGTCCAGCTCCGTCTGAAAACTGTCTCTACAGCTCCCATTTTAAAAAATGCTTGATGAATGTGGAAAAGAGTTGTCTACATCTCAGTATAGAAGAGGAATCCATCAGTTGGACATAAAGGTAGAAAAGTATCTGAGTGTGGATGATTTCATCTGTGGAACCAATTCATGTGTTTTTGTCTGTGTTCACGCACATACATGAATAAAATATTAATGCCAGTTTGCATTGATTCCTGTGTGTGTGTTTGGCTGTGTGCATGTGTCACACTGTTTCCTGCAAGCAGAGGGCTTCCAGAGCATTACTGGGTCCCTGGGCAACTCCGCCAATGACAAAGAGCATGCTGGTTGTCTGCATGAGTGCAGAGGAGCAGCGTGCAGTGGGCATAGGTGCCACATACTCCCAGCGCCGTTTCACTGGGTTGTAGCTCTCCACTGTACCAAGCGGCGATGGCTCGTTACCTGCAAAATGGATGGTAAGATGTCAGAATCAAACAGCAGTAATGTTTCTAAAGCAGCATTAGACAGGACTTAAATTCAGTCTGGAAAACAATTGAAAACAGACAAATTAAAAGCTTGATAGAGTTATGTTCCCTTCTTTTTATGGACTATGGAAGCAAGTAATGTCCATAAAGATTTCAATCTTATGAGCAACTAAATACTAATGATTGTGAAATTTAATCACTGCTTAATAATGAATGTTGAAATTTAAATACCAATTTAAAATTAAATTAAATGTACATCAATGAAATACTTTGCTTTACTAAACCATCAGGCTCGATTGCTCATCCTTGATGTAACGGATGTTCTGGAGGCCTGAACTTCATATCATAAATTTTTGTGTCGGAATCTTACAAAGCCAATTTGAGCAATTGTATTTTTGACGTTGACTTAAACTTTTGGATCCAAAGTTAGCTTTTTGAATTTGCACAATTTGAATATAGTGTTTTCAGACTGGGTGTTTGAATTTGTTTGAATTTTAACAAATTTTCAATTGACAATTGAAACTTTCAAACTACAAACTACATACATTGAGATGGATGGTTTTCAAGGTAAAATATTTCAAAACTGTAAATTCAATGGTATTTAAACTTCAGCATTCAATAATCATTACATCTGAAAATAAGGTATTGAGTTGCTCATAAGATTCAAATTATTTGCCTTTATAGAAGACACACATACTATATACACATCATTAAAATCTGACTCTTTCAGATTACAGCATGAATGTGTGCTCATCACACCTCTCATTAGTGACTTTTCTTCTAACATTTTGCTTAAAGTGACATATCACCTCCAGGGCAGATGTGACATGCACATGCATCATGCTGGAACTTTGAGGGTGCAATGAACTCATTAAATGTGAACACAAAGCAAACATACACACAAGTTGACACGCTCTAAATCCAAGATAACACCTCCCACAGAAATGTGATGAAGAATCTCACCCTGCTATCATAAATAAGCTAAAATAGTTTAAGAATATCAATACCAGTCTTTTACTGTAAAGAAGCTGTGTTATAGCACAGTATGTGGTAAAATAAATAAGGTACTTGTTTTACTAAGATTATGTAAACAGTTGTGGCACAGCATATAAAATTAGTAGAATTAAAATAAACTGCTGGCAACAACACAAAATTCACAAATATCTGCACTGTGAAACTGGCAAACTGTGGGGGGTCCAGAAGTGGGTCTGTCTGATCCTTCACAACATTTTGGAGGACACATTGATGTTATTTTTGTAAGGCACTCAGAAAGTGGAGACTTGTTAGCCTAGCTATAATGTGAAAGACGGTGCTTGTAGTGATTAACCAACAGAGAATTATCACACGACCCTGCAGCTCCCCTCAGTTTTACTTTCTTTCAGCTCATTGTTTTGGTTTTACATCCCGCACCTTTATTGTTTTGTCTCAGTCTCTCTGCTCTGTTCAGCAAGATGTAAGAGGGAGCTGTTTTCAGCAAAACATAATATGAGAAACCCACTGTACGCTAACTTCTAGCGTTTAGCATTTAGCAGCTAAAGAGCCAGATATTTCCCTCAGGAGTTGGTGGAGACCCAAGACAGAGCTAAAAGAGAGTGAATATTGGACTCACATTCACCAGGTGGCCAGAAACATGACTCCAAGTGAATGCTAATGTTGCTCAGTGTCTGCTGGATGTGTAAATAGAAAAATGTGTTTTGCGGCTTGTTGCGTTGCCCCCAAGAGGCCCAAACAAAATGAATTAATGCAGGTTTAGATGTGAAAAATATAGTCTATATATATTTGACACACAAAGCAAATAGATTAATGCATGAAAAAATGAATAAATGATCTAAAAACTTATAAAAGGTTATTTGGCCAAGTAAAAAAAAGATTTCACAGTTAAAATGTTTCAATATTATCTCAACTTTACACAACTAATCTACAGAATCTATGTTTGGTGCTAAGTGCTCATGTGTCTTCCATATCATCAACCATCAATAAAACAGGTTTCTTTATTTGGAACTCTTTTTCTGACTTTCACTGCTCATACTAACTAGCCAGGTTTTATAGGTAAAAGCAAAAAAATCCAAAATAATCTATATCTTATTGTGAAAATCTCCTGGATGTTTGGTTAAATTGCTGTTTTCTCACGATTTAGAAATGCAAAGTAAAACAAAACAGATTCATTTATATGCAAATGTTGAACAGTGTTAAATAAATGTATATTACTGGATTGAGTGTTTGCTCCAAAAAAGACTGACACCAGGAGGTTTTCAACAAAATAACAATCAGTCAAAATTATAAAACCAGACAGCCTAGCTTTAATTTCATCTACAACATGATAAGTCTCACCAAGGATTCTTCTCCTTTCTGAGCTCTGCTGTGATCTTCTTTTCCTTTCTTTGCTCTGTGTTTCTCTTTCCCTCCCCCCAATCTCCCTCCCTTTCACCTCAGGTGCAATGCTCACTGTCATTATGCATCAGCCAGCACTAAGTTGTTGCCGTTTCCATGGAGACCCACATCACAGCGAGTTCTCAAATGATATGGACTGGTGAGTGTATTGTGTGTGTGTGTGTGTGTGAGCACGCGTGCGCATGTGTGTGTCTATCTGTCTGTCTTATGAAGACTATTATCATCATTTTGTTGGAAGAACAAAGTGACAGTGCCGAGTCGTCCTTTTCAAAGCAATCTGGGCCTGCTCAGGCCTCAGCTCCTTTATCATTTTTTATGAAGACACACATATCCACACCCATGACTGCGCACACACACACACACACACACACACACACACACACACACACACACACACACACACACACAAACACACACACAGAGCACAGAAACGTATTCCTAGCTGCTCTTGGTGCTCAAAGGCTTCCTGTCGTTGCTTTGGTTCTCAGCCCACAGACGTCACGTCCATTCAGCTCCTGTGCTCTCCTTTTCCTCCATCCTTCTTTGCTAATATCTCGTTTTTCCTTTTGTCATTCTTTATTAAGTTACTTTTTCATTTTTTCATGTCCTATAAAAAAATCCTCATCTTATTCCTCTCATAATTTCTATTTTCTTATCTAAGTCTCTAATTCTTTCTTAGAGACTATTTTCTTCTACTTTATAGCTCTTTAACTCTACCCTCTTTCTGCTGCTCTGTTCACTACGATTCTCCTCTCTTCTTTACTAACCTTCCTTCTCTCAATTTCCCTGATCTCATTTTGGCTTCACTTTTTCCTCCTTGATGCTTTTCCTCTTAAATTGTCTTCCTTTCTTCTGTTCTTCTTCTTCTGTCACCCCTCCAACTCTGAACCTCTGTTGCTTTGTCTTCTCTTCTCTTGTTCTTTCCCTCCTCTAGAGATAGCTTTCCTTTTTCCTCGTCTCACCTCCTCATTGTTCATCCTCATGCACACAGACACACCCATACAGCACATACAGTGCACCGATTTAACCTTTATCCATGTGAGCCTGGTGCTTCATGCAAACATTTAGGTTACACATCAAATTAAAACTGTTGCATCTCATCACTATATGATGATCAGTCTTTTCAAGATGTTATTTCTGTTGATAAACTGTTGTAATTCATTTTAGCCACTATTCCTGAACCTGTACCTTCCTCTACTTCTGTTACTGATTTCCTACAATTGCCAGGATGCCTTTTAGAATCTTACTGGGAGAGCAATAACTACAGTGATACTAACAGCAAAAGTTTTCATCAAAGAAAGAAATGACCATTATGCATTTCACTCAAAACACAAAAGCTATGCTCCAAATCCAGACTACAGTACATGCTACTCCTTAGAGGGTTTCTGGCATGTAGTGTGTTCAAACTGGAAAAGTGTTCTGTTGATGGATATTATTCTCCAACAATGCAATGCACAAAAGAAATGAAGGAGCTGCTCACAGCTGGAAAAAATTAAAACTTTAACTGTGGATGGTGGTGAAAAAGCTCAGGAACACCTCAGGAGAAAAATACATTTTTGGAAAAATATATTGCTGTCTCTTTGTTAAAGGGGCACTCCACTGATTTTATATATGAGGCTCAGTTTACTCATTAGAAGGAGTACTGCTTAGTATGCAAAACAATTGTACAGCATGCTGTCTTCATGGCTCTGGTGTTGCTAAATTCAGAGAAAATGTCAAGTCAAAATCATCAGGGTTATCTTGGCCTAGGCTTAGAGACTACAAATTTGTACTGAATAGTCTGCATTATATAGCCTACTGGAATAGCATTTTTGGATCTTAACTCATACTAGGGATTAAAAATCATAAATAACTCAGATAACTCAGCCTCTGCCTTATGCAGTATGATAAAT
The DNA here is from genome assembly GCF_914725855.1 of Thunnus albacares. Classification (NCBI taxonomy): domain Eukaryota; kingdom Metazoa; phylum Chordata; class Actinopteri; order Scombriformes; family Scombridae; genus Thunnus; species Thunnus albacares. The sequence continues at coordinate 6,406,478 of NC_058110.1, read as the reverse complement.
AGGTTTTTCAGTATGTCACTTGATTGTCCCCGAATTTTGTGGAAGTGCAATATTAAATCACTGGAGTATGCCTTTATGTTTAATTGGCAGTATAATTCTAAAGTTGCAGTTTGATTGATGTCTGAGGGTGCAAATATTGTATAATTTCCTGTTAGTATACAAATATTGCATATTTCATTTTCTTGTATGCTAACTGCAAAAACAGTATATTGTATAGATTGGTATGTAAGCCTATTGTGTGCAATTATCGCCCAGTGCCAGATAAGCAGGTATAGATAATGGATGGATAGATGTATGCAGTTAGTATAGATTTAAGACATGTTTTGTGGCTGCAATCTCTGCTGGTCTATTGAGACTACCAGCTGCGAAGAAACAGGTGTCTCTTCTTTGTCTTTGAAAGGCTTTCTTCCTGGAAGTTTTTTGAGCCTGACATTAGCTCTTATTGTTTAATTCCAAGGCACTGACATCAAAACTGACCATTGCTGTTGATTTTTGGATTGCGGTTATTGACAAAATTTTCATCTTGTGGGATATTACTACTTTCATGCTCCATCAAGATTATTTACCATGTGGGTTTGAAGCTTGGTATCCTCATTTTTTTCCCTTTTGAGATAATGCTACTCATCTACTGTCATGTGTTACAGTGAAGCCTCAGAGTCAAAGATATACGTGAGATCTGCCATCAGTGAAAAGGTAAAACTAGGAACAGGCCTTAATAATATTGAGACCTAGAAGACTAGACATCACACACAGCCATTTCCACTGACACAAGACTGAATCTGGATGTCATATTTGGATGGAGATACAAGGGCAAGAACTATAAATTTTCAAAGAAAGCTGGAGATGAGTTAACCAAATTAGAGTGGGTACATGTGAATTGTGGCTTTCCACCAAGATCTGATGAATTGGTAATACAATAATTCTCATTCAGTGTGCACCACATTGTTTTACCTATTTCCTCACCATATTTGGACATTTTAAAAAAAATCTCATGCTACATGATGTCAATGGTTCTCACAATAATCTATAACTGTCTTGGTCAAACATGGTCTGATCTGTCTGATCATAACTTTAATAGTCTTCACAATGTGTGTCCCCAGCCCTCAGTCCACCAACTGAATAATTTTAACTTTAGCAGATTTAGCGTGTTAGTATGCAAACATTAACTAATTAGCACTAAACACAAAGTACAGCTGAGGCTGATGGGAATGTCATAAGTTTATCTCTTGTAAATTTCATGGCATTTCATCTAATGTAGGGTTTTTCCGTTAGCCCGAGTTGGTCCGCTTTAGCTGCTCTGTGCCAAGCTAACCTGTGATGAAAAGCATTTCCACTAAAGCTTCACAGCAGGGGATAATGGTGGCGAGCTAAGCTGCTGCAGTCCTGCCCGCTAACCCCCATTCTCCTCCTCAAACAAGCGGTGTGTTGCGAGTCTCAACTGATGTGTCTGTGCTTGAGACCAGAGAGAAAGCTATGTTTTTAAAAGTCTCTCTGTGTTCAGCTCTCATTACTTTTGGAGCATCAAAAAATTTTTTGTGGTTTGAAGTTTAGTTTCTCTCCTGTGATCTTGTTTGCACTTTCAGATGTCTGCCTTATTGTACTGTTTCCTGATTGCTTTCAGCTGTATCGGAGCAACTGCGATAAAAAACATTTCTTTGACTTTTGTTGCTTCATATTTAAAGCTTTTAAATGACAAAATAAGGGGAGCCATTAATTGTGAAGAATTTATAGGAAATAAAACGTGTTTATAACTGAATTAGCGGTGCTGTTCTTCATTAAAAATTGGTTGAAACAACAAGATCTGGAGATATTTGGATCTATTAGTTCACTGGATCAGTTGGAAATAATGCAGGGAAGAATAGTACAAGCAGACATAGCCACAGTGAGATGTTTGATGAAGAGCTGCAGACAGAAATGGGAGTTTCTCCTAGTAAGAATTGTATTGCAGATATCCAGAGTGTTTATTCTGGATATCCAAAATGTAATTGTGGATATCTGAAATTGAAAGACCAATACACATGAATGGCAAAAGTGACAGCACTAAAGAAGCTAACAGAAGAATTTTTTTTGAAAACAAGAAGAAAACTTAAGGATCCTTGCTGGGTGGGTGTTCCACAACGGTCAGTGTTAGGTCCTCTATTATTTAGCCTATATATTAATGATCTCCCTCAACAGTGTCATAATGTACGACTACAAATGTATACAGATGACACCGATGTGTACACACATGTAAAAACAGCTGAGTTAGCTGCTGCTAAGCTAACAATTGCATTGGAAAGGATCAGACATTGGTTTGATCAATCATGTCTGAGTCTAAATGTAAACAAGACAAAAGGTATGTTTTTCTCTAAAACTATGGTACAACCTCCTAATGCTGATATTTTCATCAAAGGTGAAAAAAATATGACATAGTTACTGATTTTAAATATCTTGGTGTGACACTAGATCCAAATTTGAACTTTAAGAAACAAGTTTAAAAAATGGTTACAACCATAAAGTACAACTTAGCAAATTTTAAACATATTAGAAACTGTCTCTCTTTGGAGGCAGCCAAGATATGCATGCTATGATTCTTTCCCATATGTCTTATTGCATCACATGTTGGTGGCAGGCTGGAGAAACAGCCATAAAACCTCTTGAGTCCTTATACAAACAAACTCTAAAAGCTCTGGACAAAAAAACAATATATTTCCATCACTGTAGGGTACTGGATAAATACAATTTACTGAGCTTTGACAATTTTAGATTATTCTCAAATTTGTGCCTAGTTTGTAAAATTTTAAATGGTTTGGCCCCTCCTCCAGTATGTGACTTTGTGTATACTTGCTCAGTAAGTTTTATTAGATCCTCCAGAATATCCTCTATACAAGATTGTACCATACCATTTCATCGCACTGCATTTGGACAGTCAGCTTCCTCTGTGAAAGCCACAACTCAGTGGAATGCCCTACCTGATGATATGAAGAACTGTAGTTCTATCAGTACATTCAAGGCCAAACTAAAAAATGTACTAAAGACCAATCAGCTGTGTGACCTCTGAGTCTAGTTTACATTATTAATTTCTAATTGACATTGTGGGTGTATGTGATGTGCTGTTGTGTGTAGCTTTGTATTTTGTATTTTGTATGGTATGTTCTAGGTGTTTTGTTTGTTTTTGTTTTGTTTTGTTTTGTTTTTTGCTTTTTACTGTTTATTGTATGTTTTGATTGGGGGGGACTACGGATGCAAATTAGCTTCGAGCAAACTCCGGTGCAGTGCATCTTTAATGTTTAAAACTGCACACTGTCCCAATCAATAAATCCAATCAAGACAACAGGCTCATACTGCATTTTCTACAAACAGCACACCTCCAACAGGTAACAACTTCTTTTACCTTGCCGTACTGTGTAATGGAAAAACAGACGCAGCATGCCAGCCTGAAAACAATGGCAAAGCACCAATAGTTGTTGAGATATTTCACTCTGAACCACAAATGATGAACCTCATGGTGGTGCTAGAGGTTAAAGGTTCAACAAAGTCATTAGGATTTATCCTCTTGGGACCATGAATGTCTGCACCAAATTTCATAGCAATCCATCAAATAGTTCTTGAGACAATTCAGTCTGGACCAAAGTGGTGAACTGACCGGCAGACAGACCGACACCATGCTGCTAGCATGCCTAAAAACCAGGTGTTCTCTGAAAAGTAATAGCTGTTTTAAAATACAAAAAGTCTTACACAACATTTCATACACTCCATGAGGCTTGATTCATTTTATCTGCTGCAGTCTGTATCTTTTGCAGCTCAAGTGTCATTTGTATCCTTTACTTTTCAGTGTTACTCTTTCTGAAACTGTCAAGGGTTTCTTTTCTGTCTATTATGTTTTTCTGTTCACCCTTTTCTGGCCTCCTCTTGCTCCTGTTTTCAGACAGTGAGACAATAGCACAGCACTTTAGGTCAAACGGAAGCCACAACAAACCTGTGGTGGAGTTTGTGGTAATGTTTGATCTCCTCTCTAAAATGCCCTCTTTACAGCACTTATCATATTTTATCAGGCAGCATACAGCAGCCAGATTGCGCAGTACTCATCCTTGATCTCTTGTGGGCATCCTCCAGTTCTTTTCAATTAATGCTTGTATAAGAAAGATACTGTATGACTGTCATGTCATCATGATTCACTACAGCACGATAAGAGATAGCTGTACACTTGCTGCCAGCACTCTGGTTAGGGACAAAATGACTGGACACCACTGGTGCAAGTTTGGATCTCCAGTAGGAGTCCTCATAAATGGCCTAAATGTTCCTACCTAGTTTATTAAGTAGACTAGTAAGAATAATAACTGAGAAACTGAGAGTGCTTTAAACTAAGAGAAAGGGATGAATTACTCCTTTGCCATCTATGACATAATTTTTCATGAATGAACTGACTCTTTTTGTCATCATTTGGTTGAGTCTGATGGTGATTATTTGAATTACATGTAATTAACTGCTAAATAAATTTGGGTCTGAAGAGCACATTTATGCCTGGATTAATCATTTTTTTGTTTGTTTTTCCAATTTTTGGGGAGGTCAATTTATGCCTTTAGAGATGATGACAGGAAATAAGTGGAGAGTAAAATGGGGAATGACATGCAACAAAGGTCCTTAGTTGGACGTGAACTGGGAATGTTGTGGCTCATGCTCTGTGCCTTAAAGGCCCTGCACACCTACGGTAAACCCACACAGTTGTTTTCACTTAAATTTGGCTAATTAGACCTCTTTTCAGCACTGTGGACATGACTCTGGCCCAATCCCAAACCAGTGCCTACCCACTACCACTTCACCACCAAGTGTTACTCCAAATCAAGTTACAGTTACAGCTGTGGAGGGTACTTCTAATGAAGGGGGAGGGTATAAATGAATAGCCAAATTAGGGGATGCCCTTGCCACACTACTGGAACAAGGAAGCAGCCACCAACATGGCAACCGATAGATGATGTGCTTGCACTGTTTCACAGTTTATGAGAATGAGATATGAGGTAAATTTGACATATTTTATTAATTTTTATGTAGGCTATGCATATATACAGGCATTTGTGGATTTGCTACAAGTCAAGTGACCTTAGGGACAAAGTGATATACTCCTCATTTTTGTTTTATCTTTTCACAACACACATTCTGAGATTTTGTATGAGACTGTTAAGTTAGTGTAAGGGAAACAAAGGTACAAAGGTGTGCATGATCTAAAATACTTGACAAAGTAGAAAGATGGAACTCTTACATGCTCTTACAACTTTTATACTAGTACAACAAAATAAGAGAATTAAATGTGGACTTTTGAACATTAGATCTCTGTCATCTAAAGCCGTATTAGTAAACGATATAATCTCAGATCATCATATTGTTTTATTTTGTCTTACTGAAACCTTGCTAGATATAACTAGATATAATCAATCTGTCTTCAGTAACAGGCTATGTACCACAGTCCTTTAAAGTAGCTACAATTAAACCTCTTCTTAAGAAGCCTACTCTTGATTCAGGCATTTTAACCAATTATAGACCTATATCTAACCTTCCATTTCTCTCTAAGATCCTTGAGAAAGCAGTCTCTAATCAGTTATGTGACTTTCTACATAACAATAGTTTATTTGAGGATTTTCAGTCAGGATTTAGAGCGCATCATAGCACAGAGACAGCACTGGTGAAAGTCACAAATGACCTCCTAACTGATTGGTGGTTCCTACAGTCTTTAAAAGTAGAATGGGAGGCACAGCCTTCAGCTATCAGGCTCCTCTCTTGTGGAACCATCTTCCAGATTCAGTCCGGGGTGCAGACACCCGCTCTATGTTTAAGAGTAGGCGTAAAACATTCCTTTTTGATAAAGCTTATAGTTAGGGCCGACCAGGCTCAGCTTGGCTCAGCCCTTAGTTATGCTGCTATAGGCCAATATGCTGGGAGACTTCCCATGATGCACTGAGCTGCTCTCTCCTCCTCCTCCTCTCCATCTGTAAGCATACATGTCACTAACTTTGCTTCTTCCCCGGAGTTTTTTGTGCTTTCTCATCTCGCAGGAAACCCCGGGTTGCAGGCCGAGCATTCACGGTCCTTAGTCCTGTTGGCATCCTTCCCTGGCTATTGCTGCTGTTATTGTTATTGTTATGATTGTTGCCCCCCCCCCCCCCCCTTTCTTTCTCTCTCTCAACCCAACCAGTCAAAGCAGATGGCCGCCCACCAAGAGCCGGGTTCTGCTTGAGGTTTCTACCCGTTAAAGGGGAGTTTTTCCTTACTGCTGTCGCCAAGTGCTCGCTCATGGGGGAATTGTTGGGTCTCTGTAAATTAAAGAGTACGGTCTTGACCTGCTCTATGTGAAAACTGCCCTGAGATGACTTTTGTTGTAATTTGGCGTTATATAAATAAAAAATGATTGATTGATTGATTACATTTATATGTTGCTTCCTCCATTCTCCTGTAGCACATGCACTTCCTGTTAGGATGATCATAAGCCTGCACTGATGCAGACTCGCTATTTAAGGGTTTCCACTTACACTACATGTTAATTTGATAAATTGCCCTTTATATGGCGAATCTCCACATTAATGTGCAAACAGAGGGGGAGTGGATAGGGTGAGAGAATAGGAGCTGGTTTAGGATTGGGCCTCTGTTTGATTGGCCTTCAATCTTCTGTTAGCTTTTGTCATTCTTATTGGAACACAGACAGTGATCTCATGTAAATCCCAGCATAGCTCAACCCAACTTCAACCTGAGCTGACTTCTAATTAAGTACAATAACTAAAACACCTGTGTGGGTGTGCAGGGCCTCTAACCCAAGTCACCGGGGTGTCCCTTAATGAATAATTCCTGCAGTTTAGATATTCCAAGTTCAAACAAACTGCATTTTTCAAGTATCCAGGTAGTGAAGAGCTGTATGAACTGTCTTCTCCAGTGTTATTAAACTGTTTTAATTAATTGGCTGAGCTGATTGCTCAGTATATGCTTTTCAAGGTTCATTATCATTGTATTTTTCTTGTATCTAATACGTGCAGTACCTGCAGCAGCTGCTAACTGTGAGTAGGGCTTGGTGACTAAGGAGACCTCTGAACTGCCTCTAAAGTCTTGCTGACCTAGGGGCTAGTTTTAGTTCTGCAACACAATTACTATAAGGCCAAATACCGAGTCTTAAAGTTAGGACTGACATACAGCTTATTTTTAGAAGTTTCTCCTAACTCTGCCATTTAGAGCTACTTGGTGTTTTGGGAATACAGCCCCTGAACCACAGTGTTTTTAATAAATCAACAATATAATAATAATAATAATAATAATAATAATAATAATAATAATAATAATAATAATAATAATAATAATAATAATAATAACAACAATAATAACAACAATAATAATAATAATATTACTTGTAATTCATTAGCCTGATGTGATGTTATCCATGGAAACTTTTGCATCTCTGTTATCAACAAACCTTGGCATGGTGAACATAGAGATGTCACTTTGCATTAACACAGAATGGCAGAAGTAATCAGAAGTTAGCCGCAGATATGGAGCTTATCACATCTAAAAATACAGAGGAGACTCAAAGGATTTTACCTGCTGATTTTTATGGTTTGCAAGGTGAGCCACGTTAATTTGATATTTTTGTCTCTGTCATCATGTTATTTCTGGTTTGCAGTTTAGATTTCCTTTAATAATGTAATCCAATATAATAGGCTTAAAACTGTACATGAGGGAAGAGTTGTGTCAGTGATGGTGACGTTAAAGCTTTGCTGTGTTTACAGAAAAAAGTTGAGAGGCACACACGAAGAAAACAAAGTATAAATGGAAGTTTAGGATGTATGTGCATGCATGCCTAGGTGAGTAGCTATGTGTATGTGTTAAGTATATGTGAGTGTTGTGTTTGGTTTTGTGCATTGGCATTTGTGTGTGCAAATGTCTGTGTGTGTATGTGTGTACACTTCTGACAAGTAATCTGATAATGAAATGATACGGCTGAGCACATAATTGCATCTCAAGTCACTCATCTCTGACGAGTTGCATCTAATTAGAATTTACATGTAGATATCAAATTGTCAGGCATTTGTCATGAACTAAAGATGGGGTGGGGGTGCAGCGGGGTGGGCCAAAAATAAACAGAAGCAATGAAGAAGAGATGGACAGATACAGGGTGCGTGGGTGAAGACTATCATTATTGTCACTGTCCCTCACACAAAGAAACACACAAAAGCATATGGACATAAACTGACAATCACAGACATGCACACACACTGATGTGTCTGTTTGAGTGGAAAGTTTAACCCTCTGTCCTAACCCATACTGTATACATTTATATATGAACAAACATACTGTATATCTGGTATAGGCACATTTGGTCTTCGTGAATGTATTTTTCCATTTTATTTCCTAGCATGTTAAAAGGCAGAGATATGTGCCATAAACCAGCTATGACTCACACGTCCAAAATATCCCTATGGATTAGATAGTGAGCCAGACTCACAGCTGATACTCACATAGAGAAAAATATAACATATCTTCCTCTTCTTCCTCTCACTCTCCCTCTTTCATTTTCACATTAGCAAACAGACACACACTCACACACACGCACACACACCCGCAAACACACACACACACACACACTTAATTCTTTCTGCAAATCTGTGTCTCATTCAATCCTCTTTCCTTTTTCCCATTGTTGCCTGCTGAATTTCTACCTGTCTCTCTCACCAGGACAAGATTGGTGTTTTCCTCTCTCCCCACCATTCTTACACACCCACACACACCCACACACACACAGTCTTATCAGATGTCAGGCCACATTATTGTCTGTCTCTCTGAGCTGCAGAGAGAAAAAAACTGCTGCAGTGCATTAAATCTACATGGCAATGTGTTAAAAAAAAAAAAAAAAATCAGTGGACTGCTGTTTCAAGCAAAAAGTAACTGTGTATTTTAGACATCTCTACAACACTGGTAATCAGTGGCTGAGTAGCTGATACCTTAAATAAGTAAAACCATGGTCTTTGATGTTATTGAACAGGTTAAATATGCTGAAAATTAACTGAGAAATCTTTAGCTCCCATTTGTATGTAAAAAAAAAAAATACTCCTGCTTTGTGGCATAAAGTGTGCAAGTAGAGTGTAGAAGCTGATAAAGGCTGATAATAATCTCAGAAATAGTCCCCCACAGTATCACAGTATTGATGTATTGACAATTCATAGATGAAAAAATACCACATGTAGTACCTTTAACAGAGATGTAGTAGTGAGCTACATTTTACTGAGAGACATTCTTGCAGGAATCTGTCAATTGGTTTCATTCTACAACTTTGGGGTTTACACCAGTTTGTGTGTGTCTGTAGACAAAGACAGGGCTAAGGATAGCCCTGGGCTAAGAGTTGACTCTGGGATAACTTAGCCCCTTTTTACACACACATTGTTATCACAGGGTTAACCTATGCCCAGGGCTATACAATTCACACTGCACTTCTACAAACCTTGGGTTAAATGTCCGTTGGAACACATGACTAATGTTTGCATTCTAGATGAAACGTGACTACTCCATCGTTTACTTTAGCCCCATTTCATATGGGCACCTTTTAGCTCTATGTTTAGTTGATTTTCAGGGAATAACCCCACAAACTTGGGGCTAACCCTGCTCTGGAGCAGGGCCAGCAAGCCCTATGCTAAAGTCGGGTTTAGCCCACTTTGGAATGTGCCAGGATTGTGCCAGTGTGAAAGCTTTCTTAGCCTGGGACTAAGAAGGTTCAAAGAAAGATTTTAGCCCTGGGCTAAGTGCAGTGTGTAAAGCCCTGTGTGTGAGTAATCTAGCTGATGGACATAGAACAAAGAGTCAACATCTGCTGAATAAGCATGTCATCAGGGAAAAAAGCTGACCTCTGATTAATTTGTAGCATTGCTTAGTCTCTCTTCACACTATATTTACTCTAATAAATGCAGCTCAGTCAAGGAGAAAATGAAAGGTTAATGGAAAATTAATTTGGTTGTGTGTTTGAGCATGTTTATGGTGTGTGTGTGTGTTATGTGATCGAGATAAATCAGTGTTGTGATTTGCTGTCATCAGTGAAGTCAGCACTGACAAGTTTACTGTAAGCATGTAAGCCTAAGAATGCTTTTCAGATCGGTTCATATTTGCTTCAACTGCCTACAGGTGAATTATCGGGTAAGAGTTAAATTAATTCCCATTAGTAATGACAGGATTTTCACTTACCTAGTTACAGTGATGACAGTGAGGGTTATTTGTTGTTTTGTACTAGCTGAGGTGAAACACTGGACCTGAACACTGATTAGATTACTCTAAAACATTATGAGGGTATGAAATTATAAGGATATAAAACATTGTAACCAGGGGGTGCTGACCTAGACCGCCAGCTGCAATGACTCGTCCTCCCAGGCATCCTGCCACAAAGTCAGCCCTCTTCTCTCTCATCCTGGACGTTCGGCTGGGTTTGATCCAGATACCTGCCAGAGGTGAGAGGACAAAAGATATGTCAGTGATCTTTGATCAGATGGAAAATTCTCACTGGTATTTGAAATAAAAACAACAAAAACTGTATGCTATATAGCCTAAAGCATGTGGATACACAACACACACACTCGGTCCAAAACCAATGTGCTGTTGTAACAGCTTTCACTCCTCTGGGAAGGTTTTCCACAACTTTTTGGAACCTGGCTGCAGAGATTTGCTTCCATTCAGCCACAAGAGCATTAGTGAGGTCAGGCACCAATGTTGGGCGATAAGGCCTGGCTGGCCCTCCAGTTCATCCCAAACGTGTTGGATGGGGATAAGGCCAATCAGGTTCTTCCATACCAAACTCAGAAAACCATTTCTTTATGGACCTGGCGTTGTGCATGGGGGCATTGTCATGATGAAATAGGAAAGAGCCCAAACTGATGCCACAAAGTTGGAAGCAAACTATTGTCTAAAATATCTCTGTATGCTAGAGGTTAAAGATTTTCTGTAATTGGAACTAAATGGCCAAGACCAAAAGATACTTTTGTCAGTATAGTCCATGCCACATAATGTTATCTAACTGTTTGTTTTAAATGGTACACATCATTCAAAATCTACCACAGTGGCATTAGTCAATCAGAGAGCCAAGCAGGGGATTGGAACTGCTCAGCCAAATTGAAATTGGAATTCAATTTATTTTCTCCCACAAAGGTTTGTTTGTTTACTGGACATGGATAGCCAAAAGAGAAGTTAGAAGTTAGATGAGAAAATTGATACTGTCAATGTAAATCAATTAAAAACAGTTCATTTTCAGAAAACGCCAAAGACAACAATGGATTAAACAATGAAGGAGAAGGCTCGACAGACGAAGAGGTGAAAAGGAAGATGGAGAGGAGAAAAAGAAAGAAAGAGATGGAGTGCTTTTCAGAGAGGTCTGTATTCGACATCTGCCTCAGGAGCTCCCTCACTCTGCATATTCCCCCTCTCTCTTTCTCTGGCTTGAAACCCACTACCTAACAGCAGATTAATGTTCTATATTTGGGACAGTGTTAGTGCCACATCCCCTTTCCCACTCCTCCACATCTTCTCTGTAAAAAGCATTTGCGAGGAAGATGAGCTGCAAATTCACACAAATGCATCAAAATACACCAATGTACAAGCATTAAAAATGTGCTGCATAGACGTAATGCAAATTAAGACATAATGTTACATATGATCAGATTTCAAGTACCCATCAGTGTGGATTATGGTACTTTTCCCCACACAGTGGTGCAGACAACCAGTCATAATTTTTTTTTTCACTCATGGATGATGGTAAGATGACATGGTCATTCATTGGCTGTCACTTACACATGGACACCATTTCATTGGACACCCTTTGGTTTTAGGAAACATAGGATTTTGAAAAGTGAGAGGGACAAACCTTGCTCAGTGGAAAGTAAGCCAATGGGCAATGCAAATTCAACTCCTCGCCAAGCCGTGATACACATACTCAATGTGCACTCTTGCGCACCAGTAGGTGAAAAATCTCAGTCCTCAAGGAGGTAATAAAGGTTTGTTTAAGTTAATCCTTTTTTTACATGACAACAGTAGTAAACAAACATGTCATCTGTGGAGGAAAGTGTACTGATGTACTTAACTGCTTGGAAGAAAGAAAAAAGAAAACTCAGAAGATGCAATGTGCAACCTTTGAATAAGTGGAAGGACGGAGAATTCCTGCCTGAATGAAGAGGTAACAAACTTCGTCTCACAAGTTAGTATGATTGTTTTGAGTGGAAGTGAACCCAAACGAAAGGGGTCATCTTTTGTTGTTTCATGCTATGGTGACCAAAAGCAACGCTCAGACTGCAGCTTGTCCTTGTGTTAAGAATTTTCAAGCATCACACTCTATAATGCAAGAACAGGTGAACTTGACCTTGCTTAGCTTTAAGAGTGTACAATTCGTGTACTTGCATTGAGCATGACTGGGGCCTAAGATTCTACAACCATGCCAGCAGCTCTGTGAGGCTGTATACAACAGTCCATTCAATTAAATGCTAACGTCAGCATGCTAGCATATTCACAGTAACAACGGTAACATGCTTATGTTTAGCAGGTAGCCCTATATGGCTGACTATGTTCAGTTTGTTAGCATGCTAACATTTGTTAGATTAGCACTTAACACGAAGTACAGCTTAGGTTGACGGGAATGTCATCAGTTTTAGTTATAAGTATTAGTCTTTAGTCATTAAACAAAGTACTGGACCAATAGAAACTTTGACCTGATGATGGTGATACAGGAAAAGTTAAAGGATCATCAAAGTTATTAAAATTCATCCTGAGGCAAACATGGATGCTTGTACAAAAGGTCATGACAATCCATCCTATAGTTAATGAGATATTTCATGGACTAATAGTGGTAAACTGACCGACTGACCCAAAGACATTGACAACCCCAGAGCCATCCAGCTAGAGTGACTAAAAACTGATAGGCAATGCCTCATTCATGAAACTGAGTCAAATATATCAAAACACTGTCCATCGGTTACAGGCATCAGCCGCAGGAGTTGTATCATATTGTCACAGAGCTACATCACGGGGCAGAGTTTTCCATTTACTTGTCAATCCTTGTTCCAACTCTCACATACTGTCATGAGCTCTGGAAAGTGACCATAAAATAAATACAAGTGCTCTTCGTGGTGGCTATATCACTCTCTCTGACGAGGGGAAAAGTTCATCAATTCCACAGGACCTAAGTCAAATTGCTAGGAGCGACGTGACCTGGGTAACTTCCTGTGGAAGTGTTACAGAAAAAACAACACCCATATGAGAAGTACTTAAAGGAAGTGCTGGAGGACATTGCTTCAGGGTAAAGGGATGCCTGCTTTGCTCACCCTGCCACTATAACTAACTTGATTCAGATAAAAAGCTTGGATGGGTGTAAAAATAAATTGTCATTTGACCACACAATAAATTTAGTGTCCCATACTCTCACAGTGCAGACAACTAAATACTCACTTGAGAGCAGTTATCTCACCTAACAGAAAGGTGCTTGTTTGTGTGTACTTCTACTGTAGCCAAGGTTCCAGCACTGGAAAAGAGAAAACCAATCAAACTTTGCCAACACTGAACATGGCAGAGGCTAGAGAGAAAGCTTACTGTAAAATGTCATTAATTTAACAAAACATTTGTCGAAGTCTTTGAGAGACTGGTGTTGTTTTACTTTGGTGCATTCAAATTGCCGATACTTTTCTGTTTACTGTCATTTTTGAACTGCTGGTAAAATTTGCAGTGCATTACTACCCAAGAGAATTAAGAGAAAACATCACTTTGGTGGAGAAAATCATTTTCTAATTTCTGTTAATCAGCATTACAACAGCGGAGGATAAGAGGATAAAAAAAAGCTCTCCACAAACAAAGGAATCAGCACATTTTCAAAGATGTTCCTCATGTTCAGAAACTAGATACAATAAGTAAATTTGAATTCCTGTAAAGTGTTGCTAAGACAATGAAAGTCCATGGGAAGAAGAGAGGAGAGGAAGGAATGAGAGAGGAAAGAAGGAGAGAGGAGGAGAGGAGGAAGGAGGAAAAAGGTAGAGGAGAGGAAAGGAGAAAAGAAGAGAAGAGAGGAAAGGAGGAATGAGAGGAGAAGAGAGTAGGAAAGAGGAGTAGAGGAAGGAAGGAAGGAAGGAAGGAAGGAAGGAAGGAAGGAAGGAAGGAAGAGGATAAAAGAAGAGAGGAAATGAGAGGAAAGCAGAAAAGAGATGGAGAGAGGAGAGGAGGAGAGAGGAAATGAGGAGAGAGGAGAGGGGAGGAGAGGCATATAGTATTTTTGAGATAGCACAAATGTGTTGCAGAGCTGCTGGCTGCAGGGAAGTAATGGCAGAGATGCAGAGCAGCTTAATGGTAATCTCTGAGTGAGAGGAGGAAAAGGCATAGCCACCAGCAGCTTACTAATAGATATGCTGGCTGCAACAGATCAGCTATTCAGCCATAGAAAATGGAAAGGCCAGATAACATGCAAATATACTGCAGATATATGGAAAGAGAGGAATGAGGAGTAAAGCTTTCAAACAGGCATGCAAGCTTGTAACTTTTGCTGTTTTTCTCTTTCCCCAGTGCCGTCTGTAGATAAATTGGCAGAAATAGCCATGACAGTGTTGTTGTTTCAGTGTCTCTGCTATCTCTGGATTCAGGGCAGCCTCTGCACTTCTTCTCTGATTGACTGATAAATGTCTGTGTGTGTGAGTTTATTTATGTAATGTTTATTTTTATATTGCCAAGTATATAGCATAGATTAAATCCACATAAAATATCATTTTTAGCCTAAGCTAGTTTACAATGTTTGTCCCTAGATGGGTCTTTATACAGATATACTAATCTTTGGGTGAATGAAAAAATGGGAGGTACCACCATGCCACTGAGCACCTTAGAAGCCTGGTTATTTAGGCATTTGTGGATGAGTTTAATATCAGCTAATTTACTGAAATGTTTAAAATGTGACATATTTAGTTTCTTAAGAACATGGCAGTGGTGGGATGTTACCACCTTCTTCTCAAAAATTCTAAACGTTCAATTATGTATCATCTAAGGAGGCTTGATTGTTGTAGCTGCTTATGACCAGGCAATAGCTTAAATGTGAAAATGCATGAAGGTTTTTGCAGCATAAAATGGTCTCATAAAACAGTCTCTAATTTATGTACTGTCAATTTACTTTTGCAGTCTTACTCACCATCAGTGGTGGAAAAAGTACAGAGATCTTTTACTTTAGTAAAAGTAACAATACCACAATGAAAAAAACAACCCATCTTCACAAGAAAAACGACAGTATAGGTAAAAATTCAGGCCAGCAAAAACAACCTATAGTTACATTCACGCCATCTAGCAGCCGAAGTAATTATAACCTGGGGTAGTGACGCAGTTCAGATGATGTCAATATAAGGTGACTTGATAAGATGATTTCTGCTTTGTTAGCAGAAGGTGGGTTGGGTTGATGGCTAGATCACTGTTTGCTTCCCACCTCCAAGTATCATGTTCCCAACCGTGAGTCAGGATATTTTTTTAAAAAACCCATAACGTTGTGGTGTTTACTGTTACCATGACAATGAAGGTTGCATAACTTTAAGGAAGTATAAACCATGTTTCAAGTGACAATATTTTGTCCCTAACCTTAACCACAGAGTTGTCATACCTGTAAAACATAATTATTTTTGTATATAATACACATAATGATATTTGTAATGGTTTTGGAAATCGAAGAGCATTACTACAGCTGATAGATGGCTAAAACGAATTATAGGTTGTTTTTGCTGGCCTGAATTTTAGACCTATACTGTTGTTTTATTATGAGGATGTGTTGAAAAAATACTCTATTACAAGTAAAAGTTCTGCATTCAAAATCTTACTCAAGTAATAGTACATAAGTATTGGCAGCAAAATGTACTTAAAGCATCAAAGTAAAAGTGCTCACTATGCAAACTGTCCACATTTCAAGTGTTATATCGTTCATAAATATATTGTTGGAATATTAAGGTTGATCCACTGACATGTACATGTAAGCAGCATTTTAAAGTTGTCAACACAGAGCTAATCTTATCTAATCTATAAAAATGCTATTTTATAGTTATTTTATGAAGATGATTCCATATTTTTACGTATAAAATACACTATGGACTGTAAGTGCTGTGACAGCTGGGTAGGAAACAGATTAAAAAAATCCACCTGGTACATATATAACATTATCATTTGCATGCATCCAAAAACCTGCCCCGCAACATGATTCTAGTAAGTCCTTTATATATCAACTGAAGAGAAGTGTGCCAAGGACAGAACCCTATTAAATTCCTTTTTTACCGCCTGCAGAAGAGGATTTTTACTTGTTAATAATAACACACTGTTCACAGTTAAAAAGGTAGGATTTGAACCATTGTTGAGTTTTATCAGAGGATTTGAAGAGTTGAATTTGAAGAGTTTATGAATGGGGATGTCATGCTTCAGTGAGTCAAATGCCTTTTTAAGATCATCTTTATGAAACGAGAGAGGAGGTGATGTCTGTGTGTTCTCACATAGTAGCCTGTCACACGTGTATTCTCACACACATCTACTCACAAAGCTAGTCAAGCAGAAAGCTACCAAGAGAAAAAGCGAACCATTCTCCCATACAAAAAGTAAAAGTCACGTGCAGCATTTTTCACAGCTGGTTTAACCTATACAGCACAGTGTGAGTCACTCTGAGGAGGGCATGTTGCCATTTCCCAGCACACAATATGAATTATATTGGCCTAACCACCTACAAACTTTGGGAAAAAGGAGTGAGCAGGCATAATTGACTTTGGCCAATGTCTTTTTTGTTCTTTCTGGACCAACCGACTGCACATACAGACATACATGTACTATGCACACACTGTGTGCAGTGGTGTATGAGAGCTGATGAGTTGAGTGACATGTGGGGCAGATATGTGTCTGGTGGACTCAGCTGGAGGAGAGGAGAGTGTGTTTATTTAAAGCTCAGAATCAAACCTCCTCCTTCTCCTGTTTCGCCCTCCCAGACATCAGCACTTCACTATATACCCATCACCAAGCTCAATAGGACAAGCACACACTTAGAAAGGCATATGAGATGGAAGCAAGAGCACACACGCTTATTAAGACACAGTCTTTTCAATAGATACACATGCACACAAAGAAATAGATGATCAGATTCTGATATGTACATAGGAGGATGTGGACGTTTATCTGCACAATATCACCTATGCACTTCTTACATTCTTTGCTCCTGATACACTCACACACATGCCACATCTGCCCACTGGAAGGATACAGTTTCACCCTACCTTGCCCCATTTCCAAATGTCATCAGAAGGATGATATTGGCAGGAAATGAGGTGATAATGACAGCAGGCCCCTCTCTGGGATCGCATTCTGATAGATGGCCAAAAATGCATTGAATATTTCAGGCAGAAATCAAACAGCTACACTCACTGCATGTAATCACAACCTACAAGCAGGTCCAGACAGCAGTCAGCAGATAAATCAGAGAAATGTTGGCTAACATTAACCATGTTTGCTGGATTTCTCAGCTGCCTATGTTCAGAGGACACTTTGTCATCATTTTTAGATGACTGAAAATTTAAGGTATATTTAATTTCAAGGTAAACTGTCCTGGAATACCAAAACACAGACTGATTTCTTTACATCCATTTTACTCTTTGAGAAATTGTTATGTCATAGAATTGTATCTTTTTCATGAAAACTGCTTTTTAAAAAATGGGTTTTAAAAAATGGACCTACAAACCAAGCAATCCAAAGTTACTGCACTGTGGCTTTGAAATCTCTCGGCTCTCTGGAACCTACAATTGCATGTACTGCACTCCAGAAAAACAATGAACTAGGCAACGAAAGCAAGTGAGCTAAAAGCTAGCTGGTGAGATAGCTACAGCCAGCCTTAGCTAAAGCAAAATATAGATGAAAATGTAGAGGTAATTACAATTTATCCTCCGGGGACCATAAATATACCAAATTTAACAGTAATACATCCAATAGCTGTTGAGATCTCAATAAAGAACTAAAAAGTCTGTCTCATGGTGGCACTAGAAGAAAAATCAGATGAACACCAGTCATTAAAATATGTCATCTGGGAACCATCAATGTCTGTGCAAAAATGTTTGTCAACCCATCAAGTAGATGTTGAGATCACAGCACAAATGAAAACTTTGCCTTGCTGGTGGCACTAAAGGTAAAGTAAGAGCATCACCAGTGTTAGAATATATCCTCTACAGACCTTGGATATTTCTTATAAATTGTCATCGCAATCCATGTAATAGTTTTCAAGCTATTGCGAAATGTCAACCTCATGGTGGCAATAGTGGAAAATTCAGGGGTTGACCAAAGTCAGCAGACATTGCCATCCCTAGAGCCATGCTGCTAGCAGGCCTAAAAACAGAACATTTATCATTTGCAAAAAGCTGCCAAGAAGATAACCATTATAATGGAACATCATCAGAAGTAGATTATCAGCACACAAACATATTATAAGATACATATCCATCTTGGATCTCCTAAATCCCTTTCATTAAAAAGTGCAACCTGGGCTAAATTGAAAAATGATCCACATTATGAGGATACAATTTCACATTATCTTATCTAGAGTACAACATATTACCATTAAGATATTCCACAACAGTATTCACAACTCATACACAACACTAACATCAGCATGTGAATCATTACTGAAAGTGTTTACAGAATGAAGAATTACCGTAGTATATCCAATGTGTTGAAAAGAATCACTGTCAGAAGTGTTTGTTGTCCCTACAAACTAAACTGAGTTACATCAGGGTCTACAGTGTGTATGGTGGTACCGTGATACTGAATGTACAGTATGTGCATCTGCTGGCTGACAAGACTGATGACGACTCCTCATCGACCTTTGCAGGCAGGTAGGATGAGATTTTATCAATGTGATATAAAAAGATGTAAGCTGTTACTGAAGTGCTTGCAGTCATTCAGCCAAAAACAAGCCAGCTGAACTGAACGATGTTAAACACCCACATGCATATCAGCTATCGTTGTAATAATGTACTGTAACAAGCTGTCAGGCAGGGAAACAAGCAGTCATACAGCAGGTTGAAGGCCAGTCAAGTAAGAATGGCAATCAGTAGAAATAATGTAGCTGGACGCAGGTTTTTCTTAACTCTTTAACTGGTTTCTCCACTGTTTGATGGAGCACATTTTGAGTCATGAAAAATTGCACTTAACTCAATCTGTTTGAGCCATCTCTAGCAGTCAGTTTAATTGTTAACTTTTCCTTTTTTTCTTTTTTTTTTTACAAAAGCTGAGCAGCAGTTTCCTGATTATAAACTGTTGTCTGTACAATACAGCTAATGTTATTACACTGTACATTTGTTGAAATGATTTTATTAGTATTATTTATTAGACATTTTTAATTCAAAGAAAACACAAAATAGGTAAATCTAATGTGATACTGCTCATACTAGTAATACTAATTTTTAATTTAAAGCCAAATTTAAGCGCAATAACAGCTGTGCACATTGACACAAGTGTATCAGAAATACTCAGTTTTATGCTTGATGCTTTGTTGAGTGATCCATCGCTGTTGTGCTGATCTATATTATATGGGTTTTTATTAGTATTTGTCCAGTAGTTATTTTATTTTATTTATTCATTGAAATTTCAAAAAATTTCATGTTTATGTTATATGTTTTTTGTCCATAAAAAAAGATTTATCATGAAAATGTGTCTTTTATTTCATTATGAAGTTAATGCTTAATGGGCAGTGTGGTCAGGTGTAAAAAAATGTTGCTTTTGTTTTTCCTCAAAGTAACAAAAATGCAAATAATAATAATTCCACTGCCTCTTACTGGGAAATCTACTACCTTCTGTCTCTTCTGCCGCTCTCCATCTCTCAGTGGGTTCTTTTAGCACTCTGTTGAATCACATTTTACATGCTTCTATGAAAAGCTTTAAAAACTATCTTTCTCTCAGCCTGTTCTTTCTCTTAACAAGGTTTTCTGCTGGATCTGCTGGATCAGCTGGATCTGCTGGTGCAACACAAAGCCCTTAAAAGTCACTCCCTCTGCATTTCTTTATGCTGCTCTCTGATAGTGAGTATTTACTCCCCCCTTCTCTGCAACTGGATTTGCATCCTGGACAGACAGATAATCACTTCCCCTCACTGAGCCACACATAGACACACACACACACACACACACACACACACACTAATGAATGTACAGCTTGAGGCAGTTGCTGCAATGCAGGTTGGATTAATACCACTCTACTATCGATTAGAAGGATCAATGCACTAATCTGCATGTCTTATGAGGATTGAGAGGATGTGCAAAGCAATCTGAAAAAACAAAACACTGTGCAGGACTTAGAAACCCTCCAGTGTGTGCAGAGATAGTACAGTATGCGTTCATGCGAGTCCCTCAGCACCATGGACAGCTCCACATGCGGAGAGTAATGACAGCTGCCTGAAATGAATGTGGGTCTGGTGAATGAGGGAAGATATTACCCGGTTCATTTTGGAGATGATCCTGGACAAACCGATTATCGCGGCTCAGTCCTATACAGCAGGGCTTTAGGGGACACTCAGGACCAAAACAGTGAGGGGCAGAAGACACAAGTGGCAGGTTTCAACTATAGGTCTGCTCTGCCTCTCAGTAATCCCATAATTATTCATTCTTAGTGGGTGGGCCCGTGGGTTAATGTGGGCTTTAATCAGTTCTTCTATCATGACCACATCATGCACCATGACATTTCTGAACTACAAACAGATCTACTGTTTGTCTTCCACTCTGTTTCTTCAGTTGCTGGACAGAATACACAGATCCACCCACTGAAAGCAGCCCCCAAGTTACAGTTATCATCCGCACCTAAATGAAAATGAAAGAGCACTCATCTAGAAACATCACAAGTTGTCAAGGTGTTAATAAACCTTGGGCCTTGGATGATTTAACTTAACTTTAACTGCAGCAGGTAGTTAAGAGGTACAGTACCAATCAAAAGTTTGTAAGTTTCATTCAAGGGTTTTTTTATTTTATTTTCACTCATTTCTGTTTATAGACCAATACTGAAGAAATCAAACTATGAAACAACACACATGGAATCATATAGTAAACAAAAAAAGTGTTAAACAAACCAAAATATGTTTTATATTTTAGATTCCTCAAAATAGCCGCTGTTTTCCTTAATGACAGCTGTAGGGTAATTTTGGCTCAATTTAGGGAATTTTAGTGTTAAGCAGAATTACTACACAGAATTTCTTCAATTATTCGTCCAGCGATATAACTTCAGAATCGGCACAATAACACTAATAAATAGTTTCTCTTGGTGATCAGTCAAGAGAATCTTTAACACATAAATCAGCTTTGGAAAGGGATTAACTTGCACTCAGAAAAGGGATCGGATACGTAAAGTGACTGAAAGTAAGTTAAAGAAAACAAAGGCAATGAACTTATACACAAAACATTTATTACTAAAAGACTAACCTTACACACACAAAACAACACTCACTAAACAAACAATGACACTACAATGAATGAATGAATGCAGAACTGGAGTTTGTCAGAAAAGGGGGTGCAACCGATGAACAAACACAGACTGACTAGTGACCATCACTGGAAGCAGCTGGTAAACTGGGGTGGCAAATTTAAAATTCAATTCTAAGCAGATTAAGCTTTTTGAGTTCACCCGATTAGCAGAGCAGAAGTGTGCTACTTGCATGTCCGTGGACTGGTAGCTGCTGAGTGAGATGGTGCTGTCAGGAGGGATGAGAAGGTGTTGCCACCGCATGGAGTGGAGATGAAGAATTGTCAGCTGAAGTTAGTCTCAACACAGAGAAAGAATGGGACTTCGTACCGGTAACAAAAAGAATCCAACTCTATGCATTCCAGTGATTGTCTTTTATAGGTACAGTAAGGTAAGGGACTTCAAAGAAGCATCTGACCAGTCAGAGAACTGCTGATCCTCCAGGGGTGGTGTCTTTGTTTGACCCCCCTCTGAGGACATGGCATCCACTGGAAGTCAGATAATGTGTCTTATTTTAAAACAACTTCTTAAAACTGTACCTTTTTACCAAACAACTACCAACTAAAAATCTAATGTTCTTATAATTAGGAGATTACAATGCTACCAAACACCACATGTTTATCTCTAGTGCTTATTGAGATATTAATTACCAGATTTTAACACACATATAACTTGAAGAACTATGTTAAAATTATTGTAAATTTCTAACATAGTTATAGACACAAATGTACACATTCAAACAACAAGGAAAGAAATAAGGCAATGGCATTGTAGCCTTTTTAAAAGCATGCAGGTATATCTGGCAATAGTCTCTTGATTTGGGACAAAAGGGGAAAAGGAGAGACAATCAGAAAGAGGGGGGGTTGTGATTGTCTGTCGGGAGTGTCCCAGCATGAGAGGGAGAATTGTTGTGCAACAATGTGTTCAGACACACATATTTCAACACGGCAGGTCCATCCTTAGACCTATTGGTCAAACGGTGTTGTTGGACATTTTGTTGAACATTTTTATTCCACCTTTCCTTATGGGATTCCATGCAGGCTGGAGGTAATTCCTAGAGTTGCAAATACCAGACCCAGGACGGCTTACAATGTCTTATCTTTGGAGGTGCCTGTGTATACCCAACCCTGGCTCTATCAGAGTCGTTAACAGTCCCTTGCCAATCCTATCCCGATGTCTGCTTACTCTAGGAGGGCTTTGATCTGTCTTAACTGTAGATATGGTTTTTGCTTGGTGTTTGGTCAGGGTGGCTGGTTTTCACAACTAATTTATAGCTGTGTTTGAAATGGAGAGAGAGTCCTTGGTTTGATATGTGTGTGTGGGAGGGTTGGTATCTTATGGAAGCCCCCACTTTTTAAGATAGACAGTGTTCTGCTGAGGAATATCCTACACAGCTTTGCAAACTATTGGCAACATCTTAATGAGCTTCATGAGGTAGTCACTTAGAATGGCTTTCAGTTAACAGGTGTGCTTGTCAAAAGTTAATTGGTGGAATTTCTTGCCTTCTTAATGTGTTTGAGACCATTAGTTGTGTTGTGCAGAGGTAGTGTTGGTATACAGCAAACAGCCCAGTTCGACTACTGTAGTAATCCGTATTATGGCAAGAACCACTCAACTAACTAAAGAGAAACGACAGTCCATCATTCAAGACATGACGGTCAGTCAATCTTGAAAATTTCAAGAACTTTGAAAGTTTCTTCAAGTACAGTCGCAAAAACCATCAAATGCTGTGATGAAACTGGCTCTCATGAGGGCCGCCTCAGGGAAGGAAGATCAAGAGTAACCTTTGCTGCAGAGGATAAGTTCATTAGAAACTCAGAAACCACCACTTAATGGCACCTCAGATTAGAACCCACACCAATTCTTCCCAGCATTCAAGTAGCAGACTCAACATCAACTGTTCAGAGGAGACTGCGTGAATCCGGACTTAATGTTCGGATTGCTGCAAAGAAACTACTACTGAGGGAGACCAATAAGAAGAAGAGAAGTGCTTGGGCTAAGAAACACAAAGAATGGACATTAGACCAGTGGAAATCTGTACTTTGGTCTTATGAGTCCAAATTTGAGATTTTTGGTTCCAGCTGCCTTGCCTTTGTGAAACGCAGAGAAGATGAGGTGGTATCTGCATGCATCTGCAGTGACAAACCATCCCATCTGGTTTGCAATTAGTGGGACCAACATTTGTTTTTCATTAGGACAATGACCCAAAACACACCTCCAAGCTATGTAAGGGCTATTTGACCAAGAGAGAGGGTGATGGAGCACTGCATCAGATGACCTGGTCTCTGCAATCATCGACTTAAACCCAATTCAGATGGTTTGAGATTAGTTGGACTGCAGAGTGAAGGAAAAGCAGACAACTCAGCATATGTGGGAACTCCATCAAGAGTGTTGGTTGAGAGAAAGCCAATAGTGTGCAAAGCTGTCATCAAGGAATCTAAAATATGAAACACATTTTGGTTTGTTTAACACTTTTTTGATTACTACTTGATTCCATATGTGTTATTTTATAGTTTGATGTCTTCAGTATTGTTCTACAATGTAGAAAATAGTAAAAATAAGAAAAACCCTTTAATGAGTAGGTGTGTCCAAACTTTTGACTGGTGCTGTACGTGTGTAACAGACCTACTTCAGATTCATCACATCTCATAGAGTCTTATGTAATTGAAAAAGGGCTGCATGTAAGAAAAAGCTTAATATATTTAAAAGACAGGATGCACCAATCCAATCCACCAGATGGGTATCTGCACCAATACTGACCTTTATTAAGCAGACTCAATATCAATCCTATTAGATGGATTGTCAATATCTGAAACATTCAATTTATATTCAGTTTTTTACGTTCATTCTTCTTATAATATCTATGCATGGCGACTATGGTTAAGGTTAGGAAACTCATGGCCTTAGAATTATAAGGTCAAAACTGAGTTATTCGCATGAAACTATTGTTTGACAAGTTATTGACATTTTGTGTAGGTTTATTTATTGTTTTCTAGCATATTGGCCCTGAAATTTGAGAAAAGAAAACATTCTCTCTCAAAAATCAATCTCAAACTTGTGCTATAAAGTACAAAGTACCTATCAGTGCTCAGAATGTACACAGGAGGGCCAATCAAGTTCCACTTCTTTACTGTGTCACCTTACTGTTCTGTGGTTAAATGAAATGTTGCTCAGTCTGAAGTTTTCAAACCTCAAAATTGATTATCATATCTACATCATTATAAATGACATTGTTAAAAAATAAAATACATGGGTTATAGTTTGCTTTGCTACATAAAGGACACATTACTTCCTGCATTTGCACTGAACATTGGCAGTGGGCATAAATTGTGAGGTGTGGAATAGGATATAATTCCAAGCATACTGGGCTGATCAGTCGGGCATGACTGATCTATATTATACACAGTTTACTAATCAATGACATCATAAAAGTCAGTGTTCCTGCTATCTGTTATATGACATCAGTCATGGCAGGCAACAAGAAAAAATTTGACAAATAAAAGAAAACTTAATAAAATGATGTTATTATTACTGAGAATAGAGACCTATAATCTACAAAAGGTAGGGAAAGATTTACAGATGAGAACAAAAATAGTCATGAAAGATGAAGGTAGACAGTTAAAAAGAAGAAAATAAGTACATTTGAGGTAAACAAGCACAGAAATCTTAAAGTGATAGATTTTAGTGAATCTGGTCTTGCCTTCTAAAAAAAGGAACCTAATGAATTGATATACAGATTTTAAATGCAAGATATTGGATCGGTACTCTGTATTTTACTCAGATTCGGTATTAGGAGAGAGAATGTTGTGGAAAGTCGGTACATGAAAACTATTATCAAAGTGTTTGCCTCCATTTTCACTGCTTTACCAGGATTTTCAGAAGAAATCTTAATTGTCTCCAAAGGGAGTCTGTGTCATTGCAACAGCATGGAATAGTAAGCATTAGAGATGAGTGGTCGAGTAGGACAGAGTAGAAAAATAGAGCTGGATTTCCAAATGATGGAACTACCACAGTAAAATTCCTGCATTCATCTATTAATTTATATGAATACACACTAACAATTCAAAATATAATGTTTTTGCTTGCATATATGTAGGGATGGGCTAATATTTCTAAGAGTAATTGCAGAAATGACTGCAGAGAGATCCACGACTCACACCCATTGGCTAGTCCCTCAACCACTATCACCCCCTGACTTTTGCCTATTTATATAGCTTTGCATGGCAAAAGAAATCAAAGGAGTGACAGCAAAACATGTTGGAAAGAAAGAGCTGCACAAGAAGGCACAGCATCCAAAAACAGCAAGGGAAAAAAAGCAAAGAAAAATCCAACATCCAAATATCAAATCTTGAAATCTGTTCACAGAGTAGCAAAGAGAAGACCTGCAGGGGAGAGTGCAAGCATTACAAAGATGATTCAGAGGTTATGAAGGTCTGCCGGCAGCTGACGGGCTTTGAGTCATCACTCAACACCTCTGTGGTTTCTTCTTTCCTCCGGCGAGGGAGAGTATCACTGATTTGCACCCCGTAATTAATCTACAGACAGCGCTTTAATAGGAAAAGATCAGCAGGAGGCCTAACAAATCCATCTGATAGTCTGTGCAATCACAGGATAATATCAGCTTTAGCTGTGCCTGAATAACAAGAGTGGAGATGACAGCTGCTGTTTTAAGGCCACCATGGAGTGTAATGAAAAAATGGAGATGATTTGATGATAGTTCTGTCTCTCAATGTCTTTTTGTCTCAATTTGACTCTTCCCAATCTGTATGTGCACACTCATTTCACTGCTTCTGTTTCTGAAGGTCAGTCACAGTTCATTCCCCTCTCTCTGTCTCTCTCTCTCTCTCTCTAGCTCTCTCTTGCGCATGCACGCGCACACCCACTCTCTCTCTCCCTCCCTCAGTGCTTTTGTGATTTTTGTGGATGAGATTGAAAAAGCAAACAAAGTAGTTGAGAGCAGTGTTGTGATTAATGACACTTTTCTATGAGTCTTGCCTCCGACTATACCAACTATCTAATATACCGCCCTTCATTAGTGATGATCTGCTGATAAGAGAGCTGTTGAGACATCAGGTTTGCAAGTTGTTGCTTTTGCAACACGTTGTGTCTCATAGATGACATGACATGTGAGCATGATCCTGAATAAGAGAGATGAGGTACTAAATCTGGCTTTCAACGTGAAAGTTGATTTTGAGTAGCCTATGTTGTTTTTGTAACATCTGAAAGTTGAAGTACTCCGGTTGTGGCAAGGAGGGCCGGGTAGTAAAGGATAGTCCTGGCAAACTCTCTGCTGTTGGAGGAGAAGAGACAGGAGAGCAGACTCAGGGTCAGGCTTAATACACAGGAGAAACTCAAGATCAGAGTCAAGAACAGAATAGTGCTGAACCAGAAAAAGAAAATCAGACAAAGATATAAAGAAACAGAATCAGAAAATGCAAGTCAAGATACAGAAGCCAAAAGTGAGAATAGTGGTAAAAAACAAGTTGAAAAAAGTACAAAGAGAGAGAGAAGGTATGACAAATGATGCAGATGAGCCTGAACCAACAGATGTGACTGAAAATGATGATGAATGATGAAACAGAATTGATGGAAGAGGAGAAAATTGTTAAAAAAATCTTGGTGTTAAAACAAAGCACTGTTTTAGCAACAGTGATGCTAAGGGCTTACAACGAAAAAAGGGAGCAGCCATTAAGACAAGAGGAAAGCAGGTAGTGGAACAGGTGTCAGCAGGCTCTGAGTCTAATATGGATGAAAGACTATACAGTGTAGAAAAATAAAATAGAACAAGATAAAAAAGGGGTTTTTTTTTGTTTCTGTAAGATCACACATGCACAAGAAAAAAGCAGGATTCACTGACCTAGAGATCTACATACTGAGAAAACTTGTTCTGAAAGTCAAGCAAGATCTAAACTATGATGATCATGTTGAAGCAGTCTACACTATGACACTATGTCTTATCTCTAATTTATTAATATTTTCATGTTTTTTCCTTCTCTCATATTCCGTGAGTGACTTTAGAGTTACGTCACTTAACCTCAATGGAGCAAGAGATGTGAGGAAGAGGGCATGTTTATTTGAGCAGTAAAAGCTGAGACATTCAAGTGTGACTTTTCTACAAGAAACACATAGTGAAATGAGACTGAGTGGAAGAGAGAATGGGACGGGGAGGTAATTCTAAGTCATCTGAGTAAAAATAGTGGAGGAGTGGCTCTTCTTTTTTCCAAAGACTTTCTACCGCAGTATTTTCATGTAAAGAAGATGATAAAAGGTAGACTGGTGGTAGTTAAAGCATGTTTTGAGCATTATAATATTGTATTGATAAATGTATCTGAAAGAGTACATTTTTTAAATGAAATAGATATTATTTTAAATGATTGTTTCACTGAAGAAATGTTGCTTTTAGGAGGACATTTTAATTGTACAGAAAATGATCTTGTAGATAGAAACCACACTGAACCTCATGCTGCTTCAAAACATACAATGACTCAATTAGTAAAAACTAAGAGTTTGGTTGATGTGTGGAGAGAATTGCATTATTATAATTTCTTTGGCTAGACGAGATCGAATTTATTGCTTTAAGCATCATTTTAATATGGTCAAAGATTGCAGAATAATACCTGTAGGTTTTACAGATCATTCAGTGGTTATTTGTAATGTTTTTGTTGCAAATATTAAACTTAAAAGTGCATATTGGCATTTTAACACTGCCTTGCTTATGGATGATAATTTTAAAGACACTTTTATATTCTTTTGAAAAGACTTTAGATCCAGGAAATCAGAATTTGCATCTTTAAGACAATGGTGGGATTACGCAAAAGATGAAATTAGACAGTTGTGCCAACAATACACTCCTGGTGTTTCACTTTTAATATTATTAGATCTATGAATGATCTATAGATGGAAATAGTGGAAATTCAAAGTTCAATGGAGTCCACAGGAAATTGAGGTCAAATTGAGATCCTCAAATCCAAAAGAGCCGCACTGGCTGACCTACTGGGCACTAGAACACAAGTGAGCATTGGTCCTGTCTCGTTTTCAGAGCGCTACTCTGATGGACTCTCCATCTAAGTTTTTCTTCAGTTTAGAAAAGAAAAATGGACAGAGCAGGCAAATCCATGCCCTGTGCTCTGAAACAGGACAGTTGCTGACCAAGCTACTGTTATACAGCAGAGAGCTGTGAATTTCTACAGTCAGCTGTACACCAGTGAATATAAAGATGACGTGTTGTTTGACTCTCTGCAGTAATCTCTCTAAGCTCCCAAAGGAAGTTAATTTGGAAATAGAGGGTCATCTGCAGCTCTGTGGAGTATAGCAAGGGATGAGCCCCTGGGATTGATGGACATCCACTGGAGTTTTTTAAAACTTTCTGGGCTGAGCTGTATGATGACAGTCACAAGTCTTTAATGAGAGTTTTAATGACACTTCATTGCCACAGAGCTGCAGGAGAGCAATCCTTAAATTTTTACAAAAAAAAGGTGATGTTCAGGATATGAAGAGTTGGCTACCTGTCCAAGACTTTCACCAGCAGGCTGAGAAAGGTGATGACGTATATCATCCACTGAGACCAAACACACTGTGTGCCTGGTAGATCGATCTTTGATAATATATGATTAATCATAGATATTTTGGAAGTCTCTAATTCTTTGGGCATAGAAACTTCTCTCTTGTCATTAGATCAGGAAAAGGCATTTGGGTCATTCTACAAAATGGGTGCCATTTCCACTTTGCAATTTTTAAAATTTTCAACTTAAATAATAAAATCCACAACATAAAAAATTTGTTAATCCTCCAAGAAAACATATTTTTCCCCCTCAGGCATAAAATCCTTATTAATATGATCCTTTTTATTCAGACATGGAAGCCATTCTTGTACCACCCCGTCACGGACAATATGTACACCAGTTGAGTAATAATACATTTTTTCATTTTTAGATTCTTAATCTTGAAATATGAATTCAACATGTTAATGGCTTCATTGTTTTTACAAAAAATATTGATTCACTTCAAAATTTCAAATAAAAATTATAATCATTTGATTAGTCCACAAAACAAGAACGTTATTCAACATTCATTTATGAAGCATTTCACTCCTTTTCCATCATTTTTTAACAAAATGAAATGGGTGGTACTGACAAACTGTCCCACTATGTGATCTGTTGGTTTTAGCCTTCAACTGACATTAGAAACTTTTCTTAATTCTGGAGACAGATCTGTTATGAAATGTAATATTATTCTTTAAACACAAATACTTTATAACACATTTGGTCAAGAATAAGAAAATAAAAACTCTTTATTGTCAGGGAAGAGAGGTTGCATGTAACTGAGATATAATTAAGACTTTTATCCTATATGTTTTGAAACTACAGCATTAGATAATTGGACATAATTTGGTGAGTGAGTGAGTGAGTGAGTCAAAGAGATTAGTGAGTGAGTGATTCAGAGATAGTGAGTGAGTGAGTGAGTGAGTGAGTGAGTAAAAGAGATTAGTGAGTGAGTGATTCAGAGATAGTGAGTGAGTGAGTGAGTGAGTGAGTGAGTGAGTGAGTGAGTGAGTGAGTGAGTGAGTGAATGAGTGAGTGAGTGAGTCAATGAAATAGTAAATGAGTGGGTGAGTGAGCGAGTGAGATTAGTGAGTGAGTGATTCAGAGATAGTGAGTGAGTGAGTGAGTGAGTGAGTGAGTGAGTGAGTGAGTGAGTGAGTGAGTGAGTGGGTGAGTGAGTGAGTGATTGAGTGAGATTAGTGAGTGAGTGATTCAGAGATAGTGAGTGAGTGAGTGATTCAGAGATAGTGAGTGAGTGAGTGAGTGAGTGAGTGAGTGAGTGAGTGAGTGAGTGAGTGAGTGAGTGAACGAGTGAGTCAAAGAAATAGTGAGTGATTGAGTGAGATTAGTGAGTGAGTGATTCAGAGATAGTGAGTGAGTGAGTGAGTGAGCGAGCGAGTGAGTGAGTGAGTGAGTGAGTGAGTGAGTGAGTGAACGAGTGAGTCAAAGAAATAGTGAGTGATTGAGTGAGATTAGTGAGTGAGTGATTCAGAGATAGTGAGTGAGTGAGTGAGTGAGTGAGTCAAAGAAATAGTGAGTGAGTGATTGAGTGAGATTAGTGAGTGAGTGATTCAGAGATAGTGAGTGAGTGGGATTAGTGAGTGAGTGATTCAGAGGTAGTGAGTTAGTGAGTGAGATTAGTGAGTGAGTGATTGAGAGATAGTGAGTGAGTGAGTGAGTGATTCAGAGATAGTGAGTGAGTGAGTGAGATTAGTGAGTGAGTGAGTAAAAGAGTGAGTGAGTGAGTGAGTGAGTGAGTGAGTGAGTAAAAGAGATTAGTGAGTGAGTGATTCAGAGATAGTGAGTGAGTGAGTGAGTGAGTGAGTGAGTGAGTGAGTGAGTGAGTGAGTGAGTGAGTGAGTGAGTGAATGAGTGAGTGAGTGAGTCAATGAAATAGTAAATGAGTGGGTGAGTGAGCGAGTGAGATTAGTGAGTGAGTGATTCAGAGATAGTGAGTGAGTGAGTGAGTGAGTGAGTGAGTGAGTGAGTGAGTGAGTGGGTGAGTGAGTGAGTGATTGAGTGAGATTAGTGAGTGAGTGATTCAGAGATAGTGAGTGAGTGAGTGATTCAGAGATAGTGAGTGAGTGAGTGAGTGAGTGAGTGAGTGAGTGAGTGAGTGAGTGAGTGAGTGAGTGAACGAGTGAGTCAAAGAAATAGTGAGTGATTGAGTGAGATTAGTGAGTGAGTGATTCAGAGATAGTGAGTGAGTGAGTGAGTGAGCGAGCGAGTGAGTGAGTGAGTGAGTGAGTGAGTGAGTGAGTGAGTGAGTGAACGAGTGAGTCAAAGAAATAGTGAGTGATTGAGTGAGATTAGTGAGTGAGTGATTCAGAGATAGTGAGTGAGTGAGTGAGTGAGTGAGTGAGTGAGTGAGTCAAAGAAATAGTGAGTGAGTGATTGAGTGAGATTAGTGAGTGAGTGATTCAGAGATAGTGAGTGAGTGGGATTAGTGAGTGAGTGATTCAGAGGTAGTGAGTTAGTGAGTGAGATTAGTGAGTGAGTGATTGAGAGATAGTGAGTGAGTGAGTGAGTGATTCAGAGATAGTGAGTGAGTGAGTGAGATTAGTGAGTGAGTGAGTAAAAGAGTGAGTGAGTGAGTGAGTGAGTGAGTGAGTGAGTGAGTGAGTGAGTGAGTGAGTGAGTGAGTGAAAGAAGTGAATTACTGGCAGTGGGAAGTTGGTTTCTGGTAGATGAAGTGAAGACAAAGTGGGGAGTGTTAGAGAGGGCAAAAGGAAAATTAGCTAAATGGAAATGGCTTTTACCACAAAGGTCATATAGAGGCCGAGCACTGATTAACAATGACTTAATTTCTTCGACTTTGTGGTATGAGCTGGCATGGGTAGAGCTACCTACAGGCTTGCTACATGAAGCACAATCTGTTATTGTTGACTTTATCTGAGATAAACGTCACTGGGTGCCTCAAAGTGTACTTCTGACTAAGGACGAAGGGGGACATGGTTTAGTGCATCTTTTCAGTAGGTTAGCAACTTTTAGATTATAGTTTGTTCAATGTTACCTTATAGGCAAAGTTGATGTAGTATGGAGAAATTTGGCAAGTATTATTTTAAGAAAAACGGCCAATTTAGGGTTAGATCATCTCTGTTTCTACTGGATTCTAGGCTTGTAAGACTGGATGGATTGCCTTGGACTTTTTAAAGCATGGAACTTTTTTAGTCATCTGGAGCCTACAGCCTCTCTTTTTTGGCTTTTGCAAGAACCCTTGACACATGGATCCAGGCTGGATGTACAGGACAGGACTGCCCCTGGCCTCACCCACAAGTTGTGTGTTACTGGAAATGTCAAACTGAGGCATATAGTGGAAGTTGCAGGTCCTGGTCTTCATAATACAGAGGCAGTGGCATCTCTACTTGGTTTCAGGTCTCATTGCTACACCAGAGACATTCTGTATTTGTGGATTAAAAAGCTGACCAAAGAAAAACTGGAAATGCTGCAGGAATATAATTGTGGTAGAGAAATTCCAGATTGAGATGATCCTTTTCCTAAACTGGGCTTTATGGGGCTAGAACAGTGACATTTACATTTTGGCACTGAAAATAAAATCTGGCATTGAAATCAAAACCTGAACTGAAAAAGGATATTGGCACTTGTATTGGAAAAAGTTGAATTGGCACTGAAACAAGTATTGGCACTGAAAAAAGTTCCACTGAAAAATAAAACACTGTCATTAAAAAATTACAATCTTACAATCTTATTATATTATTTTTATTTTTCAGTCTTCAGATAGTTTTTCTTCATGTCTGTTTTTTTTCAGTGACAGATTTTTTTATGCTGTCAGCATTTTTTCAGTGTCAAACTTTCTGTTTTTCAGTTTCAACTTTCTGTCAGTGTTTTGGCATAGAGAGGAGGGCCCTTGCTGGGCCTACATTATCTAGTGTGCCTTGTGGTGTGAGGCTAGATATCCGAGGGCGCTGCATGCACGGTGAACTGATGGGAGGAAACTCGCAAATAGACAGTGCAAAGCGAGTTGTTGGTGTTGTTGTGAAAAATGGGACTTAGACATCTCAAAACCATATCTGTTTTCTGGAGCAAAGTCACTCCGCTGCCACTTGGTGATTTTATCAACAAGAGCAAACTAAATACTTACTGTAAATGTGCTGCAGTAATGGATTAATGCTTGAAATATAAATATATTTGTTTCAATTAAACACTCTTCAACCAAAATCAGCGCAACAATAACATTTGATTTGGTTAAAGCATCTGGACTAATCTGTAAATGAATGTTGGTGATTGTGACATATCTGTTCTCCAAAGCTGATTATACTGTATAAAACACGTCTCCTTCAGTTCATTAACATATTGATTGATATGTTGATAAATCTCCAGCCTCTGAGAAGTGCTGCACCAGAGCCAGTTCTGTTACACACAGCCGTTCACTGTGTTTACCTTCATTAAATCAGCTGAAAACGACACCAGGCTTCTACAGTATAACCACACACATCTTTACACACATCAGACTCGATATTCTACCTTTTTATGAATGACATGTCAGGTTAGCAGGGCTCATCATAGCCTCTTTTCCAACTTTCTTTTCAGCAAACATAGCATCTCATATTTTATTCTTGAGACACACTGCAGCGCAAATGCTGTTGTGTAACATTAATTACTAGACTATGTGACCAATTACGAGGTGAGATAAGCTACATTAGCATTATGGCTGAAACAGCATCGGTCCGATCATGCTTATTGCTCCACTAACACTTTTTTTCTCACAAAAATAACCTCATTGATAGAGAGATGCAGTAAATTATGTTATTCAGTCTGTAATGTAGCTATAATAAAATAGCAAACAAACAAACAAATAAAATAGCAAACAAAAGCTACATAACAAACTGTTTATGTGGGCTGATCTGTTCATTTTAATAATATAAATTTTTATTTATTGATTTATTTATCTATAATATAAATTGGAAGTGGAAGCTACAATTGTTAGATTTCGTCAGTGAGACCAACATTTATCTTCTTAAAGGAATTATATCATATATCAAAATGCTGGAGACAAAATTTATTCAAGTTTATAAAAAACTTGTTCTGTAAATAGTTCTATTACTCTTGTGATCAAAAACATTGATCTGAAGCTCACTTGTGAGGCTGTTCTGTAAGTACTGTAGTTTTCTAATTTTCAGATAATCATGTACTTGCTCAGCCCTATTTTTATGTAACTTTTTAAAGGATAAATTGGAAAATATTCTATATTTTTGTTATTGTCAACAAAACCTATCATGCCTAGTTAATCTCTTAATATTTTCCCTATAATGTCTGTGACACTATCCAAAATTTAATTTAATTTTTAAAATAGGCTAAATGACTTCCTAAAACAGCTGGGCAGTTGTTTTTAGCAAACAATGGAGCTGTATGGCATAGATAAGATATATCAGGCTTTGGCCACAGTGAATACTTGTTAGTAGGATCAATTCATTGTTGGTTTTGATCTTTTCATGGTATTTGTTTGTTGGCAATAAGAAAAACACAGAATATCACCAGCCTTATCTTTTAATACTGAGAGCACCACTAATGAAATTCCATCCACCTCTATGGTGTTGGAGTGGCAGCAGAAAAATATCCAAGACTAAATACCAATATCTCAAATCCATTTAAAACCAAAACTATCTGCATAGCTAGGAAACACTAGAGGTAAGTAAGGAAATTAGGGTGAACTGACCCTTTAATGTCAGAGAGAAGTAGTGCCATGTGACATGTTTGTGTTTATGGCGTGTCTGCCATGTCACAAAGAAAGATTGGGACAGAGAGAAAACTATGTCAGATAGAGGCACATGGGTCAAAGAGCAATAAGCATGATGTCAACACATTCCAATTGACCCATACAGAAGCCTGGATGAGAACTGATGGTCTGATGTAAACACTCTCATAGAGGACACACTGCAAGGGAAGATCACTTTTCATTCATTTTCAAGAGATGATGGAGTTCTACCTACAGAGACATTAAGAGGTTGTGTTCAAGTCAATTGTGTGTTTCTCAGTGTGTGTCTTTGAGTGAGTGCTTAAGGCAGTGGGGCATGTCAAGTGTTTCTCCAGAGCTCCTGATAAAACCTTGACTTTGTCTGACTGGTGATTTAATCACTCTCTAGTTCTTCTTTTGCCTGGAACAAACCTGACTCTAGTGGCGAGTTCTGCATTCAATAGCTCAAGGTCATTATTGAATTTACATTCTGCAGTTACAAAGTTATGAATAAAAAGCCTGATACAAATTGCAATACACTCATTGCCAGCATTTTTGTCTATGCGAATGCTTAATTGAACAGGCACAGAGCTGCTGTCAAAAGCAGTCAGTGTTTCATGCCACTCACAGATTAATGCCTGATTTTGCTTTGCACTTGTAATAAATGGGATTCATCTCAAAAGGGTCACAAAAGCTTTTCACTGCTATGAGGGCCATGCTAACCTGAAATGTTAATAATAAAGGAGCATCACAAAAATCACAGCAAGGAGCTTTTCATGCATCTAATGTAGGTATTTCTGGTTCTGGTTTATCTGGCAATTATATGCTGCCATTTTTGATTGGAGTAATGACTACTTTCGATGTCAGCTCTTAATTAGGCACCATACCAATTTAGAAGTTGCATTTTTGTCATTGTCATCTTTATTGGACAGTGGGCAGCAAAGAGGCAGATAAGAAACAAGGGGAAAAAGATGAGTAGTACATGCAACAAAGGTCCCTAGCTGGAATCAAAACAGGAACATTGTGATTACATGGCATGCCCAGTAACCATTCAACTACTGGGGCGCTCAAAAGGTTGCATCTTGAGGTTTGTTTATCTGTTGCCTGATAGATGATTGGATGTGTTACTTTAGCTCTTCCTTATTTCTGTCTTGTTTAAACTAAAAGCATTTTAACAGCCCAGTATTCTCGGAAATTGCCTTCATATCGGAGGATTACGCACCTTTACATCCAGAGCCAATATTCAGTAGCAATGCATGAGGTAGTGTGCCTGTTATGTATAGGCAGAAAGTAAAGGTGTTGGGGTTGGGTTTGAGGTTAAGGTTGGGGTGGTGGGTGGGGGTCAGACTTTCATGCAGATGACTGGATTTTGTATCCCATCAGGGATGTGGAATTAATGTTTGCCTGCCTATTAACTGTAACAGTCTTTTCTGACCTTGACTTTAATGTTTTAGCCTAACCTTAACCATACTGTAACTTTAACCAATTGTTTCAGTTGCCTAGTCCTGAGCATACCTTAACCATAGTTCATTTGCCATCAACACAATCTTTCCCTAACTTTAACCATACTATAGTTGCCATGTGCAGATATTGTAAAAAGCCAGAATTTCAAAGAATTTCACCTTGTCATTGAACGTAATCCAGGGTTTTGCAGACTCATTGAATCAACTATCTTCTCTGATGCATCTTTTTTGTTTAGATAATTTTTCTGACATTTTTGCTTTTATTGGACAGTTGACAGTATAGAGGTAGACAGGAGACATGGGGAGAGAGAGGAGTATGTCAGGCAACAAAGGTCCCAGCCAAAACCAAACCAGGGATGTTATGGGTATGCAGTATGCGCCTTAACCATTCAGCTACCTTGGCACTTTCTTTTTACATCCCACTATCCTCAGGAATTACATTCATAATGAATGATTGTGCCCCTAAGGATTTACGTCCAGTACCGACTTTCAGTGCCAATGCAGGGAGTAATGTACCCTTTACAATATGTAGCAAAGCCAACAGTAAGGGTGTAGTGGCTGAACTCTGCAACTTTCATGAAAGAGAACGTCTTATGTCCCAGACCTGAATTCAATGTTAACCTTTTTAATAACAGTAACTACTATCTTTCCTTAAATTTAAACATACTTTCATTGACAAGTGCAGATATTGTAACATGAGAATTTGTAAAATGTTGGCATGAATGTAATTTGTGATTTTGCAGAATCATTTTTGTCTGGCATATGGTTGTCTTTTGACAAACACAAAAAAGTGGCTGATTACAAAGCAATTGTCTGGAATATCTTTTTTAAGGACATAAACATAATTAAACGTGGTGACACTCAAGGAGTTGTTGTAGCATTAATGTTGAGATCATGGCAGAAAAAGCCACAGTGGCAACAAGCTTTGTTATTTTCTATTCAAAACCTTCTACTGCTGTTTCTTTTTCTGTTGACTGCTACTTAATTGTATCTTGTGGACACATAAAGTAGCAATAACCATTGCTCCAAGGAACACAAGATACATGTGGTAACCATCATGCACATGCATGTATGTCACAAGCCTTACACAGTGGCACGGTGTTTATTAAGCTACAGCATCCATCAATAGCTGGTAGATTCAAATGCTAGAGACACAGTTAGGAAACATGGCTTGTGGTGAGACGAGCTTTGGTTTCAGGCACCTTGGCAAAACATATGGCCCTGCATAATGAGCCTCACTCCACTCCTCCTGAAATGCTAAGACATATGAGACCACAGCTGGGAATTTCTTCTGCAGTGACAATTGAGAAGGGTTTGCATCATGCTTTCAGTGTCGAACAGATTTGTTTTAGACTAAACTTCCTGTCCTCTCAAAACACAGGGCACACATATATAAATGCACACACACAACCACAAACACACACTCTGTCATCACCAGCACTCCCTAGGGTCTATTTATAGGCTCCCTATGACAGTATGTCCCAGCCAATAATAGTCTGAACAGTAAGTTGGTCTTTTAATCACCTACTCAGATAACAGATATGTAATGCCTGTTTTGCAGTGTAACAGCTTTATACTTAACATAATTACAGTTGTTTGTAGCAACCCTAAGTTAGAGGATCAGTTAAATATGCATGAATATAACCAACATAAAGCCAATGTGCTCATTTGCATACTAATATGTCTGCAGTGTCACATCTTTGCAGCTGTGCTGCAACATGTAAGAGGAAAGCAAATCACCATGATAACCTGTTGCATTTCTCCGCTGCTACAATTCCCTGAACAAGCACTTGAAGTCCACTTTTGGTAATGAAACTCATTATCAGCATCGGTTGAGAGTGGGAAAGAGAGAGACACAGAGTTAGAGAACGGAATTAGATGAGGTAAACAGAATGAAAGAGAGCTGCCAGCTTTGGATCGGCTGTCTTTTTTTGACATTTCACAATCTAAACATCTCTTCTAATCAATAGCCACTCCTAATAATAATAATTAAAAACAACACCAACATCAACTGAACTGATCACTGTGTAATCTTCTGTTAATCAGTGTAGACACATGGAGCAGATGCACTGAAATCTGGATTGGTTACAAAACACCAGTGGGTAGTGAAATGGTTTATAAAAATACTGTTTAGGGAAGTAGAACCTTCAGTTATCTATTTACCTCTCTGCCTATTTTTATAATTGTGCTGTTATGTAAAATGTTTTAGGGTTTTTTCTTTCCAGAGTTCCAGGGGAATCAGTGTCTCTGCAGCCGAGTAGGTGTTCACTAAGAGTGTGAAATATGTGTGACCAGAGCAGGGCCACAGAGGACAGTGGTAAGAAGAAATCATCAAAGAGTTCAATGAGACAGAAAGCAAGAAAAATTGGAGACATTTAACGAGTGAGGGGCCAGGGGAGTTGGAAGACGAGGTGAAATTGAGAAGAGGAGGAGGACTGTGTGAATGGATGGGATGACAGAGCAGGAAGCTGAGAGAAAATGGCTGGGGACAAAGTGGGAGACTATTTAAAAGCTTAACTGATCTTCAAAATTCATCCGATCACACACATAATGGATATGACTCACATGCAAAACAACTGACCATTCTTAAAATCCCTCCTCCAGACAGTGATTGTCCAATCATTGCTTAGCAACTGTAGCAAGGCACAGTTGGCCTGTCAGGCTTTAGATTTCTTAGTTCCCAAAGCACTGGTCATAGTAGTCAAGAACAAGAGTTTTGGAGGGTTTCATCTTTTTATAAACTTTATAAATCAAAAAATATGTTTCCCCACTGTGTGGTTTGATTCTACTGTGACTGTCCTCCCAAAAAAAACCAACCCAATAGGTCATAATGTCAGTCGCCCAAAAATAATATATAGGTATGTTTGAGTGGACAGATGCCATATAGCAGTTGTAATTATGACCCAGAGCAGTTGAGATGACATCTACATAAGTTGACAAATTTCCTCATTTGAAGGTGTAGGGTTGGGTGGATGTTATAACCCAGAAGTGGACTTTGCCAAAGGAGCCATTCATTTCCCATTTCCAACCATCCCCTACCCTTAACCCAATGGTTATTTTGTAGCCATGACGACAAGGGTCACCTTACTTTAAGGCAGTAGTAACCCACACTCTTAAACTTATTCTTATCATACTTGTAATTATACGTCTTCCATGCAATACAAGACCAATGCTGTCTTTATCTTATGGATCATCAGCTGGTGACTTTTTGTCTGGGAAATGTAGCTTTAACCTCAGTCTTTCAGTATGGATATAATATGTAGCCATCAAATGCCTTTACAGCCCTTTTACTGGGTTCTTGCTTTAAAAATCGTCAGCTGGGGAAAAAATCAGCCAGGGCTACTTTTGTAGAAAATATTAGCCTTATTATGTACTTGTTTACTTCTCGTTGTTTCTTACTTTAATAATTACATATTAAAAAAACAAAACCTTCTTTCTAGCGCTCTTTCTCATTGCACTTGTACCTGGTCAGCTACTTCAGAATTTGTATCATAGCTCTTTCTAAGTTACTGTCCTCCAACATTTGATTGTCTTGCCTCTTTTGAAAGTCGCTTTGGATAATAGAGGTGTCTGCCAAATGACAAATGTAAACATAAATGTAATTAGCAAACTACTGCTGATAAAATCTGCCAGCATCAGTTGTCATTTCAACTAACAAAATCAAGGATTCATTGTTTAAAAAATGACTAAGAATTTTGAGTGGTCCCTGTTATCAGTGCAAACTCCTGTATGTGCCTGCAAGAATAGAAGGCCTGGGAGACATAGCAACGATTAGGCAAGGGTAAGCTATTGAGTCCTGGTACCGCTCTGTATTTCACTATTCAATTCAGTTCAATTCAATAAACTTTATTTGTCCACAAGGGGCAATTAGAATGACAGGCATATAAGTTTAGCCTGTCTATACTATAAGCCCCTGATCTCAAAGGAACCTATGTGATTATTCATAAACCAACCATACCATATATTAACATGCAAATCAATGCAGCATGCATGTATAATCACTATAAAAAATAAGGGAATCTAAATGTAGACTTTTCAGTATGGCTGGAGAGTAGGATTTATCAAAAAGACAATGGTGATAATACTAATAGCTTCTAAATTGTTAATCTCAAACACTAATCTAAACAGCTGTAAATCCTGAATATATTTAGACTGTTTTTCTCCAGTCGACTTTTCTGAACTAACTACAATGATTTGTTCAGCTAAACCATCAACCTGTCTCTTAGACCCCATCCCAACTAGGCTGCTTAAGGAAGCCTTACCCTTAGTTAGCACTTCTTTACTAGATATGATCAATCTGTCTTTAGTATGAATATAATATGTAGCATATGTACCACAGTCTTTTAAAGTAGCTGTAATTAAACCTCTTCTTAAGAAACCTACTCTTGATTCAGGTGTTTTAGATAATTATAGACCTATATCTAACCTTCCATTCCTCTCTAAGATCCTTGAGAAAGCAGTCTCTAATCAGTTATGTGACTTTCTACATAACTGTAGTTTATTTTAGGTTTTTCAGTCAGGATTTAGAGTTCATCATAGCACAGAGACAGCACTGGTGAAAGTCACAAACCACCTCCTAACTGCATCGGACAAAGGATTTCTC
This sequence comes from Thunnus albacares, assembly GCF_914725855.1. Taxonomy (NCBI): domain Eukaryota; kingdom Metazoa; phylum Chordata; class Actinopteri; order Scombriformes; family Scombridae; genus Thunnus; species Thunnus albacares. Next base: position 6,365,714 of record NC_058110.1, on the reverse strand, counting down.
TCCATACTTGTCCTATTAGATCTTAGTGCCGCATTCAACACAATTGACCATCAAATCCTATTACAGAGACTGGAACATTTAATTGGCATTAAAGGAACTGCATTAAGCTGGTTTAAATCCTATTTATCAGACGGATTTCAGTTTGTACATGTTAACGATGAATCCTCCATGAAGGCAAAAGTTAGACACAGAGTTCCACAAGGTTCTGTGCTTGAACCAATACTATTCACCTTATATATGCTTCCTTTAGGTAATATTATTAGGAAACACTCTATAAATTTTCATTGTTATACAGATGATACCCAATTATATTTATCAATGAAGCCTGATGAAACCAATCAGTTAAACAAACTTCAAGCATGCTTTAAGGACATAAAGACCTGGATGACCTGCAATTTTCTACTACTAAACTCAGATAAAACTTAATATATCATGCTTGGCCCCAAACACCTTAGAAACACATTCTCTAATGATATAGATACTCTGGATGGCATTACCCAGGCCTCCAGCTCCACAGTAAGGAATCTGGGACTTATCTTTGATCAAGATATGTCATTTAACTCCCACATAAATCAAATTTGAAGGACTGCCTTTATTCACTTGCGTAATATCGCAAAAATCAGACACATCCTATCCCAAAAAGATGCAGAAAAACTAGTCCACGCATTTGTTACTTCTAGGCTGGATTATGGCAACTCATTATTATCAGGCTGTCCTAACAAGTCTCTAGAGACTCTCCAGCTGGTCCAGAACGCAGCTGCACATGTTCTGACTAAAACTAGAAAAAGAGATCACATTTCTCCCATTTTAGCTTCGCTACATTGGCTTCCTGTAAAATCTAGAATAAAATTTAAAATCCTTCTCCTAACTTACAAAGCCCTTAATGGTCAGGCATCATCATATCTTGAAGAGCTCATAGTACCATATTATCCCACTAGAACACTGCGCTCCCAGTATGCTGGTTTACGGGTAGTTCCTACAGTCTTTAAAAGTAGAATGAGAGGCAGAGCCTTCAGCTATCAGGCTCCTCTCCTGTGGAACCATCTTCCAGATTCGGTCCGGGGGGCAGACACCCTCTCTACATTTTAAGAGTAGGCTTAAAATTTTCCTTTTTGATAAAGCTTATAGTTCAAGGCTCGCCTTGGACCAACCCTTACTTATATTGCTATAGGCCTAGACTGCTGGGGGACTTCCCATGTTGCACTGAGCTCCTCTCTCCTCCTCTTCATCTGTATGCATTCATGTACCATTAATGCATGTTACTAACTTGGCTTCTTCCCCAGAGTTTTTTTGCGGTTTCTCATCTCGCAGCAAACCCTGGGTTGCAGGCCGAGCGGTCCTTCGCAGTCCTGTTGGCGTCCTTCCCCGGCTTTTGCTATTGCTGCTGTTATTGTTATTGTTATGATTGTTGTTATTCTGTCCCACCCCCTCCTCCCCCCCTTCTCCCTCCCCCCTCTTTCTTTCTCTCTCTCAACCCAACCAGTCAAGGCAGATGGCCACCCATCAAGAGCCAGGTTCTGCTTGAGGTTTCTACCCGTTAAAAGGGGAGTTTTTCCTTACCACTGTCGCCAAGTGCTTGCTCATGGGGGAATTGTTGGGTCTCTGTAAATTAAAGAGTACGGTCTAGACCTGCTCTATGTGAAAAGTGCCCTGAGATGACTTTTTGTTGTGATTTGGCGCTATATAAATAAAAATTGATTGATTGATTGACTTTTAGGCTAAAAGTTCATTCTAAATGCAAAATTTAATTTGTCATTGGTGTACAAAACACTTAAGCCAAATCCAAATGTCCTCGTAAGTATCAAAAATATTTGATATCATCAGTGAGGCTCCGATCAGTTTGCAAAGCCATTCAGACTTTTAAAAAGAATCTGTAAACGTTTCACTCTCCCAGATAATCTGTGCTGAGCATTAGCCCAAGCCACGGCTCAGACTGGAGAGAAGGTAGAAGGGAGGGAGAAATAAAGAAAGAAATCTGTGTGGGTTGACATAAAATTCACACTACAAGCAATCTATTGGCAGATCAAAGCCCTGTATCCTAACCCACTCATCAGGAGTGTGCTTGATTGGCACACTATCTTCAAGAAGCAAGTTTGCTGATGTGGGGCTAAGGCTTTACTGCCTGTCTGAACTCTAAAACCCATATTAACCCTAACTTTCACAGAAGTTTCAGCTAAACAACTTTGCATGACTTTTAAGCTGAAAAAGGAGACAGAAAAAAAAAATCAAATCAACCCAGTGACTTGGTACAGACGACAGAGACATCGACGGGATATTTTTAAGCTGGAGACGGCTATGGACCGCCGTCAGGTTATGATTAAATTCTGATGCAGGGGAAAGAGGACAGATAGAAGGAGATCCAGATTGAAAGACTGGGGGTTACTTCACTACAAAACAATCACCACCTCATAGAAATTTGGAGAATATGGAGAAGTTTAGTGCTTCCCTTGTTAGTCAGCATTTTTAGATAGACTGTAGCACCTTAAAGTGAATATTATGCAGTACTAGGCTGCTATATTTTCATGTGCAATGCTTGTAGTTATAAAGGTACTCACAAATTAGTACAAAATGTACACAGTACACTTCGCTGCTTTCATCCAGGAAGAACATACTTAAGAATAAAGATGTCATCCTTCATTTTTTCTCTGTACAAATGTCATCATTGATTTGATTTGATCTGATTTATTTTGATCTCTTTTAGCTCATTGGCTAATCCTCCAAGAGTCCACATATTTCATTTTATTTAAAAACCAATGCCAGTTAAAGGTGCCTGGTGCAACTACCACAACAGGGCCCTAAGTTGCTCGATAGACTCTTTTCTTCTGTAGTTCCCCAGTGGTGGAACAAGTTACCAAATTCTATTCAATCTGCAGAGTCCCTCTCAATCTATAAGAAAAGACTAAAGACCCAGCTCTTTCGTGAACACCTCTGCACTTGATGAACTGAAGGTAGAGAAAAAACAAAAAAAAAATCTGCTCCTATGCAATCTATGCACATTATGCATTGCCTCTATGCAACATCTGTTGGCTTCTACGTCCTATCGGACTCAAACTTAGCTTCATAGCACTTACTCATGTTGTTCTCTCTTGATTAGATCCCTGCTTGTGTTATATCAGCTCTCAGATGTACTTCGCTTTGGATAAAAGTGTCTGCTAAATGAAAATTTGTAATTGTAATTTCACATTTACTAATTACATTTTAATTATAGAAGCCATAAACAGAGTTTCCTATTCTTTTTCACTAGTGGGTTGCGACCATCAAGGGTATGATCTTAATCCCCCACAAAATTCACAAGCAGACATTAGTAAGAACTGCACTAATCAGATCAACATTGTGCTGAAAGTACTAAAATAAGTCAAGGAGAAAGATAAAAACAAAAAAGGAGGAGCTATCATACATTTTAAAAAAATGTGATAAATAACTTTTAATCTAGCACCATCATCTGGTCAAAAGTTTGACCTGATTGTTAATGATTAATAATTAATGGCATTCAGCCTCAGCTACTTTGAGTTCAGCACTAATTAGCATATGTTAACATACTAACATGTTAAACTAACATGGTGACCATGGTACAAATGACCTGCTAAACAACAGCATGTTAGCATTGTCAATTCAAGCATGTTAACTCTCTGATGTTAGCATTGAGCTCAAAGCACTGCTGTGCCTATGCAGCCTCACAGAGCAGCTAACGTGGCGAAAGACTCATATTCATTAGTGGGCTGCAACATTTGAGTGTGTGATAGCAAAAGGAGCTTCATTTCCCAGAAAATTCACAAGCAGCCATTAGTAAGAAATCCAGTAATTACAGCCACAAAGTGCAAAGTGTGAAGATAAATAATAAAATAAGCTACAGAGAAAGATACAAGGCTGTTGAAGCAATGACAATGAGCAGACAACAGGGAATAAGATTAGTCAAAGCTTTACAGCTTTAGTCAAAGCTTTGCAGCTTTGACTAAAGCTGTAATTTTGTCTGATCATAATACATATATATATACACACATACACACACACACACACACACACACACACACACACATATATATATATGCCTTTTACCTCTTTTTCTTTTAATTATCAGACTAGTTAAACAGATGTTCATACAATGGTGAGACTGGTGACTGAGTATTAATGCTGAGCAGTGGGTCAGTTAGTTACTGTGGGTGTTACTGCCTAAGGTTCTTAACATAAAAAAAGCAACCAACTTACTTAAGATAAAATCAATGAGGTGTAATGCAATTCACAAGATGTTCACAGCATTGCTGGAGAAATAAAAAGATACTAAAGTGGTGAAACACTATGTAAAGTCCGGATGTTCTCATTCTCTTTTCAAACTGTCTATATCAGACAGACACTATATTTCAAATATGTTTTCAGGCATTGTCACACAAATGTAAGAACTGTATGTGAGTACAAACACCAGCCACATCACGGACACACATATTACATGTCTTTATACCATGGTCTGGGTGCATATTGTCTTCTGATTGGCCAGCAGGTCTGCATTAGAACCATTTAATGCACATGTAGTTCGGCTCAGGTATACTAAAGGTATGGTATTTAATTCTAAACATTCATTTTTTCACCATTTTATTTTCTTTCCTTTCACCATTTGGATCATTTACTTTTATTTTCTAAAAGGTATTTGTCTTTATATTATATAATATATATAATATAATATAATATAATATACAAATTGTAATGCTTTCCATTTTCTTTCCTTTTTCTGTCATTTAAACTGTTATCAAAGTGCTAAACAAATACATATAACTGTATTATTATCATTATCATTATTATTATTATTATTATTATTATTACTACCACTATATTATTGTTACTACTACTACTAACACACATGCTGTGCAACAGTGCAGAATTCACACCTAAACCAAACACAGGCATTGCTGTGTTTACTTTGACAGCTTTTCAAGTCAGGGCTCCCTCTCAAAGGCATGGTGCGAATGAGGCCTGATAGTTGAGAGAAAGGCTATTATCCTTCAAAGCCAAACACATTTAACCAGACTGAGAGGATTCACAGAGGCAAAAGGATAAATCAAATGTTATATCGCAAGCCGACAGGCACAGGAGGGTGTGAAAGGATGCATTGTTAATATGGATGGATAGAGGTTAGACTCACTTGATTTTACACATGAATGCCACACATACACTGTACACTCACAAGAGTGGGGGAGGTCTTTTCACGAGTGAGCAACCACATCATTCCCGCATCTGCACACATTGAAACATCTCTCATTCTTGAGCATCTGTCTGTATGTTTCTCCACACACACACACAGGTGTTTGCTTAGTCAAACACACACACACACACACACACACACACACACACACACACACACACAAACACAGTAGGTAGCTACCTAATAATATCCCTTTGTGATTCAACTCATTTATCCAACAATGAACAGCTAAATCATCCAGAGTTCGCTTGTAGAATATCTAATCGTCTTCCTTCACCTGACTGCACCACAGCCGGAGGACACATCATAAGCTCAGACTCATATGGCACTTTGCTGTGTGTGTCGTGTCTTTGTGTGTCAGCTCTGTTCCCATTAAAGTCTTGATTTCGTACGTTAACTGTCCAAATGATTTTTATTATTGATTGATATTCAAATGGAGGACTGTCAGGGCAGTTTGCAAAAGTCTTGCAAATTTTCTCAGACATGTTAGTGCTTTGAAGACTACTATTTCCACTGTGTCACTTTTTCTTCATCTTTTTTTTGACAAACCACTATGGAGCTTCACCATCATTTGCATAGAGTTCATCACTTGCCGTCCCACAATGCTTTGAGAGGCAAGTCACTCGCATGCATAGATGTATTATAAAAATTGGACACCAGACTCCAAGATGGCAATGCCCACACATTAGTTTGAGTTTGGGCCTATTCTAAATTCATACTATCAGTTGTTATTCATGTAAGTACTCAAAGAGCTCAGTCACACATTTACATTAACTCTCTTAAACCTTTTTTTGCTCCCGTTGGTACATTATAACTAAAATAAGGTGGTGTTTTTCTCAAATGCTATAAAATACCATCAAAGTCTGTAATAAAATATGTTGTCAGTGTTCACAATGTGTTAAACTCTAGGTGAGAACAGGAGGCTCCTCATTTTTTTAATCTACTGATGGAAATTAACGGTGCAGAAAAGTTTGATCATAAAAGCCAAGAGATGAGAATGATATTACACACATTGCACAGCACTTAACAATGATTATTGTGAGATGAATAATATTATGATGAGTGAAATGAGCAGAAACTGGATGAAAAAGAGAAGACATAAAATGGAGGGGTGGAGTGACTTCTTGATTATATAGCATTATATTTGAGGTGTTTCTTCTTTCTGGTGCTCTTTAAGCATTGAATTGTACCAGATATATGGGAGTTAGAAATTTCAACAGAGAACAGAATTCCTCTCTTTGACAATCCAATCAACATACCTGCAGTGTCAGCATACTTGTGGTGTTTGCGGCTACTGCTGCTGCACAGATTTTTCTAGTTAGGCACAGTGAGCCATCTTTGTATCTACATCACGCTCAATCTGTGACCACCTTTAATACTCAAAATCCTGTAAATGAAGCAATCAAAAGTTTGACAAAGGCATCTCAGCAACAGTAGCTCCAGTAGAGCAGCTGAGCTTCTCTTTGTGTGACCATCTCTGCCCAGGAACTCCAGCAAGAGCAGCTGTAATTGTTAGTGGGGCAATACTTGCTGCAACACCACTGAATGATGTGTGGGAAGAAGTGCGACATGCTTGGAAGTTTCAACCAACAGACAGTGAGGCTGATTCTGGCCTGGAGGGTGATGGTGACTGGCAAAATCACCCAATAACAGCCAGCACTGTCTTCACAGGATATCACAGCACTGTATGTTACTGCCACATTGGGTGTGTTATGAAATGTCAGAGGAAAGTGTTCAAGTCTGGTCCATTACCATGTGTGACAATTAACTTACACACAAATTCCTTTATTTGGACAACTTGACTTTGGTCAAATAAACTGCAAAAAAAAGGATAATGCAGTACTATATAAATCAAACAGCTCCTATATCATGCTTCCAGATACACACATTAATCTCAGATTTAAGGTGAGCACAGAGAAACTTTCCCCCTTCAGCAGATGAATGTGAAAACAAACTCTGCACATTTATCATTCTGCACAGAGAAGCTCAGCACATATTTTAGTGGAGGAGGACTTTGAGGGAGTTTTATAAAAGTATGTTTATGGTGACTTTTTGAACATTTTTTTGAATCTTGTCACCTTAGGCATGGTCCTGGATGGTGGGGGCCAGATGTTCGCTTTGGAGGAAAGGAGGCTGCAGGAAGGAGTGTGATGGTGGAGACGGTCGGTGAGGTAAGAGGAGGATCTGGTTATGGAAGGTCTTTGTAAATAAAGACAGGGAGTTTGAATTGAATCCACTTTTGGAACAGGTAACCAATGGAGGTGTTTTAGGACCAGAGTGAGGTGGTCATAGGAGTGGGAGTGAGTGAGCAGGTGAGCAGCAGAGTTCTGGGTGTACTGGAGTTCATTAAAGACTTTGGATGGTGTACCATTAAGAATGCTACTCAGTTGAAGTTGGAGAGGGATGGGCAGAGACTATAGGTATGTTTTTCCAGCGGAAAAAATGAAAGTTTTATGGGTGAGATTTGTATGTTGTTTGAATGAGAAGTTACCATCAAAGATCACTCCAAGTGTGCGGATGTGTGGGGAGGTGATGTTAAGGGAAAGGTTGTGCATGGTTTTGGTGAGAGCTTTAGGACCAATGATGATCATATCAGATTACGCCCTCACAACAGAGGTCTAAGCATTAATTCACCCTTTAGCCAACAGCCAACTTTCTGAGTTAAATAAAAAGGTCAACTGAAAAAATTCCCCAAATTTTATTTCTATAGCAACAAAAAGTGTACAATTCTCCTCAAGCTTCCTCAAAAAGATTATACTCTTTACCAGAGCTGCTGAAAACCCATCTGGAATATCAGACATCTTGTTTTTGTCAGTAGCAGACATAATTACAGTCTAATACTGTGCATAATGGAGGCACACACTGTTCACTTTGTGCGCTTTCATGGTGCTTAAAAACGGGATTTGGAGCAGAGGTTGTGATGTTAGCACAGAAGTACAAAATAATAATGTGGGCTAATTAAAGCTCATCATGGTCCAAATCATCCTGTTCTTAAGGTAATGACTCATTCTGTTTTGGGTGCTGATCCTTCACAGTGCAGCAAAATGTAGCTTTAAAGTAAAGGGTATGAATGAGGCACACAGCTAAAATCACTCACAGATTCACAGCAACTGAGGGTGTCTTTAAGCCACTGATCTTTTTAAAAAAAATCTAAATCAGGTGTCAAGTTATTACCAACATTGCATTTATGCATTTGTTCAGTTATGTTTTATGCAGCAACATTTCAAGTGAGCCATAACTCATCAGCAAAAGACCCTGTGGGAGTATTTGTTCCTTTTTTTTCCTTTTTTTTACCGCTTATAAAGCTGGTGCAGGAAAGGACTTTCTCTATCTGCATCACCATCAGCTTTGATAAGATCAGACTTAACTAATGCATAATCTTCCTATATATGGGTTGGCTTATGAGTAGAGAATAGATCATGTTCTCACTTCATTCACATTGCTCCAGGGTGGCAATGAATACATTTCAAGAAACCAGATCAACAATTCTTTCGAGATGCATTCAAGGCAGTATCCGAATGAAACAAACTAAGGAATAACCTCCATAAAGCAGATTTTTTTTTAAAAAAAAATGTATAAATGAGTAAATTGAATGTTTTTTACTTTTCAGAAGACCTTGTGGTCAAAAAATGTACACATCAGGAGTAAGGATGTATGGCCTGTCTTTTTCTTTGTTCCTTTGAGTGTTTTTGTGCACTTTCCCATTTTGCATTGTATAAAAATGAAGTTTATCATCATGCCAGGGATAAATTGGGAATAACAAACTGCCATGGATTTTTCACTCAAAGTGATGCACTAATACACCACCCATGTAGCCACACTTAAGAATTAAGTAGGAAAAGGGATAATGATTATAACCTATAATTGGCAGAATGAAAATAGAAATAGAAATTACTGTGCAACGTTATATAATGATAGAATAACAATTATGATAAAAGCATTATGTGATTGTTTTATGTTATTGTGTAATGGGTATTTACATCATGTCAAATCAGATTCCTTGGTGATTTTGTGGCTGCAGTTTGTCATAAATATCAGAAACACCTTTGCATTTAATACAGTCCACTACAACACTACCTGTGAAAAGTACTTCCTCAAAATGTCCATATACTGTAACAGAGTCAACACACAAACCAGCAGTATCAACAAAAACTGCACATTCATAAGATAACTAGCCTTTATGCAGTGCCATTTGCATTGCGTTGAAAAGGTTCTTGTATTTTTCACATTTTGCTCATTATACTAACTAAAAGTATTTTGGTAGCACTCAGGGCCAAACACACAATCACTACAGTTAACATGTAAAACCAGAAGAACGTAGACTTGAAGCCCAAAATTATGCTTTGTGTTTCAGTTACACGCAAGAGTCGAAACCACAGTATTCATTGAAACAGAAACACTCAACTGCAGTGTTATCTGTGTTATTGTTAACATGATGTTGTTTCAACACAAATGAAAAAGGTGTGAGCTGCAGCCAGATAATGGAATGTAATTGGCAGGGAGAGGGAGATGACCGTCACCCCGAACCACATTGGTCCAGGTAGCCAACTTGGCCAGTCACAAATGCTAAGTCCTGTGTGTATGTATGAGAGTATTTGTTTTTTTTAAATAGCATCTGCTTAAGTTGTGTAGCAGTCCACCAGAAAAACCTCACAGTACTTTCAGTGTGCCCTGAAGTCCTGGCTTAAAAGTGTTAATGTACCTTGATCCAGATCATATTCCTCCATGGTGCTGACAAAGTGAGGTCTGGAGTAAAAGTTATGTGGCCCCGGCTGCTGGAGGCCCCCAAGGCTGAAGAGACTTCGCTCATTTGTGGCACAGCAGGAAAAGGCCCTCCGGCTTGGGATGCAGGGGTAACGTGTCCAGCTTTTCATCTCCAGGTCAAAAGCTTCCAGTGCCGTCACCGGCATCTTTCCCTGACGACCACCTGGAGAAGCCAAGAGAACCAAAAACATATTTATGGTGATATCAAGGCTTTGCATGTCCACAGAGCCTATTTATTTGTTAAGGTCTACTTGGAATATGATGCTATAAAAACTGCTGTAAATACAAGCAGAACGTTTAGGTATTTAATAAATCCATGCAGATATTTCAAGCCACACAAAAAATATACTCTGGATTATTATTATCCATGCCAGCTCATAAATGTGACAATTATGCATTCTAACATTTCCAGGCATATTAGCATGTGCATGTCATGAGTGTGTGACAAATGGCAAATACAAATTTTCCGAATGACACTGTTTGTCCTTGTTTTCCATTTCCTATTTCTTTTCATTTCTTTTTATTCCCTGCTTCTGTCACAAAGTTTGCTTGGCATTTATCGAAATCTGGCACATGTGCAGACCAGCACTGGGGCCACATTTCATTTTGGACTGAACAAGGATTGGCAAAGTGGTGAGGAAGAGGATGTAGCGGGCAGTAAGAATGTGCAAAAAAAGAATGAAGGGAAAAAGGGAGGAGAGGTTGAGGCAGTGATGGACAATGTCAGAGGGGTGTTGAGGTGTTGAAAAATGTTAATGAAAAAGGACAAAGACGGAGAGGGGAAGGAGAAATTGAAGGAGGAGAGTGAGGGAAATATTCAGAGAAAAATACAGATACAAAGAAGGGAAATAAGACAAGAAAATGAGATAATGGTACAGAGAAATTCTGTACCATTATCTAGGGAAGAGAAGAGAATGTGGAAGAGGGTCAACTAGAGTGGGCAGAGTGGCATGGAGATCGATAGCAACAGCGAGACAAAGAGTCGAACTGAGTGGGAAGGGTTTGAGTCAGAGAGGTGAGATAGAGAAAGAAATTTTGAGTATAAAAACCTGTTGATTACAGTAGAAATGTTGAGTATAGGGAGGCATTAAAAATAGACATTAAAAAAAAATTCATATATGCAGTATATATACTGTAGGCCTATATCATTTTCTGTGAGATTATAGTACAAATTCAGTTTGAGTGTTATTGCAATTCCCAACAACCACAGCAAATGAATGAGTCATCTAATTTATATAATTGACAAGACTGACAGAGAATAACAAAAATATTCATATTGAAGAAAAGCCAATACACATTTATATTCAAATTATAATATTATGTATCTGAAAACTCAGAGACGTGCTCTCCATTTTAAACTTTTAAGTTGGCTGTAAACTGATTGGAGGCTCTTTAAATGAATAGTTTGACATTTTGAGGAAAATGTTAAATGAGAAGACCGATACCACTCTCAGACATTAGAATGGTATTAATCTTCTTTTTGGCAGTGCTAGCAGCATAGCTCTATGGCAATGTTGGTCTTTTGGCTGCAAAGTCAATCCACCACTTTGGTCCAGAGTGAATGATTTCCCCTGATTTTTCCTGCAAAACAATCCACAGTTCAAAGTTCTTAGAATCCCGTGAAATATCTCTGGGTCTCTTTGGTAGCTTGGCACAAAATTGAGAATGGTCATTCATCGTTCCAAGATGACAAACCCTTATGACTTTGGAGATTCCTTGACATTTCCTCTTGCACCATCAAGGTCAAATGTTTAATCTGTCCAGTAGGTTTATGACCATCAGCCTCAGCTGTACTTTGTGTTTGGTGTTAATTAGCAAAGGTTAATATGCCAACATGCTAAACTAAGATGGTGAACATGGTAAACATTATACCTGCTTGACATCAGCTTGTTAGCATTGTCAATGTCAGCATGTTGCCATTTTGGCATTTAGCTCAAAGCAGCACTGTACCTATACAGCCTCACAGAGCTGCTAGCCTGGCTGTAGTGCTATTTCTAATTGTAAATGATGTAACACAACGGAAAAACATAACATACTACTCAGCATAAAAATGCAGCTTGTATTAGACTTATCGCTAGAATATCAAGAATATTATTTTTTTAAAACCTCTGAAAAGGACAAAACAAAATATCACTCGGTCTCTCTCCTCCTTTACACTAGTTAACTGCAACAAATGTTACGACTTCCCAATGTATTTTTCACTTGTTTGATTTGTCGGTGTTGGTTGGATTCTTATGTACTTCTTTGCCTTGAGCTCTCCCTATTTTGGCTTAAGCTATAGCAGTCTTCAGTTGGATACCTCCCAAAATGCTCAAGAAGTAGTAAGCAGGCTAATGCTGTGTAATTCTTAAAAGGCTTTATGCATGTTGCTACAGTAATACATCTGCTTTTCCTACTGTATATGCCCTTGCAGATGAAGGTAGTGATCACTATGCTACAAGCCTGAGGCCACACTTCTCTGATTTACCTGCTGTTAAGTGATGCATTGCTGCAGTGGTAAGAAGAACTGCAGGGAATAAGATTTGTTTGTTGTGATTTCTTATCTGTGTTTGTAGCTGCAGAAATTAAGAGCATCTAATAAAGCAATAAAGCAAGTACTGTGTGTGTGTGTGTGCGCGCTTCACTGCCTTGTATATATGCATATCTGCATGTTTCACAGAAGAATTTTTGATCATCCTTGACTTGCTGACAGCCTCCTTTCAGATGAACTCGTGTTGTGATTACCAACCCTGACACTGCCACCAAATCCTTGATTCTAAATTTGCGTGTAGACACACGCACACACACACACAAACAGGAATTTGAAAGCAGTATGAGGCCTGATGAGTTACATCATATGCCAGTAAGTCTGTTGTTGACTGGGAACACACAGAATTTAAATCAAAGGGGGTTCAGACACCCAGTGATTAAAACACTCCCCCACCGCCAAGCGGAGCAGCAGCTGAAGAAGCAGCATGAATTTACAAGCTAGGGTAAACTTCTTCAAGTTCAGCAAGTGAGCATGAGGCATTACATTCACATGACATGACTGAGAGAGAGACATAGAGAGAAAGAGAGAGACAGATAATGGTCTGCATTTCCAGTTAGAAAACAAACATCATGAATATCACATTATTCTGTTTGCACATCACTCACAATTATGTGTGTAATGTGATATGATGTGATTTAGCTCCTGTGTATATGTGTCTTTGTTGTGTCCATGCAGGTGCACTGTAGACTAGCTATTCTTCACTGTCCGATGCATTTGCCAGGCATCATTAGCTCCAGCCTTACCAAAATGAATTAGTAGTAGTCTGCAGAGAAGTTATAGATGTTTTATTTTGGGGGGCAAACGTCTCATTTCACTGCATCATTTTAACTTTGTCCACTAAACTTCAATCTGTCTGACTAAGATTTTCAACTAACGTCATAGTCAATGCACACATATTTCTTTCCAGCACAGCACTCTAACCTCAGAGGTCAAGCTTAACAAGGTAAGGCACATGAAAGTACTGCCTCTACTGCTGCCATGTAGTACACTGAACTACAATTACAACAGACACTTTTTTATTCTCTTTGTAATGTGACAGTCCATGAGATTTTCATTTCACAGTTTAGTCCAGTCAATCTGTGGTTTGACCCAGGGAAAATTGCAATGGTAATCATTCAAGGTTTTATGTGATCCTTAGGGACATCCAAATATCATATTAAAGTATACCATTATATACTTAGTGGGTCAAGATAAATTCAGGGGTCAAAATTCAGGGCCTTCATGTCACAGTGTCACACAATGAAGTGTGTATCTCTGCTTCTGAATATGCTATTTTCATATAATTTATGTCCACACATTGGTTTTCTAGGGTGTTCTTTCACATACAACCATCAGACCTGTTCTGAATGTATATCTGCACTTTGGGGGTACCCTTACCTCAAAATGACCTTTTGAGGTATTTATTATCACTGAATTTTCTGCACATCCAAATTTGTCTTAGTAACATGTTTTCCCATGAAAACTATGATGCATATCAGCACAGACTGCAGTGTTTCCGCTAGGTTGAGTGGTTTGGCCTTGTGGTGGGGGGCTGATTAGCAGCCACACATTTCTCCGTTCTCTATTTCTCTGTTTAGTGTCATCAGCTTAGGCTAACCCACTGTTGCTAACTTTGAAGCTAACCCCCTTCATTTTCCAGCAGTTGGGGAAACAGACATGACTTTTCTTGGTCTTATCAAGCTGCAGAATTTATTTACTGACACACTGCGGTCTGTACTATACATTTACTGCCAGATTGACAACTTACTGCTAACTTTTTCCTCTGCTCCGCTCACATTCACTGTCATTTTTCTGACACTCGCTCTCTCTCACTTAACCACTCACTTGCTTATGCACTGCCCTATTCCTTAAAAGGAGCTATGCTACCTGGAGTTTCCCAGGCAACGACACAGACATCACCTAGTAAATCACAGCTTTGTATGGACAGATATGTGCAGACAGCTGCATCATGTTACACTAGGCAAGCAGCTGAGTTTTCGGACAGCATTTTAGACATGATTGTTACAGACATGTGCCCACTGTCCATGGTGGAGGATGATGGCTTTAAGGCTATGATTTCCACTTTCAATCCCTAGTACAAGCTTCCTTCAAAACTCTTCTTCATGAAAAAGATAGAGAAAAAGTATGAAGGCATCAAAGGCAAGTTGAAGAAAGCCCTGCAGGAGACTGACAGCATTGCACTCACAACTGATATTTGGGTGAACGTTGCAACAGAGGCTTATCTGGGGGTGACGTGTCACTATCTTGGGGAGGATTGGGAAAGAGTGTCCCACTGCCTGACATCGATGCCCCTTGAAGAGAGACACACAGCTGCAAATAATGCAGAGTGGATTGAGGATGTAACTGCCAAATTCGACATTCCACCAGAGAAAATCAATTCTGTTGTTCATGACAATGTTGCTAATACCGTAGCAGCAGTGAAGATCTTGCAAGAAAGGCATGGATGGGCAACAGTACGATGTGCAGGGCACACCCTCAACTTGGTTGTACAAAGCTCTCTAAAGATCCACCAAGCTATCTCCAAGTGTGTGGCTGCAGTGAGATGCCTTGTTGAACATTTTAAGAAGAGTAAACAGGCATGCACCAAGTTGAAGAAGCAAAAGCAAATGGGTGCCGAGACAAACATGCTGGTGCAAGATGTATGTACAAGCTGGAACAGCACTTATCAGATGTTGTCCAGGCTGCTAGAACAAAGATGCCCAGTGACTGCTACATTCTCTGACCCAGCAGTGACTCAGAGAGGGAAACACTACCTTGATCTCAAGCCTGAACAGTGGAACCTGATTGAGGAGCTGAGCCAGGACCTTGAGCCCTTTGAAGCAGCCACAGTGTTTCTGAGAGGACAGCAATATGTTACACTCTCTGCATTTCCACAGCTAGTACACAAACTTAAGAACAACATACAGAGTCCAGATCTTGAGACTGCACCACTGAGGTCATTCCAGGCTCATGTGACAGAACAGATCACAGCAAGATGGCAAGGACTGACAGAGTTTACACCTGAATCTCCAAACATCACCCTGCTTGCTGCTGCTCTGGAACTGTGCATGCATAGACTCTTGTTCCAAGTTTCTGACCATGTGTTTTTGCATCCTAAATGCCACAAAGCATTCCAAGAAGAAGACAGTAAAGGCTTATGTTATACCTGAGCTGTAAATGTTGAAACTTTTAGTTCTGAAAGTTAATTACTTAAAGGCAGTGTTTTTGTATTATTATTATTATTGTAGTTGTTGTTGTTGTTGTTGTTGTTGTTATTACTAATCTATTCTAATGTGTACCTTAGTTTTGATACTTTTTTTAAAAAGCAATTTGAGAGTAACTTCTTTTTATTTGTTTTTGTATCTCAGAAAATACTTTGTTTAAAACCCAGAATGTATGGCACTGAAATGTACTTAATTCATCTCAGTCAACTTTATTGTCATTATTCACAGTACAAGTACAGACAGAGAAAAAATGGGTAATGATTAAAGTTTTATTTTTGATAGAAAATATCGTTGTATGCATTGCATACAATGCATTTAAAAAATGAAATATTGATTTTTCTAAAAAAGGAAACCAATTAGTTGTTCATTTTAAGAGACTTATCTTATTTTCTCTTGTATATTTACTGTTGCTCTTTAGTTAAACAAAATTGCGTTTTATCCAATTACTCGATTAAGCTAAGGAATTTTTGGTAGAATAATTGATTACTAAAATATTCTACAGCTACAGCCCTAGCTGTGACTCTGCTCTCAAACACTCTCACACTGCCATCTAAGGAATACTACATTGCAGTATAATTACAGTTTAATTTTAAAAATTTTAATGCTCAAATTTAGCATGCAGGCTGTAGCACTGATTACTCAGGCTTAAGGTTTTTTAAAATCACACATCGCTTCTTAAATGGTCAGGAATGGTAATCTCTGTGGCTGCATCGCTTTTTGCCATTTCTGATATTGAAATGTTAGAGGTTAACATTAGCACATTAAACGTGAGACTCAGAAAACTTTATTGTTCATCAGACACAAAACTATTCCATTTTCACATGTATGTAGGCCAACGTGAGAGGGGTGAGATTTGCTAACATTAGCCAACACATTTATAAAAAGATTTCAAAAATACACATTTGAATAGTAATTTCAGCATTTGATTAGTATTAATTCTTTTACAATTTGATTTATATTTGACTTCTAAAATTCTTTCCAACAGCTCAAATTCAAACAGCAGCACATAACACTGGTTGGTGACTAGCTAGCAAACATTAGCTAACCGCTAGCTAACATAAAGAGTGACCTAAGCAGCAAAAATGAAGACTGGTGTTATCACAGATACACATATGTCTCAGGAACAAATTATACCCTTTTTAGCAGATACAACCATAGGAGCAGTGTAGCACACACTTTGAGTAGAAAATTTGGCAAAAAAATGTGGTGTTGGGCTAGTAGTACACCAAATACAGGTATAAGACATTAGAATATCCTCTGAAAAACTGTTTTATTGGAAAGATTGACCTCAAAAACTTAGGAAAATACATTAAGTATGTTGGATAGGTGTACAAAGACCCTCCAATATTAACACCATTTTATTCAGACCACATCACTTTAAAATGTTGAAATGTTACTTTTGACCTTGAAAAAAAGTATGCTCCACTAAATCTGTGAAGGTATATTTTTAATATATGATGTAGGAGGGTATTAGGAACAATAAAAACTATGAAACATTACTATTGCAATTTCACCTGGGTTGGGCCCTTTTTTGGGTTAGATTGACTGGACAAGTTGGAAGTAGCCAGAAAAACAACACTAAAATCTCACAGATAAAACATGAGATTTGATTATGAATTGATTATGAATCGAAAGTGTGAAGCTTAAGCCATTGCGTGCTCAAAATCTTCTATGAACAGAGAACGTAACTGTATTCATACATTCCTAAAATCCTCCAAACAAGTCTGGAAAGTTTTGAATCATATGTCTTTATGGGTGTCTATATAACTATGAAGTTGATGGATAGAGAGGAAATATCAACCTTAACAATAATTTGTTGCAGTAAATAAAATTGTTGTCTAATGACTGGGGTGCATGAAAAGATTGTGAAGTAACTCAGGTCATTTGTGAATATAGATATTATGATTTGGTAAAATAAAAGAAATGCATATTGTGTATATTATGGCATGCCATCCATGAAATTGTGAGAAAACTGAATGGAAAAGTTGAGAATATGTTATGAATATTGAATAAAACTCTGAATATATGGTATGAAACTCTACATATATGGACTAAAAGTCTGCATATATGGACCAAAAGTTTCAATATCCTGAATAAAAGTCTGCATATATGGAATGAAAGTCTGAATATATGGAACAAAAGTTTTAATATATGGAATAAAAGTCTGAATATATGGAATGAAATTTTAATATATGGAATGAAAGTAGCTGTTGCAAATACATAGTATATAGAATAAAAACTTGCACTTTAAAAACACTCAATGACTCACTTATTTATAAGCACTGAGCTTTAGCAAATATGTTTCATTTGATATCCTCAGATTTTCATTCAATAGAGCCAGACTGACATTCCATATTCTCAAGTTTTCCATTTGTCCATTCAATTACAAGTACTTCAAAATTACACTAGTAGAGTGTGAGTTAAATTCCACCTCTGTCGATTTTCTCAAGTTTTCAGTATCTCTATATAAACGTAGAATTTGTGTTGTCAAGTTGATGAATATGTTCTCTCCGTCTGCTTGTGTTGCATGCCTGTTCACAAGCCACACTGAGGACACTAAATTGAGATCTCTCAGCCTTTGCACATAAGCAAAGAGTCAATCTGTCCCTGTGGTCAAGCATGTGACAAAAAAAAACATTGATATGGAAATGACCAAAGCTCCTGTTCTCAGGATGTTATAGCTAATTGTGGTGTTGCTTGTAGCATGCAGTGAAATGGATTCATCTCTTTGCAAAATGCTGCCAAAATGATTTTAACAATCCTTGTGTGATTCCAATTTTTCTCTCAGCATGTGTGGAAAACCAATAACAGCCACCCAAAGAGACACAAAGAGAAAAAAATTTACCTCTGATTATAGATGGAAACTGACTGGGTGACAATCATGCTCTGAAATTTAAAAAAAAAACAAACAAAAACAAAACATAAAACAAAGGAGCTGCACTGAACACACATTTCCTTCTTCTTTCCTATGGAGCAGCTTTTAACTCGTCTCCTCGGACATGAGAGACACATTTTTGTCTTTCCATTAGTTCATCATTTTGCAGCTCTTAAAGTGTCAGGCAAATAAAGTTAAAGAGCTAAAAGGCTGATGGTGAAAACACTCACATATCCCCGCACACATGGTTCAGCCTGTGTAGAAAAAGAGCAACAAAGTGAAACAGAGGGTGACCGTAAGGGTGTAAGTCAGACTCTATCAACTACATCCAAGGCTTTTATGGGGAAGGGACAACCTTACAGTAACTATCACTTCATCCACTCTCTGTGCAGCAAAGTAGAAGTTCAAAATGATCCCATAACACCGAAGCCCCAGGACTGAGGTAATTCAAACATGTTGTACATCACCACCCAACTGTGTCCTTGAGAAAATGACTGAATACATCTGTCCTCATTCACTGCTGAGTGTCTGGATGAAAGTGCCAACAGAATCCCTAAACCGAACACTCAGGTGATGTCACAGAGACTGAGAAGAAGAAACAAATACAGGTGGTCGGAAAGAACAGTGGTTCCAAGAATGGCTGCCATTGCACCCTTCCATTTGATAATTATATATTTTCAACAACAGTTCACTACATAAAAAGACAAGGTGACATTTACATTAGCTACATTTTACACTATATTTTCAAACAACATCATAGCAGAAAAAATAAGCATCAAAATGACCATAAAAACCCTATTAATAGGGTTATGTCACTGCTAAGACACAGCTCTTGGTTACCAGTTGTCATAGTTTTTCTGGTGGACAACAGTCCAAAAAAGCTACTGTCAAAGCAAGCTAAAAAAGCCAAGCTGATACATCTTAGCCAAACCTGAGCGATGAGCTAAAATCTGACTTTACACTGAAAGTTATGGTGCTCAACGTTGAGAGAAGATGCCAACTTCCCCACACTGGAATGCTTCAAAACCACCAGATGCAATGCAAGCGACAAAAAGAATTAAATGAAAAACAGAATGATGTCATATGTTTGACTGTTTTTTCCTTGAACAAGAGTCTACAGCTGTGCTAGCAACCAACAGCTCTGCGAGGCTGTGCGGGCACAGCTAAATGTGACCATCAGCATGCTAACGTTCTCACAGTGATAATGCTAACATGCTGATGTTTAGCAGGTAAAATGTTTATCATGGTCACCATCTTAATTTAGTGTGTTAGTATGATAACAGTTGCTAATTAGCACTAAACAAAGTACAGCTGACGCTGATGAGAATGTCATTGGTTTTGCAGGTATTTGGTCATAAACCAAAGTATTGGACAAGACTAAAAAAAAAAAACGAGGATGGTGTTAGATGAAAAGTTAAGGGACCATCAAAGTCAACATCTCTGAGACATTTCACCTAAAATCTGATCAGGGTCACCAGGCAGTAGGATTCATCATGAGAGAACCATAAATGTCTGTACAAAGATTCATGACAATCCATCTCACAGATTTCAGTCTGGACCATGCCATAAAAAAAGACTGAAGGGATGCTGTGGTTTTAAAAAGTATAGGCAACAGAAAGTGTCAGAGAACGAAACAGAAATATGAAAAGATAAAAAGACAGAAATCAGAGTGTATTTGAAGGTGTATGATGAAATCCCATTTCCTACCCATCATGTAGATTTTGTTTCCTTTTACGAAGGGTGTGGCTCCGTACCGCGGCGTGGGTATGGACGCCATTGGCTGCCATTGGTCTTTCTCTGCCTCATAAACCCTGACCAGGGCCTGTGGCGTGGTGTCTGCTCCCATACCCCCCAGTGCATACACCTTCCCATCTGCAGAGAGACACACAAGATGGAAACACTCTTTTAAACAGTTTATTATCATTATACTCTCTTGAAATAATAATGTGGTCAATAGACAGTTGCTCTCAAGCTTGTTGTCAGGTTAATAAGAGGTGAACTGAGGTAAAAAAGAGAGAAAGTGATGCATCACAGTGCACTTTCCCCCTGCCATTTCTGGTCCAGCTGTCATGTCCACTATCTGTCTCATCTGTCTACAGTCATATAAACAATCTACAATATTTATGCCTCAGTCTGAGAAACTTCCAGATAACCCCAAAATCACTCTCTCTCTTTTTTTTTTTTTACAAGGACACATGCAAACATCCCCAACTACTGCGGTGTCATTAGAATATACAGAGCAGGAATGAATAGTGTGAGGAAAAGTGTTGAGCAAGCAAACATGATGCTGCTAAAATACCGCAGGGGGAGAAAAAAAAGATGGAGGGGGGAACTGAAAGTGAAGGAAAGAGGGAGAGAAGAAAATAAGAGGAGAGGAGTGGAGAGTAAGTAGCAGTGTTGCAGATTAACAGCCCATTAGCACTGTGAAAGTTGTGACAACTTAAATCTGAAAGAGAGAGAGGGAAACTGAGAGACACGAAGGGAGAGGAGGAAGAGAGGGAGAGGGTGAGCATCTCAGTCACCCAGACAGATGACACATCCACAGAGCTGTGGCTTAAATTGTGAAGAATAAAGCAATAATAAATCTGTCACTCGGAATACAGCTCAACACAAGTGTGATCACTACGCAGTTCAGCAGTTATGACTGAGTAAATCCTATTTTACTGTTGTACATAAAATAAGTGGCACAGCAAGGAGACTTTCAATGCAGAAAGCTTGTCACAATGCACACATGTGGAGAGGTGGGTCGAGGCAGGAATGGAGGAAATTATATAAAGTATATCTCCTCAGCTCCTAAAACCTTTTATTCTCCAGATCACCTGAGAGCTCAGTGAGCTGAGCAGACCTCTCACACTGTAACTGCAAAGGGCCACACTTACCACAAATTTGTAACTGCTGTAATGAGAAATGTGGATGGTTCTGTAATGAGCTTTCTATAAATAGTAACTTTTAAATTGTAAATCCCATTCTATTAAGCCTGGTTTGTATTTTCACCAGTGTGGCATCATAGTCACTGTAATGACTTTAAATTTTTTTATTTAAACAATATAAAGTCTTAAATTTGAATTAAATTAAATTAAATTAAATTAAATTAAATTTAGCAGAGCGACAGTATTTTGGAAGAGCTCAGAGCTCAACACTCAGTCACCATAGTTGCGTGTAGAGAAGAAGTGTGAAAATACATTTTGGGTTGCTTTTATAGAAGCATATCTGATCTGTCAGACACGTGTGAGACGGTCGAATGAAAAATATGACTGAAACGTTTTCTGTGTAGACACATGCGTTGGAGTCTATAGCCACGCTAGCCCCCCCCCCCCCCCACAAAAAAAAAGGTCAAATATGTGCTTGCATGTATTTACTGAGTCTACCCTCACACAGGATTTGGGTTCACTGTGTGTCAAGACACCATGAGGCTTTTGCTCCATCCAACTTTCAATGAAAACTACTACTTTTCCCTCCAAGAGCACCTGTGGCTTTATGCAACATCATCATTCTTTTCGTCTCTCCAAAGTATCAAACAAATTGAAATTTCAACCCTTTTTGCCACTACATGAAAAGTCAGGGGATCACAAAAGTTCACAAACACCATGAATGTCTGCACCAAGTGAAACGCATCACAAATGACAACCTTCTGGTGTTGCTAGAGGAAAAGTCAGAGTATCACCAAATTCATTAGGATTCATCCTCTGGGCACCATGATTATTTGTACCTAAGTTCATTGTAAACCTTTTACCAGTTGATGTGATATTACAGTCTGGATCAAAGTGGTGGACCTGCCAACCAGCTGACACTGCCGTCCCTACAGCCAACCTGCTAGCATGACTCTAAAACCCTTTTATATACTGAATATAGTTATATATTAGAAGGATTTTGTAGCTTATTGGTGTTGTGCTTCATTCCAAGCAATGAAGAAGACAGCTATAGTGAGAAAGGCATCATTATAATTTTATAGGTGTCATTCTAAATGTCAGTGGGTCTTAACAAGTATATAACGTAATTATTACTCTGTTAAAGTTGCGTTACACAACATATGATCAAATTAAGGGTTATAAGGAAATGATGAGGTGAATAACAGGGAATGGGAGCCTCTCGTGTGTATGTGTGTGTGTGTGTGTCTGCATCACAGTGATGGGCAGCAATGTCGGCAAAGAAGTATTTTGAATGGACCTGAGTTATTTTTTTTATCTTCTATTAACTACCTTTCAAGTCATTTTCATTATTTTGCACTTCACAGCTTGTCTGATGAACAAATCTGAACAATGAGAAATTATTTCACTGTTGGTGTGAAATTTGAAAGCATGTTGCAGTTCTGGCCACACCCCAATCAGTGATGTCACAGCATGTGTTTTGCCTCTGACAGTGGATGGTAACACCTGCTACAACATCAACAATAAACTGATGCACTGACACCGGAGAAATAAGGTGAAACTCTCTCCCTCACTCTGTGTGTGTCAAAGGGAAAATAGAAAAGAGCTTTGTGTATGTGTGTACCTGTTTAATGCATATGTCACATGCAGGATGTGTCTCTGCATGTAAATCAATTCAAAGTGGCACAAAGAAAATAACCGTCAAAACGTCTGTCAGACTAAATTGCTTTTACTTGAGCTTTTACACTTCCAAAAGCTCCTTTGTCACAGTAGTATGACAATCATTTCCATGTACAATGAAATAAGAGCCTGTTTTCACTGAGATTAAATGTGGAAAAAGAAAAAAAAAATCTAAAAAAAAATAAATCATTTACATGCCCAGAGGAGAACTTGGATATCTAAAGTTTCCTTTTATGTGCCTTCTCTGGGGAAAGCTCAGCTTTTATCAGACATTAAATCGAGAGATGTGCCATATTCCAAGACTTTTATCATACATTTGACCAGCTATATTCAGGGAAGAGACAGAATACATTATATAACTCAGTAGCACTGTGCATCATTTTCATTCACATAGTTCATTTTCTCAGCTCATCTCCTCTACAGTATATCAACCCAAGCTTTTCACCCACTCTTTGCCAGATCATTGTCTCTACTACTGTGGTAGTTTACGTCTCCGGAGCTTACTCTGTGTATTTTAAGAACTATCCCTCATGCTCTGTTTAAGCCTGTGATTAATATGTTTATTTTGTGTACCTAAGGATCATCTCCAGCCTGCCTTCCTGCTGGCCAACTGACCTGCCTACCCGCTTGCCAGCTCCCCTGCCATACCCACACTACCTCTGCTAGCCACGCTGCCACTTGCCATTTCTCACCAACCCCCTGCTTGCTCCAGCCACATTACCACCGCCACTCCATCCCCACTCAATTCACCTGATATAAACCTTCTAAACTTCATCAGCTTCCTTGTCTGTGTCCAGCACTGGGTCTGCTAACACAAGACCTTAACATCATGATCAAAAGAAACCACCATCGAGTGCAATTAAAATGACTAGAAATCTGCTCAAGTAAGTAAAACATTTGCATTGTAGTTTCCATCTAATGATCAGAGTTGACTTTCTGATGGAGGAGGTTGCAGCTGACAGAACATGATTTTGGATTTGGTGGAAAAAAAAAAGGATTGTCTTTTGGAGAATCAGGTGGCTGATTTGGAGCAGTACACACGGATAACGACATCATACTCACTGGGTTGGAGACTAAACTCCAGTCACCCCCGGACGATGTTGAAAGGCAGAGAATTCAGCAAGCCAGACTCAAACTCTGTGGGGCAACAGGTGACTGCTTTCCTGCAGTCTAAGGGAACTGAAGTGGACAGTAACAAAGTCGAGGCAAGTAACCCTCTCCCTTGGAGAAACAAGCCAGCCATAATAATAAGGTTTGCGAACAGAAAGTATAAAACTGCACTGCTAAGCAAGTAAAAAAGCTGAAGGGATCAGAGGTCTGCTTAAATGAACACTTGACAAAAAGGTATGCGGACATCGCCAGAAAGGCTTGCTTCCTGCAAAAGCAGAGGAAGATCCGATCAACATGGACAGCAAACTGCAAAGTGTTTATAAAAACTGAACAGAACTCCAAAAGAGGCTATAAAGTGCTGGTCGTCAGAGACATGGGGCTAACTAAAGAAGGAAATAAATCTGCACAGCTTCTAGCTGCTGCCAGCAGCAGGATCAGCATCTTGGAGAGCTGATCAAGTCCTGATAACTGTGTTGATGATTCTTTACATGATTAAAATTAATGATTTAATTTTTGAACAATATTTAACAAATATTCTTTAACATTTTTGAGATTACAGTGATACAGCTTTCCATACTTTCAGCAATTAAAACCCCACTGATTTGACCTGTTACTCCATGACTGAACAAAACGATTTTAAAGAAACCAAAAGTGTAATTAAAAAAATAAACCTTTTCAAAAACCAAACGAAGATAAATTTGCAACAAATTAATGAACAGGATCTTAAACTGGTGG
This sequence comes from Thunnus albacares, assembly GCF_914725855.1. NCBI lineage: Eukaryota > Metazoa > Chordata > Actinopteri > Scombriformes > Scombridae > Thunnus > Thunnus albacares. Next base: position 6,340,756 of record NC_058110.1, on the reverse strand, counting down.
TCTGTGGCTGATCACGGGAGGGTCCAGGGGCAGCAGGGGCCAGTGTGCTCGTTATGGATCGTGCGCTTTCCCTTTGCGCACGAGCAGATCCGTTGCCTCTGCAGAGAAGCGCTCCTTCTTACTACTTGGCAAATGCGCCATCATAATAGCAATCTGCCAAGGTGCAAGCACACCTGGCTCTTAAAGGGAATGGGAGATGACACTGTGATTGGTTTATTGCATGTTACACCGAAAACACACCCATGATTAATTAGGAGACTATGGACAACCCACTTGGAACCATGCGCCTGGCGCATCGACCATTTTTCTGCCATTAAAATAGCAAAAGTGGATTAGGACACACCCTAAATGCAATTGCGCCATGCCCTTCAGACCGTGCGTTTTAGATCGTTAAATTAGGGCCCATGGAGGAATTGGACAAATAGGAGCGAGGCCAAAAGAACAACACAATAAGGTAATGAATAAACTCAGAGTGACTAAATAAACACACTACATAACCATGAGCATACATAACTAAGTCCTGACAGAAGTCGTTCATCTCTGTCTGGAGATAAGGATGAACAGCAAATATCAAAGATTGCAGAAATGGGATTGAAAACTTTCATATATACAGAACATAAATCACAAGATATGAAAAATGATATTGATCCGGAAAATAATTTCTTTGACAATATCAACAACAGCTGCTGTTATTACACAGATGATCAGTTTAATGTGATGGTTAAGTCAGATCATAAAACCATTCAACATAATAGCTATATCAGAGACCTGAATCAGCCCTGTGAAGGACTTGAAGGAGTTGAATGGACATGAACTAACTTATATGAACAGAAAACACAAGAATGGAGGGAGCGTGGCTTTGTACATAGATAAAAGCTTCAATTCTAAGGTGGTGGAAAGCATGACAAAAGCTGTTGATGGCCTGCTAGAAAGTATTACAATAGAAATCTGTATGGAAAAAAAGAAAAATGTAATTGTAAGCTGTGTATATATATGAACACCTGGATCTTATACTGAAATATTTAAAGATTGTATGGAAAAAAATGTTTGCAAAAACAATTCAAAAGGTTATATTAGTATGTAGGAATTTCAATGTAGGCCTGCATCTGAGTTACTGTGTGGAGGTGTGGGGTAACACCTAGCACCCTATTAACATTATGCATACTGCAAATAAGAGCCATAAGGATAGTAAACAATGTAGGATATAGTGAGGACACCAACATGCTGTTTTTGAAGTCATACATCTTAAAGTTTATGGATCTGGTAGAATTTAACACAGCACAAATAATGTATAAAGCAATAAATAATCCACTACCAGGTTATATACAAAAAAAGTTCTTCAACAGAGAGGGTGGTTATAAGTTGAGAGGAAAGTTTAATTTAAAGAAACTCTGTGTTGGCACCACTATGAAGGGTATGTGTATTTCAATCTGTGGGGTGAATTTGTGGAATGGTCTGGATGTGGAACTAAAACAAAGTACAAACATAAATCAGTCCAAGAGGATAAACAGAAAACAAAAAAAAATGTAAGAGGTATATGGATGAGGAAGTATGTGGATAGTTGTTTTATAAATTGTATATATGAGTTTATGGATGAGTAGTTATGAAAGGGGTGGGAATTAATAAGTGTATACTTCTGCCAACTCCTTTTTGAACATGTAATATTTAATTTGTGTTGTTTATGAAAATTTGTTTATTGAGTTGTATTGGCTATTTCATTTCATTGTCATTCTTGTTTTGTTTTTACATTTTACATCTTCAAAATAAAATGGACTAACTTATTAATTAACAGTGGGTGACAGAGCTCAATGTGCTGCAACTTTAGAAAAACACAAAAAAGACAAGTATATGTAAGAGAAAATCTTCAGCCTTTGACAACACATACTGCATGTCACATATGACTACTAAAAAAAAAAACATGCAAATACAGAAACTCTGCAAGATATACAGATACCCAAACCACCTCAACTGATGTGATCTTCTATGAAAGGCATATTTGTTTAAATTCCACTGTGGATGCAGAAATTACTTTCACAATCTCAATTTCCTCACTTAAAATCTCTCTGAACAGTGTCCCCTGACTGTACAGCTGCCAAAAAGAGAGGAGGTTGATCACAAATACTGAGTCCCCCTCAGTTGTATAGCTTTACTAGCAGCAGCGAGTAATTAGTGGATTTTTTTGCCCCGTGGTTTGGTTCTTTTTGGCCTCTTTTATTGGTTGAGGTTTTTATGGCTGTATGCAGCCTGTGAGGAAGCCTGCAGACATTACTCAGGGCTGAAAAGAGCACGTCCACCTCCTGTGAATGTTTTTCGGGTAAAAAAAAACAAATAACAAAACTCATTTGTTTTTATTTACAGTTAATATTCTTCTAAAAAAGACTAGAATTACAGTAACATCAATCAAATATACTGTAAGGCTAAGCACAGTGGTTAGTTTAGATGTAAAGATACAATATTATGTATAATAAAGTATCCAGGTCTCTTTCAGGGAAACTAAACAATGCAATTTAAATAGCATATCTATTTTTTTGTTATCATAATATGTTATTTACTGCACTGATAAAGATTTGTAGAAATACTGGATAAATCCATCATTTGACTGTAGATGCTGGACATTCAGTGTCCACCCACACTATTACCTGTGACCTGCAGCATCTCACTGTGTGTGTGTGTGTGTGTGTGTGTGTGTGCGCGTGCGCTCGCCCAGCCTCGGTCTAATCATGCACAGTCTCCTCTAATTAAGGCAAGTGTGCTCTATTCTCTGCCCGTTACCCTGGGAGACTCCATGGCAACCACAGCATAACCTACAGACTGTTATTATAGGGTGGCTGTTTGGCAGGTTGGTGCTTGGTGAACAAAATCGTCACCATCACCACTAAAAGCCACCACTACCTGGAGCAAAGTGATGAAGAAATAAGCTGTCTGAACAAAATGTGTGAGCAACGGCCTGTACTGAACATACAAATGATCAACAACAATGATGCACAAGACTGCAAATGTGCATGTAACAGCAGACATGAAAGGCAAAGTAGATGTATGTGATTTATTACACATAAGTTATGCTTGTATGCTCTATGTTTTTGTCCCTCTTCTTTCACAGCTTCTTCACTCTCCATGACAACTGAGAAAACTCCATCCACTGAAAGAAATCTAGTCAGTGGACCTTGAATAAAAAAGATGTTCTGTCAAACTACTATTTCCCTGGTCAAGAAGACCCAACAATTCTTCATACATTTTTAAACCTAGGAGATTTGTTTGTGTGTGTGATCATACATAATTAAATATGATTTCAGCTTTGTTTTATTGTGTTCATGAATCATTTAATATTTGTTTATATATGGATGCTTCACATTAAAGGATCTTTGAGAATTTGATTCCTATTCTCGATTCAATAGTTACACTGTCAGAAAAAAAAAGTTGTAAAAAAACTCTAGAATCTTGTAAGGTTGGGGTACTCTTGGGGACTTGTGTTTCCAGTATAATTGTTGTACTTTTATGACAATTAAATGTTGAACTACAGAAACAATCTCCTGAAAACATCTTTTTTACTCTTCAATGACAAGCATGAACAGGAGAGTTTCAGACAATCATTGCATAAATGAAAAAAACCAGGAAATCTAACCACAAAAAAAGTATAAAATTACATTTAGTGACTGAACAGCAATTTTCCTTCATTAAAAAGATCTGAGATGTTTCAAAGTTTAATGTCTAGTTTAAAAAGACAGTAAAATAAAATGTCTTTTTTACAGATAATTGCCATAATGCTACCAAAACTTGCTTTAAAGGTATGATAAATTACTGTTGACTGACAGCAACGTGAAAAAGGAAGAGATAGAAAGTTGTAAAATTTGAACTGCTGTTTGGCACAGCATCTCGAGTCACAGTGTTACTGATGAAGCACATGTAACAGCACAAGGGAGAGGCGTCAGTCCATGAGTAAAATTCAATAATTAACTTCAGCCCTTTAGTCTGTCCTTTTCTTAATAATCATCAAACATTTGGCTTTGTTGTCTCCCCAAGGCAGAGCTCTCAGACCAGCTTAACATAAACCTGAAAAAAAGCAGCATGAAAGGAGTTAATTTGTTACCCGCAGCATTTCAGTTTAATTAACATTCAATTAGGTTGTGCATTCACACTGTTCAGTAAACCTGTTGTAGTGCATTACCCAGCTTACTCCATTCTAAAGATGAATAACTCATTCAGCTTGTCTCAAAAGTTAAATGTTTGTTTACTGACAACCTGTTGGCCTCTTGTATTCTTGTGAGCGTTTATATAATCTGACCAGCCATAAATCATCAGACTGGTGCTCCTATTTTTAGAGGCTTCCTGAGTCCCGAAGAGCCAGAAAGACAATGACAGCAAAGTAAAAGAGAGAACTTTTTTTTTTTAAGAGAAAGGAGAGGAGGAAGAGGGATATTTCAATCCTGTCTCCTACATAATATATTAATGTACTCCTAATCTGCTTCGCCACATACAGTGTGTTTTGGAGAAAAAGTGATGGCTGCCTGGATTACATTCATTGGCAGTTTTTCCAAAACTTTACAGGCTACTAAACACTTGGTTAAGGCAGCGAAAGATGAAAACTGTCATTAAATATTTCAAAAACTCACAAGCCCAATTTTTGGTGTTTTCCCATTATCGGGACTCAACGACCTAAAACCTGGAGCTTTGAGAAATTAGGGCAGTTCTGCCTTGCTTGACTGTCATATTTTACAAACTGGGAAAGATCAGATGTACTTCACTGAAAAGGCTACAAGTGCAGGACTTGAGAACTTGAGTCACAATCGGTTTAAGCAAAAAAATGCACTTTGCTTAAGTTTAGAGAAAGATCACAATTTTGGTCAAATGTTAATAAAGTAAACATGTCTCCTTTCATGCTTTAAGTCACTTATGACTGATTTGATATTTAAACAAGATCACAAAGATTATATTTTTCTAACCTTAACCAAGAATGAAATGAAGAATGCCTAAATCATACTAAAGTTCATCATGCTTGAAGATATTGCCAGAGTGGATATTGTAGGAAAACAAGCAAAATAAATAAAAAATGAATTACAGTGTCAAAACATATTTTCTGTTGCAGTTTAGTCACTGAAGATAAAGATAAAATATGATAAAAAAAAAAAAAAAAAGGTAAAGAAGGAGCTTTCTGAGAGAAACTAGTGAAAAAAGTTTGATGAAGTTACACAAAATGATTGGGGTTAGGCTGAAAGGGTCATGCTAACAGCTGTAAAAGTAGCACAGTACAAAACTCAACTTAACAGTTACTTAATTGCAAGTGCTTGTAATTTGTTACTTTCCACATGGCAGGGACAAAGTTGTCCAACACTCCTGTAGAGACAGCCCTCTCTGCTATTTTGATAGATGGAAGACGAACTCCCACAGCGACATTTAAAGGTCACTGCACTCTTCCTAATGCAGACCTGTCAATACCAGATCAATAAAGACCTCCTGCTGTTAGCTATAGTCACCACGCAGTATGTATGGACAGAGAAATAGAAAAAGAGAGAGATGAAAGACACAGTGAGTCAGGTTTGTTCTTTCTTTCTTTCCTTCCTGTCGTCCTTCTCTTATTCCTTGTCTTTCTTTTTTCCTTTCTTCTTGTCTTTTTCTCCTTTCTCTCTTCTTTCTCTGACAAATGTACCAAAACAGTTTCTGGAGTCAGGGAGAAGCGTGATGCAGAATGACTTGTCTACAACCACATGGTACTGCATGTTTATAGAGTAATAGACACACACTGACCCAGATGGGTCAATAGTAAGGGTATATACTGTAGCAATCACATATCACCTCTTTAGTGAGGCTAAGGGTCAATCAATAGCCCTGTCAAAACCTCCATCTCAAGACCGCTTTGAGAAAGGAAACGCTCAAAGTGTATTTATTGGCTTGAAAGAATGCAGCCGAATGTGGAGAAAAATAACAGCCGCACAAAAGAAGCAGGTTCAGTAAACTGAGTTCAGATTCACACCGGAGGCAGAACGGAGGTGAAAGCAGCTTCCTGTCAGTTGGCCAAGTTAATGGAGAGAACACAGACCTGCAGCTACAGTTTAAGTGTTGAGTCTACTTTGTCTGCAAAGACTTATCTACACAGCATGTGGACTTCACAGTAATATATAATATATATACTTAAAATCTTCTCTTAGATACAAAGTGGTCCACACCCGCCATACAAGTCAAGTACAGATATAGTAATCTGCCTTCATGTCAAAAAACACTGATTTGACCTGAAATAGTACCACCTTAACCTAAGTGTATTTCTAGTTTAAATATGGTACCAAACCTAACTAATAACAACCATATGACCATCGTCATGGTTGCTTATTTCCTGAGAGGTTTTTTTTTTTCAAGTTTTTATTATTTTAACAGCATATTTTGGCACAGCAACTTATACATTCCAGTAGTTGCTGGGAAAATTCTCTCAATCAAACAGCTGCCTCAGGGTCTTTCTGTAGGTTTCTGCCCTGTATCATCCTCTGTTATAACACCTGACGGTGTAACATTATCTACTGTAGGCTATAATATTCTCCTCTAATATCTCTGTGACTGTCACATCCCCTTGACTGCCTCTCATATTAGTCATGGAGTGCTGTGGTTTTTCACATCCAACTTCATGTCAAACCAGTTCCTCTTTATTTCTTACACAGTACAGAGCTGCTCTGATGATGTGTCGTTGGCAGCTGGATTCATATTTTTTATTGCTTCTGGTCCTTTAATACCATATACCTTTAATACCACTATACTAACACTGATAAACTTGTTTGCTGATTTCTGACAGCAGGACTTGAAGCTCTGCAATGAGAGAGGTTGGTCAAGTCAACACTCATGCACTCATATGTGCAAACTGAACAGAAATTGTGTATTGGGCTGAATATAAGATTTTTTCTCTTTTTTAAATAAAGGGGGTCCTCTTATGCTCAAGGACATAACAGTTGCGAAGGAAATAAATTCATGACCAGGGAAAATGAGTCCAAAGCATCTTCCAACGTCTTTACTGCAGAAATGGACTGCAGACTGAATTATGTGGCAAGCAGCCAAATATTACCGCTGTCACAGGCAAAAATGCGAACTGCTGGAAAAAAATAATAATTCTGATCTCTTCCAAGAGCCTGAGAGGAGAGTGTGCAGGTATGTGAATGATAGATAAGCTACACCAATGTGGGATTTACGTTCTGCTTTAATGGTATTATTTCTCCTTTACGACAGAAAAGGCTTCAAGGATGAGGACTCTCTTCTCTTTGAATTAAGTTAATCTCACATTAAGTTTCACAACAGGACGAGTGTGAAAGTGTGTTGTACTGTATCTTCAAAAAGTCTTTTTTTCCAAAAACAGGTGTTGGAAAAGTGGGGGTCATATTATCTAATCAGGAGCATAAATTCAATAATTATGTTGAGGTTTGTTTTGCCAGTGGATTGAAATGTTAAACTAAACTTCACCTTTAAACTAATATAAGGGAATTATTAGGATATCACTACTGGGATTTCTTTGGATCTCACAAATTTACTTAAGTGTTCTTTCTGATTACTATTAGGTCCAAACCAATTCACTTTTGTAACTCACACAATTAGCATCATTCAACACACTTGTTCACCAATACTGTACCACCCCTTCACTCACACATGCTGTACACACAACACACAATCACAAGCTTTCAGCTCTCAGTGTTTACGATTGTTTGGAAGTGATCAAAGGTAAGAGTGTGGGTGGACACTGAAGGTCAGGCATCAGCAAAGTCCAAAAATAGTCCAGCCTGGTTCTATAGATAGCTGTAGCATGACGTGCACAAACCTAACCGAGGGGATAATATTGACCATATAAGGTAACAACCCATGCAAGTGGCAGAATCAACTCAGATGCAGCTCTGATTATCACCAGATGCTGGACCCAAAAAGACTCTGAATGCATTAAAGTCAATAGAGACTGTCTAACCAAGAAAAATGAGAAAATGCCCAATAACTACATATGATTTTGTTCAAGTGACAAAGCCCTGTAGCAGCAGTATGAATTATGAGTGTTGGTCCTCAGGGGCAAAGGAGGAAATATTATGACTTTATGACATTATGACATTTTGAAGCAATAGACAAAACATCAAACTCTGATGTAGGAGACGGCTGTTTGTTTCCTGTCTCCTACCAACAGTCAACGTTGGTATATTTTTTTACCACGACCACAATCATTCCCCATCCTTAACCAAGTAGTTATAATTTTAACTATGACGATGAAGGTCAAGGATGATAATTATTATTTTCTGTACATTATCTATGCTTTATCATGTATCCTCAAGATGTGTAGCTATTAATAAATGTTTTCATTTATCCTGAAAGTGTTTGGTTGTTTCTTTGAGCTGCAGCAAACAGGTCACTGTTTGGGACAAGAACTTACAATCATGAGACTGATTCATTGATTAAATCGAACAAGGGTTAGTGCTCCCTCCTGGCACTAACAAATCCTAACCAAAAAGGAGGTGGTGCCCCAAATAACGAGGTAATTCATTAATAAAGTATTAACACTCCTACAGTATGCTTGGTAATTCAATTGTAAATGTTTGGATATTTTATGGACCAGGTGTTAATCTCCTGTGGGATAATTGGTTATCAAATACTAATCAATGTCTCTTAGTAGGTTGGCTGGTTGGTAGGTAGGTAGGCAGGCTGATATAAAGGAGGAGGTTGGAGTTCCTGAGTTTTTTTCAGTTGTAGTCATACCTTGAAACAGAGACAAGCCAGTGTGGAGAGCTGCGAGGGCCCAAGAGTTAAAGTGGCACTGCCTAGTGCAGAGCTGAGCCTTTTCTTTGTTTTTCACAGTTTTTGCATTTAGTTATTTCTTCTATTTTTTTATTTATTTTTGGTACTGTTTTTCTTCAGTTATTTTTTTGCCAGGCCTGCACTGTACATATGCTGCTGCACAGGATTGTTGGTTTCCACTGGTAAATAAATGCCCCTGGACTGCCATCACTGGATTTTGTCTCAGTTTTTGAGCCTTAGCCACTGAGCCAACCTAGCACTCCTTCTCCCACTTGTTCTTCTTTTTCTTCCTCAATCCGAGGAAGTGGCAGATTCTTTTCCACAGTGAACGCCTTTTTTTCTCTGGGAACCTTCTCCTCTGAGATTTCAGCCTCTGGCAGGAGTTGGAGGGACTGTAAGACAGCAAGGGAATCCTCCTCCTGCTCTTTCAGCTTTCTTTCTCAGCTGTGAGTTTAGTGGGAAGCTAAAGGTTGGTGGAGGTCTGTTCCTTGATTTTTACCTGCAGGTCATCCAACTGCTGCTCCATCATTGGACAGAGGGCCTCCTGCTCACACCTCTTCCTAACTGGATGCGATGCAAAAGAGCAAACAGGAGATTGTTTCATTTTTTCCCAATGAAGATGTCCTAACCTGCTCCATGCATCAGCAAACAATGTATCACCTGCTTGAAAAACTGCTCGCTCTGGCTCTATTTTTCCAAAGTTTCGCGCACTTGCCCCACCTTCAACCTACTTTCATTGATCAAAATTGAGGCTGATGTCCTTGATGTTTCTGTTTCCCTCCAGTCAGCAATCATCATGGATGAAGAGCACATCTTGTATAATCCACAGTATCCTCTTTATAAGGATATCATCAGAAAAAATCAGGTTTGGAAAGAAAATCGGGGAGCTGTTGGGAGTTACACATAAACTATCCTCCAACTATATAGAAACAAGGCTGAGCCTCTTGGCCTCACTCACCTTTTCAGCATGAGGCCTTATCTCCAGCTCAAGTTGTTGTTGATGGTGTTTCTCTCTTGCTGTGTCCCTCTTCTGGGAGTCTCTCTTTCTGGAGCTTGTTGGTTAAACACTCTTTCACTGTTTCCACAGAAACTTTCACTGTTTCCACAGAAACTTGTTTACTTTCGTCTCCATCTCAAGTTGTTCACAATGGGCGAACAACCCTCTACCTCCCACCCTACCCAAAAGTGCTGTGAGTGCCTAAACCATAAAAAAGTCAATCATTCTTTTAGTTAAGAGTGGATATTGTCAGAAAAACAATGAAAATATGCTGTCATTTAATGTTTTGCAGAAAAATTCTGTATAAACATTTTGAGACATGACCTTCACCAACCTTTAGATATGTTGATTAAAAATGTTTGCTATTATGTTGATTTCACAGTTTCTCTCAAAACATATTTTCTGTACCAGTGCAAGTATATAAAAGTAATTTCTAGGAGACAGAGCTTCAGTCTTCTGGCCGTCTCTTCCTGGTGCTCGTTGTTAAGTCATCCACTTGTTTCAACAGAGACTCGTTTCTTTCATCTCTGTCTCCAGCCTGGTGGAGAGCTCATTAACCTTTTCCTCCTGACAGGTACTGCACTCTGGAGGTGAGCTTTCAGCACCTCTACCTGTGTGCCAAGAGCCTTGTTTTCTATCTCAGCTGCTGGGCATCAGTGGGGTCCAGGGCTGATGGATTCAATCTCAAAGTCATATTCTTGTCACACTCTGTGTCTGATGAACAATTTGTGTAACTCATTGAAAGGTGAATTGAAATGATTTTGCCTGACTGTATGGCTCATGTTAATGCTGCACTTGCCAGCTCCATTGTAGAGATGAGGACTCGAGCAAAATGAGGTATATCAGGGGAGGCTATGTGAGCCTCGTAACATTTTCCAAATAAACATTCACGTATGTATCTTTTCAAACATTTATCTCTGAGCCTGACCAAACGTAAATATGGAAAGTAGCCACCTGGAATAGCTGTTATAGCTATCAGGGGCAACTTGCCAGATTTACTTTTGTAGTCATGATACTCTTGTGTCTCCTGTTTTTGCTGGGCTGTGACATGATTAGTGTGCGATACAGAGTAGGATCATTGACTGTATATAAATATGGACGGTGTGACAGCTCCCTAGAAATGAAGTCAAAATATCCTGATTGCTCCCTGGTGGCTGGCTGCAGTATAGGTTATAAGTCCTGTCCCCTACATGTTAGCAGATGGGGCATAAGCCAAACTAAAAAATCAAAGTACACATCAAATAAATTTTTCCCAAAGATTTTTTCTGTCAGTTTAGGTAGTTCTTATTACCCTGATTTTTGACATGCAATACACGTTATTTGGATAAACTGACCACATATTTGGAATCTCAATGGTTACTTTCTCACCTGAAAAAATACTCATACTTAATAAAGTGGCATATTAACAGTCCTCCTATGAAAATTACAACAGCTTTTAGCTATGCATACCCAGTATGCCTTGCTGTCTGATGAAGATACCCGAGAGCTGAGCACCCGTCAGGATGTATCAGGATGCCGAACATGATGTAATTTCCCCAGCAAATCTGAGGGGAAACCAATCATTGCTGGTTGACATAAAACACATCACTACTGGTGCACCAGCACAGGAATGTCATATGAGACACCAGATTTTTAAAACATATACTGTGAATATTTATCTGGCAGTGATAAGCACCGCCAGCATGTTCAACACACAATCTTGCAGCACAAAATCTTTTCTTACAACCTTACACATTACTTGCATCCACTGACATTTAGGTGTCTCCTTAAAAATAAATAATTTATATGACAGTATTACACCTGCTGCACTCTTAAAATAGTCACAATGCCACAAAGGCAGGGATTCAAAATCATAATTAGAGTTTCCGCCTGTGGCACCCGGGCTCGTTAAGCTTTTGACTACTCTTGTTATGTGGGGACCTGGCAGCAGTGAACCTGTGTCCTCTTTACACTTCAAACTGTATTTTAGGAAATCAGGCACTCAGGAAATTAGCTTTTGATTTGAAGCCCAGGTAAAAAAAAAAGTAGTCTATTTGTAGTTCAGGGTGTGACTGAGTAGAGATCATACAGTATTAGGCTTGACAGGAATCAAAGAGTGCTAGCGGGTACAGGCTGTGTTAATTACTGCTACTGTGACAGAGATAGAGACTGCAAACGCCCAATGCAAGAACTGTGCTTGCAGTTCAGTAATTACTTAATTTAAAGCATAAAACCAGCGTTTTACGTCTGATTGAAGTTAATGTCTGAGACAATGCTGGTTCCATGTACAGCGTTCTAGGCACAGAGTAGAATTAATGCCTTCAAGATATGTTTCCCACTGGAGCTGCAATCATATATACTCACAGCACTGTAGGGAGCATACAGTACTACTGCACTGTGTTAAAGGATGATCGAACACTGCCTTCCCAGTGCATTTTAAATGAACCATTACCTACTGAAAAACGCTTCAAATCACAGCATTCCATTGGAAAATGCCATCACTAATTCGCAGCAATTTTTAGCACAAGATAAAAGCGTGTAATGATTCCTCTGCGTCTATTCTAATCTGTCACAAGTGGCCACAAATGTAAAACTCATTTCAACTTCAGTATCCAATAAGAGCCGATCACTTCAACAGTAAAACATCATCTACTGTAGATAATGAGACATGATGCTGTTAGGCTTATCAAATGATGACAATAAGGCCTTTAAAAATTATTTCCCACTTTCCAATAGATTCTTCTCCTTTCATATACTTTTTCAATTTTATATTCATCTTCTTTATTTCTATCCTTGGGTTGTTTTCTTAATCGTGTCAATATTATTTTATGGCATCCAGTCTGTCTAATGTAAGTTCAAATACAGGCACCATCCAGACTTTGGGCATTTTTACATCTATATTTATTTGCTCTGCACAGTTGGAATCAGTGGTGAACTTGGTAAACTTTTTCCCCTTAGTTCAGTTTCTTTCCACAAGTGAAAACATTCATTCCGCTCATTGGTCAGTTGTGTCTGGCGTAGGAGTAAGAACATAAACGCAGGAAGAAGGTCAATCAAGAAGGCAATGTACTTTGTTCATTCCCCAGCTACCAGCTAGCAACTGCTGACTTTGCTCATCTGCATCTCAGCATGCAAGGCACCCCTGGCTACAAGAGCTCGAACTCGCAGAGTAGGCTTAGTAGTTGCAGAGTAGGTCAGACTGAGGTCAGATCACAATCGTACCACAATTGAACCATTTGAATCTATCCATCTATCTATAAATGTAAAGCTCATGGTTGAACTATAGGATCACCAAAGTCATTAAAATGTCTGTAGAATGTGTGCTAATCCATCTGGGAAATGTTGAGATATTTTACTGGATAAGTGAAAACTTTGACCTGCTGGTTGCTGTATGTAGATTGAAAGCCAAGGGGTCACCAAGATTCACAGGCTCAATAAACGTCTGTACAAAAGTTCATGGCAATCCAAATCCATCTGATAGGTGTTGAGATATTTCAGTCTGGACCAAAGTGGTGGACTTAACTGACTGACAAACTAAATAATAGCTTTATATATATACTGGTAACATGGCTAAAAAGGCAGAACCTCTCGACAAATGGTTCCTAGTTTCAAAACAATGGTGTCAATGTTTAAGTGTAATTGTGCAAAACCAAGCTGTTCTGTTTAATTTCACAAGCTTATTTTCTGTGCCTGACCGAAGCCAGGTCCTAGTAACTGAACGAAAATTGGTTAAAAGGAGAAAGATTGTATTGGACAAGATCAACAATGTTACAGTTGAGCAAAGAAAAAAAAAAAACAAGATAAAGAAGGGAACTTGCAGACAGGCAGCATGGGACTTTCAGAAATGAAAAAGAAAGCACAAAGCACTAAAAAGGAAAATAAAATTTAAACTGTCACTACCTATATGTTTCTAAACTAAGACTGCTGTGCTATGTGAAAACTTTGTCTTGAACCATGCACTGAGTATACAAAAGTTTAAAGTCAATTATTCTAATTGATTTTAAACCCACTTTAAATTCACAATGAAGCATCAGAAACAAACATCGATCTCAGCTGACAAGTGATAAAGTGCTGTTTGTCAAGGAAAAAATTGCTTTTTATTGACATCTGGCAGCCTCTCCTCTCCACAGATCCATCTACAGTATCCAGGACATCCAGTTTCAATTAGCTTTGCTCGGAATAGGGGGAGACTAGAAAACTCGAGGAAAGTGAACAAGTTGTAAGCAGCTGCAATAATACTTTCTCATATTTTTAGGTCCCCTAACACAACTGCTGACATTGCTAAATTTATATTTTTGTCTGCTGATGTCAACTTGCCCACAAATGGAGCATATCATGTAGCTTGTAGTGGCCTTGATTATGCTAATGACCAAATCTCATAAACACACATCTATTCATGAACAGGCGGCATTCATCAAGTTGAAACAAGCAATTTACGACAAATTTGCTGAATTTGGCACTAAGATGAGCAATCCTCATGTTAAATAGTAAGGGTTTTAGGATGAAAATTAGAAATGTTGTGGCCCAGTGTCACTGTACATGTTTTTCATCTTCAGAACATTTCTCTGCACATGCTGCTATCACACATCCTCATTTCATTAAAATCAAGTGAAACATCTGCAGCTACCTGCCTCTATACACACTGCCAAATAACATTTTCTTGCTGTTAATAACACCTAGAGAACATAGAGCTACTTCGTGGTTAAAGGATGGGTTCACAACTTTTCGAGTCTGTCTTAAAACAACAGTCAGGAGCCCAAATGAACATTGAAACAGGGTTTTCTTGCTGTAATCATTTCTCCTGTTCATACTGACCATTAGAAGATCCCTTCATAATGCACTTACAATGTGAGTGATGGGGGCCAAAATCCACAGCCCTCATTCTGTGAGTTCTGTAAACTGTATTTAAAAGTTTATGTGAAGCAAATAAGAAGCTTCGGCCATCCAAATGTCAAATAAAGTATTTATCTTTCAATGTTACAGTCTGTTTAGTGCCAAAGTCTCTCTTTTTGTTATTATACTTCCACCGCAGCTCAACAGGGAAACACTGTCTGAGGAAACACAAAGAGGGAATTTGATGCTAAAAAGACTGTAAATGTGGCAGATATCCACTTTATATGAGACCAACTCAGACTGATGAAGCTTCATATAAGCTTCAGATCAACTTTTAATGCATTTTTGCACAGAGGGAGGACTATGGATTTTGGCCCCCATCACTTACACTGAAAGGACATTTGAAGGGGATCTTTTAAATAGCCAGTATGAACAGGAGGAATGATTACAGTGAGGAAAACCTCTTTCAGTGTTTATATGGGCACCTGACTGTTTTTTTTAAGACACACTTAAAAATTGTGAGCCTATCCTTTAATTTACCACACAACCAGCACAAACAGGTACATGGTTGAGCAAAATTATATTCCACACTTTATGGGATGTTCACTTGAGGAGGATATGAAACTGTTTGAGAAGCCTTTGTGAGTGAATCCCAACATGCTTATTCGTGTGTGTACATGAGTGAGAGGGTATACATACATGTCAATAAGACACAGTGTGTGTATGTGTGTGTGTGTGTGATGATGACGATGATGAGATACAGAGACAAGCCAGCTGTGATGTTGTGCAGGCTTGTCCTTGTTTGTCAAACACAAGGTAGCAGACATAAACCTGATGTGACAGCTCGGTGATACACAGCACAGGCTACAGCAGTGACACATGCACATGCTCTCTAACATACACACACTCTTCATCAGTCTACGCCTGTATTGTTGCTTCCGTTAGACAAACATAATCAGACACACTCACTGCCCCCACCTCTTTCTCTCTGATGCAGACACACACATTCTCTCATTTCTGATCTGTCCCATTCAGCAGACCTGACAGCGGTGATTGTCGTGTTGTGCGAGCTGAGATGGCTGATGACAGGGTGGCGACACAGCAAGCCACGGCAACAGGCTTTGTTTCGCGCAGTTCAAACATGGTGACAAAACAACATCATTACCCATCATTCTGCGGGTGTCAACACTGGCACAAACAGGCTGTGACAACCCGTCTCCTTTGACTACACAACAAACAGCATCTATGTGTGTAAATGCATCTCTCAGGATTACTGAGATGGTTTGCAGTGTTCAACACAATGAACTGGATGGAGAAAGATATCAGATACATTAACACAGGTACACACTGACTAACACAAGTGTGGAGGCTAAACAATGTTTATTTTGAAGGGTTGGTTTTTCGAAATTTTTCTTCCAATTTTCATTTTCCATTTCAATAATTGTCTCTAGTGTTATTTATCCGTCTCTGAGATTTCTGCCGCCACTCCAGTACAATGGAGGTGAATGGAGCTGTTTCGCAGCTGCCGGCTGCAGCTGAACCAGTTTCAAAAATTGTTGTCCCCATTAGTCATTTAGACACAAAACAATGAGAAAATAGGGTCCAGGTTGAAAAATACCGAAGTTTACCTTTAATCAGTAGGCTACCGGGGAGCCCAAAATATCTGTAGAAAATCCAAAATTGCACAAGATACAAGTCCTCTTTTAGGTAAGTCGTGCATGATGACACTGAGCTCTGGTGCAGCACCTCTCAAATCAGAAGTTGCAGATTTTTCCATACAGGCCTGTCTGTCCTGCTGCAGGGATTTCATGAGCTGAGGGAGAAAGTTTCCATACAATATAAAGCACATGTGGACAACAAATAGGCCAACTGTAAGAGTGACTCATATTTATGTGTACACATTAAGCACTATTTCTGTTGCCAATATGAGCACATCTAGTGGTTGGAAAGTGTTGGATTAGAATAGTTTATTTTAAGCATTATTCCATTATTTTGAAGGTCAAGAAAACCAAACTGTCAGAGCACTGCTACATGTTTAAGTGAAGCCTATACTCCTATTGCTACATGAACGTGTAGACAGGTTGACATGGCTCATGAAATGGGTAAAGATGAGGTTACCTTTGATTTAAAATAAATGCATTCAATTTATTTTAACTTAAAAATATGTTGGTTCATTGAGGCAGTACACCTGTGATGATGAGCATGACAGCATTGGGAAAGAGAAAGATAGAGAGAGTGACAGGGCTCCTCTTACAAATAGCCTACTGATCAATAAAAAGAGAAAAAGTATTCTCACCACATGAGTGAGATGTTTAACCGCTCTCTCAACAAAATAACCTATTTCACACAAATAATAAACAGCAAGCCAATGTTTAACAAAAAGCTTCGATGCCATATTTTCATGACTATTTTGCTTCTTAATGGCACCGCCTGTATCCATGTGAAAGAGAAAAAGAGATAAAGAGCAAATGCAACCACAGACACTACTGTACATAACAGTCGTCCCACAACAAATGTCTTTACCAGTTAAAATCAAACCTACACTCTTGCCCTGATTCACATTCAGCTGCCCAGTAGTATTCTGCTATCACCCACTAAAGAGTTGTGAGTCACTGTAAGTGCCTTGCTCAAGTGCCTCTGGACAACAGTCATCAAGTAGGCGAGAATTCTGTACTTTCTCTCCCAAACTCATTCTAGTCTCTGAAAGTCCTGGGATTTGAGGCTTCAAATCACTGCCACCTCACGTTTCCTTCAAGTTCTCTCTGAGAAATTCCATGTCACACTGTAATCATTCATCTTCTGTTTTCCTCTTAAACTATGCCAAGCACCATCTTCAGCACGCTATCCAAGAGAGTCAGCATTTAGACATTTCATTCTTTTTTCAATGTGCAGTCAATGGCTTTTTAAACTTAAAAAAATCCAGAAAAACAATGACACAGACATGAGGAAAATTTGGGTTTGATTCCTCACCCCTTATCCATGGAGGTTCCTGTCAAGACATGCTAATCAGGCAAATTGTAACCTCCAAATGGCTCATAAATGTGTGAGTGACGGTGTTAGCCCTGAAACAGATTGACAACCTGTCCAAGCTATTTCTTTGCCTTCTTCCCAATGCATGCTGGCTCCAACCCTCCATGACCCTGAAAGGAACATATGGCTAAAGACAATTGCCACATAAATCAAACCAAAGTCCCTATAATATTCTCTTGGGAAAAAAAAGATACACATTTAGTTTTGCTGTTTTGCTGTTTTGCTACACCTGTACTATAGGCCCAGATGTGCTCTTGTTATTCTTCTGTGTCTGACAGTTTTGCACGTTCTTCATGTGTAATCCCTCCTAAGCTCAGTGCTAATGTAAGTTTTGATGGGATCGTTAGCTAATTTTCTGCTGAGGATTTAGTAGAAGCAACACAGCTCCACCAGTTCAGTGGAGCATAACAAGGCAGATGGCTAGGATTCTCACTAACCGCAGGAGCTCTTCCACAGCCCCCAAACCAACAGTGACACACAAAAAGCATTGCAGCATACAGTCACAGTTACATAGAAAAGGCAAGGGCTTTTTCAGGTAGGTTTGATTTTATATTGTATGTTCCTGAAGTGTGGGGAATTGTGATAGATCAAACAGATGTTAACAAGCAAATCCTGTAACTTTTAAACAAAAAAAGTTGAAAAATGTCTGTTCACAAGATATGAGAGTTTCAAGTCAGAAGTTCTTTTCTTTGATGTGGATTTGCATAAGTTAAACTGGACCTTCACTTTATTCAAATGAGGAGCAATCAGTGTAAAGTGGCTCCTGCTCGAAATTCGCAGCACTGCTACCACAATGCATACATTACATGGAAAATTAATGGGAAGCTTGCAAATGACATCCCCCTTTGGAAATGGTTGAAATGTACCATTAGACTCCAGTCTAGAAGCTGGGACAGCCAGAAGATCTTTCTCAAATGAGCCTAAGCGGCCTCATGGTAACATATGTAAATCTTTAAACATTCAGCCACAGGACATATTCAAGTTTGACCAGATAAGCATCTTCGATCAGGGGTAGAAAAAAGAGAGTTAAGATTACAGAGGCTGAGTAAATGCCAACTGCCCATCTAGCCTTCTACACCAATTTGAATTATTGTTAATTTTATCAATGAAAAATATGCAACAAAATTATCTTTCATGATGAAAAAAAGACTTAAATTAAATAAACAGTAATCTTTGAAAACAAGAATTCTGACAACATATATTAGTTTTTCTCAAAGAATGAAAACTAAATGATAATGTTAAGACCAACAAATTCACAAATTATGTAATTTTCGTTTTAATGCAAAGTCTTACTTAACAACAAGCATACCTGTGTACACACACTGTACGCTCCCGATTGGTAAATGCTGTGCAGCTAAAAATATCTCTTTCCTGTTGCACTAATTAAGTAGCATCTTGCATTTCAGTAATGTTACAGCTCGATCAGTAATGTTAGCTAACATTACCAGTGGTTTAGAAGGAGAAAAGTAACAGATTTATAGACTAAATTCATTCACAATCCTGCTGAAAAGTAGAGAAGAAGCAGCAACAAAACAGCTTTGACAAACAACGAAAACATACAGGCCAGCATGCTGACAAATATAAAACAGTAAGCTAACGTCACTTTATTAGAGGCTATGGATGCGAAGGTTATGTTAATGTTACTTTTGTGTTATCAGTCAGCATTAGAACAGGATTGATGCCCACTTTTAACCATCTAAATCTTCCTTCCTACCTTGATGTTTCCTATAGTAAATGAATATTATTGCATTAATGTTATCTGACGTAACTATTCGTCTCAAGCTAAACCCAGATGATGAACAAATGGAGAGAATACAACATCTGAATGAATTTCTAAACCAAGACTGTCATTGTATTATTACTTTTAAGCAAAATTAAAACAACTTTTCAGAAATATCTTTAAACTGGTTATTTCTGGATGTCCCCTGATGTCTGGATCTACCCTCCTACATTGGTCTCCCACTGCAGTCACAACAGCTCTTTATTCACCAGCTTTTCCCTGCAGTACACTACAGCCCACTGTAATAAATGTTACACACCTACCACTCATCCAGTACAGCTGTGAACACACTTCAAATACTGCCTGAATCTGCTCTTTGTCACCACTTGAGTCTCTCTGGAAGCTGAGAGCGATAGTAGATGCTGTTTTCCTTCTAAGGCAAACTTTGTGTCAACTTTTCAGGAAACCATTTATATCTGCAGTTTGCACATAGCTTGTACAGCAGACGTCCATGTAAACAGGAGAAGAAACAGAGTATTCTAAGTATATTCTTACCATGTGACATCAATGAAATGGATGTGCAATAAAAAAGTGGCAACATGAAATTAAATTAAGAAGATGATTTTTCATAGTGCCCAGTTGTACAATCAGTTGCTCAAACTGAATTTGGTCCCTGGAGATGGCAGTGTGGTTTAAAAAAAACAAAAAAAAACAACTCAGTGCCCCAGAACAGCCTTGACTTTATTAAATTGATAAATGGTTTGACAACCACCAAGGTGCATATCTCATTTCTCCTGAATAGAGTAGAGCTAACAGCAAATGTAGTCCACTGTCAAAGCAGAGCAGGTTGCAGACAAGGCAACTGCTGTGGGGGGGTGACATGCTTTTGTCCCAATTCAATGACCATGTTACAGCCTTTAGGTCTCTCCAAAGAAACATCCCATTAAACTTTACACACAATGTCAATAATTCCAATAATGAAACTACAATACATGTGCAAGCACACACACACAAGCACAAGCTTGAAAGCGGGCACACAAAATAAAACACACTACTGAGACACACTTTCTCCCTGTCACACACATAAGACACACAGGTAGCGAGCTAGTAGATAACAAATTATTCTTCATTATGATGATGTGTTTCTTGACAATGGGCCATTAGTGGAGGACGGCATGCTGTTAAGAATTCATTGGCTGCTAGCTTTATTTGCTCAGGGGAGTTGTGAGTCATTTGTCAGAAACAGAAGGTGTTGGAAGTGTCAATGACAAAAGTCTTTGCTAGATTCAACAGGACTGCATGTCATTAAAGATATCTGTCCAGCAAAACAGTTTAAGGTTTTTCTTTTTAAGCCTTCTGTTTTATTAGTTACATTGTCCAAACAACCACGTTAAGGCCCCTTACTCACTAATACCATTTTACATTTGCAACTTTGGCCACGCTGAGTCAAACTAAGGTGCCTTCATTTGTGTTTCCATTACCAGTTCAAATATGCCGAGTCACGCCCGAGATGAACTCCACTAATCCTCGACTAACTTGAATGGGATAAAATATAGTTTATAAAATATAGTTTTGTTTTATAGCCAGACCACTAGTCACAGCCTGCCACACTTCCTGGAGGCTTGAGATGCAAAGCCCTGCCATGCTGGGCTGATGCACCGAGTCAAACTGAGTCAAGCCGAGCCAACGCGTGTATATGGAAAACCCCTATAAGTCAACAGTCCACTGCCAGGCTCCATCAGGCCATCGTTTGCACTCTTGACTGTTATCAGCCTCAATTGGTAGCTCTTTTGCTGACTGAGCATGTTGAGTTGGTGGTGAAGGCTGATTGTCATAGAGCCGTCTCTTGCAGAGTCAGTGATTTTGCCCATTTAGTATATTCTTTTCTTCCACAAGCAAAAGCTCACTGACTCACAACGCCATTACAAATCTAGGCTAAATTTTCCAGCAAAATTTTATCAGACATAAACAGTAATATGAAGACAATAGATTTTTTGTCTTCTTGCGATGTTTTGGGGTTACAAATGCACCTGACTTACTAGTTCTTTCCTTTCTCAGAAGTGTAGGGTGTGTGTGACTGTGTGCAGTCAGCTAACTTTCAACTTTTGTGTTTGAGATGTTTTCAGATGCAGCCTTTATCGGAAGCCATGAGGTAAAATTAGGTGTCACCAACTGTTTGAGCAGCATTTGTCTTTATTTGTTTTTTTAGGTCGGCTCGATGTGTCAGGGAACTGATGCTGATTTTCCAGGGTTCCAGATTAGTCCACTTTGATCATGCTGAGTCACGCTAAGCTGTGAAAACATGTTTCCACTGCATCATGTGCTGCTGTGGTCTGGCAATCAGACACCCCTGTCAGCAGGACAACATGCCTTCCTAAACCATTACTTATCACTGCTGAAAAATAGTTTTAGTTTATTCAGTTTTTTGATGTGACAAAGCTATGGTTAAGCTCTGATAAGGTTTAAGTACAAACATGATCTGGTAAGGTTTAGGAAAAGATTATTGTTTGGGTTAAAATAAATAAATACTCCTCCCACTGTGGACTTCATCACGCTAGTATAATGTCACTTGTCAGAGTCATAATTACTATGGCCATGTCTCTCGAACGTTAGAGGGTACATATTATGCTTTTCCTTATTTTCAGACATATATATAATGTCACAATGTCGGATGTTCATGTTAAAAGTGGCCTAACAACGAGGAAAACGTATATAGCAGTAATCCCTGTGAGCAAAAAGCTGCAGCTTCAGACTGCTCTGAACCTTCGGTTTCCAACATTTTTTTCTGCTTTCAGCCCGAGCTGACGTCAGTTCGTGATGGATTTCTTTATATGGACATCTGCTATATGCACAGTGCGTAAGTCTGCTGCTCCGCTCCAGGAGTAGTTATGCCAAGCCACAACGCCATTACACAGTACAGCAAAGTAAAATAAGTAGTTTACCTGTTGGAGGTGTGCTGGTTGTCAGCAACTCTTCATAAAACATCTCATTGTGGCTGTTTCTGCTTGTACTCTTGCTCCCTGCGTTATTTTTAACTGATCCACTGAACAAATAGCTCCAAATAGCTTCATATGTTGTTGTTTCGACCAGTTTTTAGCGCCGCTAACGAAGCTCTGCTAATTCAGTGAGAAACACGTTTTTATTTCCTGTAAATTCTTCACAATAAAAGGCTCCCATTAGTTAGTCATTGGGAAGCTTTTAATTTGAAGCAGTGAAGCAGTAAATGTTTGGTTTGCATTGATGGTGAAGTTACACAATTCTGATACATAAAGCTGACGAATCAGAACAGAGTGGGCTCATCAGGAGGGGGGCCTTAAAGAGACAGGAGCTAAAACGGAGGGTAAGAGAAACTGTGTATATTGAGGGGCTGCATAAAGGGCCAGTATGAGATAATTAAGGAGTTTTTTGAACTGTGAATCATCCCAAGCTACTCTAGTGGAGTCCAAAAATAAAAATTTACAGCTGAAATGAGCATAATAGGTCCTCTTTAACATAGTATGTCATTTTGGAGCACTTGCTAAAACAGGTGATTCTCTCATTTTTCTTTAAAGGACAGTCTGAATAGCCACAGTCTGAAACCCACTGCTCAGAGCACAATCAGTGTAGTCGCCCAAAGAGTGCAACTGAAAACAGATCAGTCATACTGATGAATTAATTCACATTTTAAATTATTTTGTTTAGTCGAGTTTTGTTCAGAAACTAGCCACCAGCCCGCATAGAGGTCTACATCGCTGTGAAAAATTTAACACACTGGGTCTTCCTGCCTGTAAATAACTGAATGATATAGTTGGTAGAAAAACAGGTAGGTGAACATGTGGCAACACTGCTCATGCTTACTGTTCACTTAAACCAGCATGAGCACCGACATCATATTAAGCTTCAACAGGAATGAATCTGAATCTGCTCTGTTAAGTTTCTCTGCAAATCAACAAGGACAGAGAGACACACACACACACAATGAAGTGCAGGCATACTAGATACTAGTCTCTCCACGGGTTGAGCTGTGATATTATTTATAGTCAAATACAGGGCATACTCTCAGAACGGAGAAGTTAGGAGACAATCATGCCTGTGTACATGCAAAGAAAAGAAGCCTCCTTTG
This sequence comes from Thunnus albacares, assembly GCF_914725855.1. NCBI lineage: Eukaryota > Metazoa > Chordata > Actinopteri > Scombriformes > Scombridae > Thunnus > Thunnus albacares. The sequence goes on along the minus strand of NC_058110.1, from coordinate 6,317,353 downwards.
GGTGTCCTTGTACAATCCGTAAACGCTCCCTTTATCAGGAACAGCAGACAGCCTGCCTCCCAGAGGTGAGATGTGATGAAGAAATTGAGCATAAACAGATTTCAAAGTGAAGGATGATTATATGGCACTCCAATCCAATAATAAAGCCAAGACTGGCTGTCATAAGGAAGAAGGTCGGGTGAGAGTTTTTACATTATTGAGGTTGTGGAGTCGGATGCGCCTATCATTGATCCGTCATTCAGTTCAGCCCACAATGCCAGTAGAAGGCTCAGTGGTGAAGTCCGGCTTCCCGTAATAATCCCCTGGACACCTGTAAGGCAGTATCTGATACAGACTTTTTCAGTTACCTGTCAAGAGCTGGCAAACTGAAAGAACAATATCTCCCAAACTATATTTTCCACCAGCCAAAGTAATCATTCATATGCAATTTTCACAGAAGTATGTCACACTGCCTGTCAGGGTAGTTGCAGAAAACCAGATTCTGTGGGAGACACTGAATATGGAGACAGGGGCTGATTTAGAGATTTCATTCAAAACATGCCCCTCTTATGCGCTTGCTATACAACAATACATAAACACTGTGTTTTAACTAAGTCTGAGAGCAGGCACAGTGTAAAAAATAATCCAGCTTCCACCAGGTGCATCCCAGTTGCTAAAGTTAGACCATTTACCATTTCTGAACAACAATGAAGCTCTATGGCGCAGATCAGAGGTTTTCAAAGTCTGACACTGATGGTAGAGAAGTATTGCGGAACACATGCCATCATTATCTAGCATTTCTTTACAAATCACACACTGATGCCAGGATAAGTATGAGATGTTCTGGTTTAATTTCTGTAGTTTCAGGCTGCCATTCTCTGAGAATCAAAAGTCCCTTAAACAGGACATATGCACATTTCCAGGTCTATATGTTAAATCTGGGGCTTTACTGGAATATCTTTGCAAGATTTAGATTATAATAATAAACTTTATTTATATAGTGCTCTTCTTAATTAAGTGAACAAAGTGCTTAACAGGGAGAACGAAAAAGGAATTAAAAAACAGCAATTAAAAACAAAAGAAAAACAAACATATCATAAAACAGAGGGGAATTAAATGAAGTTACACAAAAATATAAACTGTCAGAAGTGAGATAATAAAATAGCAACATATCAAAATTCATTGAAGCTTTCCGATAAAAGAATGTTTTAAGAGGAGATTTAAAAGACATTAAAGATGTTGCCTGTCTGATCTTGATAGGCAGACTGTTCCATGGTTTGGGTGCTCTAACAGCAAAGGCGTTTGTTACCTTTAGTCAATAGTCAAGACCTAGGAAGAACCAGCAGAGCCCCATCCATCGATCTAAGTGAATACTGAGGCACATAGGGAGTCAATAAGTCCTTGAGGTAATGTGGAGTAAGGCCAAAGTAAAGTAACATTTTAAAAGTGAGAAGTAGAATTTTAAAATCGACGCAGAATATAACGGGCAGCCAGTGTAAGTTGGCAAGTACCAAAGTAATATGTTCATATCTCTTAGTGCCAGTTAAAATCCAGGCAGCAGTGTTCTGTAGCAGTTGGAGTTGGTGAAGGGAGCTCTGATTGATGCCGGCATAAAGTGCACTGCAGTAGTTGAGGCAGGAGAAAATAAATGCATGTATGACCTTATGTTAATCAGTAGGGGATGGGAATGATCTGATTTTTGAGATTTTTTCAGTTGAAAAAAGCATGATTGGACAACATGTTTCACTTGAGCATCAAACAGATCTGCAAAGAGATCTGCCTCAAAAATAACTCCAAGATTTCTAGCAGATTGCTTAATGTTTTTGGTCAAGGGACCAAGCCTACTGTGACGCAGGCTGGTAGAATTTATGGGGATTTATGCCTTTTGCTATAACTTGAACGGCACTTTGGTCAACTTGTTTTTAAACATGCTATATAAATAAACTTTGACTTGATTTACAGTTCAAAAACCTCCTTATTTATCTTATAGTGGCCATTTATGCAGTCCCTCATTTCATGCTCTGTTTGAAACAAGCTCCTGTCTCTATAAGGCTCCCCTCCTGATGAGCCCAAAATCCTTCAATCCAACCCCCTGTAGGTCGGCTGGTATTCAAGTGAGAAAAGCCTGTTGGATCAAGAAAGGAAACAGGTCAAATGTGAAGCTAAAATACGGGAGCTGTAGTGTGAAAAATATAACTGCTCAGACGTCACATCGACCCAGAGATAATATCTCAATGTATAACTCAATACCAGAACCTGATAGAAGAAGAGCTGTGAAGCAAGCCTGCAAATACTTTCTTTTTTCTCCTTCCTACAATTCTCTCTGCACTAAAGAAAAGAGATTTCTGCAAGCTCTTCCAAAGGTCCATGGAGACATGATTCCCAATGACACACAACAAAGCATATTCTTTTATAGAGAGAGTGACTACTTCATCCTGTATGGTGGGTTTCTCTATTGGATTTTATCTATTGATTTTGGCCTTGATTTCTGTATCAAGGCCGTACCAGTAAGTTTTGTTTGTTTTATGGAGCACTGCAGGTATTCACAACTGAAAACCATAGACTTCAGTGTTTGATAAAGTCAAGTAGCTGTGTGAATAACAGCAGCCACAGTGAGTGGCAGCAGCTTTTTAAACCGTGCTTTAATTGATTCATGGAAGAGGCCATATTATGCATTTGTTAACCTTTAATTTACCCAAAGGTGGTTACCTTGACAGGCTCTGGTGCTACAACATTGCTACAGCAAATTCACACAGCAGCAGTAAAGACATCTACTGTTAGCTGCTATGCAACTCAGATGGAGCTGTCTGGTCTTGAATGCCTTGCTAAAGGGCACATCAGTGGTGAGTGTAAAGAGAAGAAATAACAGTGGAGAAGGGAAATGACAAAGGCAAAGTGATTCAAAATGTCTCCTCTAAACACAACTCCTCTCTAACTTCCACACTTTACAAAGTAAAATAAAAAAATATTTTAATACACACAATCAATCAAACCCCGGATGAAGCAGCAAGCAGAAAATGCAAACGGCTAAGTGCATGATGCATCAGCGCCACTCATGCTAACAGCTCAAAACCTGCTAAATTTGCTCTGCAGCCTGTTGAACTCTGCTGTCATTCACACCACCGCTCTGTGCATTACAACTGAATACAACTAAACTTAGCACAAAAAGTAAGGCAATTTATGTTTGGTAGATTATTTCTTTGTTGTTCTTTGTTCCGGCTGTTATGACTTGAGTTAATGACATTGAATGTCAGTGCTTTCTAAATGAGCACATGAGTGAAAACAGGGGAATAGTGTTTATAGTTTTTGCGTGAATGAGTTTACTTTTAATTTCTGGGTCATTTTTGAGTGAATTGAGCAACTATGTCTATTGTTAACAACTTCAGCCACAAAGCATTTTGAGTTCATCATGCTGATTCACTCCCATGGCTTCTTCTCCATAGTAGCTGCGCCCAAGGCTCATGGGTATTGTAGTATTCTTAGCCATCCACCATGCCAAAATCACGGACAAAATGTGATTTCTCAGAAACAAATTTGAAATAATTGGAACTGGTTGTTTACAACAGACAGACTAGAGGAGAAATTAAAAAAGGTCAGGGGTAAAATTATTCAAGTTTGGCTAAGTTGTGGTTTGTTTATACTATAACCTATCTGATCATCTGACTGCACATTTCTTGCAGTCTGACTTCTTTTTAGCTATGTGATATAGCTAAGACATGCTAGGACATAGCTATTATCAGCTATTACTGAAAGAAGACCCAAGTTTTAATAAACAATAAATATTCTTAAATACAGATGTTGAAAAGCTTACATATAGTGAGATTGGATGCTTAATTTTTTTGTACTGGCAACCAGCATTTCTTGTCCCTCTTACTTCTGTTCTGTTTTCCGTTAGCACATTGCGCAGGAAGGAAGAGAGTCAAAATGCCATACTGAGTCCTATATGACATCTTACATCACAATCCTCATTAGAGCTGAGCTCTCCCTCTCCTCCCTCGCTCTCTCTCTCTCTCTCTCTCCCTCTAGTGCTAACAGACGCCTACTCCTACCTAGCTGGAGGTTCACCAGTCAGACATCACACACACATACAGGACATGCATACACGCAGCACAAATCCAAGAATGGGCAGCAATCAATATAGAATCTAGCAGACACACACACATCTCAGCTACAATCAAGCACCTGTATGACCGTGAACTGTCAACTATATATACATCTTTTTCAAATTGAGTGTAATGACCAGCAGGCACATGTCATGAAAAGAGTACACAGGGAGTTGAGCTGTTCTGAATCTGTGTGGTTGTCCCATGCTCCTCAGCACACCTAGGCTACATGCCCACAGTGCGAGCAAAGAAAATGTTTTATTCCTCCTGTAAGCAGCTTGTTGCAGCATGCACGGGTACACCAGCTTATGAATAAACATTCTCTCTCAGTTTCAGTTTTCCTCCCCCACCCCATCACTACCTCCCATCATCACAAAAGAATATCATATATTTGTCAGGATCAGTGGAGGCTGGTCCATAGAAGCAGAGGAGGTTGCTCCTCCTCTATTTTTTGAGAGGCAAGAGGGAGATCAAAATATAAAAAAAAGAATATTTCGTTGAAATAAATCATTACCAAATCTCAGTATTATTTATAAAATATTTTTTCTCTCTTCTTTGGAAAAAATCCATTATTGAAATTCTGGTTAAAATGATTCAACAGCAACACCTGCAGGGCAGGCGGAGAAAGGGCAGTGTGTGTGAAGAGGTGGTGAGGAGCAGTAGAGGAGGAGTGGGGGGGCAGAGGAGGACCATGGATGTATAGAGAGAACTGGATATAGCGTCGGAGGCGGGGCCCCGTTCATTCCTCTGAAAGTTGCTCAGTGGCGCATGAAGCCAAAAAAGTTTGATTTCCGCATATAAAATTACCTGGATCTTCCGAGATCATTGAGCCCATAGAGCAAGCGCACTAGTGGCTTTCACCGGCCGAGCTAGCTACTTCCGGTTTACCCCCCCTGCTAACTTGAATGGGGATAAAACAATTCAATTGTGTGGCTCTTTTAGGCTTTCAAAATGTGATCGGACCAAATGAATCAAATTCTGATAGTGAGACGAGTCATTTCGCGGGGGTTGAGATGCTCAAAAAAAATGTATCCACTGATTTACGGACGTCTCTTTCACAATGTAAGTCTATGGAAAAAAGTCTTTTTGGGCCCAATAGCATCATGTGAAGTTGTGATTACACGACTTGGCCGCTATGTCAAATTGGCCTCACAGCCCAGCGCTGTTCCTGGGGGCTTGAGGAGGACAGGCACCTGCTGTCCTCCACAGGGCGGGATCTCTTACATCGATTTAATGTACTTCATTTTTTTTCCATGCTAATATATGATTGGCCAAGACACGTAAAATGGCGCTCCAAGGGAGGACATCCTCCCTAACCAATCAACAACCAGAATGCAGTATTGACACACAGCTTGTTTGTCATTGTTGCTAATGATATCAGACTGGTTAACCAGCAGCCAATAAGTTCTGTTAACTAAGAAACAAGATGACCAACAGCCATAAATGGACGTTATGACATGGAAAGAAATGAAAAGAAAGAAAGAAGACGACATGAGTCAGATACAGCTTCTCTCTCTCTGTCTCTTTGGTTGCTAATTTCTTCTCTGATGGTTAAATGTCTCTGTGGCTATTGTGTGAATTTATCTCCTTAACAAGAATGCAGCAGAGATCATATAATGTGCTGTGGGTAGTTTGCTTGTTGAAGTTACAGTGAGCTATCTGGACTCACTCATTCATTTGGAATTGATCCAGTTTTTAATTAAGTGGTTGTTTAGTCACCTGTTGATGTTGTGTGATTAGTGAATGAGTGTGCAGGAGGTCTGGCTGCTTGTTGTGACAATTTCTTCGGTTTTTAAGCTGAGCCGTATATAGAGTAATAAGCTTAAAGTAACTAGAATAACAAGTGTTAACATGTCAGCTTTGTAGACTATATTTTGTATGTGGTGCATACAGATAAGAGTGTGTAAGTCATGTATTTGATACATGCATTAATACTTTCTGATGTGAACCTACACTTTTAGATCTGTGACTGTTTTCAGTGTTTAGTCTTTCTTGTATTCAGCACTGCCTGTATCAGATTATAAGCTTTGTGGTACTTTATATATTTCTGTACACTAAGAAAATACACAGGAAACACATGTAAATCATGTGATATGTTGTCTGTTTTTGATGAGAACATGAATCTGTTGTCACAATAGAACAATACTATAAATTTGAATTTCACTTGTAAAACGACACATTCTGAACCACTGCATGGCTAAAATGAGCACTTCTTTGTTTAGAAACAATATGAGAGAGATATATACTCCACTACTCTTCAAAAATTTGACAGGTCCCAATCAGAATGCGCCACGTCATCACCGGAAGTCCCTCCCCTTTCGTCCAATGAGAGCAAAGGATTTTCCATAAGTCCCGCCTCCGCATGATCCAATGATGGCGTGCCACGTCATAGATGAGTGATGAATGTGTGAACCAATGACTGTGAGGTATGAATAAATGGAAAGACCAATGAGAGGGTGGGTGGGCAGGGAATCCGCAAAATATGAATCCTTAAGAGTCTTTGTGGCATAAAACTGATGTCCAAAAAATAATGAGCAGACTAAAAACTACGCCACAATGCAGTTGTTTTCCTACGCATTGAGTCTGGACAGAGTAGTATTTTCTTGAAGCATAATCCCCACTTCTTTTTCTTTTTTGAATATTGTTTAACAATATAGTAGGTCATAAAATAGCCCTTGTCCTGCTTGAATCAGCCACAGGAGTCTGAACAGAGTAGTAGGGGAGACCAGGGACAGTTGTAACACTTCTTGCAATTTTCCTGATAAATCAAAAACCATTTACACTGGAATAGTCCATTTGATATATTATAAACTTCAAATATGTCAGCTACTGAAACAACGTATTTAAATGGTTTTATGAAATATGTATAGCTTGCAAAATTGATTTAAATACAGTCAGTCCACTGTTACAACTGTCCCTGTACACTGGAACAGTTGTAACACATGCCAGGGACAGTTGTAACCTGTCTAAAATATACATAATTAATCAATCAAATACTCAAAATGAAAAAGTTATTAATATATAAGTTAAAAATTAGTTGAATACTTAATAAATCTACATATAGCCTAGGCCTGCTCTAGCGTAATATGTAGACTACCTCCTTTGGGCTCAACCCATAATACAGATCAGCTGCCTCTGTCAGGTAGTTTCTCAGACAGATTTCCTGTTCTGTGGAAAAAGCCTTCTTGGGGGTCCAGTACCCTACTCTGGGAAGTGATTAGGATCCCTGGCACTACAGGCTCTGCCTCTTCTTGTGAAAATGGTACAGGGTCACATGGAAAATGCCATATGATTTGGCCACTGCCCTGACTGATTTGACCTGTTTTGTTTCATCTGAAGCCCTCTCCAGCAAAGGAAGTGGGACTCCTCTGTCTGTCTTCCTCTTGCTGATGTTTGGCATGCTGTAAGCAAACAAATTTCCACTGACTATTATGCAACTGATTATCATTGACTTAGCATGTCTTTTTATGACATTTTACATTTAATTTGCTATCTATCTATCTATCTATCTATCTATCTATCTATCTATCTATCTATCTATCTATCTATCTATCAAGCTAGTTAGTTTATGTAGGCCTTGAGGTTTTTAAAATATTTGAAACTTGGTTCAGGGATCGTTGTAACAATTAATAATAGGGACTATTGGGTCAATCAGGGCATTCAGTTAGACTGTCTAAACTGTGTCTCAACAGCTTCTGGGGGATGTTTGCGCAGAGAAGTAATCTGGCTCACACCAGCCTTGTCAGCCATCCTGAACAATTTTTCTGCTGCATGTTTTCGGGACAATATAAAGTCATGTACTTTACCCTCCTCAATGATAAAACTATGATTCAATGGAATTACAATGAGTGCTGCGTTGTGTCCCCCAGCAGGGCAAATAACATATTCACTGCCGCATTCACTACTGCTTACGCCCGTCTGAAGTTGCACAGTTATCTGGAACGGCTGCAAGAGAATGTTCTCTATATCAATACCGACAGCTTGATATATGTGGTGAAGGACGGGGAGACTCCCCTTGAATTGGGTAATTATTTGGGGGATTTGACAGACGAGCTGGGGGGTGACAGCATTCAAGAATTTATGGCTGCCGGTCCCAAAAGTTACGCGTACCAAACCAGAAACCGAAAAAAAAGTAGTGCTGCGCGTCAAAGGTATCACACAGAGCCAGGAATGCTGCGAGCAGGTCAACTTTGATAGCGTCAGGGAGCTGGTGGACGGTTATCTGGATGACTCTAAAAAGGGTGTGATCAAGACCCCTCAGCACAACATCAGGCACAATAAAAGGGGCTTCCTGTTGAAAAACTCGACATTTCTGAAAAAGTTTAGAGTGGTGTACGACAAAAGACGTCTCTTCAGTGACGGGGCGACTCTGCCTTTCAGCTATTAGAATATAGTCGAAGGAAAGAGAAAAGAAAAAAATGTCACACCTTGCTGTTATGGAGGAAATTGATTTTGACCCTTGACTCACAGTGCCTTTTTCATGTCTGACTGTGGGACCCAGCGGTTGCGGGAAAACCTATTTTGTAAAAAGCATACTGGAAAACTGAACATGTGATGGACGCTGTACTGGAAAACATTGTGTGGATTTACACTTCTTTTCAATCTATGTACGCTGAACTGCAAAAGATAAATAAAAAGATTACATTTGTTGAAGGGCTGCCTGATTCTTTTGAAGAAGTAAACCTGTTTCCTCCCGATCTCAATCATTTGGTCATTCTGGATGATGTTATTTTTCAAGCCTCCAACCATCCTGAAGTGGTTAAAATTTTCACACAGTACAGACATAGAAATATGAGCGTCATGATGCTGACGCAAAATGTATTTCAACAGGGTATAAACACAGTTGTACCATTAGTTTGAACAGTTTAAAAACGTTTAAACGACGTTTAAAAACCCTCAAATTACAAATTACAGATGAATATATTGGCTCATCAGATCTTCCCCTCGCAAAAAGTCTTTTTCTTGGAAAGTTTTGAAGATGCTACCAAAGATCCCCATGGGTATTTAATTGTCGATACAGACTGAGGACAGGTATACTTCCTCGCCAGTGGCCGGCCGTTTCCGTTCCCAAACAAAAATAAGTCATCATGTTGGCGCATACAAAAAGGAACACTCCCTTACTAAAAGCTCTGTACCACACTACGCCTCGGACATGTAAAGACATTCTTGCCCTCTGCTCCCCAAAATTTGTCCGAGCTCTGCGCAAGATTGCTTTAAATCTTTTAAAAGGAAACATTCCTCCATCCTCTTGTCAATACAAAAAATTAAACTTCCAAAGCGGAAGAAAATGATCAGACTGCTGGCGGATAAAAGACCGGCTTAAAACGCAAACAGCAGGTTCTAAAGGAACAGTCGGGAGGTTTTATTTTACCCCTGCTTTCAGCTGCTGTGCCCATCATCAGAAAACTTTTAGGAGGAATCATCAGAAAATAATCATAATACTAAAATGCGTCTGTGGTGGGGTCATTCTTTCTGAGCACTGGGACTAATTGCTCCAGGAGCTCTCTCAAAAGACCATTCCTCTGCAGAGACTCGGGCAGAGGCATCTGTGTCTGACAAAGGTACACTATGCTTTTCTTAGGAGCGTTCATTATCAAAGGTGATTCTTAAAAAATGGTTACAGCCGTCTCACTAATGAGCGACGTGGGGGTGGACATCCTCTTGGACAGGGCGAGTTTCTTACGCCATAATTCCTCTATTTCTTCTTCGCCCGTGTCAGGAACCACGTCATTGTCGTCGTTGGATTCAGATTCAGCCATTTTCACAGATATGGCGAGCTACGGTTTTTCCATTGTTGTTGCTGACTTACACCATTCTCACAAAGACTCTTAAGAATTCATATTTTGCGGATTCCCCGCCCACCCCTCCTCTCATTGGTCTTTCCATTTATTTATACATCACAGTCATTGGTGCCTTTATTCAACGCCCATCTATGGCGTGGCACGCCTACATTGGATCACGTGGAGGCAGGACTTACAGAAAATCCTGTGCTCTCATTGGACGAAAGGAGGGACTTCTGGTGATGACGTGGCACATTCTGATTGGGACCTGTCAAAATTTGTAGAGTAGTGTGTTACATATCTCTCTAATGCTGTATATATGTATATGCAAAATGTATTTGAAGAAGCAGCCTTTTCACCTCTCAGGGGTTTTTGTTTTTGAAAGCAAATTGTTTTATTGGCGTATAAAATTATAAAGTATGATGCATGATTGTTGTAAGATTCCATGTTGGTTTTCCTCCTGTCCTCCCCAATTTTTTGAGTCACCAGCCACCACTGGTCAGGATAATAAAGCTATAAGAAGTATTGAATGTAATTGTGCCTTTTCAAGCACTCGTGCCTCCACTTTTACTTTTCAGCCTGCAGCTTGATCTGGCACCCAGAGACGGTGATGAGAACACAAGAAAAAGGAGAGATAGCACTAAGTGTATATAACATGTTTATTCCATCTGTATGCTGGCCTACATTTCATGCCAAGCAGCTCCGTCTTTTCCTTGCACTCCACACTCCCTATTTATATTTAATGCAAATCTGTGATAATTTAAGTACACATGCAATGCCATACTGAGTTTCCTGACAGGTTATTTATGCATGTGGTATTCAGCTAGGATTGACCCTGCAATAAAGGAATTATTAATCAATAGGTGCACTTACAACTGGTATTCTGTGATTGTGATGTGTGTGTGCTTTGGTATATATCTGTGTGAGTTATGTTTGAATGTGCACCGCTGACTATTTCCTACAAAGACTGGCATTGAAGTTGGTCCTCCACGCACTGCAGCGGCAGACCATTAATATATGCAGGTAGGAATACAAGAAAGTCTCCAGGGATCACACTTTGTTGCTTTCATTATTTCTGTATTTCCCTGCATCTCTCCACCTCTACTCCTGCAAACAATATGGCTCATTAATGCACATGAGACAACAGCTTAAGGAATGGGACTACATTATATAACCCGGATCTTTCTGGTCTATATGGATGGAGAGATGAGAAGGAACAAAAGAGAGAGACGGTGAGAGATTCAGACAGAGAGAGGGACTGGAGGATGAGGGGGAGAGACAGAGAGAAAGCTGTTTTGATAACCAAGGAAGTAGAATTCAGGGTCACACCCACACACATTCAGTATCCACATGGATAATCCCATAATTGACACAAGAATCAAACAATGCAGCTTTTTGCTTGTCGATTTCCCTTCTTTCTCATCGGATCGACCTCGGACATGTCTCTCTGTCTCTCATCACAAAGAGGCAGCATCTGCTCTGTGTATCCAAAAAGGTTTGTGCTCCGCAAGATGAAGCCGAAGTTTCCCACAAGGACCTGCAGATTCTGTAAGTCAATTACAAGCTTCACTGACTCCCAGGCTTCTCCATTTAAAAGTATGTTCTAAAATCAGCATGAAAAATATGGAAAAATATGAAGATTGGGCCTGAAGCAGTAAGGCAACACCTTGTAATTGCTGTAATTCCATGCAGACCCAACTAAACCCAACCGTGCGACTCTGCTCTATTGTTTATTAAAAATAATAGGTTATCCAAATCTGAATGCAGCTGACTTAAACCCACTGGCAATCCTTTGAAATATTCTAGTCCAACAAGTGAAGTCTCAGATAAAACCCTGATAATACACCACCAACATTCACTGTCTGTAAATGTCTTATCATTTCACCAGCCATGGACTTAAACGTTTCAGTATAACACTAGACAGATAGATAACAGAGTCCAATAAAGACCAAAGGCTAGAATGGCTTCTTGGTCTTTTCTGAATGTCCTCCAGTCTAATGGAACAAACTGTAAAACTGAAACAGTATAACAGAGTAGACAATGTGTTACATAAACACATTAATCTTTATAGCACTCAATATCTCAAATAAACCAAAACAAATATGTAAACAATGTAGCCTACATGTGGTCCTAGCCATGTTAGCCTGTTAGCTTTTAATTAGCTAAATTAAAATAACCAACAATTCCCCATAGAAAACAACTAACAACAGAATATATTCGATGCTAACAACTCTTCACTTGTGTTACAAACAAAATATAATTGTTCTGCAAGGAAAATGAAAGCGATAAACTGCATGCTTGTTCCAAACACCAGTCATCTAACATAAAGGCATTTTCACCATATGTCCACAAGGGGGCACTAAACTATCCTCAATGAGAACAACACAGATTCAGTTCTTTCCAAAAACAAAAAAATCCTCATTCTCTTACATCTAGCTGTACAGATGGTTTTTGCTTTATTTACCCAGGATTTGAGATATTCATCTCCAAGATTTCTGCCTCCACTCCAATAACACAGTGGTAAATGGAGTTTCATTTGTGGTGCTCACATTAAAATTTAAATAGAAAAACTTTCAAAAGCAACTTCTCTAGACAATATAAACACTGATTTGGGGTAGAAAGATTCCTCTATAAAGAAATTAGAAACTTGAGAACTGTTGAAAAGTTACATTGCTTGACAATGTACTAACAACCAGTCACATAGTGATGCTGGTTAGTAACTGAACACATGGAATAATTTTGTTTCGGAATCTGAAGTCATATAGAAGGGAGACACCAGTGCTCCAACCATAAATTCAAAGAGCTGATGTGGATAAAAGTGGTAGCAGAAAATCTGTGCCAACAAGGCTGAAAGTACCACAAACTCAGTTTATCACCATACACCAAGACCTTACAGTCTCAAATACCAGCAATTACACCTTTCCTGGAATAAGTACCAAGGCTCTCAGAGAAACACTCCCACAAAAAAATGGTGAAACACATGGTGCTGATACGCACCTTTGAAAGTAAGAGACTCCCTTGTCTTCACCGTGAGGTTGCCATGCAACCAGCGGAGACTCTAGGAAGAAAAAGTTCCAGCACATAACTACCCATAAAAGCACATGTTGTTTTAACATTTCCGTTTGTGTGCTAGAAGAGGAAATCACAAATCATTTCATTCAGGTCAAAGATTCATAGTCATTGACTATGTAGTTTGCTAATTTTTTTTCCTAAACTCACTGTTCAAATCCACTTCAGTACGAACAATAAGAGGTTGAATTACTGTGCATATGGCCCAACATTCAGCACTGATTCTGACTGGCTTCACTTCAATAGTATGTTCAGTCTGTTGCTAGTCTATGCTGTCATGTATATTCAGTTCAGTACAAAACAAAGGATATCAGATTTGGTTGTTGCTATAGCTTTTTTCGGCCCTTTAATATACTTTACTGAGGAAGTAACGTACTGTGAACCAACTGCTGATGCGCAGTGCTCTTAGTCTTTATGCTAAACTAAGCTAATCTAATAATTAAGCATACAGACATGAGAGTGGTATCAATCTTCTCATCTAACCCTTGGCAAGAAAACAGATAAGCATATCTGCCAAAATGTCACACTATTCCTAATTGTACTTAAATATCTCTGACATTTGTCATAAATTAACAGCTCTGTATATATAATATATGATAAGCCATGATAGTTTTATCAACCAGCTCTTTAAATTTCACTACATTTCACTTTCATTGTGTGGTGCAAAATGACATATACATGAATTAATTAATGTATCATTTACTGATTTGTTGATTCCCAAGTCTGAGAATAAACACACACATACTAATGAATGAATAATGGTATGCCCTATGAATAAAGGTTGATGCCCTCGCAGCACAGTGATGCTGGAAGCACATCCATATATTTCTTTAAATCACAGAAAATCATAGTGATCCATGCAAGTCTTTTCTATGAACGTATGTGTTCTGGCATGCACTTTGTTGTGTGTGTGTGTGTGTGCAAGTCTGTGTGTACTGTTTATTCATATATCTAAATGTGTGCACTTCCATTTGTGTATGTGCATACCAGCATGCACCCTCACCTGCTTTAGTGAGTGTGTGTGTCTGATTTTCCTCTCCTGCCGTTGCGTGTGTATTCAGCCAATTTGAGTAAACATCCCTTAGTCAGGCAACCAGAACGTTATAGCTGATTGTCTTCATATCCTAAGCTCTCACAGTCCTAAACAAATGCTCTAATGAGCCTAAGCGCTCAAATGAAGTGAGCTCGTATTAAATAAAATTACAACCCTAACCCTATTTTTTTTGTTCTTGCCATCAACATACTATTAGTGGGATACATGTCTGTGTGTGTGTGTGCCTGGGTTTGTGTGCAACTGAATGTGCGATTTGTGTAAGATTGCACACACATACACACATACACTTCCACCTTCTTTTTCAGTGCTGTGAGCATTTTTAGGGGGTCAGTAGGGGACCATCAAGTGTACACTGACTTTATGAAAAGCTGAGCAGCCAAAAGGCAACGCACTGGACTGTATGATCACTATTGACATGTACTAGTGAGACCCAGCAAGAGACAGAGAGAGAGGAGGTAAGGAAAAGGGAGACGAGGAAGGAGCAGACCAGAGGAGAGAAACAGGGAGGGCAGCGGAGCAGAGATGAGATGTAGGTGATGTGGTAATAATGGGAGCAGTGAAAATGGGAACACCAAAATGTTGCTATGGGGGACCACACAACCTGACTGCAAACCATTTGTCACCTCATGCACAGTGCTGATGTGATACAGGACAAAATAATATAATATTAATTTTACAATCCTCATCTTAGTTGTGCATATTTTACATTATCATATTGTATATGTGAGGCTAGACATCACTCATCAAACAGTTTAAAGGATCATTGAAAAGTCTGAAGCAAACTACACCTGCTTTGTAAGAGCCATCAAAGTAATGCGTCACAAAGCCTGAGCAACAAGCTGCTCCACCCACAGTGCATGAAGGAGCACTACTGCAAGTCATTTGTCCCTGCTGCTGTGAGGCTTGCCAGTAACCACTGTTCTCAGACCACAGCCATTCCAAAGATGTTTCCGAGTTCAACCTATTGTTTGCCTCATGCTGGTGAATTGAGCTGTAAGGGGCTGATTGCTGCCACACTTGTCCGTACAATGACAAACTAGCTCTTTCACAGTTTTTTCTCCATTGCTTTGAAAGACTACTCCACACACACAAAAAGGAACAATGCATTCACTTTCACACAACTCTCACAGAGAAAGCATGCAATGCAGAGCATTTAAAACAAGCTCAGGTATTGCTCGCAATATTCTCAATGTTGTAGTTGAAAAGAAATCTTTTTCTGTTTCCTTTCTGTAGTTTCCTTTAAAAAGGTGAAAAGGGCAATTCTAAGATGCTTATTCACTTATTTCCAATGAGGATTTTTCTTGCAAAAATCAGAACTCCTCTAATAACAGGAAAACACAAACACGAGACATTTATTGAAGAATATATTTGAAACAAGCTGACTTAAACTAAAAACAAGATCAATCTTTCCTGCCCATATATTTAAAATGTGATTCAGTGAGAATAAGATGCAGTGTTTGCAAGATGGCATTGAGCAGTGATACAGCAAAACGTGAACGTTAGGTAAATACCACTGTGCCATGATCCTCCTCTGTTCTAGGCCCTGTGTGGTCAAAGTGAAAACATTAGTCATTCACATGACATACCTGCTGCTGTGGAGAGTGAGGACTAACGCTGATGGAAATATCAGGAATTATACAAGATGTCCCTGCACCATTAACTAATCATGCTGCTTTTCTTAATTGGTACAAAATGCCTTAAAGCATAGCGCAATGTCCGGAAAAGACGTACATTACATCTTAACCACCTTAATGCCAAATGTCAAAATGGAAATGCTGATAACACAATGCGATACTTTGGTTTATGACAATGATGGTCTGATTGAAGGAGAAGTTCAGATAGAAAAAAGATATCCGTGGTTGGATAGGAAGCATAAGGAATTACATATAGAGGAACTCTCTGAATTCTTAAAGACAAATGCTGTTCAGGATAGAGATGCAACTCAAATTCTTAATTTCAAATGCAAATCTGATGAACCAATCTCAGAATATGCAAACAGATTTCAGTGTTGGACAGAACAGGCAAAATTAGAAATTACAGAGAAAGAGGATCCTTTCTTCATATCAATGTTCCTAAATAGTTTAGACCACAATGCATCCTATACTTTAAAATTATCAGCACCAGACATTTATTCACTTAATCCAAATGCTTTACTACAAACCTAAAACACAGGCATTCCAAACACATTTCAGAGAGTGAACTAAACACTTCTTTTCTACAGTTCCCTTTTCAAGGCAGGGGTGTCACTAGACCATATAGAGGCCCGGGTGAAAACGGGCCCCCCTCATTCAGAGGAGGTTTTAACCAACCCCACCAACGAGGAAGAGGATTTTACAGAGGTAGAAGGAACCGTTGACCCAGAGGAGGAACAGATGTATGTCATTACTGCCACAGAGTGGGACATTGGGCGAAAGGTTGTATAAAAAAAAGACAGGATGAATATCAATCAACAGGGGGAGCTTAGATGCAACCTTATACTCCCCCTCACATAACATCTGCTTTCTCCCCACAGACTATATTTTCAAAGTGTTTTTCACAATAGATTTGGAGACATACATTAGGAACTTTATCAAAAGATGCTTGATTTGTGCCAGATGTAACCCGCATGTGAATCCACCAAAACATGACATTTGCCTAGGCCTGAAGGACCTTTTCAGTCATTGCAAATTGATTTCACTCACATGCCAAAGTGCAAGGGCTTTTCATATCTTTTGGCCATTGTTGATCGTTTCTAAAAATGGCCAGCATTTCCGACACAGAAAGAGAACGCTCAGACGGTAGTCAAATGTTTGATGGAACACATTATACCAAGATTTGGGATACCTACAGGTATTGATTCAGACAATGGAACACTATTTACTGCGCAAGTGACCAAGTTATTGGCACAAACACTAGGAATCAAGTGGACTTTTCATATACCTTACCACCCACAGAGTTCAGGACAAATAGAACGCACTAATAGATGGGTTGAACTGCTGAGTGAATACCTCAGGCAGCAGAAACCTGATGATGCAGAGGAGGAACCATAATGGAGTGACAAGCCCCTACATGGCATGTACCACCGACAGATAGAAGAAACCCTACCAGTGGCTGGAAAAGGCTGGACTGAAGGACAGCACAGAAGCACTGATCATGGCAGCACAGATGCTGTGCAAAGATGCAGGCAGGAAAGATGTGTATGCGCACAGGGATGAACCCAATAGCAACAGCTCTTAGAGGGCGAAGCCTATATCCGTATCCGTACTCCACCCGCATCCCACCCTGCCTCTGCCTGTCACTTCTCACACCTCACATGCCTCGCTTTCTTCCTCCTCCAGTCTCTTTACACTTTTTATCTCCGTCAATCGCTCTGTCTCTCACCCTTCTCCCATGTCAGAGTGGCTGAGAAAGCCCCAACTTATCTTCCAAAGTTGGCAGTGCAGTCATGTGCCACTCCCCTGCAAACACACACAAACACACACACACCCAGCTACTCTATAGTTCTGCAGCCAGTATGCAAAGACACAATAGAAAGAAGGAAGAAAACTCTTTAAATTTAAGAGTTGCCTGCAACAGCTTATGCCCTCTAACATCTTGTACTATAACACTCAAGGTTATTAGTTTTCAGATGGATTACAGTGGAGTAAGGATAAAACATTGTTTGAAAAAGGCTCCATGGGAATTCTGACAGTGTTACTACGATGGGGAATAGGAGCCATGTTGGTATCGCCACTTGTCCTTTTTGTTCTCCTTTCATTTCTACTTTAAGCAGCTTACACTGTGAGTGTGTGTGGATGTGTTTTCATTGCACATGCATGCTCTGTATGTGGTTGGAAGGCCTTTGTGCCTACTGTGTTATGTATTTGGGTGGTTTGAGCCCTAGATTCTCCCTCTTTCCCACTCTTTCTCTTTGTCTGTGTGTGTCAGTAATATTTTCACGAACCAGCTGGCTGCTCTGTCCTGCCCCTCATCTGTTTCCTTGCCTGGAGTCTGGGTTGACAGGGCACTTTGCAGCTCCTGGCTGCTTTTCACTTTCCAGCTTTCCTCCCTTTCAGGAAATTTACAATTCAGATGAGCGCAGAAAAGAGAGGTAGAGAGGTAAGACAACACCTGATACCCTCACAAGCTGCTGGAGAATGTGTGGTAGTATTGAATCAAGTGTGAGAAGCTTTACTGCAAAGGAAGGAGCAAATTCTGACACATCAATTTTGAAAATGCAGCTATGGAAAAAGTGGTGACAAGCCAGTTCAAGAGGCCAACTGGTTCTACCTCCAAAATAAGTAGTCTACACAGACTTCATGAAATAGAATTCAAGAGTGAACACAGGGATGAAGTCAAACTCCTTCCGTGGCCCTTGCGACCAGTTGTACACATCATTAAGGCTTCATGGTTAGCAGAGCTCCACCCGAGTCATCCTTCAAAGATGTGGAGGCTGTCTTCTTGATCAAAGGTGCTGTAATGATCACACTACAAACAGTTGAGGATGACATGAGGGCAAGGATATCTGAAGTTATTCTGAGCTTCAGTCACCTCTTTATTAGCTGCCTGATATTTATATCAGTCTGCTATTCTCTCTGGCTCCTGTATGTGCGCAGATCAATGCCAAGGACTGTTAGTGGATACAATGATTTTAGCAAAGCTAAAAATACTGTAATAATGTAAAAATCCAATAAGTCTTTGTCATTGTAAACCATGACAATTGGGTAAACTCCAACTCCTGATGTAGAATGATACAACCAAACAGCTAATAGAGTACAAACAAAACATGAAATCATTACATAACAATGGCATCCAGCAGGAATTTTACAATGTAAAATACTTAAAAGTACTGTGGAACATTCTTCAAAAAGGCTTCTTATCTACAAGTATCATATGGCCTTTCTGACTTAAATGACAAAATTCATTTAAATGTGTCTGGACAGTTTCAATAGTACTGGTGAGTATTTTCTCTATAGTTCACTACACAAACGAATACTCATCTCTCTGACGGTTGTCATTACAAGGGTTGCAAATCATCTGATTTCTTTGCAGTCTGTTACATCTTTATATTTTTTTTGTTTTAGGTGTAGTTTTTCCAATATGTCTACTTTTTCAGGCCCCCAAACTTCATGTACATGCAACATAACTGGTGTGACTGACCTACCAAAAAGATCAAATCTAATATCTGTCAGTGGATCAAATTTCCCATGTTTGCTAGCATTTACTAATGGGAGCAAACAGCTTTGCAGGCCTGCTTGAACAACTCCTCAGTAGCAATCTTAAATGTGCCATTATAATTCATTGTGACACCAAGATATTTAAAGCAGTGGGCAATCTCTAAATGTTCTCCATTACAAACAAACTTTAGTTTGCTAATATCAGCCTTTGGACAACCAAAGCCTGTGACTTTAATTTTATCACTATTGAGCATCAACTCCAATTTCTCAAAGACTCTCACACATGATCTATTCCTTTCTGCAGTCCTTCTTTTGTTAAAGATATGATAATTGTATCACCCGTGTACATCAGTACAATAAGTTGAACATAAATATATAATATATAATGAATAGGCTGACAGACATTCTGCAGTAGATATTCCTCTAAACTGTTGATAAATAATGCTAATAAGTGATAAGCGATGATACAGTAGGTTTTCACCTTGTCTGACTCCCACTAACCCAGATTTAGTACAATTAATAAAAACACAATTTATACATATTCATTACTACCTCCAGAACTTTTGGGCGGAAAATTCCATTAATGCCATTCATATCATGCAAATGCCATTAATACCTGCTTTTAGCACTGGTCACAATAAACTTGCTCTCAAATGGTCTAAAGAAAAAGAAAATTCAACCAATCACTGTACAGTGATCTAAATATCATGAATATCATGGATGAACATTGTAAATAGAAATTCAGACCCCCAGGAAGAAAAATGGAGGGTGTCTTCAAACATTCACTCCATGACTTTCGTATCTCAGCATGTGGAGCAGCTGTCACTGCACAATCATGTAAACAATTTCAGATAAAATTAGATAGTGGTTCCGATCTAAATATGAACACAAGCAGATCACACTATCAGTGTTTGCTCTGAACACACTGACTTTAACATGAGCAAAAGTTCTCAACTGTCAATCCAAAGAACAGAAAATGAAACACAGAATCTCTCTTAAATTTTACTCACTGAAATTAAAGTAGGTTTATTTTTAAATTACAAAGAAAAGATCCTGTCTCTTAAATCCAGCAAGTATATCTGACTTTGTTTTCACAGTATATCTTACTGCCATGTCTCAGCAACAGCACGCAGAGAGCCAAAGATGACAAGCAGCCTCAGTCTATTAGGGTTTTAGCTGGGCTTGTTTGTCATGGCAACAACTGCTCTGTCCTCCTTTCTTCCCTTTTCAGTCTCTGGATCAGTGGTTCCCAAAGTGGATGCCACAGCACCATGGAGTGGCATAAGGGCAAGCCAATAGTGTAGCAAGATTTATTTCCTTTTTTTTAGATTACATTTATTCACTTTCTTGCTAAGAATTAGATGAAAAGATCAACAGCATGCTAATATCAGTCCATAAAATATAAAGCTACAACCAGCAGCAAATTAGCTAAGCTTAGCACAAAGACTGGTAGCAGGGGGAAACAGCTCCAATCCAAACAAACAAACAGCACCCATAAAGTCCACTAATTAACACGTATCTCCACTGGTTGCCTCACAGTAATGCAATATAATGTGTTAATTATCAAAATTTACAGGTTCTGGTAGGTGGATTTTTTAGTAGTAGCCAGTAGCCAGTCCCCCCCCACCCCCCCACCCCCCACCCTTTAATGCTAACCTAAGCTAACTGCATGCTGGCAGTAGCTTCATATTTAGTGTGCAGGCTTGAGAGTGGTCTTGATCTAAGCAAATATCTATATAGCTTGTATTTGTCTGTAATTCTTAAGGATCAACAACATATCCAAAAGAACCAACAGTGGGGCTTATTCGCAGCTTCCATTATTTACCCCTGACAGCACTCATCTGATATTTACTTGTGATTGATGATCACCTGAGTGCAAAAACATTAATAATAATACATTAATAACTGTCCAGCACACACTTGATTGTGGGATACTGCGGGCTGCAAAAAATACTCCAATTATGTCCTCAAAATTTACGCTAAATGAGGCCACATTTTTCAGCCTCATTTGGTGCAGCCTGGGATGGGACCGTGTCGACCCGGTATGACGTATTTAGTCTACAAATGCCCCTAAATTGGGATGCAGCATCTGTGTTGCACATACTAACCTCTCCTGCCATCAGCTGACCTAATCATCTGCCCACCCAGCTGCTCCTCAGTCTGTCTATCAGTCAAACATTGCCTGTTTGTCCATGTTGCCTGAGCCCTCAAGCCTTTATTCTGTCCTGCCAGCCTGTACCTGTTCTGAAGACCATCTGCTTGCTTTAACCCTCTGGATTATTTTGCCTGATCTGACTGCCTTTTGACCTAAAACAGACTGTTTCTACCACACCTGTCCTGCCTCCTGTGTCTGAGCCTGTACCAGATCTTTGATCCAGTGTTACACCAATTATGTTTCAAAAATTCTTGACAGGCCAGCTGTCGAGGAGTTTTCAAAATGTTGGAAATTAAATAAAATGACAATTTGCCATATTATCATATTTAATTTTTTTGCTGTTTGATAATGTGCTGCTACAGTAAATGGTGCTATGGTGACCTGATTCCAATTAGAGACATTAAATTAACTTTTTTTTTTAATTTAATTGTTAAAACCATTTTTTGAAACTTGTACATTAATAATGAAACACCTATTTTTTGACTAATATCTTTTATCATTTATTGGATCATTTCTCTCTGACTTTAGTGAGTGTAAAAAATATTCTGTCAAATTCACAAAATAAAGACTATGATGGAAACCAATTTACAGGAAGTGAAGGAGAATTCATGTTACATTCAACATCCACACAGGTGTTTTCAATTATCTGGCTGATTGGACCGCTGCTCAGGTTGAAGTGACATGCAGCTACGCTGGGAATTGCATGAGGTCACAAAAAAAATTTTTAAATTAGAATGGTAAAGAACAGCAGCTTTGACATAATGGTTACTTTCGACATTGCACCTTAGGTGACACACTTTGGTGGAGAATGTGTGGTAGTATTGAATCAAGTGTGAGAAGCTTTACTGCAAAGGAAGGAGCAAATTCTGACACATCAATTTTGAAAATGCAGCTATGGAAAAAGTGGTGACAAGCCAGTTCAAGAGGCCAACTGGTTCTACCTCCAAAATAAGTAGTCTACACAGACTTCATGAAATAGAATTCAAGAGTGAACACAGGGATGAAGTCAAACTCCAATTTACTGAGCATCTCACACATTCAGAAACAACTTGTGCTATCACAATTTAAACATTTAGGTCCAATGTAAAAAAAGGAATTACAAAGAGCTGTATTGAAATACTGTATACTCTTATGACTCTAATGTGAATATGCTACAAGCTCAAAAACACAGAAGCGTGCAGAGCTTTTTTGGCATGTGCAGCCAGTGAGCAGTTTTCACTGGAAAGAATGAAACACCATCTCAGTTAACAGTGTTCATTTCTCTTAAAGGATAATTCCCACTTATTTCAACCTGACATATTTCCCATAAAATAAATCTGGACTGCAAGAGCCAAATACATTTGCTTTTTACATGAATCATTTCAAACATTTGTCTCTGAGTCACACCGAAAATAAACAGAGAAATGAGTCACTTGGAATTATGGCTAACTGATTAGGGATCCACATCCGGTACAACTTGCCAGCTAACCAGACCACCCTGTGTATTCACCCATGCAGACTAGTATGTTTACATGTATGAGGCTGAATTTCACTGCATTTGGACTATGTTCTCAGGAAACTCAAAAAAGTAAGTATAATGACAGATTGTCCCATGGACTGTTATGAGGACGATTGTGAGTCATTTCATTTATTGCATTTATTAAAACAGTATTAGTGTATTAGTAGTACACAGATGTAGAACATGGTAAAAATTATGCCTGCTTAACATCAGCATCTTGGTGTTTTTAATAGTAAGCATGTTAGTTGATATTAGCCTAAGTGCAGGGCCACTCACATAGCTATAGACTTAATCTATTTGAATGGTATAGACACTATATAGTGTATGAAACAACTATTATAATATATATTAGTAAAAAGCTATACAGTCTAACACTGACGTAGGATAATGAGATACTTAAATTGATATTTTCTGGTGTATCTGACACAGCAAGAATTCATACTTTGGTGCGGTTGCCATGTTTTTACTGTCCAAACTGGGTTGACCAGATATACCTGACTTGATACAGTCTATCCAACAATAGTGTGTATGTGTGCTACACTGAGGAGCAGCTAAATAAAGCTTATGTCATATCAGTCACAGATGGATGGGTATGATCCAGTCAGTATATTAGACGAGGCAGATCAAAAAAATACAGGAGAGGAAAATAAATGTGCCAAAATGGTAAATCTAGTAAATCTATGATGTATTGTTTGGCACCCTGATCAGTGGCTGACAGAACAATAAAGTACATTCAGAAGACTCCAAACAAGTCTACCATGAACTTGCCTTGTCAGGTGTGTTATTTTTACACACTAACTGAAGAGTGCACCTCACTGAGGAGTTCAATGACAAACATGAAACACTAGAACAATCTGATTTTTGAAGAATTAGAATTGGGAAGCTTGTGGTAGCACGGCAGATGGTCACTAACATCCATCCATCATAAAATAAGAGACTGAGGAGGCAACTGTTTTTACAACGTAGCTTTTTGACTCATTAAATTTTGCTAAAACTTTGTGGTGCTTCACCACCCATTGACAGAGTAAGTCTGACAATATGGCAGACAAGGACTTAAAGCAGCTTTTATGGGCTCACTGAAGGAATTCCAGCTGGCAGCAGCACCAATAAGATTTCAGTTCAAGAAACAGCTCTGACTGTTGTGTCTCAGCTTTTTGTAAAATACTTTGAGCTCAGACAAAGTATTCAGCTGTACCTCAGTTCTGTAACAGCTACATGACACTGTATCCACGTTATTTCAGTTCAGTTCAGCTTACTTAAAAATAATCTATATGGTACTGGCAGAAACAAGCAAACTGAGTCTGTCTTGAGGATAGTAGGATACTAGTGTGGGGACATACAAAACATGGATTTCCACACAAATTTCCCCTATAGCATACTCCTCTGAAGCACCTTGTTGTCTCCCATCCATGTCCTACTTCCCACTTTTCTGCTTTGCCTTGCCACTTACAACTCCTGTAAATCTCATGTTAATTCTCCACATTTTTCAAGGCACGTAGTTTAGTGAAACACTCTTTCAGTGATTGCATCCTGAGTTGCTTTGCATGCCTCAAAATATGAAGTGATAATAAAATATGTAACATACATTCCTAGACAGACTTCCTCTGCCAACTCAGTCAGTCAGAGGAAATCATGAAAACAACACTTAATTCGGTCATGATTGAATTATTGGATTTGAGATGATGGTGATGTCTGTTTTTATAAGATGCATGCTATTTTAAAATGTGAACGTACCTGAGGAGCATGTGAAAATTAGCTGAAGACGGATGAGTACAGAAAATGACATACAGTTATATGAAAATTTAAATTAGCACAAAATGACAAGACATCACAGTGTTCTGAGCATCCCAGTATGATGCTATAAATAGCGTGTGTGTGTGTGTGTGTGTGTTTGTGAGTGTTATTCACTTTCACAAGTCAATTATTTGTGGAGGCTGTGAAGAGTTGCGCTGCCACATCACTTGAGGGCTTCATGGATTGCAAAATATTATATAACATACTGTAATATTCTAGAAACTCTGATGCAGAGTTGATAGTGTCTGTATGTACATGCACACACAAGCATGCACACCTCCTCTAACATGCATATACATGATCACGCTGCAGCAGAAAGGCAGCGAGAACAGCCTTTAATCTTCCCAACACAGTGATCCACCAGGGTTCCTCCATTATTCATCTGATTAGCTTCTCATAGGGTGAGAACTCATCCTCGCTGCTTCATCAGTGCATGTAGTAGCGCACACACACACACACACACACTGACTGACTCACTAGATTCCACTTTCTCAAATCATTTCCCTGGAACATGCTTGGAGGTCTCAGAGATGGAGGGGGAGGTGTGTGTGCTGGAATGAATAATATAAATATACTGAACACACATACATCTGCTCCAGTCCAGTTCAACCTTGACTCATTTTCATGCTACTCTGTACCTGTATCTTGACAGTAATATACCATTAGCCATTGCTTCTCATAGAAACTAAATACTGTCAACACAATTGGACAGAGAGACAGAGGGCCAGATTTACTAAGAAGATGCTGTTGCACAAATGTGTACTGCAGTTTTCATTTAGTTTGTAGCTGCAATCCACTTGTGTTCAGCATCTCACTAAAACAGCAGCTCATTATGCAGTCAGCTTCTGGCCTGCACCTGGTACTGACCTCCAGACGCAAACTGCCAGTGAAGGAGAGTTCATAGGCACTGTTCAGAGGTGGGATCACTCAGCTCAGAAAAGAAATGATAACGTACAGTAGTGATCTTGATTCTAAAATATTTGCTTTGACTATTACTCAAAATTAACTAATTAAATGCCTCAACAAAAGAAAGAAAAGTTTAGTTGGTTTAGTTTAGCAGTAACACATTGCGTGACCTCAGTAAACCCAGCAGAATACATAATCAACCTCTTTTAACATGTCTCCTACTATTATTAGTGCGATCCTCTTGTAAATGCATTTGCAATGAGGGGAGAGAACACAACTCCAACCTCTTTGTCTCTGTCTCTTTGATAAAAACAGCACGATTGGGGCTGAGTGTGTCACATCTGCACCTGAAAACAGCTGCAGCTTCTTCCTGCTGCTATATATATGGATGGATGTAAATGGACTGTACTTGTATAGCGCCTTTGTGGTCTTCTGACCAATCAAAGCGCTTTTACACTACAAATCACATACACCGATTCACACACTGAATGCTACAGGGGCTACCATGCAGGGTCCCAACCTGCCCATCAGAGGAGATCTAGTCGTTCATACACATTCACACACTGATGGCACAGCCATCAGGAGCAATTCGGGGTTAAGTATCCCAAGGACACATCGACATGCCGACTGGAGGAGCTGGGAATCGAACTGCCAATCTTCTGATTAGTGGACGACCCGCTCTACCTCCTGAGCCACAGCCACCCCACCTATGATAGGTAGATAAAACTTTTATATGAACCAAACCAAAGGGAATCTGATAAAGCATGCTTGAGTTGAGAGGTTCTCTACACTTTTCGAGAGAATATCAATCTCACAAGATATTGTTTTCTTTGATCTTTTTGAGAGAAGTATCTGACAATCTTCTTTCACTGACAGACACAAAAAACCCAGACTATGTCCTTACTGAAAAGCAAAACCAAGTTTTTTGCCAAAACTGGAAGGCATCTTGACCAATCAGGCTTCCTCTTGCCAGACAAAGAGCTACACATGCAACAACAACTTCAACCTACTGCACAATGCAACCAGGGTGTACAGTAGTGACCTACAGTACACAGATGCTGCAGTGACCGTTCTTCACACACTTTGCTGCTTGTCCCTGTGATAAGATGAGTGTTTTATGACCAAAACTAGCAACTATCTGTTTACTCAATTAATATAAAAAATAGAATAGATTGAATAGATTGAAATGACACTGCACAGAACACTGTGGCACATTAACTAAATAGTTAATTCCTCTTAATGCACATGATGATGATTGACAGGCCAACACAAATAATTAGGGACCGAGCCCAAAAGCCAGAGGACTACTGTAAAACAGTAGGGTTGTAGTCCTCGCCTAACAGTAGGGTTAGGCGAGGACTACAGTAGTCCTCATTGTTTTTTGTGTGGGTTTCGCTCACACTCTCCCTTCAAATATATGAGTATTTTTCTGTGTCCAGCTGCAGTTACTTATTGTCTCTACACACCTGACAGTACACATTTCAATCAAACTTTCAAAATAAAAGCACATCACACTTGTAAGAAATATCCCCCATTTTTAAAAAGCAAAATGATCTGATCCCGATGGGCCAGAGTGCAAGGTCCCAACCAATGCTGCTTGTAGCATTCTGCTTTTTCATTTACGGCCATCAAACATTGGAAAATGCTTCCAGCTGACCTTAAACTTGAACTCGAACTTGCACAGACTTTCATTCTTTCTCCCATGGTGGAAAAAAGGGATACTGAGAACCAATCATGTCCACATAAATTTGACTGTGATTCAGATTTTTAATTGTAAGGAATTGGAATTTTATAGTTGTACTGGATGAATGTGGTGGTATTTATATCTTTATGTGTGCTTGTAGATTTGTCATATAATTGTTAGTGTAATACAGATTATGTAATGGTGTTGCATGTAAAAGAATGTTTTCCGTGTCTGGGGATTGTTCTGTTTGTACTTGCCCAGGGACTGCTGATTGAACTTATCTTATAGCAAAATCTGGCATAAATCATCTCTTCTCATTTTGAGCTTAATGTTTTTTGTTTATGGTCCTTGTTTAATAAAGAAAAAAAATAAACAAAGAGCTCTGAAGCAGTTCAGTGGTTCAGCTTAAAGTGCCACTAAATAAAATCTGATGCTGGGCTGGTATGACATGTGTTACACCAACCTGGTCACAATTTGCGTACAAATAACACTTTACACTTTCAAATTGCAGTGCATACACCAAAGACCAATTTTGCATGCAGGTAATACACCAATTTACCGCTGCATTTTTAACCTTTTTGTGTCTCATTTAATGCCGTTGGTTAGGTTTAGGCACAAAAACTACTTGGTTAGGGTTAGGGAAAGGTTATGGTTTGGGTTAAAGCAGTAAAATATGCTAAAAATGTCCAGATGTGATGGTAAAAATCTCCAGTTAAAATGACCGATTGACATTGAAGGTGTCCAGTTGGTGATCTCGAACAGTGCTCTCTTGCTTTTGCAACTTTTTGCCAACAAATTATCTAGCCATCCACCCAACTCACCTCCACCTATAAGCCAAAAATCACCCTATAAAATAAAAAAAAGTGGCATTATATCACATCCCTGGGAAGGATTGGCATATTACCTGCATGCAAAATTTGACTTTGGCATATGCACTGCACGCAATTTTAAAGTGTAAAGTCGTGTTATTTCTATGCAGATTGAACAGACCAGATTGAACATGTCTGGAAAGCAAAAGAATGCATACTTGCATTTCTGAGTCTTCAGCCAATGTCTAAAATTCAGCAGCAGAAAACATTTTCATCCCACAAGAGTAACACTGTATGTGAGGTAAGGTACAATTTTTAAAAACATTTGAGTAGATTATTGCTGTAAGCAGATAAAAAATAACATAGCAGGTCTATAAGCATTTTTCGATTCAAGCAGAAACCCACTGAGGGAAACAGAAAAGCAAAACCATGTGAAAAATAGACTGTTTTGCATAATTGGTTCTTGTGTTTTGATTTTGTAATGCATATTTTTATTTGCTGCAAAAACTGATGACTCACACAACTTCACAGATTTTACATCTTTTTCCAGACATGAAATTCCATTTGCAATTTCCTCTGCTGCAGTGGTCAGTCTGCAGTGATAAATCAGGTGCAGCAACTATTTGTATATATTTTACATTATACAGTGTTACAATTTCGTTTAGCAGGCGCTTGTATCAAAAGCGACTTGCACATGACAGTTAATACAACACAAGCAAGGATCTAGTCAAGAGAGAACAACACAAGAGCCATAAAGTTAAGTTTAGGTCCGACAGCCCCCTCAGCTGTCCTGCCGCCTGACAGAGGTTGGAGAGCAGCTGTCACAACTCTTAATCATTAAGTCGCATCCCTTTTTATATCATCAAAAAACTAATTAAAAACAAAGTTATCAGAAAAACAAGCACTTGATTTTTTAGTTTGGCCCATGTCCCATCTGCTAATATGGAGGGGGCGGGACTTGACCTATACCGCAGCCAGCCACCAGGGGCCGATCCAGATATTTTGGCTTCACTTTTGGGGAGCTGTCACCTCATCCATCTTGATATACAGTCTATGATCTAAACAATCAAATGGAAATGGAAATGGAAATGATCGGTGAATCAAATAAAATAATCGTGTCTACTGTTATTTGCAGAGACGTCAAGGTCATACATTTAGAAATGATCCATAGCTAATGTTAAAGACACACCTCAAGTATGGCCACATAAAAGCCCCCTAAAGGTTTTTATACTCTCACAGTGCAATTATCTCTTGGAGGGATAAAAAGATTAAACCCCTGTATGAATAATAAAGGGATTAGATTACACTGGGGAAAAGATGGAGGTAGATGAAGCAGCCTACAGAAAGCAAGGAAGAGGGTTTAAATAAGAGAAATAAGAGAAATTGAAAGTTAGGATGGTAGAAAGAGTCCAGATGGCATTAAGGAGGGGGTAGTCTGGAGCTGCATGTGTCTGTAAGTGACCAACAGAGAGTACTGAAGGATGAGGGTAGAATATATTTTGCATCTTATATGGGTCCTTGGCCACTTGATAGGTGATCTAAGAGAGAAACGTGATTGGTGAGCCAGAGAACACATTAGTTGAATCACTAATGAAACTTTCTTTCTCATGACAGAGGTCTCTTCCCACCACATAGCAGCCTCCAGTAGAGCAGACAGAAACCAGGTAGGCTGGAAAATTGAATGGTGGTGTCAGGGGGGCAGAGTAAAGAGTTGGTTATAAGTAAGTGTAAAAAATCGAACGGTAATTTAAATCCTCCTCAATCTTTGCGCAAGGACATATAATGTATAATGATACTGCAGCTATTTTACAGAAGAGGGTAAACCAGTTTTTTTATGCATTTGTGGAAACAGCATCTAAGCTTCAAGCGTTGGGGGTTTGCCTTTCCTATGACTGCAGCTGACTGACTTGAGGGTTAGTGTTGCTCGGAGACATGCTATCAACTTCTGCACGTCATAGCCCTGTAGCCTTAGTAGTGATATAAGACTTTTTTCCACTTTTTCAACAAGCCCACATAGCATTGCATTATTAACTGTTAGTAATTTAAGATGTCCGTCTTTTAATAGCATAGATTTTAGGATGACCCATAGTGCTGTTAAAGGACGAGTTCACAATTTTTCAATTATGTCTTCAAACAACAGTCAGGTGCCCAAATGAACATGGAAATATATTTTCTTGTCATAATCATTCCTCTTGTTCATACTGACCACTGAGGATCCCTTCATAATGCACTTATAATGTAAGTGATGGGGGAAAAAATCCACAGTCCTCCTTCTGTGCAAAAATGTATTTAGAAGTTTATTTGAAGTGAAGCTTTGCCGTCCAAATGAGTCAAATCAAGTAGATATCTTTCAGTGTTACTTGTTGTCTTTTTAGTCCCAAATTCCTCTTTTTGTTACTATTCTTCCACTGCAGCTCAACAGGGAAATACTGTCTGAGGAAATGCAAAGAGGGAATTTGATGCTAGAAAGGATGTAAATGTGGCAGATATGCACTTGATATTACTAACTCAGACTGCTGAAGCCTCATTTTGGCCCCCATCATTTACACTGAAAGCATATTTGAAGGGGATCTTTTAATAGCCAGTATGAACAGGAGGAATGATTATAGTGAGGAGAAACTCTTTCAGTGTTTATATGGGCACCTGACTGTTGTTTTAAAACACACTTGAAAAACTGTGAACCTACCTCTATGTTTGTATTTCACTCAGTAAGTGGAAGCTAGCAAACTAGGCTATGTGGCCTCTAATTGTAAAGTGAAAGTTAGTTAGCCTTACATTACTGCTCACATTAACACTGATTCCCACTCAACATTACTTTTTCTAAAATGGTGGCGGACAAGAAAGCCTTTCACAGCACTGGAAATGACAAATCAAATACAAATAGAAACAGAAATGAAAAAGAGAAAGCAGAAACAATTTGAAGTCAAATCCATGCATGATTGTGATGTATTTTGTGTAAAAGACATAAAAAGCAATGACTCATGCTGTTAACAGAGTTTTGAATGGGTAATTAGTTAGAAAAAGCACTCATTGACTCACATTTCTGACTAGTTGGTGACATATAAAGAATGCTGCTGAGAAAATTGGTGTTGAGGAGAGGGCAAGGGAAAGAGCAGAAGACGGGGAGGGAGAGAGAACGAGGTGAAGTCAAGATGAAGTCGAGCCATTACTGATAATCAAAACCTATTCGACTAACTTGGGAAGATTGTGTGGAAATAGCAAAGGTCAGAGTGTTAAAGAGAGACAGAATGAGGACAAAGTAGAGTAAAAAGGGCACAAGAGACATCAAGAGGCCAAGAGGCAGGTAATGGAGGTTAGGGAGGTGTGATTAAAGAGAGAAATAGAGACAAAGGGGAGAAGATCGGTACTGAGGAAGAGTAGAGAAGGAAGAGTTGAGACATGTCTGGAGAGTGAGGTACAAGATGAAACAATGTGGGAAGAGGCCGTAAGGTAATCCATATTGAAGTCATAGTGAATATGCAACATGTACATAGATACACCCTTGTTCACGTACTTTTGTGAACCAGGGAGTTTTTCATGGTTTGGGCCCAGCCTTGAAATTAAGGGAAATCTACAGCATAAAATGATATTTTTAACAATAGTGCGCATCCAACTTTGTGGCAACATTTTGACATTAGTTCCATTAGTGCAACATTAGTTCCTCAGTTGCTAACCAATTAATCAACTATTTTGATTATCAATTCATCCTTCTGAGTTCTTTTTTAAGCAAAAATGCCCAACATTTGCTGGCTTTTGTTGTATATGATAGTAAAGTGAATTTCCTTGGGTTTGGACTGTTAGTTAGACGAAACAAGCAATATGACTGCAAGCCCGGCCTTTTCATTCATCATCAGTAGTCGACCTCACTAATTCTCTTTTGGCTGAATGGGAGCAAATCCCAGCAGTCAGCCTCCAAAATCTTGTGGAAAGCCTGAAACCAGAAGTTGAGGGACTTGGATGAAACCAAGTTAATCAAGTACTTTTGTGGCTGTTTTTTTTCATATGCTCACCAAGTAATTGTTTGACTTTGTTAAATTCATGAAGGTTTAAACTACTGATAGCAACTGCTGCAGTGGATTCTGTTTTGTCTTAGAATGTGGAGAGAAAACTGCAGGAACTCGCTTCATTTTTCAGAAAGACAAGAACCTCTACAGATTCAGAACTTGATATCAACCCACTATTGCTTATATTCTGTATTGTATTCTCTTTTATTCCATTTCATCGTTTTTAGAGTTTATGTCATGTTCATACTTGCGCTTAAACAATGAATCAATTCCCCCAAATGGATCAATAAAGTTTCATCTTATCTTAACAGGGTAGATTGTTGTTTGTTCCAGTCTGTCCATTACAGGGATGAGTCAACACATTGAGAAAGTAAACAACCTGCACAGGAACTAACATCAACTTTGTATGACTACATCACGCTTTTCTCTTTTTTTGTCCTCTGCAGTGATGTCCTGAATAAAAGCAGCTTTGTCTCTTCTGGTCCCAGAGCAGCTCCTGTGGGCTCTGAATATTTACAATGTGGTCAAAGAAACTTGATTGTCCTGTTGTTGTTGTTGTTGTCCTGACCTTATTTAATGTATAGACTTTGAATCAGGTTAGACAGATTAAATTAAGGTTTATTTTCAGATGAGCGTTCATCATTCTTAAGGTAATCATCATCATGTGATCATTATCAGTCCACCAAGCTGCCCCCAGAAATAATGAGACTCTCATCCATATTCAGGCAGCGCCATCAAGACAACACTGATACTCTATTATCTTGCTCACAATTATTATGCATGGAGTGCAAGTAGAGACAGAGAGACGGCCAGAGGCAGACACAGGCGAGGAGATGGCATATACAATAATAAAAGTGAGAATGTGTAATCAGTGAGAAAAATGCAAAGGGAAGGCAAAGTATCCAAGAGGGAGAGACCAAAATGCAGCAGAAAAATGATGAGAATTGATTGAAAAAATGGCAACAGACTGGAAATCTCTCGAAAAATCACACTGGAATGAATAGAGGTGGACACAGCCTTTGCTTTAGGAGAATTTACTCCTTTTAGTTCTGCAGCGACGTTCGTTAGCGGTGAAAATACAATGTGATCCAATAACCGACGGACAATAATCCCCAAAACACAAGGAAAACAACATCAAAAAGATTTATGGGCACAGGAGGAAACAAGTAGACATCTGGTGGCTTGTATTTAACAGTAACTGTTAACATTTTAAGCCTTGCAGCATGACATCAGAAACAGAGCAGTGCTAAAATAAAATGATTGGAACAATCACAACTTTGGTTCCCTTGACTGCCAGAAAAAAAACACTAAACCTCAAAAAAATATTAAAACATTCATGTGACATTATCAGCTAAGCGGCTATAACACAAATGTGAAATGTGTATGTGTATGCATGTTGTATAAGCACAATAGGAAGCCATGCCACATGTATTTAACCTATGGCCATTCTGCCCCTCATCATAATATCTAATGGTGCATAAACAAGGGACTAAATCAGTCTCCATTTACATCCAAACAACTGCAGGGTCAAGTATTGGGAGTGTGGGTCACTGACTCACTGGATGTTAATTTAGGCTGTTAAGTCTTAGCTTTTGGTGTTTAATTTCCTCTGCCCTCCGTGTCTCTTTATGTGATTCCTCTCATCTTTACTCCTCTCTCCCTTGCTTTCATTTCTCCTCTTTCTTGCTTCTATCTACTCATTAAGTTTCTGTTTATTTTTACTTTCACACAAATTGGAGTTTCATTTATTTAGCAGGTTATGCCCATGGTTTTCTTAGCTACAATACATAACATAATCCTCCTTACACTCCATAAGGTCCATTACATTCACACAGTAAGCATGTATCCTGACATTAAGCCAACATCAAAGAACTAGGGCCACAAATTAATTGGCAACATTTTAGGAAACTTGCTTATTTGCTTTTTTTCCGATAGTGAGATGAGAAGATTTATAGTACTTGTTATGGAATTTTCCATCTTTAGGGGTTACAAATTGGGTTACACTGCGTCAAGCCTGGGCCTTGAGGTCACACTGTAATTCTTAAGCAGGAAGGGGATATTTTCTCCTCTTCTTGAGACTCCAGCTGTCTGTGATGTTTTGGGGAAAGCAGAAACCTCTCTGATAGAGGATAAATCAGCATTGCCACGGTCACTAAGGTCGGAGAAGGCTTTCCTAGACAACACAGTTAGGTGGATGCGTAGATTCTATTGACACAGTCAGACATTCAAACCAAAATGTGCTGACAGTGACCTGGAGTTCCATGTAACGTGACCTGAACTGATACAGGTAAAATGCAGTTCCTTGTTTAGAAACTAGTGAACCAATTAGACTAATTTAATTCATGTTGTAGGCTGATCTGCTTGGGTTGAAGACTAAGGGCCCTATTTTAATGATCTAAAGCGCATGGTCTTAAGCGCTTGGCGCAATTGCATTTAGGGTGTGTCCAAATCCACAGAAAAATGGTCGATGCGCCAAGCGCATGGTTCCAAGGGGTTGTCCTTAGTCTCCTAATTAATCATGGGTGTGTTTTCGGCGTAACATGCAATAAACCAATCACAGTATCATCTTCCATTCCCTTTAAGAGCCAGATGCACTTGCACCTTGGCGGATTGCTATTATGACGGCGCACTTGCCAAGTAGTAAGAAGGAATGCTTCTCTGCAGAGGCAACGGATCTGCTCATGTGCAAAAGGAAAGCGCACAATCCATAACGAGCACACTGCTGCTCCTGGACCCTCTCGTGGTCAGCCCCAGACCACCAGTGTAAAGTCCTGTTTAAGTTAATTTGTTGCAAATTTATCTTCATTTGGTTTTTGAAAAGATTTATTTTTTTAATTACAACTTTGGTTTCTTTAAAATCGTTTTGTTCAGTCATGGAGTATCAGGTCAAATCAGCGGGGTTTTAATTGCTGAAAGTATGGAAACCTGATCACTGCACTCACAAAAAATGTTAAAGAATATTTGTTAAATATTGTTCAAAAATTAAATCATTAATTTTAATCATGTAACGAATCATCAACACAGTTATCAGGACTTGATCAGCTCTCCAAGGTTCTGATCCGGCTGCTGGCAGCAGCTAGAAGCTGTGCAGATTTATTTCCTTAGTTAGATGAATCATTGTTTTCACCTCATTTATTTCCTTATATGTTCCTCATGTCATCATGTATTGACGCTGCAGGAAAGTTGAGCTGTGTCTGATCCATTGTTGTCCGCCTGTTTAAATACCTACATGTATTGCCACGATTTGGTCAAATAATTAAACAATTTAATCCATTATTACTGCGATTAGTTAATTCTGATAAATATTATGACTAAGCGTTATGACATGTATTTTTTAAAATATATTCATATACACAATAATAATCTTTCACACTGTAATCCTTTTATTTGTTACCTTTTTGTTACCTTTTGCATGTTTGTGCTCTGCTGCACATCCATGTGTGTGTAACAAGCATTACATTAGTGTATGTTGTGCACCCGCCTGTGTAGGTGCCTATTACTGTCTTGATAATGCGCCCTTAAAATAACAGTGAAACACTGCGCCATTGAGTTTAGACCAGGTTTTTGTTGGTCAATAGTGCAATCGCTCTCTGCTGCCTCAAGATAGCAATGCGCCAACAATGCGCATGACCACACCTTACTTTTAGACCAACACACCCATGAACACTTGCGCCCACTGATGGGCGCAAATGCCTCTGCTATTTTAACAACATGGGTGCTTGACGGGAAAATGACAACTGTGTTGGTCTTAAAATAGCAAAGAGACTTGCGCTGCACTTAGCGCCGCTCTGCACCGGGCGTAAGATAGGGCCCTAAGACTCAGACCTTCAGGGGGCAGAACGGAAAGAGACAGCATCCGAGTTGCAGATGACTTTGATGTTCGCTATTTCAGTTCTCCTTGATCAAGTGCTTCAATAAACATTTTCAGCTTTAAGACATCAAAGGCTCGTTATTTTCTCCACTGAGCTGCTGACCATCACTCAAAATACCCACAACAGTACTCTCATGTCCGTAAGCCACATTCATGTCATGTCGCTCATGCCTTCATTACAAGCAGCCAAGTTAAAAAAAACTCTCACATCAACCTCATGGTTGTAATTCTGACTCTGAGATATCAGGGTACCGCTATTATCTCCCATTTGGTGCAAAGAATTACAGAAGTGTCAACAAAATTGTGACAAATAGCTGCAAAGGCTCCATTGCTATCAGACACTACAAATGTTTCTTAAGCTGGCAAAGTATTATTTTGTTTGTTTAGCCCCAAAAGAAATGCAAATGTTAATGTGTTTTGTAGATCATGAATTATTTTAAAAACTTAACCAGCTTCTTCTTCACTGCAGCTTCGTTAATATTTTTCTAGTTGCCTTTTTCTGCTAATGTGCTTTTTTCTTATTTGTGTCCTAATGCAAACTCTCCTATAGCAGCTACTGTCAAGTTGGCCCTGGGGAACACTATGCTCCAGTCAAGCTGTTTAGTGCCCACCAGAAGAGGAAAGTTGTACTGAACATGTGAAGAACCTGAAAAAACTATACAAACTCAGGTAATTTTACCCAGACAAATACAGCTTAAAATAATCAAATGAATATGCTGTAAAATCCAGTATCTCCAGACAACCTTGCTTACCTTCAAGGCTAGTACAGTTCACAACACTATTTTATTTTCAAATGATCAAAGCTTTTACACAAAATCTTTTTTTTTAATCTTTTCATCCATGGATGGCATGTTGTATTGCATCTGAGTAGTCTTATCATACTCCTGTTGTTTACAAGTTCACACACAAGCTGCAAGTTACAAAACTAAATTCATGCCTGTTTCACAGATTTAACACACTTTCTTCAGAGATTGAAATCTGCTCCAAACAACTTTAACCAGCCTGAAGAATCCAACAGAGAGCTCCAATGAGATCAACTAGCAGATTTCTAACGACACACTGTTTTCTGCTATGCTATAGCAAAAAACAAGTTGTTTTCTGGATTGGGTGTCTTTTGTATTCCAATTGCCAATTTGCAGACTAAAACGGGAAAAGCATGTTTTGTTTTGTTTTTTAATTCACACGAAAAACAGAAAAACAAAGTAATACTTTGATTGTTTATCCTGTTGTGAATCAAGTTGAACACAGCTTTGGGCGGAGACTACAAGGACCCCAAATGAAGGCGGACAGTGCCTCCTCCCTGTCAAAAAAATGGACAGTGCGTCCATCCAATCAGCGATGATCCTTGTCAATGGGAGAGCGTCCAATCAGCAACAAGCTTTGTCGATAGCAGGTACCTACCTTTTCCGTTAGAAGTTAATGTTGTTGTGTTGTCTGCTTTTGCGGTTGTGTTTTGTTTTTTGCTGTTGTGTTTTATTATTTGTTGTTGTGTTTTGTTATTTGTCATTGTGTTTTCCTGTTTGTCGTTGTGATTTGCACTTCAGGGCCACCGTAAAAAAGAGAGCAGAGAGAGAAGTTCATGCTTGTTGACATGCTTGTTGGATTTGTGCATTAATGTGCAATATTGCTACATGAGACATCAGAGACAATGATGACCACAGTTGCTTTGTTTTCTATCTGTCAGTGGAGTGAAGTTGAATTCGCTGCTTGGTGTTTTTGTGATTACACATGGTCAATGTTTATTCACTCTACCTTTAACTATCATCTATCTTAGCCATGTTGATGGTTAAGAAAGAGGTCTAGGGACACATGGTTTCTGAGTGCTTTAGAGGAGTAAACAAAACTTCCCAGAATGTCAGTTTCTGTTGATTTGAAGCTATAATGTCTTGTTGTCTTGGCATTGTGTGAAGGACCTTATAGAAAACATATGTGCCTTTGACACTATGCCAAATGGATGTATGGCAAGAACTTTGAGTGTTGTTCCAGATGTTGGGGGTGGACAGTATATAAGGGATTACACACTGTTTTCTCTGTCTATCATTGCTTACTGTATTCTGTATGCTTTGAAAATTATTGAACCAGGCCTGATATAATAAATATTTGAAGACAGTTACTTGGTGGATCTTAAATTACTCTTTGGATGTGCAGAAATCACCTTCATTAACAACACTCCCTTACACTGCTGCAACACCACTGATTCTGCATCAACAGTAAAGTCAAAATTAAACCTCCGCGTCTGCGAGTATGTGTGGGTCCGCATGACGTAAATTTCGTCATCAAAGGGTGTACACATATGCTCCATGATGATCTGCATACCTGCAATTTGTTGTGACCACACGGCCACTACATTGTCTTCCTGTAGATGCCGATCTACTGTGCATGTGTGGAGTACATCCTCCAAGCGGACTCAAGAAAAACATAAAAAATAAACAGAACAACTACACGTCCGTGGTTTCCGCAGCTGTCCGTGTACGCGTCCACTCGGGAGTATATCTGTGGCTTAATGGGGCTATAAAAGTTGTGCACTGTACTAATTGAATAAGGACTGACCGCATATTAAAAGCTGCAAATAACAACTAACACCACATGAAAGAATAGGAGGGGAATGCTCATGTTGAGCAGAGCTAAAGCTTTTCAGCAGTGTCTGTCAATGTGCCTGTTGGGACAACAAGCAGCCACTGAGCCAAAGCAAATCAAAAGAAACAGCATATGCTAATGTAATGTTCCATTAGGTGCTCTATACCACAATACTCTCCTGATATCAGTAAACACTGGAGACAAAGTGCCACTGAGGCTGCCTGCCAGTAATAACTTAACAGGAAGGTGTGCATCTGTGCGCATTACTGCTGTCCACTAAAACAAATACATAAAACATCTCAACTGTATCAATACTGAAATTTGGATGGATGGATAAAAGTCTCTTTGTGCCTTTTACCTTTCCCAGCACAAATTATTTTGTAGTAAACCCATTTTATGGAGATGGACAGGTGTAAAATAATATCGATGAAGTATCTTAGCCAGGCTTCTCTTGTAAACCAGCCTGCACTGGAAATGATCTTTGCCTTATTGTTGGATCTCACTAGTGGACCACATGTTTCAAGACTAAGAAAATTGAGCCCATGGTTGTTCACACCTAAGGTGTGAAGCTCCATCCATGGATCCAGGTTAACAGAACCAGAGAACCCCCTCTTCCTCTTTCTCTTTTCCCCCTCACAGCTGGAGCAGCTCTCTGCTTTCTTGTGTGGCCTGCTCACAGCAGACACACACAGAGCTCTTTTTCTTTACAGCAGAAGACACGGGAGCCCGCCTAAGACTCAGAAACTGAAGTTATCTAGTGCCAGCAGCTACCTCACAAGTCTGCTGGCTGATTTAACATGTACAGGAGTCATGAAACAGCGTTAGCTTGCTGCTTACTCAGGCTTACTCAGAGATGAGGTATTTTGTGATAGAACCTCAACTGGATTGAAGGGGATGGAAAGTTCTTGTTCTATTCCCGTCCATCCTAGGTGATTACTCTCAATCCAGTGTCTTGCCAATTTAGCCAGCTTGAAGGTAATACTATACAGCTCTTCATTGGGCAAGGAAAGCCACCATTATTTCTTGCCATTATTTCTTTGTTTCTGTAAACTAATCCTCGGCTTATACCCATTCCATATATTTTATTTTTCATTTAATCTAAATTGAAATCAAATTTAATTTCCATTTACAATTTGGTTGTATTGTTTGAAAATTCTCCTTATCGGTAACATCATTAAAAGGTAGTTAAACTGTGGGGCAATCACCATTTTAATGGTGTTAATCTTGCTCCAAAGGGTTAGATTGAGTGCCTTCCACTTCTCTAAACTGTCACATTACTATGTATTATATCTGCAATATTGGCACACAGTTTGACCCCTAAATACTTAGTACCAGATGGGCTCCATTTAAATTAATAAAATTAATTAAGTGCATTTGTTGATATAAAAAACTTGGCCAACTTTATATCCTATGGCAAGCTTTTTCCAGAAATGAACAAAAATCTGTTCTCCCTTTTGACCCCATCCTGAATGTAGAAACTAATAGAAATGTTATATTTGCCTACCCGAAGCTGTGCTAATATATATATATTTATATATATATATATATACAAAAATAATATATAAAAAGACAAAGTATGAAGCACAGTATGCTCAAAATCGCTGCCTGGGTTTATTCTTTTTATGGCTTCCTGCCAGGGCTTTCTGCTGGTCGTCTTTCTCAAGCAAGTGCTGCTAGAGACCTTGGGTTTTTGACAACAGCACCCAGTCATCTGCATTGAAAAGAGACTCCACACAACAATTTAATTTGTTACTATGAATTACCTGCATTTATCAAATTAGAATCCATAAAACTGCATCAAAAGCTGTTATATTTTTACACTATGAACTCGTATAGCCTGCATGTTTCTCCTGGTTTGCTTTGCATCTCATTTCTCTCATTCACTCTTTTCCAGCTCAGTTGTTCCTGCACCCCTTCTTTCCTCTTGAGCACAAAAAGCTCCCCATT
Organism: Thunnus albacares; assembly: GCF_914725855.1. Lineage (NCBI taxonomy): Eukaryota > Metazoa > Chordata > Actinopteri > Scombriformes > Scombridae > Thunnus > Thunnus albacares. Next base: position 6,276,988 of record NC_058110.1, on the reverse strand, counting down.
CAGAACAAAAAACAAGTCAGAGTTGTTTAATGCCACCAGATTTCACACTGTCAGGCAGCCAGCTCTTGTTGTAGGTTTTCCTTTGTAATCATACTTTCTCTGAGCTTCTAATGAAAGCCTTTACTAGGAGGATGAGGCGCTGCCACTAGAGTCTACGGTAAATGGAGAGAGTGTCATCAGACAACACACCTCCAAAATAAGTAATCCTGGCTCTAACTTTAAAGAACTAGCACCTCGGTCTTTGGCCAAAGCACCTCAAGTCTAGACTTATAGCTCTGCTGGGTCAGAGTGGCATAGGAAATATGATCAGAGTGTTTTCACTTTGTTGGCACTCAACTCATTTCATCTTGAAGGACATCACCACTCACACAAAGATGGCATTATGTTTTTTTTTTTTCGCTAAAAGAAAAAGATTTCACCAAGCAAGTTGGTTGAAAGAAACCTGAATTTTGTGTTTCAATACATGATTGTGGCTCCACAATGGATGTATACAGAATACCAGCAATAAGTATCCATTTTAAAGCACAGGTACAGAAAGGGATTGCACAAGCCTGGGAGAAAAACTGATTCCAGCACTATAAATGATTTTTTTTAGAGTAAACACAATTTAAACTGTTTCAGACTTGTTAGATAACCCTGCACAATAACTACCTGAATTTGCCTCGCAAGAATATGTTTGACTCACAGAAACCGCTGATAAAGATGCAGAGAAACTGCTGAGGAATCTTTCAGTGTCCCACTATGCCATAATCTGAATCTGCATCTGAGTTGACATAAGAAAGCTGAAAAGACTTTTCTTACCCCTCCTCCAAGGACTTTTCTTATTTCAATGGATTCTGCTATACTTGGAGATGTTTACTGCTTTGAAGATTACAATAACACATGAGACCATTTGTACATACCTAGAATCATAAGAATCAAGTCTGTCAGGACCATTACCTTACATATTTCTTACTTTGGTCTTTCACAAATCTATCACATGACCAAACTGACCCCAAACTCAGCATATTATCTTATCACAGAGGACACTACTGTCCCTCTGCTTGTAAGAGAATGAAGCAGACTCTCGTCTTGCATAATGCATCCTGAAGCTCCAGAAGCCCAGAAACCAGATCATCACAGGTTTCTCAAGAAAAGCAAGCTCCAGCAAAGGATGTTGAAGATACTACAGGAAGTCCTGAAGCACAAGAAAAGCAGAAACATACATATTTAATTAAATTCTAAGAATCTGAGGCAACAACTGCTGTATTAATAAGGCAAATTTGAAAAACATATTGCAGTACAGCTGCCTTCAAACCTTTTTCACTCTCACAGGAGGAGAGAGAGGAGTCTTTCTTGGGATTTTGTTTGTAACCAACTTCACACCTTTTCTTTCCCCCCAAAGAACACTCTCCTTCGCCACTTTGAAGCCATGACAGTGTGCCTCTATGCTCTTCCTTGTAGAAACATACATTATATCCTTCAGGAGCTTAGCAGCTCTGCGGAACTGTTATTTTTCAGTCAAGCAGGCCAGCTGACAGACAGACAGTGACTGTTGACTGAGGAGAGGGCAGCACTCATTAATCACAGACTGTGGCAAAAGGAAATTATATTCATCAGTGCAGTAGGAGTATGACACTTTTGTGTCACACTACAGCAGCAATTAAAAAGCGGCTTCAAAAAAGCACGAAGAGGACTAAAAGCTAGATATTCTAATGACACAGCGAGTGATTGCATTTATTATACACTGTATTTCATATGTCTGTGCAAACCAAGCAAACTGCAGGAAAAAGATCTGTTTCACAGTTAGCTGAGGTGTGAACTGACATATGAGTGAAGTAAAAGAGGTGAGAGGGGAAAGATGACATAAAAGGGCAAATCCAAATGCTAAGTAAAACAAAAAGTGGGTCAAAATTTGCATAGAGAGATGGGGGATTTCTGTGATATGCAGGAGTATTTGGGATTAATGATGAAGGATGAAAAGAGAAAAAGAGAGAACTGGAGTGTAGGAAAGAGAAATCCACACTCGTACACAGTGTTCACTTCACTACAGGCAGCTAAAGGTCTCAAAATTGTGTGCATAGACACACACTTGCTCTCTCAAATGCATGCTCTATCTGTTGTTGACATATGAATATCCAGGAAATGCACATACACACTCTCTGGAACATACACGCACATTACAGACATTAACAACTAATATGCTTGCTCCCTCTGATTAGTCTAAAAACAAACACAGTAGTCACACACTTGTTGCCAAGCAACAGCAATGCTCGCTTGATCAGTCACCTCTGAAATGCAGAGGAAGTCAGGAGACAGACAGGGAAACAGCGAAGGGGCAACTGGTGAGAGATGAGGAGGGAAGGGGAGAGGAGTGGAGGTTTTAGGGCTTTAGGTTTTAGAGCAGGCCAAGAAATGTCATTCATTAGACCACCAAACACACACACACACACAGAGGGTCACCCCAAACATCAGGAGGCATCATTCGAGAATGTGTGAATGTTGACTGACAGCACACCCCGACCTATAGCCAGTGCTCTGAACTGTCTTTCTGTTTGTTATACACACCTGTACACTCACTCACACACACACACACACACACATCATTTTTAACATATATTTCTGCCGTTTTTTTGTTTTGTTTTGTTTTCCAAACATGCCTTAAAGGTTCGTGGCATTTTATACACAAATTACCACTGCATGAACGTTTTGGTATTTTCACATAAAAAATCATTTTAATGGGGAACTATTATGCTTTTCCTTATTTTCATAAGTCATATATATATATAATGTTACAATGTCAGATATTCATATTGAAAGTGGCCACATAGTCAAATAATGAGGTAAACATATGTAGAAGTAATCCCTGTGAGCAAAAAGCACTAGCTTCAGACTGCTCTGAACACGGTTTCCAAGGATTTTTTCTACTTTCAGCCCAAGCTGATGTCAACTTGTGATGGATTTCTTTATATGGTCGTCTGCTGCAGCCCTGCAGCATGTGTGTCAGCTGCTCCCGTTGGAGTTCACTGCTCCACTCCGCTAACATTATGGCATTTCTGTGTCTGTTTCTACTTGTACTCTTCCTCCCTGCATTTTTTTTAATGATCCGCTAAACAAAGAACTCCAAATATCTCCATGAGTTGTTGTGTCGACCAGTTTTATCGGAAGGATAGTGCAGATAACAAAGCTCTCCTAAAACAGTGGATGAACACATTTAATGTCCTGTAAATTTAATTTCCTTAACAGTAAAAGTCTCCCATTATTTACTCATTTAAACCCTTTAATTAGAAGCAGCAAAAGCAGGAAATGTTGGGTTTTCATCAGCAGTGACTTAACACGACACAAACAGTAAAATAAGGTAGATATCTAAAAGTACAAACAGGAACGCAGAGAGAAACTAAACTTCAAACCACAGAAAGGATAAAGATGTCACACAATAAGCAGGTGATGAGTCTTACCAAACAGAGACGTCCTGCTGTAATGTAATGTTTGTTGCTGCAGATATTCATGCTGTCCACTTGCATATTTCTCATTACATTTGAGCTCCAACAAGTACAGATGTATTTGAAAAGTTTATATTTTTTAAGGAACGAGAAGAAGCAAAATCTGACACCTATATTTTGTTTACACTGCCTCCAGAGCCTTCTCCCAGAACCAGGGGAAGCTTCCTGAAGCTGGCCAATCAAAACAGAGCAGGCTTTTAGGGAGAGGGGCAGACAGGAGGGGAATCCAAAACAGCCTGTTTCAGAGAAAGGCTGAATTGAGGGGCAGCATAAAAGGCTAGAATAAGATAAATAATATAAATAATAAGGTTTTTTTGAACTGTGAATCATGCAAAGCACTCTAGTGGAGTCTAAAAATATAGAGGTGGAAATTAGCATAATAGGTCAATAGGTCAATTCTGCACTGAAGAATTGATTTTGCTTAGCTTTCTCCTGCTGTGCCCAGTTATGGTTGCTAAGCTATGACTGGACAAATACAGGGTTTATTGAATGGTCAATTTTCTAATATGTATATTTTCTATTTCTTTTAAAAAATAATACTCAGTATGTGGTACTTTAAATGAGACCAAAGACAACACCACAGTGGAAAACTATTGCTATTTTTAATCTAAAGTCAATCAAAAAAAGTAATCTCAAGTAATCAAGAACTAGGAATTCTGTTTCATGGCCACAGTCAAATGACATACAACACATCACTCATCCTCTATTATCACCAAAACAGAGAAACAAGCTAAATCCCTCTTGAGATGCAAAGCAAGTGAAATTAATTCATAAACATCCACTGTCTGCTGTGACCACGCTGAAGACTTGATTAACATGAGGCCAGTTTTCTGTGCCAAAAGGCATACTTACTCACATACAGTGGGGATACATTTACACCCATACATACAGTATTTAATCACACACACACACACACACACACACACACACACAAAGCTGATTATGTGTCACAAATACATTTTATTCTACCTAGATACTGAGTTTTTTTAGTTTATATAATGCTTTAACAAAAATTGAATGACAAGTAAATATGAAGGAATTTTACTTATAATACTGAAAAAATGAATAACTTTTCTCTACACCTTAGTAATCTTAATAGTTCTACTTATTATGTTATGCACATTATTCGTGACACTGAAATAATCCCCGGCTCACGGCAAAGTGAACGCTCTGTTCCTAGTATTCTCCTGGATCATTGGTCTAATGCACACGCCATGTAGACGTGATGTTTTTGCTTAGAATCTAGGTAAGCACCTTCTCCATCTTTCAGCCTTTCCTCTCTCTCCTGTCTCATCAACAATGAAAAACTTGCCAAAACAATACCAGGTGCCAGTACCAGTACTGTTCCTCACACCCAACCAGCTGAGAACTTGCTTTTAAAAAAGAGCTTTATGGAAATAATCAAAGCTAAATAATGTCCTAATAAAACTTAATTATCACTCATACATGATACTTTATCCTGATGTCGACAGTGTTCCTCATTAAACAGAAGTGGACTGTCACTTTGCATTCAAACTCTTCATAAGAAATTTGCCCATGGAATGTACTATGATATACTATGATAAATGATATATCATGATATACCATGGTGTACCATAGTGGTACCATAGTACCTCAGATATTACTAGTGGCACATACCATGAATCACAGTATGTATTATGGTATGTATTGTATGCACCGTGGTCTTTTTTTTTTTGATAAATAACATACCACACTGCATTATATGTACTGTGCAAAGATTCATTACATGACACTGGTATTTGTACAATGGTACTGTCAAAAACACCATGGTACAATATACCGTGGTTTCTTATGGATATCATTCAAATATGCCCTAGTGAGCCATGCAAACAGACTCTCTAGATCATTTGAGGAATGTAGGAGAATTATCTACTTTTATTGATCAATTACCTCGTTTAACCCTGAATTTAATTTTCAATTTGGTCAGTTAATCAGTCACATAACCGTAAGTTCTTTTCAAAACAGTGTGTCTAATGTGCTCAAAGAACAACAATGACTTCTTAGGATAAATTAACATTTATTAATAGCTAACGTTTTAAGGATACATGATAAAGCATAAGATAATAAAGAAAAAGAATAATAAGGGCTTTAAATGATAAAAGAAATTTAAAAAAATGTTTAGAAACAGTGGCTCAAAGTGTGAATAGAGGCTAAAATATTACAATAGGTAATGCTAAGGGAAAGCTAACTTACTTCTCTAATGAAATTATCTTCTTAATTTTATGTTATTCAACCAACCCTTGATCAACACTTGATCACAAAGGCATCTCGGCAGGCGTTGTTTTGGGTTGAGCTGGACTTAGCTTCAGTCATACAGCCGGAGTAGTTGCACAGCACGGAGCAGGTCCTGGTCTGTGGATGAGTCTTTGCAAGTGGTGATGAATCACTGGGGAAGCAGGTCCAGCCTTGTTTCAGACTGACCAGGGAAGAGTCTTTGCTCTCAGCTTAGCTCCCAAGCTAGTGAGCCTGACAGATGGTTGTTTTAGTCCATGTGTCCGTCTAGTTTTGGCAAGAAACCAGAGGTTCGGCTGAACGTCACTGTCTTCTCCAGAGCAATGTGAGCCAGTTTTGCATTCAGGCTTTCACTGGCTTCTTGTAATCTTAGTTTAATGCTGAATAAATTTTCCTGAATATACTCAAATCAGGATCAAATAAAACTTCACATGGGTAAGCATAACTTCAAAAGTGAAATACTATATGTGGAAACACAAGGACTTAATGTTACAAATGAAACAAAAACAAACTGAGCTTCTTTTCAGAAAAGATTAAAATCTGCACAAACTTGGTTGAAAAAAAAGACAAGAGATGTCTTGAGGGAAAAGGTGTCTTAGCTCATGACTTTTTGGAGACCAGCTCAAAGAAAAATTCCTTTAAGATTTATTTTATAACCTTGGACAAGACAGACCAAGTTTTGGTTGTGTTTTACACGTTTCATGCCTAAACTGATGATTATTTATATTCTTTGTTCTCCAGTGATCTTAAGGTGTGACTAATACTTTTTATTCTAGAATGGCACATTACTCCTCTATACTGGGGAATTAAGTTTTGAGTTGTAAACGCAAATTCACACTTCAGAGCCAATATGTCTGAACACTTCATGCCACATTGTAAATAATAATGTATTGTAAAACCAGGACAAGTGATGTCACTTTTGTATGCACTTTTGGATATCCAAAATTATCTTATGGATATCTGGAATGGTTTTTCATTTTGGATAGCTGAAATTTAAATTATGACTATTAACAACTGGTGAATATTTGAAATCGAAAGCTTTCCATTTGCCACTGCTTACACACATGAATGGAAAAGTGACATAATTTTTCCTAGGAAGAATATCATTGTGAATATCTGAAATGTTCATTTTGACAAGGAAGAATTGAATTACAGATATCTGCAATAAATATCCAGTCTAGCTATTAAATGTTAAAATGGCCACTTATACTTTTTAAGGATTTTTAGATATCTTAAATTCTATGGGTGCGCAAAAAATCGATTTACATAAGAATCGTGATTCTATCTCTGCCGATTCAGAAATTCCATGAATCGATTCACATTTTTCAGTCTTGCCACGACGCTGTTTTCCATTTTTTCCTGACATGAATTAGCTTGCTAAATCCCATCAATCATAAATAGATAGTAAAACATCAATCTAGAATCAAATCTATGAATGTATTGAATTGAGAACTGATTTTGAATCGCAAACCGAATCGATTTTGAATCGCGAATCGATTGTGAATCGAATCGTGACCCCAAGAACTCAAATTGAATCGAATCATGAGATTTCCTGAATCGTGCACCCCTATTAAATTCATTTTTGACTAGTACAATCAAAGTTGTAGATATCTTGAAATACAATTTCTACTAGTAAGAATGTTATTGTGGATATCTTTCATTATTATTCTGACAAGTGGAGAATACAATTTTGACTAGGAGAAATGCTATTATGGATATCTAAAATGTAATTACAGATAGGAATGTGGTTCAATTAAATGTTAAAACGGCTTGCCATATATTTTCATGTTTCTGTATTTGTTATGTCATTTTCACTGTGTAACTTAAACAATGTGTAAGAAATTCATGAAAGATGTGCCTGGATATGCTGCGACTGAGCCAATTGCATGACTGATCATATGTTTATTCTGTTCCTATCCAGAAAATAAACAACAGCACAGAAATAGAATGAACACAACACAGAGTCAACGGGTTGCTTGACATGTCATTTCCAACCATGTGTTTCTGAGCTCAGTTGCATCATGTTACAAAAGCATCAAAAATAGATATCTAACAGTATAAGAGCATCCAAAGGGCGATTTTTTCCTTTAACTTTTCATAAAGTATTTCTTTTGTACATTTGAGAAAAGTTACTGGATTGAAACCTATGTAGTATGTACTTTAATCCATTTATGATTAAATAGAAAAACAATAAGAATAAAAAGGTTCCAGTTTTACAATTCTAAAAATGTTCTAGGTGTAGTTGCCTGTCTCTGTGAGACACGTTCAGCATTTTCTTTAATGTGCATCTGTCAACTTGCAGTCAAAAATACACATGAGCAAGTAATGTAAAAGTTGCCTTGTTAGTCACATCCTTGTGACTGAGTCTGTTACCATGACATCCTGGGTTTCTTTGTTGCATGTCACCACCTGAATTGCCTTAAGTTTATTATTTAAAGGCAGGCAACAGTGTTTTTTGCACATTACGATGTGCTGAACCACTCTCATCACTGCTCCACACCTCCATCAGCCTCACACCAAATCTCATTTAAATTCTGTATCACTTAAGGGCAGATGTTAGATCAGGAGTTTCATAGAATTCTAATCTCTCTTTGATGTGACTGGACACAGAGATCTAGATAAAGGTTTCTCATAAGTTAAGTTGCAAATCCTGGACATTTGACTGGAATGATAACTGTAACTGTAAATATTACTGGGAAGAGTGTATCATGTATCCATGTACTGTCAAGTCCAGTACGCAGTTAAAGCAGATCTCTCTACTACTTACACCAACAGCCATTGCTGGTCAATAACTATCAACCAGTACACAGCGATCAGGGTGCCGTACAAGCAGACATATACACACATAGACATACACACAGGGGTCAGTTAGTTAGTCATTTGTCACACAGATGTCAAAATGTATCAGATAATTAGCAAAATTTCACAAAACACACACTGTCATTTATACCATTACTCCATCATTGAGAAGAGTGGTTTGGAAAGTCCTGCAGGACTAATGCAAGACAGTAATAATGTGGCAGAGATTTCCTGTAGTGCTAAACAATTGGGTGACATAAAGTTTAAGATTAATATGTATGACAGCAGCCATAATCTCTCATAGATTAAAACTAGGGTCTGGATGTGTCTCAGTTTAATAAATTCCATAGGATTTACTGGTGGTGGTGATTATCAACTACACCAAATCCCTTCTTCTTTCAGTGTGGATAAAACAATCAATTGCAAATGAATATGAGGTGCCTGTCCCATATGTATAGACCTATATATTTCCCTATATATTTTCCTGTTCACACTACAGCCGTCCAGAGGAAAAAAGAGTTTTTTAATGAGTTTTTCTTTAATGAGTGTGACAGTGTCCACTTAGGGAAGTGTTTTTACTGCACAACTGTTCTGCTGCACTAGTTTCAGGACCGAAATCATGTCCCACCTCAATGCTCATTAGCACGCACCACAGACTGCACAGTGATAATTCCACACACATACAAAAAAAACTCCCACTGTTCTCTTTGGTAAATATAGAATTTTTTAGGCCCTAGACACTGAACATAAAATATTAAAAAGGTGTTGCTAAAAAGAATATGGCATAAAGCTTAAAGTTTCAGCTTAAATAGTTGGACTAAAGAAACACAGAGGAAGAAAAAGTTAAAATGCTCTCTCCCATCAAGAGCCGTTCTCTTGACACATACATTTTATAAGCTCTAACGTCAGTATTAATGGTGACTGCATTAAAGAAACAGACCCTTTCCTCAGCCCCTCCTCTGTAGTTACTGTTGCTACTCCTGTCAGGCTTTCCATTTGCCACTGCTTACAATAACAGGGGAAAATGTACCACAAGAAACTCCTTGTAATATTTGAAACAATGGGTCCTTGATTTCAGACAGAGATTAACAAAAACAGGCTTCTCATTTTGAGCTGGTCACCATCAATTTTGCCTGCAGAAATGATGACTGTCGCTAGCAGATTTTATCAACCGTTGCTAGCTAGCATGACTGATGTTAGTTCCATGAATTGGTTGAAAATTGGTTGGTCCCTTTAAGCCGGGCTCAGAGTACAGGAGTTTTAAATCCTAACCAATTTTGAAATCAGGTTGCATCACACACATAAGGAGAAACTTCACCGATGCTCTTCTCTCCAATCGCAAACATGCACACACTACAAGATTTGAAAATAATAGTGCATCACACTCTATAGCATATTATTAAGATTATCGTGCCAGAGGGGGCAGTGCACCACCTCACATGATCTCACGTGATCTCATGGGGAAACAGATGTATACAAAATGCTTTGCAGTGAGAAAAAACAAAAGCAAAAGGCTAAATGAATCTGGATGAAAAAATGGTTTGGGAGATGTGGTCAACACAGGTTGTCTGCTCTTCAGCAAGAACTGAAGTGAGATTGAAGTGAAGTCAGTTTTTATATTAGTTTTAATATCTGTCAACAATAGTAGTCTGCTAGCTAACAGCCTCAAGGGTTAGAATGTGTAACATTGTTTGGCAACACCATCAGCTCTCTCTCATTGGCTATTGTAGTCCTGCTTGGAAAATACTGACGTAATCATCCAGATTTTAAATCTTAAATAAAAAACATGTTTGAAATTATCAGGGTGGCCCTGATTAGTCTGTGAGCTATTTAGAGGTCAAAGACTGGATCTGTAAACCTCTCACATTACCAGATAATTTGGGCTTAACATTGGAACAGACCAATGTCCAAGACCAGATTTCTCCTCCAATTGTCAGGAGTGAATCAGGGATAAATATGGGATAAATCACCTCAAAACTCCTGTGCCCAGCTTTAATTACTCCTGCCACACCTGTCAAAGTTTGCATTTTTGGCACTGGAAGATTTACCACATTTTAAAACAAATGCTCTTTGACTTCATTCAGAAACAGAAAAAAGGCCTATTGTAGCTAGCTACTGTTAGCTAATTACTTAACAGTTACTCCATGAGTTGGTTAACCTCTGTCTCTATTTGAATTTTGTAAGACTTGTGTCTAAGCGAGAACCCAGTAAAAGGGTCTTAAATATGCACTTGATGGCAACATGCATGATATCATACAAAAAGACTGAGGCTAAAGCTGCATGTCTCAGGCAAACAGTCAGTATACTCACCAGCTGATGAGCTACAGTATGTAGAGGATATGGAAATAAAGGCAGCATTGTTTTTGTATTGTAGTGAAACTAGTAAGTCCTATTATTATAGTAAATATGATGAGGAAAACTGAGATAAGAATTTTTTTTAGCATACTAGAAAAGTATGTCTGGACAACCATCTCAAGTTAGATTTGTGCTTCACTATTTGTATGCTTCATGTTTAATGTTACAGGAGAAAAGGTTTTGAGAATGGGCATAAAAACAATGTATAACACTATCTCAGGAAAGGAATTTGGCTGAGGTCGCTGAAGTAAACTTTCCAGAATCCAATAAAGAGCGGGACAGAGCCGCTAATGCCTAAACTGTGATATACAGTCCGGCCCCCAAACTGTAGATCTTCCAGTCCTCCTAAACAGGGATAACCCACATAATAATGTAGTTAGCTAATGATATGCCAGTTCTTGGCTTTAGAAGTAATGCTTCATTAGTAAGCCAGCTAGCAGGATATGCTAATGTTTGCATCTTACACACACACACAGTTTAATCCTTTCCTCACATTTGCTCTTGGATTTTTGGTTTTGGAAAGCTTATCAACCGAAACCACCCTCCAAACTCTTTGTTTACTGAATACCGCTGTTAATAGAGCTTCATGCATACTGCTTCAGGATGTTGAGGAATCCAAAGCTCAAAAGGTCTGCCATGTATAGTTACAGTTGCAAAGCCATGACTGGACTATCCTGTTTGGATCAAATCAACAATTAGAATGGAAATTGAACCATTATTTTTTCGCTTGTCTGTCTAAAAAATAAACGTAACTGGATAGTTTCCTCTGTCCCGTCAAGTTGATAGTTTTCAGTTTTGCTGCGCTGCTCAACATAATGAGCTCAGAATTTATCAGGAGGACGACTGCTTCATCCTAAAAAGTATGAATCTGGACTGTGTGTGAACACAGAACGTTATTTAACATTAGATCCTGATGGATCCTGTCGGCGTGTCAGAGATTTAAATAATCAATGAAGTTATGCTGCTGTGTCTTCTGCGTAAATGCACACAGTGTCTCTGAATGAAGAGACACAGCTGTGGGGAGGTCGCTGCATATAACTCTCTCTCTGCATTGTATATTTGTTTATCCTGTTATCAAACAAGTTGAGCACAGATTTGAACGGAGCGGTCCCTCAGTGTTTATGATGTCTGTGTTTATTTGCATATAGAGCGGGGAAGTGAGATCCAATCACAAGTGGTCACTCAGGATGCATGTGGAGATGCATGTTAATGCCAGGTGTAAGTAGACGTACTTAAAGCTGACCACTTGTGATCGGATCACCGGAGACGCATGTTAATACCAGGTGTAAACAGGGCCCACCTTGGAAGGTCATTTTGATTCCTGAGTTCATCAGGTTGACACTCAACAGCATGCAGCCTGAGATGTAAACACAGGAAACTGTGGGGAAGAAGCACTTTAAGAAATGTATCTCACTTCTGTTCTTTCGCTGTCATCGGTCTCATATTTATGTCATATTTTAAGTCTCTCTGGACTTTATGACTATAAATATGTGGTTTATCTTTTCCCTTTTAATGGCATGTGATCAGTTTAGTCTCTTGTCTCTTTCCTCCCACTCTCTCCCTCACTTTCTCACGACTCTCCCGTCCTCAGTGCCAACATACACAACCTCAGGCAGTCTGCACACGCCTGGGGAATGAGCATTAGGTCCAGTATGTTTATTCAGAAGAGGTAGACTGTGTGATGACTGGCTTTTCCACATGAGTTAAATTTGATATTCTGCTAGAGGAAGCACATACACACACACACACACTTACAGAGATGTCGCAGTAGACGCACAAACACAAACACAAATGCCAACCTACAACCTATTGACCATTTACATAATATGAATTTTGGGACTGTAATATTTACAGAACATAAGCACCAGCTTCATGTCTTGTGTGTGCAGACAGCGATCTCGTCACCACTCAGCTTTAATCACAAGTGAACAGATTCCACTCAGGAGACACTTTAGCAGTCACTGAAAAGCTTGGAGGGGCTTCTCCCAAAATTAACAGTGAGTTTGTTGCTGCTGCTGTTGTTTAAAAAAAAAATCACAAAAATCCTATGAATATGTCAAAGCACCTGCATACTCCACTTCATCGGTTCTTGATGAGCCTACATGAAGTTTTGTGCCATAATTGACAGGGTGCACTGCTAAATTTGGATTATCAGAGCAGGAATCAAATGAGTGATCTCCAAGCACTGCAATAAAGTTGACCTGTCAAACAATGATTCTAAATGTCTAATGTGCATTTGCATAACTTTTATACAGGTAGACTAGAGCATGCATCTCGACTCACACACCAAAAATCTACCAATTATCTAAGGAAAATATGTTATTTATGTAGCATTACCTGGCTTGCAAAACCACGCGCAAATGTGCGCACTTTCCGCAAGGGAAAGCATAGCGTGAAACGTAAAGCAGACCCATTTCACAAAGCAGAGGTTTGAGATTTTTTACCCTATGTCCCTGTTGGATCAGAGAGCACAGTTACATACATACTCTACATTGAAATTGGCATCATCAGTGCCCAGCCCAGTGTCCCCAAATATGATTTACATTCCATGCCAGTGTTCAGTGCCAATGCAGGAAGTAGTGTGCCCTTCATGTAGAGAGGTGGAGAGTAATGGTGGATGAGCATGTAGCATGTCTCACTTTATAATCAACAATTCACATTCGCCTCTTCATTAAGCGTAAACACAATCTTTCCTTGACTTAAACTACTTGTTTTTATCACCTAACCATACCCATGCATTAATCCCTAACTCTGTCCCCAGCAAGGAGCCACAAGATAAACATGAGGGGTTGTGAGATGATTAAGAGGAGAGTATGTCATTTTTTCAGATTTTGCTTTAATATTTGCTTTTACTCAGTAATTTTTCCTCTTCAAATTATTCAAAGAAAACAAAGATAGAACACCCTTTGGTTGAATTAGTCACAATCAGTAGACAAGAGGTTTCAAGAAAACATCCCTTTGTTCTAAGGGGTCAGTAGCCAAAAGTGTGGGACACACTGGGGGTACTTATCTTACACTTACTTTAAACACAGTTGCTGTAACCATGATCTTTCCCTTACCTTAACCATACTGTAGTTTCCATGCACAGATATTGTAGAATGTGAGAATTTCAACAACATTGACATTAGACATGAAAACTTTATCAGTGACTGCAATCTGAGGTTTTGCAGAATCATCCAAGATCGCAATTCTTGACAAGAGATATGGTTGCAACACCAAGATATCGCACAGCCATGATTGCTCTGCATGATGACACAGGCATTCCACTTTCTTACCTTTCTCCACAGTGGTGACACCCATAGATGGCTGGCCCAGGCTGGCCCTTGGCTCCCATTTGCCCTCGTCAGGGTGGTAGACCTCCACGGAGGCCAGTGGGGTCTGCTGCTGATTCATGCCCCCGAGAACCATCACCTGGCCCCTGAGCACCACAGCTGCAGCCCCCGCCCGTGCAGTGGGCAGCGGCGGCAGCTGGCTCCACGTCTGGCTCTCCACATCCAGGACCTCAACACTGTCCAGGGGCATGCCAGTCTCGCTGCAGCCCCCCAGCACATAGAGCAGGCCTTCGTGGTACACGGGAGTGCAGTAGACGCGGCGCTGCGACATGGGGGGGAACTGCTCCCAGTACAGGGACTTGACAGGACTCACCGCCATCTCCTGTACAGGCATGTCTCCAGGACCGAAAGGAGGGGACGCACCATCACACACCGTGCCGGGGGAGGAGGAGGAGGTAGAGAAGGAATGGGAGGAGGGAGGAGGGAGGGAGCTAATGCAAAGGTGGAACAAAACTGAGTGTGAGCAGGAGAAACAAGTGGAGGCACAAGCTTGTTTCTGTCTCTTTGAGTGACCCTGTGTCCACAGAGGGAAAGAGACAAGAGAAAGTAAAAGATAGATAGAGGGAGAGGGGGGTTGTGGGGATGAAGAGGATAGAAATGTGAGTAAGTGAAAGAGTGGACAGAATAGGGAAAAAGGGAACAAGAGAGGGAATGAGCAGAGTGTGGAACTCACTCCTAAGCCAGATGTCACGACTCCCTCTCTATTCAAATGTTTTATTCATCCAGCTGTTGGTGTTTTTTGAGCAGTGAAGCCATCTGCCCTTCGACTCCCACTACTCCTTTCTCTCCAGCCCTCTTCTTTCCTGCACTGTCAGAAGGGTTATTTTGGTTACAGTTTTGGCTTGAATATATTCCTGGGAAAGAGGTGCTTGAAAGGGGTGTTCCAGGGCTTAATACTTAATCCTTAAAAACCTCAAAGTCAGAGAATAAGTTGGGAGATGGCACTGGATCAAAGATCAGGAAGGAGAGAAAGTATTGACCTTCACTAGTGCCCTGATAATCCAAGAAAAAACCTTTATGGCAGACAATTTTATACCTTCAAACTAAAGGCAATTATTCAGGAAAACCAGTTCCACCTAAGCTGCAGCTCCACAGTTCTATTTGCACCCTGGTGATATCCTACAGTGAAAAAAATCCTTTCATAAATGAACCAAAGTCTTTAAATGAAAACTCTATGGGAGAGTAATGACTGCAAGACTTCACTGCATTTTATGAAAGATTTTCCTCCCTTAATTAAACAAGAACTCCAAATCCCAGAGCGCCATTCTATGACTCGCAGTCAGGCATGGAGCCTTCTGAACTGTGTGCTTCGCAGCTTGCTGGTAGCGTTGGAGAGGGTGAGGGTCCCTTGGCGAGGCCCAACCTAGAAGAAAGCACAGAAACATAGGATTAGATGTGGAATCAGAGAATAAATTGAGAGCTAGGATGATGAAGAAGAACATCCTTTTTATATGCTGAACAATTATTTGTTATATTTTTGCAATGGTTATAAATATCTGTGATGTATCTACTCTACTTTTCATTGATTTATATTGACTAATCAGTAAAACTGGCTTAACTCCCTTCACAAATATTTACTCTTACTTCTATTACTGACTTTGTTAGGAACTACGGAAAACCTGATCGAAAATTGTTACACAAAACAGTGTGTGACAGTTCAGATGCCTAGGTGGTAGGGATGTTTCTACTGGATGCAAATGAATCATGAAGACCACATTAATTAATCCAAATGACCTAAAGACATCACACAAAAACAGATCCACATGGCTGACATTATTATGGCAACACATGAACCATTGTTTCCATATGTTTGAACTGCATGGGCTTTTAACAATTGATTATATGAAATTCAGCAGAGCAGCCTCGCTACGGTCAGTCTAACATGTTAGCAAATAGACAATGTTTTGTGCAGAGCGCTCACAGGGTATCAGTACACCTGACAGGGATGAATGGCATTATGTTATTGGTATTAGATTGCATTAAATTGCACAGGTGTTCCTAATAAAGTGCTCAGGGAGTGTATGTTGATTCATTACAACAAACCACAAAATAGCACAACAAGGTCTGTCTCACATCAGAGGTGATACCAAGAAAACAGAGACAAATTCCATATTTGGAATTCAATTCATCCCTATTTTGTTACAAATTCACAATTTTTACTGTGCAAGACAAGTCGATCAACTGAACTTAAGCCTTTGCTAATGATCTGTAATGTTTCAATACTGATATTTTTGAAAGCTCGCAGTTGTCGTCTGGATCTGTTTTCCCTTCAATCATTATTTCCTATCCCAGCGTCACAGAAAATAATTTTTTGATTGTTGTAGTTGGAAAAGAAACTAAGGAGTAGACTGTGTCTTTCTGCTGTTCATAAAAGAGCAACAGAGTGAAGAGTTAAATGACTGACATCAATTTGAGGCTTTTCAGGTAGCTAGCAGGTAGCTTGGCAGTTGTCAAGCACAAATGACAGATAGCTGGTCAAATAGACTTGTCTAAATCTACCAGTTAAACTTTTACACATATGTATCATATCATTGTTTCAAGCTTATCACCTTAAAAGCTCTTCATAAAAACCTCCAGCATTTGTGCTGTGAAGCAGCTCATTCCTGTCAGTCTCTGAAGCTAATTGAAGCAGCTAAAGTGTAGAGCTGTCAGCAGTGTTAGTGGTCTGATAAAAACAGTCAGATGTGACTTGCCAACAGTTTGTTATTATTGCCATTACTGAACAGAACACTTGTTTTGAATGTAATGAATGTATTTGAATATAATTTAGTAACACCGAGTACATAGCTCATATGTATCTTAAGGGACGGGTTCACAATTTTTCAAGTCTGTCTTAAAACAACAGTCAGGTATCCAATTGAACATTGAAATAGGTTTTTCTTGCTGTAATCATCCCTCCTGTTCATACTAACCATTAGAAGATCTCTTGTGATGGGGACCAAAATCCACAGTCCTCCTTCTGTGCAAAAATGTATTTGAAAGTTTATCTGAAGCTGATATGAAGCTTCAGCCATGCAAACGAGTCAAATCAAGTAGGTATCTTTCAACATTACAGTCTTTTTAGTACCAGAGTCCCTCTTTTTGTTACTATACTTCCACCGCAGCTCAATGGGGAAACACTGACTGAGGAAACACAAAGAGGGAATTTGATGCTAAAAAGACTGTAAATATGGCAGATATCCACTTGATATGACTAACTCAGACTGATGAAGCCTCGTATAAGCTTCAGATAAACTTTTAAATGCATTTTTTCCAAAAAATGACTGTGGACACACTTTTCCCCTCATCACTTACATTAAACGTGCATTTGAAGGGGATCTTTTAATAACCCATATGAACAGGAGGAATGATTACAGTGAGAAAACCTCTTTCAGCATTCATATGGGCACATGACTATCTTTTAATTCATGTGAGCTGATATGGTCATTTTTTCTGTAGAAAAAAGGTAAATTTGCTTAGAAGTTGACTTTTCCCTGACTAATTGGTTTAAAAAGAATCCTAGGTGTTTACAGTAGGCACAATCATTTGTTTATTATTACTATGTAGATCACAAATACAAGCCTGTAGTTTAATTTATAGATATCACTTATAATTACATATACAAATTGCCAACAGCTGGTCAGAAAAATCATAATTTGATATTTTCCTCACATCTTTCAGTCATATTAATTAGTGTACTGTGCATTTAGCTCAATCAACTACTCTTAGATCTTACTGTGACCCCCAGCCCCAGCATGAGGGCACCAGTATGACGTTACAGGGTATACACAGGTCACTCTGTTCCTGAGTGAGTTATGAGGTTATTTCCACATAATTGGTAATTATCTCCAAATGGAATCAAAAAATGAACATTAAATTAAATTAACATTTAATCAAAAAAGCTTTAATTTTGCAAATATAATGTCACTTGTTGCTTTTTGCTCCTGCATTCTCCCCACATGGATGACTCAAGGCTGAGTTAGAAACAGACTGAGCAATCCTATCAGGTCTCAACATGAAGGCATCACATTCAGATGACAAAGTATGTTATAATCAGAATCACATTCATACAGCAATGAGATGTCTTGTGTCACAAACCACTTAAGACCAGTTGAATGGGGACAGCTTGTGCAATTCAGGACAAAAGCCATGTCCGTATTAGGTAAAACACTCATTTTTGGGTCAGTGGGTTTAGGTTTAGGTTAAAGTTAAGGTAAGGGCTAGGGTAAGGCAAGTAGTAGTTATGCTTAGGGTTAAGGTAAGTCTAGGAAATGAATGCAAGTCTATGTAAATACCCACAAGGTAAGTAAACCTGTGTGTGTATGTATGTGTATGTGTATGTGTATGTATGTATGTGTGTGTGTGTGTGTGTGTGTGTGTGTGTGTGTGTGTGTGTGTGTGTGTGTGTGTGGTCTGTCATAGGCTACTTTTGGGGCCAAATTTCAGACTTCAGAACAGTTAATTTGGGACAGCTTGTCCAACTGGAGACAAAAGCCATGTCCCCATTTGGGAAAAAGCTGATATTTGGGTCATTGGTTAAGGTAAGGATAAGGTTAAGGTTAGCATAAGGGTTAGGTTTAGGCAAGTAGTGGTGATGGTTAGGGTCAGGGTAAGACTTAAATAAACCTGTGTGTGTGTGTGTGTGTGGCAGAGACACAGCAGGAGGCAACCACACTGACCTGAGGATCGACAGGGAAAGCAATGACATTTAACATGCAGGAGGAGAGAAAGACAGTAACATAATACATCTCTTTATTCCTCACTTTCTCCTCTGCTGTCCTCATCTTACAGGTCACACTCGCACTATATACTGTATATATAATACTATATATTCATAATTAATGACACCTTCGTCTAAGTCGCAATTAGTATCCTGCAACTGTGCAACTGACCTTTTACAAGTGAGAGGGAGAGAGAAATGAGGACAACAGCAGAGAGGTTAGTGTAAGGAGATACAGCACTAAAGAAGCTAACAGAGGAGTTTTTTATTTTTTTAACAGCAGCAACTTTCTGAGCTGGGCTTCTCCCTTAACAGACTAAACTTTGTTAACACGAGGCATGATGTCTCCATGAATAACTTTTCGCTACCGGGCTGTGGAAACCTTGATAGGTCCAGTGTCTCTCTCACAAAACATGCTGCTGACACCACTGTGTGTTGAAACCCTGCAGTGAGGAGGTAGAGGTTATTCATAACCTTCCAAACTGTCAGTCATGCAAAAGTCTTATAGGACCCGAAGCTGAAACCAAGGGGGCTATTTGATGGACATTTTAACATCAAAAGCATTACTGCAAAGAGCAATCAGTTGACTCATCTTGTGTCTGACTCAAATCTGGACTTTATCTGTCTGACCGAAACATGGTCGAAACAAAAAACTCCTGCGAGTGTGTTCACGGTGCCCGGATACCAATGTTCCAGAAGAGACAGACCTGATGGAAGAGGAGGAGGGGCTTTTTTTATGTGAGCGACAACATAAAATGTGAACGTGTGGTTTATAATGCGGGTAACACATTAGAATATGTTGGGATAAAAATAATGTTATCCCAGCAAATGTCTTTTAACATCATAGGTATCTATAGCCTCCCCTCTGCAGATGACACTTTCTATGATCAACTCACAGAAGTCTTGAAAGAGTGCAATCTCAACAAAGAATTATTACTTATGGGTGATTTTAATGTGGACTGAGAGGATAAAACTAAGGAAAAAAATAAAAATTATCACAGAAAAATTCCAACTAGAAAAACTAGTAAAAGGCCCAACTAGGATTGCAAAATGCTCCAGTACACAAATCGATCTGATATTTACTAACAAACCAGAAAGAATAACTAAAAGTTATAATTTAATCACTGGCTTATCAGATCATAACCTAACCCTATGTGCAAGAAAACTGACTAAAAGTAGATTTAAGACCACGGCAACTAAGACAATGATCCTTCCATGCATACCCAGAGCTAAGCAAGAAGAATTTATCAATGAAATTAACAGCTTGAACTGGGATGATGTACTGTCTTCTGATGATCTGGACTATGGCTGTGATACTTTTACTCACAGAATCAACTCTGTCAGGGAAAGATTTAATGTGAGGATACAGATAAAATCTAAAAATAAAAGCAATTTACTGTGGTTTGAGGAAAATTTGTGGAAACTAATGAAATCTAGAGATGCTGCACTGAGGAAGGCAATTAAAACAAACATTGTTTCAGGTCTCCAACTACTGACACTGCTAAATTAGTTATGTGTTCAGCTGCTGATGTCAAACAGCAGAGCATGAAGCTCAGTGGTGTGAAAATCTTCATTTAAGTCTTGGATAGCATTTTTATCAATAAAACTTGCCCAAAACGGAGCCAAACATGTGGCCTCATATACTAATTTTAGGTTGTCAGTTATGCAGATTGCCAAATCTCACTAACACGTACCTACTCCTGAACAGGTGGTGTTTATTGGGTTAAAATGAGGAATTTACAAGACATTTGTGGAGTTAGGATACAAAAATGCTCTTGCATGAGGTGCATTGTGAAGAACATTTTTATTAGTAATCAAAAGTTCTAACAATATACACAAAAATCGTATTTGGCCCTTGGATATATGTGTTTGACTGCAAATGTAAAGTGGATAACATATTCATATAACATCATGTCTCTATTAGTGTTTCTCCTGAGTGTATTTTGTGCAGCTTATTTCTGCAGGATCATGTTTTGTCTTACAACACAAACTGTCAACAAACACACACACACACACACACACACACACACACACACTCATTGTATCCCCCTGAGCTCCCTTTTCTAAGTACACGGTATGAAGAGTATGCTGACGGCCAAGAACAAACAAAAATAAAGGAAAATCAAAGATGTGAGACTGTGAATGTGGATGACCTTCCATTATAATCCTCTTATGATGAGTCCCATATGTGGGCTGAAAAAGAAAAAACTGAGGTATTATATCAACTGATAAATAGTGCAGGGAAAACACTGTAGTTGCACTGCAAATTTCAAAGCAGCCATAACCGGCACTGTCATGTACTTGCCATTATTAGCCATTATTTGTTATTTGTGTACAGTCATTACATGGCTGTGCATAAATATTGACCAAATATCTACCAACCAGGGGACAGTTTCACAAAGGCTATGTGAGTGCACACTTAGTTTGGGAATTGTGTTTGTCTAAGCTTCTTTCCTGTTGTACATTAACAGAAAAAAAGATGAAAGTATTTTCTCAAAATTAAACCTGAAACACCATGAATTTTTGAACATTGTTTGTTACATATCTGGTCTTCACATATGTGGGTTTATCCAAGAAGCCTGGCAAGCCTAAGATTAGAGAAAAACATATCTCTTTGTACCCTCACAAGATATCACTCTCATGTCTGTATGCCAACTATGAAACTAAAGCCAACAGACAACTAGCTTAGCATAAAAACAGGAAGAGGGGGAAACTAGCCTGACTCATTCTAAAATTCAAAATTACACCTACCAACATCCATAAATCTCATTAATTAGCATGTTGTATTTTGTTTAATCCACGAACAAACAATAATAAAAATAACAAAGATGGGGAGTTACAAGCTGGAACTACTTCTTGGCCACCAGTGGCCAGACAGAGTGATTTCTTCATACAACCTTGCAATGATGAAAAAGTTACAGGAAGTTACAGGAAGTTACTGCGCCCAGGAGCTCAGGAGTCAGGAGCTCTTTTGTGAGGGGAACCTTAGAAACCCGTCTGTTTGATACTTCATCAAAAAGGGGTTGAAAGTCCTGAAAATGGTCATGTAGAACTGTAGCTTGGCAAAGATGAGTGGATCTTTCAGGGCTGCTTCTATTGTGTTGAAGGATGCTGTCCCAGGGTTTGGAAGTTTCTTTCTTTTCTTTCTTTTTACCACACCCATATACTGGTGAAGTGATGGCCAGACTGCAAGAGCCCTCTCTACCACAGGCAGGTTCTCGATCCAGTGTTGGCCACAGAACAATAAAGGGAAGACGGTGGATTTGGGGACAGCACTGTAATCTTCCCTCCTTGCTGGTATGTTGTGGAACAGTGTGTGCATGGCTTTCAAAAGTCTGTCCAGCTGCCACACAGAAAAAACACTTTTAAAGGCATTGTGTAGTGTGTGGAATCCACAGCTCCCCGCAGCAACAAGCTGAGCACCTCAATACTGTTCTGAAGTTCAAAAACTTCACATTGGGCCCATCCATCTTGATGGACACCAGGCTCCTGAGATCATGTTGGTCCACACACTCCTGAGTCAAGTTCATATAAGTGTGTGAGTATCACTCTGTTATTTCTGGTATTATATCTAGTATTGTGTTGTTGACAAACAATGAAAATTAACCAAGAAATTGATGAGTAGGGCTACATTATTGTTAACTTTTTTTGCAACTGTTAAGGGACAGTTCACCCATTTTTTTTCAAATTTGTATATAGTTTCACTTGCCTCCAAAGTGGTATGTAGGTCAGTAGTGCTCAGATAACTATCCCCCCAGCTAGATTTCTTGCAAAATAACCACCTAGCACAGCTAGAACTGACTGACTGACTAACTGTGAGGTAAACACCATTACTACTGCCCTACTTTGGGGATAAGTGAAACAATATCAAAATTTGAAAAATGGGTGAACTATGCCTTTAATATGCAACAGAATAGATCATCACACTTTGCCATAGCATTGCTAATGAAAAAGAAAATCAATGAATGTGACTGTAAATAAAGCATTTACTTATTTTGACTGGTTTCAGTAAGTCGTGGGCTGTTGCATGTCCCATAAAGTGGGACCCCAGGTACCTGCTCACCTTCCCAGAAACATATAGTACATGCAGGTCCAACGACTTGGTTTTGTTTGTTTGATTTAGATTTTCGCCGAACATCGGCACAAACGGGCCCTTATTAACTTTTGAGATGAGGTCTTAATGAAAAAATGCAGAAGAAATGCGTAATGTAAGACATCTTGTTCTTTCCACATGTGAGGGTTTTAGCAATGTGAGAATCAGGGAACATGGTTTGAAACAGCTCAGCTATATCTCTATTGCTTTTTTATGACTGATGTTTAGCTACTGTTTGTAAAGTCCAGAGCACTTCTTCTTTAATGTTGGCGTGGATCCAAATGCCGTCTGGAGGTCGTTCACCAGAGTAGCAGGGGTTAACGTTGTTAGTGCAGAAGGTTGCACTGGGGCTGGACTTTGGTGATGTTCCCGATGTGAATAAAGAACAATATTGGGTGATGGCAGGTGTTTGCTGGTGGCTTTTTATGGCGGCTTAATGTTTTTCTGACTTCCCATGCAACTCTAATGCCTTTATACTCAAAGTTCCTAATTTAAGCGTTTTCTTGCACAAGGTAAAGGCTCCAACCAAGAACTAAATGTGCTGTTCTTGAGCCAGATCTCCTTGAACTTGAACTTAACCGTATTAGATGAAAGTGACGTTAACAGAAACAACTTTAACGTATTACCTCTTGAAGTAGCTGATTTCTTTGATAAGAGGAGACACCACATTAGTCCACACACCACATTGTGACACACTACTTGGGTGTGTTAAAATGGGTGGCCTAAAATTCAGATTATTGGATTTTAGGCTTTTTAAGACTTTTTAAGGACCTGCAAAAACCCTGTTAAAGGTAGATATATTATGAATTTGTAAATTGCCTGTGTTGAGACTAGTTATGGCATCTAATTGAGCAGTTTCATTATATAATACCAGTACGCTAGAGTACACACTGTTCTCCTAATGCTTAGCTGCTAGAGATTATTATACATTCTGGTTATCAGCTGTGAATGGTGTCATGTTAAGAGCTTGCATAGCAGATGTGGCTATGACCAAGACTCCCTGGGGTGCTCTGTCCCTACTAGCAACACATACTGACAACCTAATACAGTGAGCTAACTACACAATGACAGCTAAATGCAGGGAATCAACCAGTGGAAGGGGGTAAATGAAGTACATTTAGAACAGTACATCTCTTTAGGGACTGAAAATGTGGAAACTTATCATGGTGGAAGACTTTTATGAAATGACCGACTCAAAATGCATGACTAACTCTTCTCTGTAGAATAAATCATGGAAGTGGTGTACATGCAACTAGCATGCACTGAAAATGTATTCTACTCTGACCATGAATATAGATTTATGTTTAAATCCTGTTTTGTTAAAATCCTGCCTACAGCAGTCTTAAATAGAATGAGCACTTGAGAAAACTATAAACAATCAAGAAGGTCTATTGAGTTAAATGCAACATACTAACATGGGAATACAATAATGGGCTTTGGTAGAAAGGTTGATGGATGTATTTAGTTACAATCACAACCCCATGGGGCCCTCATCTGTCCTTGTTAGCAACAAACAGTGACAACTAACTGCTGTTAAATTAGCCTGAGCTACAACATAACCATTCATGTGGGTGAGTAGAGTACAGTAACTACTATGTTTAGTTTTGTGGGTGAAATAAGGGTTAAAGGCTGATGGATTTTACACAGATGATGAGACGAAGCTATGATCTTAAGTATCTGCTATGAAAAGTAAAGAAAAAACACAGGCAGATCGTAAAGTGAATGATGAGAGAGTAAAAGATATAGTCAAAAACAGACAAACAATCAAATCAACGTAAAACTAGTCTACACCAGACACTCGTCAATCTTTTCTTAACATGAAACCAAAATAGGACCGCAAATTGTAAAGGAGAGACCTCGCAGAAGTTGGCTTGCGGGTGTTAACTAACAGGAAATATAATGATCAGCTGGGAGTCTCCCCATGAGACAACAGGATCATCAGTGGCATACTGCCAAAACCCTCCTGGGGATACTTTCAGGATATGCCTACCAAAGGCAGTAAGCTGCTGCTGATGATGATGATAAGGGAAGCTAGAACTGCTGCTTTATGAAGGCATAAAATGTCACATACTATTAATTATTCAAGATTAAAATAACACACAAAGTTTTTGGAAGACTGACATGTTGGTCATCTTAAGACTTTAGATACCAAAATCCCCCATGTGTAGACGGAATCGCATAGTAAGTACTAACATTTTAGCATTCAATGGGTTATGGGTTATTACAGCAAAAGAGTGATCACTTTCAACAAAATAGCCATTGTGCTTATTTTACCATAAGGACAATTTCCTTGTAGCTTATTAAACAGCTACTTAGCAAAATTACCATAATTTGCAACTCAATATTGCTTTAAAGGAGTTTACAGGCTTTTATTTAAAAAGGTACTTCAGAATGAATAATCACAGAAATCCTAACTGCCATCTACAGCTACACTGTAGAAAAGCTGTAGCTAGTCTTCCTGGCTACAGTACAACAGAGCTGTAATCACTGATCCATAAATAAATCACATCTGATTGCAGCTCAGCCTTTAGCCAGCAATGAGAAGTTAATTACAGGGAGGATGTTTGTGGCATTAAAACGTTTCTGATCTAGCCTGGCTGAGTGTTTATGAGCTTGACAAGATGAAGATCTTGTCAACTTTATTAGTTGACCGACGCGTTTTGGCTTGTGGCCTTCATCAGGGTCATCCGACCAAGTTTTTATTTATTATTTTTTATCAATTTATATTGTTGTATTATGTATCTTTCTGCTCTCTCTATACACAGTACTTTATAAAGCTTTTTATCTTTACTATTACAATTATTGTTATTATTGTTATTATCCTTATCAAAGTGTTTCTAATGTATGCCATATCTAATAGACACATTTTTGGATTAACAAAAACCCAAGTACCACCCCCTAGTTGCACCTTTCTAGTTAATGGACCAAATATGGTGTCACCCATGTCCCTTCTTGGACACTCCCCTTGCCTCTGTTAATCTTGGACAACGATTGGCCTGAAGCCACATGACCGAATATCCAACCCATCTCTGTAGATGCCCCATTGGCTGATATGTGTCTGGATGTATATGATTGGTTGTCTTTTATATTTTTTTAACTTTTTTTACCTTTTTCATACCGAACGTACTTTATTTAAATGTTGTTTGTAATGTTGTTTTATGATGACCCTGATGAAGGCCACAAGCTGAAATGCGTCGGTCAACTAATAAAGTTGTTCTTGTTACTACAAGTGTTGCTGGAGTTCTCATCTCTCTAGACTTCTTTCCCTTCTCCGTGCACCTTGGAAGTAGGTGAAGTTGTGCCAGAGACCCTTACTCTGTGACAGACATTGGGACACAGTAGACAGAGGTCTACAGAAAAAAATAATGTCAAAATAATTGGGATTTGAACTAAAATTCTGTGACGTTGATGCCACCAATGTCTGGCTATTACAGATTAGCCATATCAACAGCATTTTTTGAATCTTTATCAAGTTTTGAATCCTCTCACAGTATATAACAAAAAACTAATTACACCCCTATGCAATATCACTAAAATGTTACATGATTCAAAATTGTATCATCTTACAATAATTGTAGTATTTTTAGGGTGAAGTGTAGGGTGTTTGGTCTTATTTGTAATTAAAAACATACAGGTTAGACAGATTGAAAATACAGGCCTCAAAGTACAACCTCAATGCAACAAAAGTGAGTACACCTGAACCACTGATACAATAATGATAACACCTGAGACTTCCAATTAAGACTAATTGCCTGGACAAGGTTATAAAAGAACCTGTGAACACCACAACTTTCTCAATTTTGGCCTGGGTTGTATCTAATGCAACATGGCTCTACATGGTAAGGAATTGCCTGAACAAGTAAGAAACCAGATTGTGAGACTTCATAAAGCTGGGAGAGGGCACAAGATCATCAGTCGGCTACTGAACAGAAGCTAAAACACAGATGCAGCAGTGGTTATATGGTACTGGAGGACCCATACTACCAATAACAGGTGCAGTGTCCATCCTTGAGAAATGACAGTGCACACAATTCACTATCTGTGCAATCTTGTATTGAAAAACAGACAGGCCTTTGACTTGGCACAAGGATTATCTGTGGAAATGGGTGTTTCAGTGACTGCTCAGACAGTGTGAAGGACATTGCATGAAGTCAACCTCCACGGACGACGTCCAAAAAGAAAACCATTGCTCACAAAATGGCACAAAACTGCAAGATTAAATTTTGCCAAAGAACATGAAAACAAGCCTGATGAATATTGGCAGCACATTCTGTGGTCAGATTTAATCAAAATACATTTGTTTGGATCAGATGGGGTACGGCATGTTTGGGGTGGACCTGGCCAGGACTACCACAGTGACTGCATAGTGCCAACCATGAAACATGGAGGTGGAAGTGTGCTGATATGGGGCTGCATGAGTGCAAAAGGTGTAGGGGAGATGACATTTATAGATGGCACTATGAATGCAAGTTTGTATCCAATTATTGAATGAAAAGATGACTCACAGTCTTAAGAGGGTTGGCAGGAGAGGAATTTTCCAACATGACCAGCTGTGGCTGATGACTCAAAAAATTGGGGAGGACAGGAGGAAAACCAACATGGAATCTTACAACAAACCACATCATACTATATCATTGTCCCCCACCTGATGCAATCGGAGGGGTGGGGGCAATTTTATATACCAATAAAACACTTTGCTTTCAAAAACATAAACCCCTGAGTGGTGAAAAGGCTGCTTCTTTAAAGACATTTAGCATATACATATCGTTTCTAAACAAAGAAGTGCTCATTTTAGCTGTGGAGTGGTTCAGAATGTGTCATTTTACCAACAAAGTTAAATTCAAATTTATAGTATTGCTCTATTGTGACAACAGATTTATGTTCTCATCAAAAACAAAGACTGAACACTAAAAACATTCACAGATCTAAAAGTGTAGGTATAAGTAAGTGTAGGTGTAAGTAAAAATGCATGTATCAAATACATGACTTACTCATTCTTATCTATATGCATGACATACAAAATATAGTCTACAAAGCTGACATCTTAACACTTGTTATTATAGTTACTTTAAGCGTATTACTCAATATAGGCTCAGCTTAAAAACGAACTAAAGAAATCGTCACAAGCAAGCAGCCAGACCTCCGGCACACTCATTCACAAATCACATAACATCAACAGGTGACTGAACAATGACTCAATTAAAAACGGGATCAATTCCAAATGAATGAGTGAGCCCAGACAGCTCACTGTAATGTCAACAAGCAAACTACCCACAGCACATTATATCATCTCTTTTCTGCATTTTTGTTAAGGAGATAAATTCACACTCACACTGCTCCATAAAAGAAGTGAAAGGTAACCTCTAAATCTGAAAAAAGGAAATTTGGTTGTTGAAAGGGCCTACATAAGATGTAATGTTTTACTGATGTGTTTAAAAATACAGTTCACAATTTTCCACATTATAATTTATTTTCTAATACACTACTCTTTCAATTTATCTATATCTTAACGCTCTTCTTCTCTTACCAATTTGTCACATTTACATATTTTACAGTGGTGAGAATTGAAGATGAAATCTGGAAACTATCATTGGACCAACGCAATGTCAATATTGTATTCTGTTTGTTGATTGGTTAGGGAGGACATCCTCCCTTGGAGCTCATTTTACGTGTCTTGGCCAATCATAGATTAGCATGAAAAAAATGAAGTATATTAAATTGATGTAAGAGATCCTGCTCTAAGGAGGACAGCAGGAGCCCGTCCTCCTCTGCCCCCCACTGCCCCCACCACCACTTCCCACAGACTGCCCTTTCTCATCCTGCCCTGCAGGCGTTGCTGTTGAAGCATTTTGATCAGAATCTCAATAATAATTTTTTTCCAACGAGAGAAAAAATATTTTAGAAATGATGCTGAGATTTGGTAATGATTAATTTCTACCAAATATTCTTTGTTATATTTTGATCATCTCCTTCTTGCCTCTCAAAAAATAGAGGAAGAGCAACCTCCTCTGCCTCAATGGACTAGCCTCCTCTGTCCCAAACACACAAAAATCCCATAAGAGTTTTTAAAGAAGAAAAATGTTGAAACTATGACCTGGCCAAGTTTGTCCACTGACCTGAATCCAATAGAACACCTTTAGAGTATTTTAATGAGGAATTTAGAGCAACAAAATCCCTCCAGCAAAGAGCAGCTGAACAGAATTATCTGTGAAGAATGACAGAACAAGACAGGTATCATCCATGCCCAGGAGGATCCAATCTATCATCAAAAATAAAGACAGGCATACACAATATTAGAAAATAAAAGAATGAAGTCTCACTAATGAAAGGTGTGTTGACTTTTTTTGCAGTTTGATCTTAAATAATAAAATAAAATAACATTATGTTTTTACAAGTGAAGGATTTGTAATTACTTAACATTTTAGTGATATTGACCAGGGGTGTACTCAGTTTTGATAAAGTATAAAATCTGTATCTGAATCCTTTAAAATCCATGATCATATCTAACAAGGATTAGCTTAATTTAACCACTATGATGATGTCTGTAGATGTGTCCAAAGATTTGGTTCACAAATGTCAACTACTGACTGTAGTTCCAGTTACCAGCAGTTCTACTGGAGCAGTGTTTTCTCTTTTTTTTTTAATCTCTCTCTGAGGCACAAATTAGCACTTTTGTCTCTGTTGGTAACAACAAAATGATATTTGGTCTCCCACAGTTAGCTTCAGTTGTAACAAGCTTTAACTAAATACACAGGGACTGAACAAAAGATTGGTGCCTAGTTTTACTAGTTAATAAAACCAAATGGATAGTACATGTACCTGGTACCAACAGAATGATATAGTCTCCAACAGCCAAGTTGTATCAAACTTTAAAAAACACAGAAAGAAATAATTCAGCTAACTGCTGGTTAGCTAGCTACACCGTAGAGATTTCACACAAAGCTACATGAATAAATTAATGAATAACACGCCAATTTCTTAAGTCATTTAACGTATTATCACAAGGCATTTATTACTTTTTGCATGTCATTTCATGTCATTTAGGTCGTAAATTCAGTTGCCAAAAGCGACCTATACTTACATTTGAGTGACAAGAGAAGTGACGCATTTCGGATGACACCAACAAAGTGTGACTTTATTTTCTTTTATTAGGTGACTTTGGCTTATTAGGAGGTGGCAGGATGGTGGGTTGGGGTGGATGGCTAGATAGTTAATTGGCAAAAAGTTGCTAAAGCAGCAGGACTGCACTGTTCGAGACTTCTAACCAGACATTTTTACCATCACATCAGGACATTTTAAGCGGACATTTTTACTGTCACTGTCACGTCGTGCATTTTACTGCCATTAAACTGGACATTTTTACCGTCACGTTGGGCATTTTTACTGTCACGTTGGGCATTTTTACCGGACATCTCATTGGTAATAAAAAGCCATTTTAAGATCCAAAGTACAACAAATTAATTTTCATACACAAAAACTAACTAAATATTAAATGACTGATTTACATATAAACCAGGGTTGTGTCATAGGAGGATCTCATGTCTGGAAGAAACTTTTAACCTGTTTTGATCCATTTTAAAATATTGTGTGTCTGATTTGTTTTTTTTTTTCCACAAAAAGTTCAACTACCTTGTTAAAATCTTTAATCCTTAAAATCCTTCATCTTCTCCTTCTCCCTCACTGAAAAATCAAAAATCTATGAATAAGTAATTTTTTTTTTTTGCCTAATGCAAGATGTCTCTTACTTCACTGAAAAGTCCATTCTCACTATATGTGCACTGGAAGCTTTAAGTTTCCACATTACATTTGTGCAAGTTGCATACTTGACCATGATTGGCTTCAAACTAGTTGTGATGTCCCAAATCATGCTCGTAGGTACACGCCTTAAACTTAGCTTTAAGATGAGCACAGAGAAACTCTCTGCCTCCATCAGATAAATGTGAAAACAAACCCTGTACATACATCACTCTGACCAGAGAAGCTTAAACATCCAACCGAAGTAATTAACAAATAAAACACATTTTTAATGGAGGGGGACTTTAATATTGGATAAAAATAATAGATGTTTCAAACTATGGAGCACCCAGGAATCATGTGGTAGAACAGAAATATTGGTGCAAAAATTTGTGTGAACAGTTCACCAATCCGGTCCCTCCATTTATTAGTCGATGCGTAAGGTTTACCGTTATGTTACCTCAATTTATTAAACTGTTTGCACCAATTCCATATCAGTTTTATTCTACCACATGACCCCTGTGGGGCTCCATACCAAACAACCACCAAGGGTTTTTTCCCATAGTCATTATACAATTCAATCACAGAGGACAAGAGTAGTAGCCAAGGAGAAACACCTGTTTGGTGCTGAGTTTTGCCAAGCAATTTGAATAACAATCAACATAATGGATTGTACTTGCTGGAAACAAAAGTAGAATCAAGATGTGTCCATTGGCTGCAGTCAGTGTTCAGACAAAGCCATGTGATAAACTAAAGGTTGACACACTAAGCACTGATGCAGACATTTCTGACCCTCTATAGGGAAACTCACTACTAGGTTTGGCAAGCTTTGCAATTAAACCAGCAAGAGCATAACATTTCTGTCTCTGTGACTGTTGTCTTTCACAATCAAAACAATCTTGACATGAATGTTTCTGGTCTTCCGTGACTCTGTTAGGAAAAATACTGACAGCATTTTGCTTTTACTGCATATTCTTATCATGGGAACGGCTCAGAGAGAGATTCTTTAATATGTAATGCGTACATATTAAAGAAGAAAATTTCAGACAAAGCCGATGAGCTGATGTGATCACATTCAAGTGACTTTACCTTGACAAAAGCTGTGGCACTGGCAATAAAAATCATATCCATGTTGAAAAAGGATGATGATGTTGTAACAATGTTGAAAAAATTTGCTTGTACATAAGTAACTATAGATTTATGTGTTATAATAATGCAAGATGAAATTGAAGCACTGACAGTGATGAGTAAGTGGAGAAATAAGACACCACGCCTTGGGGAAAAGAATGACAGAGATTATACTGGGGGTGAGATAATGATTGATTACAATTGCTTAAAATCAGAATGCTGATGAACAATGCTCTGGTTTGATGGGTATCTTTACTCTGCTCATGCCCTCCAAATTATAATTCCTGGCATTCTAATGGGAATCAAGGTGCATCTTTAATTAGTGCACAGTGAATGATGTGAATTTCAATCACAAAGTAACTCCAAAATAACACTAAAAAGTAGCTACACTCATGAACTGATAACAGACTTTGAGTTACAAACGCAGCACATACATGCAGGCCCTTTTACAGTCAGCACACAATGTCACAATCAATTACAGAATCTCATTTCAAATTTATCAAATGTCAAATCAACTTTAGGGAGAAGCAGCTTGTCAGTTGAAATCAATAAAGGAAACAAAGAAATAAAGTTTGTATATTTAAGATATGCAAATCAGTCTGACAGCAGTACAGATGACAGCTGCATCTTTTATTTTGGTAGAGGTACAGTAAAAGAGTATTGAAGCATGGCACATAATAATGAAATGTATGTACTTCAAGTTAGCAAAAATACCAATTCATAAACCATGTCACTTCACTTTTTTTCACCCTGCCAACCTAAACCTAAAAGGTACGTTTCACGATCTCAATTGTCAAAACTCCTTAATAATTACAGCTGGTGTCTGCTGGTAACAGCTCAAAGAGAGATTGAGAACTTGGCTAGATATGCAGTATCTTGCTCACCAACATTTCATAAACACCAAAGACATTGATTGAACAGGGTTAAGGCTGAGGTAAACTTCAACACTTCAACACTAA
Source organism: Thunnus albacares (assembly GCF_914725855.1). Classification (NCBI taxonomy): domain Eukaryota; kingdom Metazoa; phylum Chordata; class Actinopteri; order Scombriformes; family Scombridae; genus Thunnus; species Thunnus albacares. The sequence continues at coordinate 6,244,154 of NC_058110.1, read as the reverse complement.
ACTTCAACTGGTTCACATAAGGTGCTGTCCAACCACATCTGAAGGCAAATGTTTTAATACCTGTTCCGAATTGCCACACTCGAAGGAAAAAAATCTGCTGTCACTGAAAGAGGTGAGATGCAACAGTTGTTCAAATGGGGATAACAGCGCACATTTTTGGACAGTCTTTCCTCAAAGGCATGGTGTTACACTTGTTAGTACACCTGAAAAGTGACGGGTGAGGAATGAAAAAGAGAGGCCAAGTGCTGTGAGTTTGTCATTTTCAGAAAGTCACAAAGAATTGTCAGATGTGCAGGAGGACAACCACTTGTTCTTTAATTCTGTTAACTAATTTTTGATTTTTAAGGAAAATAAGAGACAGACTCCCTGGATTCCTGAGTTTGTAAGAGGGGACTCTCGGCCTGCAGAATTGACCTTTGTAACCCTCTAAGTGGGGGTTTGATCAGTGATGCTCAACAGACTCACAGACCTCCTAAGAAACCATTTCAATAAGTTGAATTATGACACAAACTAAAACCATGAACTGACCCTAAAGGCCACTTGGACCGGAGTAAAACAACTCCCATCTTAGAAGGAAGACAGACTCTTATCAACAACGCCATAAACCAACCCACATTCCTGAGGACTTTGTGAAGCCTCCTTTTAAATCTAAGGCAAACCTGAAATTCATGTAAATTAAATTTCTGATCATTATGCAACTTATATCATGTTATTTGTCATGTAAATACAAGAAGAATGATATAACTTTCATATATGACTATCTACTAAAGCGCTACAAGACTTAGATTTTATTAACCTTTTATACTACAGGTAACCATACTGCCCTTTATTGACAAGAGTTAAATTCCCCTATGTGAAGAGTTAATTAATGTTTGATAACCACGTATTTGTATTTTATGTGTTTAACTTGTGATCCATTAACCTCATAGACAATCATATTCTAGTAGTTAAATTAGACTGGTAGTTTTGTTGAAAGAATGAAGTTTCTAAAATAATAGGAATGTAAAGATAATATCTGAAGGATTTGAGTTTAAAGTTTTCTCTTATTGTTAAACAATAGTCACGTTGAATGCTTTCATATTATGAAGTAATACTTTAGCAACTTATATTTAAATATGTTTCTGAAAATAATCTTATCACATAAGTGTTGCCTAACTTTATTTCCTTTCACTATAGTTTTAAACTTTATTTCAGTAGATGGTTTAAGATGTGTAGATAGTTTGAGAAAGTTGAATCAATGAAGGTTGTATGTTTAGACATCATGAAGTGTTAATATAAAGGTTAATGTTTGTTATTAGAAGAACTGACTTATTATGAATCATGTAAACTGTTTAACTGTTTCTTGAATGGTTTTACAAATATGATACAAGCTGACAGGAGTTCTTCCAAGAACTCAAGAAAACTCTTAAGATGTCTCTTTTATTTGTTTTTCAACCAAACCTTTTATTGCAACAAGTTAATTTGTTTTGTTTTATTAGTAACATTAAGTCTCGTATTTCCACGTATGGTAATTTAATTTGAAGTTAACACGTACGGTATTTTATTTTGAAGTAGACGCCGCTGAAGACTTGAGCATAGTCAGATTAAACTTTATTTGACACTCAATTTAAGTTACTACAAGTCAACCAAATGCCTGAATCTGCAACTTAAACCCTTGGAGAAGAAGAAGAAGGAGAAAAAGAAGAAGAAGAGGAAGAAAAAGAAGAACGCTTGAAACTGCTCTCTGAGAGCAAGACTGCAACCAAGAAGTGAAGCTGGCCTAAAGACTCCTCCAGAGCAGCCTGAAACAGCTTGATTCTTTACTGGCATTCAACGCCTCTGCATCTACGGAGATGCGCCACAGCCCACAGCTGATACGGACTCTTTCACAGCAACACCGCTGGTGCTGCTGCACCAACAACGCTGGACCTGCCAAGATGACGCCCCTACCACGACGAGACACTTCAACAGTAAGGCATAACATGGCTTTGTGATCAAGGGTTGATGTTGAATAACATTAAAGTTAAAGAATTTATTTAGAGAAGTTGAATTAGCTTTCCCCTTAGCATTCCCCGGTACAACACGTTAAGCCTTGAGTCACGCACTTTGAGCCACTCTTGCTGAATAATTTTCTTTATTATTTTTTATCATTCTAAGACCTTATTTATCTATTTATTTATTTTACTTACTTTTTTATTTATTATTTTCTGTATATTATCTGTATACATTATATTATCTATGCTTTATCATGTATCCTCAAGACGTTTAGCTATTAATAAATGTCTTCATTTATCCTAAAAGTGTTTGGTTGTTTCTTTGAGCTGCAGTAAACAGAGATCACTGTTTGGGACAAGAACTCACGATTGTGAGACTGATTCATTGATTAAATTGAACAAGGGTTAGTGCTCCCTCCTGGCACTAACAAATCCTGCAACAATCCAAGACACTTCATTTGAAGCATACTGACCCCTTCACCAAGCCATGATGCCATTTATTCTTGTACTGATGAAAAAGTCCAACATCCAAGTCCCTTTTAAGAAGCTGTTCATGTTCATTATTTACTTTGAACAACATGACTGAAGACTGTAGGATTCTCTGATGCAATTAAATAATAGGAGAAAACCAGCTGCTTGTGTGTGTTCACTTTTCCACAGTTAGTCCTTGCTTTGCCTTTTGCTAGATGCTCTAAACCTCAGTGAGAGAAAAAGTCCAAAAGCACAGGAACATTTTGTTTGTGAAGTGACTTTTATAGTTTCATCTTTCATTCACAGTTAATATTACTAGTGCAAAGGTTTGAATATTGAAATATAAGTTAAGAGGATAGCCTGAGTTTGGGTTGGCGTACTATACAAAACGTATGGATAACCCTAATCCTAAACCTAACACTCTATAGAATGTAAGTTTTACTAATCATAGATCATCAAAAGAGCTCAAAGATAAAGCAATGAAGAGTGTTCAGAAGTTGTCTTCACTGATGATGATCTCTTGGGGCTCTTTCATTAATGGCCTTTAAGTCCTCTACAGTCCCAGGGTAAAAGAGAGTCAAATAATGAAATCTCCCACCATCTGTCTCTTCAGAAGCTCTAATCCTCCTTCGCCAACCCTCAGGCTGTTCATAATGTTCCACTTTTTCCAACTGCTAGTGCATTTTTACATGAAGGACATCTTAGAGAACAGAAAGCAAATGCCCTAGAAGAGGCAGTGTACACGCTTCCTTGGACAGAACAAGAAGCTCAGAGGTTTGGGAAAGAGGTTTAGCTATTTAAAGAGTGTTCATGTGTTTTTGTATATCTAAATATATCACAGGAGAAGCAGGCTTTCAGTTGAGGGTTTTACAACAATATCCCAAAGGAAAGGAAGACAGTAAAAAAAAAAGTTGCCTGTGTGAAGTTCGTACTATAGGTTTCTGGCAAGTGGTTGAGATTTGGACATTTCTGTTTACTGATACTTAGTTTTCCTAAGCCCAGCCCAAACAAATGTATGCTAAGTACACTGGTGACTCTCAGAACCGCCACTTCTTTGTCCATTCTTTGGGCAGTGATTGGAAGACAGATGAAGTTGACACATCTGGGTTATCTTGTCTGATGATGACACTTGGCACATGTCACACAGCAGGGTGTGTTCATAGAAAGCACTGTTAATCTAGTCAGCTGCACGTCTTGTTGCACTCTTGTTGCAAATTAGCTTATAGTTTCTTGTTACTATTTTATTTTCTATGTAAGACAACTCTTATAAATTCTATTTAAATGTGTTTTTTATTACATCTTGTGTTTCTTTTAAATTTTGTCCTAATGCCTTTTATGTTTTAGGTAAAGCACTTTGAATTGCCTTGTTGAAAGGTGCTACAAAAATATGCCTTGCCTTGTTGGCTTGACAAACAGCATCTAAAACTCCCTTCCCTCCACACCTTTCCGATGTCAGAACTGGGGAAACAATTTGGCAGCTTTCTGAAAACCAAGAATCTGACCAACACAGTCACTTCACACACATTGATCAGTTGTGCAGTGGCGTTAGGATCTGAACTCGTCTTTCAAGTTCTTTTTTCATTCTTCACACAATTTCATTTTTCAAATGTACAAACAAGTGCAACACTACATATGCCTTCAAGGAAAGATTGTCCGCATTTCTCCCCGCCTTCAAGTGCGTTTATGACACGTCGGATGAACTAGTTAATTTCAAGTTTTATACTCCGATGAATGAGCAGAAGAATGTCAATTTTACAAAGTTACATTAGTTGAGGATTATGCTACAGGTTCAAATTAATGTGAACAAAGTACATGTTAGTTCTCATTTGGCTGAGCAGCTGACAAAAATAATAAAGGAGGAGGAGTATTTTTATAAGGCTTGTATTAAAGTATTTTAGAAAAACAGTTTTCATAAATTGCTGCCTGTCTGTCCATGTGTTAATGACATTGTTCCTGTTATATACAGCATAAAACATTTAACATCTACACGTGTTGCCAGCAGCCATCAAATGTGGGGTAAGAACACATTGATCATAGTCATCAGAAACTGACAGAATATCAAATGCTTTGTTACCTTCATTTACGTTATTTTCACCCAGTGTCAGTCTCACTAATGTGCCAAAGCTTTGCAGCATTAGATATTATAATATCTGAAACACACCATCTTTTAAACATATTACACATGCAGATTTATTGATAGACAAGACCCGCCACTCAGACACCCTTAAGAGACAAAGTGAGTTGGTATGTCAGCCGACTCATGCCAAAAGATCTCATCTCTAAACAAGACGTGTGCCAACCTCTAGAGACATCTTGTGCAACAAAAAGGTCAAATATGTTTATGTTTCACTTCCCACAACTGAGAGCTGGAGAGCCTCTCCATGCAGAAACTGTGAAGTGCATCGAGACAGGCGCATAATCACAGCAGCTGCTCTGCTTGCTTCACCCTCTGCTATGAATACTTAAAAGCCTTTTAATTTCCTCTTGGCTGTTTCATCATGGATGCTGTTTTCTAATGCACAGAACAATAAGTATAAAGTCAAATCCACCCAAAACCCGAAATAGTTCATGGCACTTTTTGACTGTGCCCTACCTCTCCTCTCTTCCTCCACCCCTACTGCTTCCTGCAACCAAGATCCAGTCTGAAAGTTTGATGCTGCTTGTCATTCATAATTTAAACTAGACGTGCATTGTGTTCCGGTTTCCCCACTTCCACCTCTCCCTCCCTTGGTTCATTACTCCCCTGAGTAAGTTTCTACTCTTTCCATTCCTCAGCTCTTTTACTGTCACCTTCCAGCTCCTGTTCAAATGTATCATGATGGCCACCATGTTCACTCCCAGGTTCAGACCTTGTGACCCGAGGGACTTTACTCACCATAAGAGGAACATTGCACTGATATGATGATGAAAAGTGAAGTCACAGCTCATTGTCATACTGGCTGTTCTAGAAGGTGAGGAAGAACACCGAGACTTTGCAAAGCCAATTTCACATCACTGTACTCCAGTATTGTAGGTTATTCCTACATCAGAGTTAAAGAGAAAGAAGAGAGAGAGATATTTCACTCTGTAGCCAAGTCGATTAAATCATGTAATGCAAGCATAAGCTCAAGGGCAAACTCATAAAAGTACACTTACATAAATTGCTGTACTTAAAATATATGAAGTGATTTGTTCCAAACCTACGTAATGCTGCACTGAAGAAATATGACAGTTAGAAACCTGGACTCAAGGATGAAATCCCAAATAAAAAATGTTTATCAGTCCAAAATTTACTGAGAGGCAGTTTTCCAACAGGCAACATGTCATGACTGTTTTTTGACATGAATGTTCTGTGTTAAGTTTTACACAAGATTTAAGAACTCTTTGTTTTATCAGCTAAGCAGGGCTTAGCAATTATAACTGATAATAACTGTGCCCAATAATGGGTCCCTGATTTCAGACAGAGGTAAACAAAAGCAGCTTCTAATTTCTAGCCAACAGCCATTGATTTTGCCTGGAAAATAATGTTAGCAGTGAACTCCGTAGCTAGCTACTGTTAGTAAATAATGTTAGCATTGTGGCCAATTATTATTTGTATTGTGGACTGATCTGTCAAACCACAGTTTATAAAGTTGTGCTACTGCTCAGATGCTGAATGCACTGAAGCCGTCTCTATTGGCAGCAGCAATGCTGTTTTTATTTATTAAATATCTGTGTCTGTATTTATTGATATTCTGTTTGTAAATTCCTCATTTAATGATCCAGGTTATGATGAAAATGTAGCATAATTTGTAAAAAATGATTAAGTAGCCAATATGTTTTCGGGAAAGTGGGAATTATGTAAATATCTCACATCAAAATATTTCTACCAGACACACTGGGATTTTGGTGTAAAAATGTTAAATATACAGTAAATTCAAAGTCTAAAGTTGCGCTAATTATTGCTAAAACTACTCAACACTAGTATTCTGAAAGAAAATCTCATCTGACAACAAAATGTTTACCACCTACTTCCTATATACTGTGCAAGTTGATGACTGATAAGTGACAGAGAGGAATTACAAAAAATATGTGGCTGATTTCAGCTGGTGAGCAGTGCCTTAGGCAGGTTTACATGCAAACACACATTCACATTCATTCACATTTAGAGAGCTAGTTATCAGTGCAAGCCTTCGAGCACTAATGAGATTTTGGATTCAAAGTGCTTTTCACCCCAAAATATTCCCAGAAGATCAGGGCCAGTGAACATAGCATGGTGTGCTTCATTACAGACTTACAGAGTCAGTCAAAAGTTTGGACACACTTTCTCATTCAAGTGAACGTGAAGGTGAGTCTAAACTTTTGGCTGGTACTTTAGATTCCAGTCTATTTTTACAAAAATCAAGCAGGCACTCAGTTTGTGTTCCCTTCCTGTATTGCTCAAATTGGTCAGGAAGCTCAATAGCATCACTCCTCCTAGGCAGCAGGACTTTTGATCAAAGAGATGTTTGATCAAATGAGATGATGAGAGGGAAAAAATATCACTTTTGCTCACACAGATCTTATGTTGGTTACATAATCTGACCATGTCTGAGTATTATCACAGTGACTGGCTTTGTGAGTCTGGTACAGAAGCTCAGTCTGGGTCTATGGAAGTGTATGTGTGAGTCTGTCTGTCTGTGTGTGTCTGTTCTGTGCTGAACAAAAGTTGTTAAAAACTGTAATAATTCGAACAGTTAAGATATTATAAGCCCTGAAAGTTGGAGTGCCACATCACACCTTACAATGTAAACCAATGGGGAGGCAATCTCTAGGCATGGACTTTGTGTCAAACAAATGGTTCTGATGTCTAAACTATAAGTCTGACCACTTTGAAACCTGTATCAATGGATTCGCGACGTAATTTCCTACGAAAAAAATGTGATTTTTAATGTAGGATTTGGCCAAAGTCATCGGACTTATGAGGATATTTCACAAGAAGAGTGACATTCTCCTCTCCAACTGAGAGGGAGAGAGAGAATGGGAGGGGGGGATGGGTGTGGGAGTTGAATGGAGCTCACTGAGTGAGAGTGACAGTTAAGTGATAAAGTGCTGCAGAAAAATAAAATCAAAACTAAAATTTGTAGCTGTGTTCTGCAGTTTTTCCTTTATTAGGTCCCAAGCACCTAGCGGTTCGCTCACACTCTCCATTCAAATATATGAGTATTTTTCTGTGTCCAGCTGCAGTTACTTATTGTCTCTACACACCTGACAGTACACGTTTCAAACTTTGACCAGGTCATGTGGGTTAAAAGTCTTTACTTTTCTAAAAATAAACTTGATGAAAATTAGGAAACTAATGTCTGTCGCTGGTGATGTGATTTATTGACAATAAGCAACAACTGTTCAATGCTGCTGTGTGTGTATGTGTGTGTGTGTGCGTCCAAGATGTTTAACGACATCCGCACCTGGACATTCCCTGTTTTACTACAGTCAAACGTTACCGTCTAAGGTTATTTACAAAGGTTACTTCAAAACTCCAGGGAATTCTCCATCACTTTCTCACTGGCTCAAAAAGCATGACATCACATCACCTCATCGACTCAAACTTATAACCCATCACAAAAAAAAAGGAGGTGGGAGGAAAAAGGGCGGAAAATTCTCTGTAGGATGACAAGCCCGACAATCAATTTATCTATCTGGCTAGTCAGCAGGATTATGATGTCTAATTTTGCCAAGATGTACTATACTCAAATCATAAAAACTGTCTTTTCACTGTTCAGGAACTTAAGGGATAATATGCTCATGTCCTACTGCTATGCTGGAACAGGTGGTACTCTTGGGTGTGTAGCTGTCATCCTTGGACCCTGTGCTGCCATATACAGGAAGATAAATGTTGAGCCTTGTTCAGAGCCAGCTGTCACTGCAGTTCAAGCCTGTCCGGCTGAATTCAGCATCTTCTCCTGGAATCTTACATGGAAACTATACAGACTGCATTAGCCTCTAAAAAACTTATTAGATTATCTCCTGTGGGGCCACATTAAAAACATTTGTGTTGAGCTGTTAATACTTTCTGAAGTGTTAAATTGGATCCAAACGTTACACAGTGAATCATCTCTATAACACAACCAGAGGGTTTTGTTGGGGCCTGCATTTTTTTAGGATTGTCGTTCCAGCTATTTTCATTGCTCGGTTCCAATGTATTCCAATGTTGCACTAATACAGTAATAATGCTATTCTGATCTGGCTCAGGCAGATTGGCAATAACTGCTATATTGAAGCAATACTGTGACTGCAGAGTGAACAGAATTGAGATTCCCAAATACCCACTGAGGTACTACTGCAACATAGTCTAAGCAATAACAGTAGTATGCGGTATAATTAGTTGGATTGAACAGTTTTGTATTGTAATATCAATGCAGGACAAATAGAATATGAATATTGATAAAAAATAACATCTGTATCAAGCAGCCACTACTATGGTACAAAGCTGAAGCCAGTATGGAAATATTAAGGTCCACTACCACTGATGGCCACTAGCTACATGGCTAAAAATCTCTGCCTACAATCAAGAACTATTCATGTGTCAACTAAAAATAAAAGTGCAACTTCTAATGAATTTGACTTGGTAGCTATTTTAAAGATTACTACTCCACTTATAATATATTAAAGTTTATAGAAAAGTGTGTTGTGTGATGCATTGGCCTTTATGTGACAGTTGGACAAGCATGCCTGTAACTTTTTGTAAAATAGACCATACATTTTCACCAGAAACTTTAGAAAGTGTAATATTTTAGTTTGACCACTTCGTATGATTTAGCAAGATATGTCTATAGCCAAAACAATATCAGCCTATAGCCCCAAACACTAAAGAATAGCCTTTCTCATTAGCTAGCTTCACTATCTAGCCAGCTAACAGCTAGCTAGCTGGTCAGAACCATTTCTAAACAAATTAATATCACCAGAATGAGGTAAAGCTATTTCTTAATTTCTTACACACACACACACACACATACATATATATATGTATACACACACAATTTCTTATCATGATAGGCCTAATGAAATAAAAGTGATAAAAGTTAGTTATAAAAACAGAAACACACTAAGGTTTATCCTTTGTAACCTTAACGGTAATTCAAATCAACTGAACTCCATTCACCATCTGGAGACATCTCCTTCAGTAATGGTGGACAAACTTAAGTATTTTCAGCCTCACAAAGAGAAATTAAATACAGTTGCCATGAGATGCTACCCAATATAGCCCAGTATAACTCACAGAGGGTGGTGAGTTTCAATAGAGATCTGGGCAACCAATGTGAAAAAAATCATTTAGTGCGTCAGTGCACACACACACATTGAGAAAGACACAAGTGTACACATGCACACACACACACAAAAGCAGATGTTATAGAGACACATTCACACATACAGCTGAGTCATATTATGACCAGAAAAGAACAGAAAAGTGCGGAGAGGATGTTCAGACAGAAAGGAGAAAGAAGAAGGAGGAGAGGTATGAGAGAATGCCTGAAAGAAAAAGATAAAGGACAGTAGAGAGACAAGACAGTCACAGTCAATGAGGCATGCAAGAGCAAAGAAAAATGTTTTTGCATTGGAATTATACCAATGCACACTGTCAGCCCGGCAGACTAAGTCAAAGCATTTCTTTGCAGCGCACATTTCCCATCAGTCCCACTAAGAGGAACAGCAAGCCCAGTCGACAAAGAGATGCCCCTGAGGTTAACTGTCCAATCAGTCGCTCCACTACCCGTCTCCACGGAGACAGCTAAAATGACATCATCGGGGGTGAGGGTTGATAAAGCAGCACAAACCGATAAGCAACCACGTCACCAGTGTCATGACCCACAGGGCACATACTGTGTGTATTCTGTTGCTTGTTTCACTTCAGTCTGTACCATTTAATCTTCTAGATGTAATCCTCTTTGTCCTTTACATGACAACTCATATTTGTCAACATTAACATTATATACCACTATACAACAAACATGTAATACATGTGGGGTTTTTTTAATCTATTTTATCACTTCTTTCAGTTCTACATACACAGATTGACTCTCAGACACTGACTCTATGACCTGTACCTAACATTGACAGTTAACACAGATAGGAGACTGGGTTAATCAGTCTGTTTTGCCATCAGTACTGTGTCTCTACCACTGGTGCCATCCATCACCATCAAATCTGAAAACCCTCCAGCACTCATGTGTCACTCTAACATGCACTAACAGCATGACCTTTTCCTCCCTCAGTAAGATCTGACACATTTTCTGTTTAATACCCAGAGGTCAACTAATCTGAGGAAACCCTGCACCAGGGAAGATTTAGTTGGGAAATGTCACAATTGTTGGAACAGCTTGCTAAATATAATATTACTAAATTGTAAGACACTCACAGGAATTATGTTCACTAATTATGTGAACTATACTTGATTCTGTCCAAGATTTTATATTGCTATTTTATTCCAGAATAAATAACCCTTAATATAGTTAAGCCCCACAGTGTGTGCAAGATGTCTTCAGCTCTCAAAATTTGGCTTAAAATATGGTCTACAGACTATTCATGATTCATCATGAATTATGATGAGTTACCAAAAAAAATCACAAAGTAAACTGCTTTTGGCAAATACAGCAGGTAATTTTGTTACCCAATTATCAACATTCATCTGTCTACTACTAACACAAACCCTTTCTCTTTCCCACACACATACACATCCAGTCCTACAAACACAAGTGGTACCCACACAGACAACCCGGTTGAATATTAGGCTTCAGCATAAAAAATAAGTACAATGGCTTTTAAGACTGTCCCCTTTGATCAGAATTTGAATTATCAATCTAATATAGGTAAAAATTAAATACTCAATCGGCAATCATCATTCAAATTTCTTATTGTATAAGCCGAGTAGGCCTTGCTTGTACTCCAACTGGGGGCGTTTCTAAAATGTACTGTCCATCTGACCAATTGCATATCTGTTGCCCTTGCAGTAAACTAGGCTAATGTTGTTATCTTTGCTAACACAAAATGGAGTAAACTAGTGTGCAGTGCTTACCCCAGCTTAATCGTGATACCAAACCATCTAAGAAGTAATGTGAGAAGACATTTTGGATTCTGCTCTGTAGATGGAGAAATCTTGTTTAAAGGTAAAACTGTTTGCTGACTTTTAAAATGTGCCTGCCTTACAGTAACGTTAGCTTGTCTCAAGTGAGGCAACAGAGGCACTGCGACTGAGCGGAACAGTATTCATTCCACAACATTTAGAATAAGGCTACATGGGTTGTGTTCAAATGAATCTAAATGAACTCTGTGTTACTTCAAATTAATTTCAAACCACAGAGGCTTTGTGTGTTAAAAATGATGTTTGAGTTAGTGCACCATAAAAAAACGACATGTGCATGCTACATCAGCCTGCCATGTCCATCTGTTTATTTGGTAATGCCAGACTTGGGTTTTAATCTACAGCAGGACTGAGGTCATAGTTGACACACACACACACTGGGCTACAGATAATACCAATGCATGACTAGTTTAACTGGAACAGGGTGGGTTTGATTTTTCCTACAAATCCCTATAGTTGGAGGGTTCAGTGTCTTTCAGGCTGTAGCTATGCATTTTATAATTCTTACAATGAATATGTGCAATACAGCATTTTATTTGTAGCACAATGAAAATGAAAATTTGATTCAAAACTGTGATTGATATTCAAATTTTTCATAACACTTGACACATTTTTACCTCCACTTCTCCATTACACGTCTGTGTAACACTGTCATTAAGTTGCACTGATGGGCAGGCTCTTTTTATTTATTTCATTTTAACGGTCTCACACTGCAGTAATATTGAGTGATGCATCTCCCTGCAGAGAGGAGAGAGAGTGAAGCCAACAGCTCATATTGCATCTGAAGTTTTCTCCGAACACAGCAGTGTACTGGTCTATTCCATGGAGGTAACTTATGAGACAAGCAAGAACATAACAAATCAAGAGACAAGGAGAGAAAAGTAGAAGAGACAACAACCTCCACTAAGCAACCAGGGAAAATAAGTAGGTCAGATTACTAAAAAAAAGAAGGGAGACAGGTTTGGGTTGGTGGGGTAATGAAAAGAAAGAAGACGTGTTGAGATGTGAAAAGTGTTAGAACGGATATGTCTCCTTGTAGAGAACAAGCCTGTTGTAAACATAAACAGAGATATATCAGCAGATTTAGGAGCTGCCATCGATGACTGTTTTTCTTCCTCTGAAACAGGTTGCCTGGAAACAAGACTTAAACAACTAAAAATGAAAAAAGCAGAAAGGAGATGAGATTTTATTCAGAATTACAAAGACTAAAACTGGAATGTGAATGATCCAGTTAGTTGCCTCAAAAAAGTATTTCTGCTTTATTAGATCTGACACTGTGAAGAATGTCAGGTGATGGTCAAACAGCGGCAGGTAGTGTGACTGAATGCTGCTCATTGAGGAGGAGTTGCACTCAGGTATACTAGATAAAGGTAAAATATCATTTAGGGCAAAATATTAATTATAAAAATATTAGTATGCAAGCATCTTTCAGGCTACACTGTTGCAACTGCAATTTGCAAATGCTGGCATATTCAAAACTAGGGCTAGACATTTAAAAATCAATGTAATTGCAATGTTTATCACTTTCTTTTGTTTGTCATTCTACTAATACACATGGCACCTTTTTGCCACACCAGCTGTTAATTCATGTGTGCAGTTTTGTGTTCAGAATTTAAATGGTTTGTAAACCACACCCATGTGGCACAGCCAGCACTGTTCTCATCTGGTTCAGAGTGCACCAATTTGTTTAGTAATTGCATCCCTCTGCTATCTGATTTAGATTTCCTTCTCTCTCTCTCTGCAGCTGTTGTTTCACATTTGCTCAAATTCATACACCTTATAGGCAACAAACTTTAATGGATAATTCTAGTTTATTACAACTTGGATCTTGTTTTTGTAGTTTATGCCATCACAAAGTACAAAAAAAATATATATATATAAATATATATATATATATATATATATATAAATATTATAATATATATTATATATATATATTATAATTATATATATAAAATTATAACATAACATAACAATTTCTACTCAGATTCCTTTCCCTAATTGCAAAGGTAAACTGTGCACGCAACTTTGACCCAGGCAAGTACCATAGGTCTAAGTTGAACCAGGAAGTTGAGCTGTAAGCTGTGATGGATATTCACATACATGCACACATTTACAGACGATTTATTGCAATAATTTTACCATTGGCCTTCGTTTTCCCATCTAGATACTGGGTTGATCAACTTCGTATCTGATCATATAACTGCTTGTGTTTCTTAACCTGTAAGACTTCTTTTTTAGCAATGAAGCTACATTCCCAGATTTCAGCAATTCACTTGATATGACAACTGTAAAATAAGCAAATTTGCAAATGTACAAATTTTAATAGCTTAGAACTATCCTGTAACTTCTACGTAGACATTGAACTAAATAAACTGCAGAAGTGCAGATCTAAAAATTGCTCAGTCTCCAAGTATCTTAGTACTCTGAAAGCCCCAAAGAAGCATTAATTCAAGAACATATATCAGCAATGGCTCCTTCCACTTACTTTTATATGATCAGATGTTATGAGATAATATGTTGGTGTGTATATTCGAGTGCGTGCACAGGATGCTTGTGCAGGATTCATGGTCAACAGCAGCCCTGAGTCATGGCAGAGCAGAAACATTAAGAGATTTTCACAGCAGGACAGGACACAGAAGAGGTGGAGCTCAGCACAGTTTCCTTCTTCTACTCCCCTGCTTCTTTTGTAAATCTCCTCCTCTGTCCACTCTCCCTCACTGCAAACAGTAGTTTCCTCTTAATCCTGCTGTTGCTCTGTCCATATCTGTCACTGTGTATCTCTCTCTCTTTTTCTCTCTTCCTTTGCAGCATGAGCCGCAACAGGGCATCTAGGGACTTGCTGTGCCATTCAGCTAAATCTCCCCACCCAGCCCAGCAGTTTCCCAGCAGACGCTGCTCTCTTCCTTAAATAGATAGAGAAGAACCCACAGAGGGAGGGAGGGAGGGAGGGACAGTAGACAATAGAATACAGAGAATAAACACAGAGAAGGCCAGTGGGGCGGAGGGGAGGGGGGTAGATGAAAAACAGAGAAATGAGTGGGCATAGTAGTAAGAAAGGATGGAAGATGGGAAAATTTCATGTGCCAAAAATATATCTGGCTGGCAAAGTTATGTTGACTAATGAGCACTGTGGCAGTAAAAGCACAATGTAATAAAGAAACTAATGTGAGGTGAGAGAAGGACGGCGGCATTCAGAGCGGAGAGAAGATGGAGAATGAGAGGGAAAGAGACACGATTGCATTTGTATGGCTGTAACCCATGGCGTGCTTATTTAGTTCATGAGAGAGAGATCTCAAAGGATACAAGGAGTTACATCTTTTCTTTTTAAATTTTTACCTCAACCTAGTAAACGTTTCCTGAAGAGTGCAGCCTAGTGTTCTTACTTAACCAAGAAGAAACTCATATTACATCATTGTCAGCTGCTATGATTTCAGTTGTTATCCAGTTATATCCCACTTAAAGCTGGGAGCAGACCTGACAATCATTCACCATATATGATGACTGATTAACATATTTTTAGTTATTACAGTCTGAAAGACTATTGAATGATCTCTTCACAGGTGACAAGAACAGGCTACAACACATAGTTAAATTGGCCAATAAGATTTAAACTGATTGATCCATCTTCTGAAAGAGAGCTATTTCAAAGGCTCGAGTCATTTTAGAGTCTTCTTCATCCTTTGTATGGAGACTTTGAGCGTCTCCCTCTGGACAGAGATTCAGACTACCAAAGGCAGATCTAACAGGGTGAGAAATTCATAGACTCTCAGGATGCTCAGGATGAGTCAGCTGATGATCAGTCTTTCAGATAATTATTGGTGGGTGATGGTGATCTAGTTTAAACTTTGGATGATTAGGTGGGATGATAACGGATGTACTCCAGGTTATGCTGTCACAGATTTGTGTTATGTGAGCTGGTGTGGTGGGATTTAGCTTTTATTTTACATATTGTAATATGTTTTATGTATTAATTATGTTTTATGCTCAAGTCTGTGTATTATGTGTTTTACCTGGCTGCAAGACTATTTTCCCCCTCGGATACAATAAAGGAATTGTTTGACATTTCAGTAAATACACTTATTTGCTTTCTACCAGAGAGTTAGATGCAAAGATTGATACCACTCTCATGTCTGTATGCTAAATATGAAGCTACAGCCAGCAGCCGGTTAGCTTAGACTGGAAAACGGAGGAACCCGCATTTTTTGGCAGGATGCAGTAACTTCCTGGCCAAGGAATAATCTGGTTGATTTTGTAAGAATTAAATAAATTAAACCAACCAGATATAACGGATTAATTAGTGATTTTAGAGGTGCTGGTAGGTGGATTTTGTTACCCACTGATGGAGACAAGCTAGCTGTTTCCCCCTCTTTACAGTCTTTGTGCTAAGCTAAGCTAACCAGCTGCAGGCTGTGGCCTCATATCTAACTGACATATGTAAGAGGGTATCAATCTCCTCATTTAATTCTTCACCAGAAAGCAAATGAGCGCATTTCCCAAAATGTTGAAGTTGAAATTGACTGAAAAAAACATAAATACACAAAAAATGTCAGAAAGAGTACAATACAATCAATGAAAGCACAAATTCTCATTTGTGACTTTACTGAGACACAAATGGACATCCATCAATAGGTGTTGAGAAAAGAAATTAAGGAAACAAATAGTAATCTGTGTGAGCTGGTGGATGGAGAAACTTTGACAACAAGTGCTAAGAACAGTAGAGCTGAAGATGTGCAGACTTTGTAAGAGAAAGCTGAACTTAGGCTGAACCATGGTCTCCACTGAAATCTGGATGAATCAGATCATTAAAAATTACTCACTAGAGAGCAAACTATTTTTCAGTTTATTCACTTTTTGGATAGTTTTTCAAATCATTTTTCCATACACTTCCAAAGTCAAAGACCATCCTTGATATAACAGGGGATACAATTTCTTGTAATCACCAAACCAAAGTCCCATACCTAGGTCATGTGATGACACTATAGCCACTTCCTTTCACTGATGAAGCTGGTTAGCTTAGCATAAAGACTGGAAACAGCTAGCCTGGTTCTGTCCAAATGTTACAAAATCCCACACCTAGGTCATGTGATGACACTATAGCCACTTCCATTCACTGATGAAGACCATGGGATGCTATTGAAAAATAATGTGTCTTTGTGTTAAAAACGTTTTGTTACATATTATTTATCTTGTTCATACCTATGATATCAGTTGTCCAGAAATACAGTAGGCTACTGTACAAAAGTTTTAGGCACTTTAGATATTTAGAATCTTGCCATTATGCAATACTATCAGGGAGGTGTCTGATTGGCCCCAATTTTTCTCTGCAACATGACAATGACCCCAAACATCCAACCAGAGTCATTAAAAACTATCTTCAGTGACTAGAAGAACAAGGAGTCCTGCAACAGATGGTTTGGCCCCCACAGAGCCCTGATCTCAACATCATGGAGTCAGTCTGGGATTACATGAAGAGACAGAAGCAACTGAGACGCCTAAATCCACAGAAGAACTGTGGCAAATTCTCCAAGATGCAGGAACAACCGACCTGCCAAGTACCTGAAAAACTATGTGCAGGTGTACCCGGGAGGACTGCTGCTGTTTTAAAGGATTAAGGAGGATTTCTTCTGTTTTCTGCACTTTGTATGAAGTTAGCTCATAAATAAAAACTATTCATGGAATTATTTTTGAAAGCATCCTCACTTTACTTTTACTGCCTAAAACTTTTGCACAGTACTGTATGTCTGTATAAAAATATAAAGCTACAGCCAGCAGCTGGTTAGCTTAGCATAAAGAATGGAAACAGCTAGCCTGGTTCTGTCTGAATGTTACAAAATCTGAAGCTCCCTAATTCATAATTTACATCGTGTTTGTTTAATCCATACAAAAACGTGTTAATAAAATAACAACTTTCATGATGTCAAATCCAGCAGATAGATGCAAATAAGCATATTTTCCAAAATGTCGAACTATACCTTTAACAGCAATGAATGGCAGCATCTAACCAAAAGGCATATCTTTACAATCCTATGGTACACCTCCTGGTATGGTATATCTCCCATCTTTCAACAGCAACTGACCCAGATTGGAAAGGGCTCAGTGCGTCTGCCCCTTCATAGCTGTTTTAAATCTTATTATCCATATTAATGAACTAATGTTTTATTGACCACAGACCAGGGCAAATTATTTAGCTACTATTCACTTGAGGTTACTTTAGAAAAGAGAGTAACAACTGTGTTGCGAACTTCTACATTATGAAGGCCATCTGTTAAATTGTACATTTTTGTGGTCATAGAAAATGATTCATATATGGTTTGGAGATGTTGAGCACTGCTTCCCAACCTTTTTTTTATTTATTTATTTTTTTTGCTGTACCTGCACAGCCCTGTCAGGTGAACTCAAGTACCCCTTCATTGACGCTACACGTCATGCTACTCGTGTTAATTTTAGTTGGATTTTGAACTGGATGTTATTATTAAGGAGATTGTTACAATCATTTTTTCATACAATGCAACTGTCAATGTTTAGGTTGGTTCAAGCTTCCATTTATAACCTGCCACAAGGAGTGTCAGGAATTGGACATCTCAACCATTAATCTATCACTTTTTTTTAATCACACACTCTTATCCATCACTATTGCTATATAAACCCCTTTCCGTTACTTTTAACTATTTATTTTAATGATTTATCCATTACTTCTATCTTCTTTTTTTAACCATTTATACATAACTTTTAGCTTACTGATTGATTCAATATGTGCAAATATTTCTTTAACAATATCTTACTGTGTGGTTAATGTTGACATTTTCATCTTGGGGAGTTCATTGGAGCCTAAAAGGGTGTATAGTTTTTAACAGATGCTGTGACCAAACCATTGCAAACAGGTGACAAAAAGGCAAAGCACCCTGTGCAAATGAGGGCTAAACACTGCTGTATCAAACAGACACTAGCTGTTGGACCTTTGTCCCCTGCCTTCCTTTCTTCCTGGCTCTCCAAGTCAGACTTACAGGGTCCTAGTGGCTCCTAGAGGCTGCCGATCAGCTCCAAGATGGGTAAGAACAGACCTCAGGGACCGGTAATGAAGTGTAAAAGAGGTGAGGGACATAATGAGTAAGAGAGCCAAATGTGGAGAGAGAGAGAGGTACGGAACCTGTGTTAGAGTTGACAAAACTGATGAAAGCAGCACTTTACTTGCTGCATAAAGAATGGCTCTGGGGCTGAATGCCAAAGAGATTTTCTCCTCTCACTTATTTGCAGAGTATCAATTAATCTGCAGTGAATTACGCCATCTGCATTACAATCATTAAACTTGAAGATGGTGTGTTCTCCATAGACAGATGTGACAGGTCAAATAGGCGAAGTCCTTCAGGCTGTCATACTTGGATTCTAGGGGAGTGTGATGGGCATTTTTCATGATTTTTACACATTTTATTCACTAATAGATGAGTAGAATAATCAAAATAATCAGTCACAGCTCTGGTTAGTATGCCTACTGTGTATAAGTCCATATTTTCATGACAAATCAGAGGCCCCTGTGCCAACTTTTCACAACCCCTGCCAGACAAGAGCTTATATCAAAGCCTATGTTTCTGGTGGCAGGAATCACATGGAGCAATCAAACAGCAATCAGTTTCCATGAACTGATGTATCTCAGTGCCTGTAGCAAACTTGAAATAATACCCACTATTCCATGTGGCAGCAGTCACACAAAAGCAATCCCACAGCATCAAAGTCTTTGCTTCTGGCAAACACAGAAGTGGAAGCAATCATAGAAAATAATCAAATAGCTATGTCTCCACTGAGCTGGCTTCTCTCTGCACTTTTAAAACAGTCGATACTGAACTAATCATACTTTAAGCCATTACAGTAATTATTCCATTAAACCTTCCCCTTCCTCTAAATTACTTCCGGTGTGTTTTTCACTAATTTTAGCCTGACAGTTATTTTCTTTAAAACATACTGCTGTTGTCATATGAAGCTCCACAACAACATATGATCATCCCAGGAACGGAAAAGGTGATCTTATAAACCCTGATTTTAGCAGTATCTTTGCTGCTAATTGATTTTTGCTGTGCAGGTTTTTACTCTGTTTATTTGGTTGAATATGATATATACAGATGTAGGATGTCACATTCATCTACTCTTGATTTCATTCACATAACTATCTATGCCACACCACTCAGTAGGGCTAGAGTGAATATTTATTATGTGGTGGTTTCATTGGAGAAACAAAAGTTTTAGAACACTATTATCATTACTGCAGTGATTTTAAGGCATCATTTGTTGACATTTTATTGTCATGTGTAGTTGAAATAGAGCCGTAAGGTCCAGCATTGGAATACCCTTTTTGTATAATAAATCTGCAGGATAAACTACTTAGAGCTAATTTACTGACCTAAAACAGACTTTTCCCTGCCCCTGTAGCAACTATGGGCACCACAAACCATACATTAATAATACATTATTTTTCAACATCAAATATGTAAAAGAGTCTCGATCAGGGGCAAAGAATGTTGTTCAAATGTCCCTGTTATAAAGTGTAAGACGGAAAGATCATCCAAAACAGAGAATGGGGGAAAAAATCTTCACTATCCTATTTTCATGATTTTTTACATCCTGTCTCAGATTTCAGGGCATCGAGTATGTGAAGTTGCCCAGAGGAGATTTTGACAAAAGGTTAGGTCAGAAAGAAGTCCACTCTGCCTTGCTGTAAGTTGTGAAAAACCTAAATTCTTTTAACTTGCGTATTTATTTGAAACCAGTTTTGTCTTCAACATTATTAAAATGTAGTTTTAAAGGTCCAGTGTGTAATATGTGTGGTATTTAGCAGCCTCTAACCTTGAGGTTCTAGATTGAAGCACTCCACCGCTCACCCCTCCCCTCCCTAAGACTTTGGAGAGATTCCAGAAGCTACAGTGTCCTTCAAGGACAAGAAGCTATTTGCTGAAGATGTCATCGTCCACGACAGCTCAGAGCATTTCTAACAAGTCAAGCGATGAGGTGAAGATGTATTCAATTATTTAGTCTATAATACTATAGGTTATAGCTCACAAGTAAGATAGCAGTTATGAGTGTTTTATTGTTTTGGTAATACAAGCTAACATTAGCAACATCATGCTAAACAAAACTTTATTTTATTCTAACGTTAGGCATTATTGATAGCGAGATAGCGTTGGCAGGATAACGTTACATATTTTATTATCCATTTGCAAAGTCAAGTACTGGAGGTTAGAGGAGGAGGAAGAGGGCGAGAAAGAGGGTGAGTTAGCAGTGCTGCTGCAGGCAGGGCCAGGCGAGGGAGGAGAGCAAACACCAGCACCGCGGAAGCAGGGGAAGAGGCTGGAAACCCTCCAAAGGAACCGAAGCGACTGAGTTTGTGACGTTATTTATACAATTATTTTATCATATTCCTACCCGTTCTGCATGATATTAAAAATGCCAATACACACAGCCCGCTCAAGGCGGGAATACTGTAATCTGCCTTGCTGTTCTGTTTAGCCCGTGTTCAAACCAAATCAGACAGCGCAGCGCACAGCTGCAGGGTTGAAGAGGTGTGTGGGTGTGTTTGTGCTTTAGAAGCTAACTGCTGTGAAACAATCAGAAAATAATGTTTGTTAGTTGCATGCAAGGCCTAGTTACTGGATGTAACATGTGTTAAGCCTGCTAACATTAACCTAGCGGTGTGGCTATGCAGTAACCTGACTATAAGCAACAAGGACATCAATCAATCAATCAATCAATCAATTTTTATTTATATAGCGCCATATCACAACAGAAGTCATCTCAAGGCACTTTTCACATAGAGCAGGTCAAGACTGTACTCTTTAATTTACAGAGACCCAACAATTCCCCCATGAGCAAGCACTTGGCGACAGCGGTAAGGAAAAACTCCCCTTTAACGGGTAGAAACCTCAAGCAGACCCCGGCTCTTGGTGGGCGGCCATCTGCTTTGACCGGTTGGGTCACAACAACAGTTCAATGTATAACCTTAACCAAATCAATACACATACAGTACATTGTTTGAGTTAAACATTCTTGCTTAGCCGTACTATGCTTCACTGTGTTGCTAGGCTATGCCCAGTTGTTACCAGTTCATGAAGGAAGAGATGCTTTGTGGTGTCCTGCTTTGTAGCCGGTGAATCCGTGGGTGAGTCAGGCTGAGGAAGCTTTGGCTCTGAAGCTGAAAGATGCAGGCGTTGCTGGGGAGAGAGCACTCCAGTCGTGCAGAGGGCCCAGGTCACTCCTTTGTGTAGAGTTAGTGGGAAGCTAACTCCATTTCACAGCTCCTGTACTTGTTAAACTGGCCAGCAGACTTGTGTGTTAGCTGCTGGCACAAGGAAACTTAGTTTCTGAGTCTTAGGCAGGCTCTTGCGTCTTCTGCCGTAAAGAAGAAAGTATGTGTCTGCTGTGAGCAGGCCACACAAGAAAGCAGAGAGCTGCTCCAGCAGCTGCTGGAGGTGTGAAAGACCAAGCAGCTGCTCCTGCAGCTGAAGGAGACAGAGGGCAAGGAGCTGCTCCTGCTGCAGCTCATGGAGAAAAGAGAGAGATAAGAGGGGAATCTCTAGTTTTGATAACCTGGATCCACGGGTGGAGCTTCACACTTTGCGAACCCCCAGGGCTCAGGTTTCTTGGAGTCTTGAAACGTGGTAAACTGTGGTCCACATGTAGTCCCAACACTGGACCACGACTGGCTTCAAACTAGTTGTGAGGTCACAAATCATGCTCGTAGATACACGCTTTAAACTGAGAATTGATATGAGCAGAAACTTTCCACTTTCCGCAGATGAATACAAAACAGCCTTCTAGTGTTGAACTCTGCACATACATTATTCTGCACAGTGACACTCAAACATCCATGTTAAGTAATTATAAGCCAAACATGTTTTTGAGTGGAGGGGACATTAATAACAGAATTTATACTGGTCTACGCAAATCTTAAGAAGTTTATCTAAGTTTTTGCTCTAATTAGAAAGACTAATTTTGCAAAACAAGCATAAATATTGAAATATTACATAATGTATGTTATTAAATGCTTCAAAATATCAACGCTTGTTTAAGCCATACTGCCCAACCCTATTGCACAATTTGCTGCATTGAGCTGGGGATGAGCCATGGTCTTACACGAGTCCTGCCAGGTTTCAGGCTTGCTATTCTAAACACACACTGCTGTTGCTGCTGGAAAAGCATTTGTTTCTTTCCCCCAGAGGACCTACCTCTGTTCCCACTATATCAATGGCATGTAAAACAGCTAAATGTCGACATGTTTCCCAGAGCTCTACTGTCCACCACCATCCCTCTAATAAGAACCTTCCACCCCTGCCTCAGTTGTACTGGGTCAATGGGCCTAATGAGGGGAATCATGTAAACTATAAAATGTAATTAAACAGTAAGGCTGCTGCTGTCATACACACACACACACACCTGTTTGCCTGTGCCTTTGTGTGTCTTTAAGAGAATCCTGATGCCACATGCTGTACTGAGAGCTGTTTTAATTAACATGGCAGTGGCCTGCTGACATGTGGACCAGCCTCAAGGAGAAACAGGCTCACACACACAGTAAAGTCTGCATCTTCACAGGTGGAAGGAAATGAGATGATCACTCTTCAACTGAATCTTTAAGTCCCTTTATGCCTTGCATTAAAATGTGTCTCATATCCAGATTTTATCTAGATACAGTATGATTTAACCTGATTACATTTGCACTTGTGTTCAGTGTGGTCACAATGCATCCCTGATCACCTCTGGAGGTGGTTTGGCCGATCGGATCACAATCTGTCCTCAATGCGCCTTGGATGCATTTACAACTGTACTTTCATGTGGTCAAACACTATCCAATTGCAATCAAATCACCCAAAACACATTTTAATGCAAGGTGTCTCTCCTCCATCCTGACTTCATTTTAGTCTCATTATATTTCAGAACACGGCAATTAAAGTTCCAGTGTGTAGGATTTAGTGCCATATAGCGGTGAGGCTGTAGATTGCAACCAATTGAATACCCTTCCCCTCCCCCTCCCCCTCCCCTTCCAAGTGAATCTATAGTGACTGCGAAAGGCCCTCTCTAGAGCCAGTGTTTGATTTGTCCATTCTGGGCTACTGTAGAAACATGGCGGTGCAACATGGCAGGCTCTGTGCAAGAGGACCCACTCCCTATGTAGATATAAAGGGCTCATTCTAAGGTAACGAAAACACAGTAATCTTTCTTTTTATGGGATTATACACTAAGTACAACATGCTTATGAATATTATATTCCATTTCTGCCAAGTCCGCCCCACTAGATGCCACTAAATTCTACACGCTGCACCTGTAAAACACTGACTCACGTTCTGTGCCCTGCTTGAGCTGCATATTAGTTATTTTCTCTACATACACCATCTTTGCTTTAGTCCTCTTCCCATTTCTCTCTCTTCCCCTCCCTCAGACATCTCATCCAGGCCTAAAAGTCACCAGTGTTGGCAGGCTGGATCTCTAAACTGTCCACTGTAAGCATTCCACTTAATCCTCTGATGGGAATATTGGCTCAGTTCCATGTTCATCTGCCTGGTTAATGGCTGTAGCTGGCTGGTGTGTGTGTGTGTCATATCTGTCCCACACATACCACCTTAATCGTATTTAAGGACATGTTGTACTGCACACTCAAGCTCTAACACTGTCCTGCAGCACTGTCCTCATTTATAAAAGTATGTGTTGAACAAGGTCTATATGTGTCTGTAGGAACAAGAACATTGGTATTTATCAAACATGTGCATTCACACCTTATACGAAATGAATAATGATACATCTCACCATACAGGCTCATTAATATACTGAAACACCCCTAGAATGCCTCGCATGATCAACCACACCCCTCTCAAAGTCCCAGTAGCCTTAACATAGAGTTATATTACATGCTGTGGGCAAAAGTAACAACTGAGACAGACAAAGACAAAAGACATCACACACAATCAGATACTGCAGCATCGCAGGAGTGTGTGTCCGGGAAAGCTTCCCAGCATACACTGCAGCAACTGTCACATTTTATGTGTGTTCCTGCATTGTGACTAGTATTTTACATTGTGTTCTACAACTTAACACCGTTTCCACACGTCATTTGTTGTCATACAATAGATTAATATACATGAATACAGTAAGACTGCAAATGATGTGGCATGCACAGTTTGTCAAGTTCTCCCTACCATTGCACAATTAGCTGTTTAGAGCTGTAATGATTGGTTGATTAATCAGCTGTATAAGACCATATAAGTCTATAAACACCATTTCAACAATCAGTTAGTCAGTTCAATGATATTTCAAACAAAAAAACCCAAAATCATATGATTCCTGCATTTCAAATGTCCCGATTTCTGCTTTTCTCTGTTTAATGTTATTCTAAACTGAATATTTTCAAGTTTTGGGCTGTGGGTCAGACGAAACAACTTTGGACTCTGGGAAACTGATGGACATTTTCTTATTACATTTTGATATTTTAGAGACTAAATGATTAATCAAAAAAATAATCGTTAGTTGCAGCCCTATGGTGGTTTGTTGAAATGTTTCTATGTCCATTGCTTCCCCAAAATAAAGGCTTGAAAACTGTAGGTTGCTGCTGAATTAGCTAAACCAAACTTTACATTTGACACCTCTACAACTGGCTTGTCCAAAGATTTTAAAAAATGAAGACAGACAATGGGGACAGGAAAAAAATGACTTCACTTTATGTGATGGCCACATAAAGAATTGCATTACACAAAATAGACTTTATGCACTGCACTACTGCAGTGTAATTCATGGATTACGGATTAGCGTTTTTTTTTTTTAAATTGTTGCACTTTTAACAGTTTCAGCATAACAAAAAATATATCTGGTGTAGTTAAATGAATTAAAATTAATGGTGCCGAAATGTAACAAAAATAAATCAGCAATTAATGCTGATTGATTACCATGTTATTATATGGAGCAGTGCTGTATAGAAACAAGGTTAAATAGAGCATTATATAGAGCTGATTACATTATTTTACTCTGAAAGAAATGATTTACTTGTTTTCCAAATACAAACAGAAATGCGTGTCTTCAGGAACAACCTATCAAATATGCATACCTGGATGTCAGTTAGTTTGTGTAACTTAGAACTTGCTTTACCCACAGTTACACCTGGGAGTTTGTTGGTGGTCATAGTCAGGATAGGGATAGTCAAGTAGAAGAATCAGATTCTATGTGTGAGTGTGCATACGCATGGTTTAAGCACAAAACTGTGCACACATGGTTGATAGATAAGGCCCCAGGTCATCATCAACTCTGCTCAGGTGATGCTTGCATCCAGCACAAATTACAGCCAGTTCAATAGCAAAACAAGCTTCAGTTCCTAGATCACAACATCACATCACTACATGCAACGAATAACGATGCAATTAAAGGATACTAGTCACACTACTTTCAATATATCACCGTGAAATGACCAGAAAATGATGGTATAATAGAGAAAAGTCAGGAAAATACACAGAACAAGAAGATAAGAGAACAGCAGAAACAGGCAGAGGAGATGTGAAATGTTGTCATTCACCCTGAGAACCAGCTTTGTCAAAAATAAATTTCTGCTCTTGTTATGTGGAGATAGTCTAGCTTCAGGACTGTGTCTCTTCTTGTGGGCTCTGACCCATGGTTTGAACTTTGGAGTAAATTTAGCTTTAAAGTGGGCGGCTCAATTGTTTATGCAGCACAAAACAACAAACACTGATAAGAAGAAATGTATTTTCCTCCTCCAAACAGAACTGATGGTTAATTAAAATTATTCATGGATAAGACAAACCAATTTCTAATGCTTATTTGGTTTGAAAAAACATTATCATGCTTTTTAAAATCATCTATTCATATCTAACAAGCCATTGTACCCAATAAAACATCAATAGCAAATTTCATACATCAGTAATTTCATGCACAGACAGCCCATTTGTCTTTGTCCCTCACTCCTTGTGCACCAGTGAAGGTGAAAGAGGCAGCACTGCTCTGTCAGAGCAGACCGCAACCTTCCTGGTGAGTCCTGATTGGTGGCATTTTGGCATTTTGCTGGCACAATGAGAGCTGCCACCGCACTATGCTTCTCTGCTGGATCCAGCAAGACAGGCCCAGACGCTGCATGTCAGCTGTAATCCTCATTATGCAAATCAACTCACACCAAGTTAGGATGTCTCATTGCAGGTCGGATGGGGAAACCGACACAGGGAGAAAGTGGATGAGAGGAGGAGGAAAGGTGTATTGAACAAGTTGGAATCTGTTAGAGGAGCAAACAACCTCTTTAGTAAACCAGACAGCAGCAAGAGGAGGGAACGCTTTAAGCTGTATGATGCTTCTCTTAAAAAGGAGTGAAGGTGGAGACAGAGGAACAGAGTGTGAGAGAGCAGCAATCGCATCAATCCCGGGAGGAGGAAGAGGACTCTTTCCACCTTAAGACACGCACTCAACTCTGTGAACGCAGAGAGCAAAAAGTTAAGGTTGCTTTACAGCTAAAAACAGAATAAAGACACAAACTCTCTGCATCCAGATGTTAGGCAGTGCAGAAGATTACACCAAGTTGTCTAGAAAAGACGCATCCCTCTAAACAGCTGCATGGATTTGCCCCGCAACCTCTCCTCCTAAATCCTTGAATCTGCACCAAAAATCACGAAACACAAATGAAAAGCTTTGCACTCCAGCATCACTTCACTAAATCCTACGCAGACTCAAAGTCCCTGCAGTTGATATAATTTGCTATCCAAACTTGCAGAAAGCAGCTCATGTCGACTACATAACTACTGACTGATAAAACAAAATCCATTAGATGTAGAGTCCTGCATACTGACCTGGTGGGATTATTTTGGATATGGCGTCCAAACAGATTTCTAGCGATATTGTGTTTGATCCTCGTCCACCATTTTATCGCTACAACTGCATTATTAGACTTTAAACATAATAAGTGTCCATACCCATTTGACGCCCTGTAGTTGCTGTCTCACCGCAACGCCCAACAACAACGAGAGCATCTCGACCAACATAGCACATGTGTGCGCAGCTCAAGAACGTATTACATCAACCTTCCACATCTGAAATCCTCTTAGCAGTGTCAGGGCACGATGTACCCGCTTCACGAAGTCGGCAGGCGCGCCTGTGCGCAATGTGGCGACTTAAAATAAACGCAGAGAGGTGGAAAGTTTGGTGAGAACAGTCCTTACCTTTCTGTCCGGCGATGGACTGCAGGCGCAGTCAGCGGTGCGTCGGAGCTCGCCGGAGTAGGTCCGCGTAAACGTTTGGACACATCTTTTGGTCGAGCAGAAGAGGACAGCTGATGAGAAATATCGCTCCTGGTGTGTACCTGTTCAGCAAAAGCATCCGGCGAAAGCAAAAGTACGCATCGTCCTCCTTCCACTGCTTCTACGGCTCTCCCCTTCCCGTCTCCTCCCCTCGCTCACCAGTGCGCATTTACGCAATCCCGAAACACCGCCAACTCCTGAGTTCACTGTGCCCGCTGTCCCTCCACCATCCTCAAGTGACAACAGCCGACTCACCACCATTTTGGCCTTAACAATTTAAACGCACTCTTCGCTTCTTCTGTGCTGCTTTGTGACGGTTTCAGGCTTATCATTGCTCACCACCGGTATCATGTAACTCCAGACTCACCTGAAGGGAAGGATGCTGCCTGGAGAGGTGAAGGTGCTCCATAAACTCCACTGCTGCCCTCATGTGGATTGAGGGAACTCTCGACCCCCACTTGTAACCACAAAAACACAGTTTAAATGGTACTATACTGTGTAATACATCAATTCAAATACATATTTTTAGAGGTCATGAAATGCACAGATGACAAATAAGATGTCCAACATCATAAAGGTACCTACACAAGATGATGTACATCTATTCCTGTAGTGATTCTATATTTACCATATATGGAACTGTGTGGCACCATTGTAAGCATTTATCACTGATATCAAAGTAGAACATAAGAGAACTAATAAAGAGAGGAAGAGAATATCCTTGATGAATAGATTAATCTGTAAAATGTATACATTTTATATTACAGTTCCACCAAAAAAAGGGGTCTGTGTTCTAGTTCCCACTCTCATCAATTTGGCTCACACAGTTGTGCCATCAAATTTTCAGTCAGTTGACAGCAGTGCCACAATTATCAATCGCAATCAACCTGGAACGCACATCAAACACGACTTGTCACACATTAATGTGTCTGACCACTGCCATAATGAAGCACTCAATTACACAAATGTTGCAGGAGGCTAGAAGTAGAAATACTTTGTTAAGACCTCACTTCAAATGTTCCTGTCAAGCCCCCAGTGTTGCATTTTAATCCCAATGCCAAACTACAGAGAGGGGAGACATTCTATCTCACAGGCATTTCCCTTATCGTTTAGACTTCTGCTTCCACTCAATATTTTCTCTTCAGGTAGCTCCAGGTAGCTGCAGGGGTGCTGATAAATGTGGTCAAGATGATCAGAATGTTTGCTTTGAAATACCAGAAAGAGATGTATTATAGACATTTTTACTGTCCATTAAAACACTGCAAAGCAAACAAGTTTATGTGCTTGTTTACTTATGACCCTCTGCACCTTTTTTAATTAGTCCCCAGTGGACCTGATCTGGCCTCAACTCGCTCTCTCTCTCACACACACACCTATCAATCAATGTCCTGTTGATGGTCTAGGCATACCATACTTTACTAAGGGCAGACTCTGATCATCCCTTACTGTTAAAAATAGTCTCCCTTTTAGTCAGTTTTGTAGATTGAAACAATTTTGCAAGAAGACTGATGATTTTGACAGGAACATGAGAGAAATGAGAGAAATGAAAAACAACTTTCAACAAAGATGATACAAGAACTTCTCCTAAATTATGCTGCCACTGAAATAAAAGGTCTGATCTCTTAAAAAGAAACCTACAGTGAAATCAAATGACCATATAATATTTACAAGAGTATTCTAAGGGTTCAGAACAGATAGACAATTATATCAAAACACTGGCATATACTTGAATCTGATTGTCAACTCAATAGTGTATTCAAAGGACAATTTCTCATGGTATATTAAAGAGGTAAAAACCTGAGAGATCATCTGGTACGCTCATATTTACCTCCTCCTGAGTCAGTACCAGCCCAAGCTGGCCCATAATGGTTCTTGTCACTTTTTTAAGTGATTTGATTGGCTGTAGTTCCTGTCAATGTTTGTTGAGATTTGATTCACAGAAGGCCTCTTGCTTGTTTTCCTAACCCTAATGGTGAAACATGATTGTCTAATCACCATCAGATGTGTTACTAAGGTGTGGCCTACATAACATACCAGTACCTGTGTCCTACTGTCATTGTTGATCTTGAAGAAGGCCTGAGGGCCGAAACATCATCTAAATAAAAGAGAAATGCATATGGAGCCAGAGTTTGCAACACTTTTTTCCTACTCTCTAGGTATGACCTGTATCTGAAAATCTATAATAAAGCAACCTGTTGCCGTCCTGTCTCCCACATTGATCATATTCTGACCGTCTTGATGATGTCAGAGCAGCGAGAGCCAAATCAATTTAACTTACAGTATCGCCATAATACATTGACAATCATCTTGTGCTGTGTGTTTTGGTCGTAATTATGCAAAACGCCACCAAGTTTAACAAAAAACTTAAAGGTTTATTTAACATCAAACGGTATTATTTGACATCAGAAAAATAAATAGATGAAAAACAAAGTTTATTTATATTTAGAACTTCAAGTTATGTTGTGATGTGCGTTCAAATGCAGCATCAGAGTAAGTGGTAACCATGTGACCTCGATGCACAGTGATATTACAGTATCTCATGATTGCTTTGGCTCAGGTTTCATGAGTTTCAGTGTGCAAAAGTCTTAACGCAAAGAGCCAAACTGACTTGCTAAGCTCTTACAGTTTAACACAAACAGCTGTCCTCATATACAAAGTGCAAAACACTAAATCGCTTCAGAATCACAAAATACTGATTAGTATTACGATATTAATGTAACTTACTGCATTTCAGATCTTTAAACTTGCAAGTGATCAAATTATCTTTAGTTTGGTGTCTTGAATAATAAACTCAGTGGTAGATACAGACCAGAAAAAGTAAACAGATGCAGTGAAATAATCATTTTGCCTTTCCTTTAGGATTTACTGTAACATCTAGAGACTATATTTACAGTAATACATCATATTCAACAGCATGCAACAATGATTAAAATTCAGTGACATACTGTACATGTTTTCATTTTTCTGATACTCGGTTTGATATAAATGTTTTCATTCTGTGTGCTGTGTGTGATTTTGAGGCCAAAATGAGGACAACAGCATTTTGTGTTGATTTTTGCACTTTGAAACTTTGTTGTGAAAGCGGAGTTGAAGCAATCATAAATGACTGTAATGTTACCCACCAACAACAAAGCTTCCCATCCCAGCTTTGTCTTTGCATTTTTCAAAGCAGTGCATTCACTTGCATTGTATCTTCTTCAATGGAGCCCGTGCTCAATACAAACTGAACAAAAAGACTAGTATTCTCATTCCCTCTGAGTATTTCTTTCCTTCAGATTACTGACATTTTTTGCATTCAGTTGTCTGGCTAAAACTGACCTGAGGAAAATATAGCAATAAAAATCTCTGTGGAAGCATAATAAATATATACTGAAAACCCTAAAGCTAAAATCACCATAACTTCCACACAAATTCAAAATTATTAAAAGTTTCACACAAGGGTGCTTTTAAAACATAAAAACTGTCGTAAATAATTGAGTGCGAACACATCCCAAACCCACGTTCAACCTAATGATACGTCTCAGTGCCAACTGTGGGATATTAATCTGCTCTGACAAATGCAATCATAAAGCTGCAACATCGTGTTTGAAGTGCCTAATGGATATGGATTACTCTCACCTGGTCACAGGAAATTATATGTCCGGTCATAAATGTAATGTGGTGTCTTTTGAGATATTACTGGAAATGTTAAACGGTATTTAAAGCTCAGAGTTTGAGCCAAATGTGCACTTTCACCCTGTCGTTTTCTGATTGCAATGCCTTCATAATGTGCTTATAGGGCACTCTGAAGTATCACCCTTAAGTTACACATACTCAGAAACCAGATGCTGTTTCAGTCATCTGGAAATATTCAAGTATTACCTTTCACTTGTGCATGTAAACAGTGAAGTCAATGACTGAGATAAAATAAATTTTCTACAGAGTGTCGAGGATGACAAACGAGGAGGTAAAGCAAAACTCGTTGGATTATAATTGCTAGATAATAATGCAACACTTGAAGGATTTTTGACCATATCTGTCCCCAATTTTGCTGTCTGACCCAAATTTCATTTCAGTTCAGAGTAAGGTCAATTATCCTGTGGCTTTATTAGTCACAGAGACTTTGCTGCAATCACAGAGTCTGGCCTTGCCACTCTGGTGCTTAATTAAGTCAAAAGCTCTTTTTTGTGGGAGTGCACCTTAGGACAGCAGACTACAATCTAATTCTGAAGAGCTCTTTGTATAAGCGTACATTTTTATCATTGCTGTCCCAGAGTACAGAAAAAGTATGAGTGGTATTTAACCATTTGAGATGAATTAAAATCCTATTTATCTAGCTGCCACATGTATAACTCTCTCTGGAGTGCATTTAATTTGTTTTGGAAATTGTCCTGAATATTTAATCTTTAGGTAATAACTGATACCACTACACCTGCATTCTTATTCAAGTAACCTTCCTCCACATGTACTACCTACACTCTACTGTGTCTGCACTGGGATTGCAGCTTTGGGTTAATGGTACCCTAAATAGAGTTTGTCAGACAAACAGGCATACAGGAAGATGGCGGTTGAGCTGTGCTGTATTCTGCCCCCTGCTGGAGATTCCTCTCATAGTTTTCCTGGCAGATGCGGACACGCTGAGTGAAGTAGTTTGGGTCTGAAATGGCCCGGAGGAGGTCATTCTGGACCAAGGTGATGTCATATAGCTCGGAGGTGCAGGCTGTACGTGTGTCAGCACCACCTGGACCTAAGAAAACCTGAGAAACACAAGCATGCACGCATACACACACACACACACACACGAACAGAAGGCGGAGAAGGGGGAGTGAGGTGGGGGGGGGGTGGCATGTTACTTAGCTTTATGGAGTTCTGAAAACATACAGTTATGAGAAATGACTGCATTAATACCGTCTCCAAGTAGCCCAAAAAAACTGATAGATATATAGAGTCCACAGCATAAACAATTTACTGACAACTGAGTTTCTAGTGTCTATACGTATATAAGGCTGCATCTCATATTTGTGGTAAACTTAATTTGAAAAAAGGACCAAGAGTGGTCGAACATAATTTTATTGCATCATATATATATATATATATATATATGATATATAATCTCTGGAGTTTACTGTTCGGTCATCCAGAACAAAATTAGATTTTTCATGTAGAAAATAACTTCAAATTTCTATGAATGATGAATATGAAAACTTCTGGCTCCTTTTGTTGTTTGGACACCTCATTCTTAAAACAATGGCACTGTTAACATTTTCCAAAAACGAAGATGCATAATTAATATGGCAAAGAAAGAGGGCAGGAGGTGAGAAACCCTTGCGTGTAGGCCGTTCACTTATCACAAAATTTGCAATTCCAGCTCATATGCAGATCTAGTGTAATGCTAAAATATGTAAATGATCAGTTTCAACTAAGCGATCATGACCTGATCTATGGCTTTTTGAGATGTTGTCTGTGCCTCTAAACAGATACATTTTCAATGTATGGAAATGTAGTTTAAATTCTTATGTTTGCGATTTGTGCCATTCATACTGATTCCAGTTTGAAAGAGGTAACAGTACCTTGGGATGAACTATTGTATCCTCATCATTCTGCCGTATGTTGTCATCTATGAAGATGTGTTGAATGTGCTCATCAAAGGGGTCGACCCACAGCGGCTTCCCCCCACGGATGGAGAAGGTATTACTAGCCCACCTGGACAGAGAAACAGGGAAGCAGAAAGATATGGAAAAGGTTTGATGAGGAGTTAAATGCCACAAAACCTACATTAAATGTTGGCTTGAGGAGTGTTCGTACCAGTCAAAGTGGTCCTGGAAGCCTCCCAGGCCCTGCACTGAGCTCAAGTACTGGTACAGGCCTCTTTCTCCATCACGGGTCGACACGCGGTCCTCGGCTCGGCTCAGAACGATTCCTCTCTTGCTGCAGCGGATCTTGCCCGGAGTCATATTCACACTTAACTGAGCAAGAAGAGAGAGGGAAAGAAAGAGTGTGAACAGCTCTGAATTCTGTTGTTTAGCTTAAAACCAAAAGACGCTTCTGTGAAATTATTTTCTCATTAAAAACAGGGCCTCTGGCAGTTTGACCTAAATCAATTGTGATATCAGCATTAAAGTTTCTCAGACATGAAATAAAATAATTATCTTGTGCCAACTACACAAAAAATAACTGCTATTCTGTAGCTATGTGATAAATAATGAGGATACTTTACAGATAACCCTAAAACTATTGACATCAAATGAAAATAATAAATAATTGTGGACTTATGGCAGAGTTTAAAAATAAAATAAAAAAGCCCTGTGGTACACAATTTTAACTTAATAAGATGCCCACTTCAACTGACTTTGAAGTTTTAGAAAAATTGGTATCCATTTTTCATAAATTAAATCAGTTATTTTAAACTAAAAGAGATAGTTTTTTAGCCATACTAGTGACGCTCTAGAGATGGCAATGTAGGTCAATTGGTCCACAACTCTGGTCCAGGCTGATATGTCTCAACAACTATTGGATGGACTGCCTTAAAATTATGTACAGATTACCATTTTCCCCTCAGGATGAACTATAATAACTTTGGTGACCTTAACTTTTCATCTAGTGACATAATCAGGACAAAGTTTTATTTTGTCTTTGGTTTATGACTAAATACCTGCAAAACTAATCCCATTCAAATCAGCCTCAGCTGTGGTTTGTGCATAGTGCTAATTAACACTAAACACTGTTAACATGCTAACACACTAAACTAAGATGGCGAACACTGTAAACATTATACCTGCAAATAATAAGCATGTCTGCACTGTGAGCATGTTAGCATGCTGATGTTAGCATTTAGCTCAAAGCATTACTTGCTATGCATATGTACAGCCTCACATCTTCGCATGGCTGAAGATGCTTAGTCTTGATTTTGCTCCAAATCGGCATGCTTTAAAGACATGTTTGTTTTCCAAGTGGGCAAATTACAGTTTACACATACTATGTTGAATGTAAGCTAAAGAACAGATGGTAAACCTACTACTAGCCATTTATCCCATACCATTATGTCCATGGCTTACTAGAATTTTTTCTCTTAATTGACAATGACAGTGGAGAAAAGGTAGATGGCAAGGGGCTTACAGCAGTCCACATCCATTAAAGATATACTATGCAATATATACTATACACCACATGATCTGGCCTTTTATCTCTGTAGTTCCCTTTGTCGGCCAAATTGTCAGCATGCCATGTGCTCAGTCACCAGGTGACTGCAGCCATCTTGCCATTGTCTTCGCTAACCCTAGCTATCGATATAGTAATTTTGCTTATAGTTATTAAGTTAATTGTTAATCAAAGTTCCAAATTGATAGATTAGTACACTTTGAGATTGAATTGGCTATCTTTTTCCCTGACTCCAGGGTGGTGACCCGTTATTATTAATTCTTATTAATAATTTCATTGATTTTAATAATGAATGATTATCTTTGATAATCATTAATTATTGCTGATAGCCAAACTTGCAGCCAAGGCCCAACAACTAGGAATTGGTATTTTTACTTTTTTAATAATAAGTGTTACCAAAATAAACAATAAATGATTTCCCGTTTCAAACACTAAATAACACATAAATAAACCAAAAAAAATTCTACCAACATTTCTTTCAGTGTGGGAATGTGTTGGATGGTTTGAAGCAGGTGTGTGACTGTGAAACAAAGCGAGGCAGCAGGAGAGTTGTGTTTCGCACAGAATTTGGGTCGGATCTGTGGTTGTGTATCGATGTAACCGAATCTCTGACTCTTGTATCGGTTTTCTGATACGTATGGGTTAACTATTACACCCAAGCAAGATAGCTATTTTTAAAAAGGAAGGGCAGTGGTATATAAATTGACATTCATCACTGGTTTTCCTTTTAAAAAAATATATATATAGATATATATAATATAGCCTTTAAAATAAGGTTTGCAGGTCCATGAAGTAGCATAAGTGCCTGGCCCTTTCAAAATGGAGTGTTCTTGGATGGCACTTTGATATGAATGTTCATATGTGCACCTTACTTCTTTGTCTGTATTTGTTTAGTCATGTATTTGTTGAGTTTTAATGAAAAGTCAATAAATACATTTGTTTAATAAAAAAAAAACCAAAAAACCCCCCCCAAAAAACCAATATGAGTCATGTGGGTACATCGAGCAAGATGGCGGCACAGTAGATGAGTTCTGCTCACCCACCAATATTTAGACCTTCAGATAAAACCTGCTTCCTCTGCATTGACAAGATATGTCTGAACAGTCTGCAGAGGTTTTCTGGAATCCCAATGGCAAAATATTCCAAAGAAATGTCAACAAACCACATGTCAACCAGGAAAACACCTCCCCCGACTGGGCAGAAGGAAGCCTCAAGGTTACCACTAGAAAAGCAGACTGAACAAAAAACAACAAGCCTGGAGAAAAATTTGCCAAAAGGGAGTACTATACTACAGGGGGTGGCAGCAGACATGAACTATCAAGGACACAACCTCTGAATTAAAGAACACAGCGAACGATATACAAGAAAGATTGGAAGAAGCAGAGGGATGGATCTCCCACCTGGAAGATATGGCAAGGTGAAGATGGAAGTCCTATGGGATTGTATTCAGATGCTTGAGAATCACAGCAAGAGAAATAACGTGAGATTATTTGGGCTGAAAGAAACCTACAGGACAAACAGCACAATAGAGAGATATGTGAAAAAAAGTTTTGAGTGAAGGACTTGGAACTGATGTGGAATTAAAATGGAAAGAGCACATCGTGCACTAGCCCCTGTGCCCAAAGAGGATCGATCATCCAGACCAGTACTGATTAGATTTCTGCGACAGTCAGCAAGGGTAAGTATTGAAAGTGGCCAGGGAAAAACGTGGGTTTGAATGGGAAGGCCTCAGACTATCCGTGTTCTTAATGTGACATACACACTGGCCTTTCCAGTAACTCGGAAAGGCCAGGAAGGGAAAGTACCGAAGTTTCACGAACGCCAATGAGGCAGAAAAATTCATCAAGATGAACTGCAAAGCAGATGGGTAAGCATGAATGCTCTATCTGGTAACAGAACTGTTGCACAGTGAAGGGTGACATGGACAATGGAAAACAGACTGATTTAAAAGTGGACAGAGCTGAATAGACATGGGTGGGGTTTGGGCTTGGGTCTGTTTTGCTTGAGCAGCAAAGCCAGAGAGTGGCTAGAGGTGCATTACCCCACGGACCAAAACTTTTTTTTTTTTCCTGGTATTGTTTTTATTTCATTTTCTAATGGCTGGAGAAAAGCGAGAGGCCTCAGTAAGCATTATTTGAGGTTTGTTTAAGTTTGGCATTTTGTTTTCTTTCTCCTTTTTTTCCCTACAGAAGTGTTGCGGAAAGAATTATGTTTGGTGATGAGAGGTAAAGCAGGAGCAAACTTAGAGGCCCAGTAATGCCTAAGGATAGAGCTGCAATACATATGATCAGTGAGGACATAGGTTTGGTGAATATATGGCAACTGATACATCCCAGTGAAAGGGAATATACTTTCTTCTCAAACTGCCATAGATCTTATTCTAGAATCAATATGTTTGTGATATCAAAGACCGTTATGAGACAAGTTGTAAATTGTTAAATAAATGCAACAGCTCTTTCAGATCACGCAGCAGTAGAGCTTGATATTGATATAAATACTGACACAGAGAAAAAAGGTAGATGGAGAATGTATACGTTGCTATCACAAGATAAGACCTTTAAATCATTGCTGAAGGAGGATCTTAAATCTTTCTTTGAAATTAATGCTGACAGCACAGATAGAGAAGCAGTGGATTGGGAAGCATGAAGACAGGCAAGCTACTTGCTAGACAACTAAAACAACAAAAGGTCCTATAATGTAATACCAGCAATAAAGAAAGGCGACACAATAGTTTCTTCAACAAAGGAAATAAATGAGATCCTACAACAGTTTTATAAAAAACTATATACATCAGACATCACTCCCAAGCAGGAGGAAATGACAGATTTTTTCAACATTAATATGCCTAGATTGTTATCCGAACAGGTGGAATTACTAGACAGCCCAATAAGAGAAAATGAAATCAGGAATGCTGTGTCACAAATGACAGCAGGGAAGTCACCTGGTCTTGACGGATTCCCAGTGGAGTACTACAAGCAGCATATAGATATCCTGACACCAATATTGCAGGAGGTATACAATGAGGCTTTTACATTAGGATCTCTCCCCCTGACATTCAACAAGGCCTTGATATCAGTAATAAGATCCTGGCCCTACACCTGGAAAAAGCATTACCAAGTATTATACATCCTGATCAAGTAGGATTTATGAAAAATAGATTGTCAAAGGACAACATGAAAAGATTATTACATTTGTTCTGGTTGAATCAAACGGAAAAAGACTCAGTTGTTGCCCTCTCACTTGATGCTGAGAAGGTGTTTGAGTTCAATGGGAATTTTTATTTGCAGTCTTGTCACATTTAGGATTTGGATCAGCTTTTGTCAAATGGATTAAAACATTATATGAAAAACCCCAAAGTAGCAGGGATAACCAATGGCATAATCTCGCTCTATTTAACCATACTAGAGCTACTCATCAGGGTTGCGCTCTGTCACCCTTATTGTCCAACATAGTACTGGAACCACTGGCTAATGCCATCAGAGCAAAAGCAAATATTAGGGGGCTGGAAGGAGGTAGGAAGGAGCACAAATTATTATTATATGCAGACAATATTTTGATACTGGTAAAGGACCCACTGAATTCGTCACCACATTTAATGGAAACAATACAATCTGACTCCAAACTATCAGGATATAAAATCAACTGGACAAAGTTGGAAGCTATGCCTATATTTGGATCATGTAATCCAAACTCACTGACAAATTTTGGCTTTAAATGGATACCAAAAGGGATGGAATACTTGGGAATCAAATTAAGCGGAGATGAGGAGGAAATGCCCACATTAAATTTTGAACCAGTGCTACAAAAAATTAAAAACTAACTTGGATAAATGGGGGAAAATTAAGCTCACATTATGGGGGAAGGTTAATGTAATAAAAATAGTGAATGCACCGCAATTCAACTATGTGCTTATGATGCTGCCAGTTACTATACCTCCTCAGATTTTTAAACAATATGACACGATAATTAAAGACTTTTTATGGGAGGGGAAAAGACCCAGGGTGAAACTTAGTAAAATCTATTCTCCTAGGAACAAAGGAGGCCTAGGGTTACCAGATTCGAAATCATACTACATTTCCTTTGAAATGGCCAAAATAGCCAAACTGGAATAGGATAAACAGTTAGAGTGGGTTACTATTGAAAATAAGCTATCATCTCCATTAACCCCTACTGATAGATTATCTCAGTGTACATATAATGTATGGAATCCCATCATGTCTCACTCCGGAGAG
Source organism: Thunnus albacares (assembly GCF_914725855.1). Lineage (NCBI taxonomy): Eukaryota > Metazoa > Chordata > Actinopteri > Scombriformes > Scombridae > Thunnus > Thunnus albacares. The sequence continues at coordinate 6,205,003 of NC_058110.1, read as the reverse complement.
ATTTGGACCAAAATATATAAAATGTATTATCATATTGTAAACAATTATACTCTTCCTTATGGCATAACTCTGTGATTAGCATCGGAAAGACACCGGTGTACTGGAAGAAGTGGCACCTTAATGAGCTATGTAATATTGCTGATCTGTATGAGGAGGGTGTGTTTATGTCATATGCTGACATAATGAGAAAATATAACCTAAGGGGGAAAGAAAATTTTGGGAAATATCTGCAAATAAGGAACTATATTACCTCCAGGATCCAGTACAGAGATGGAGACCACATCATGGACTGTTTCACACCACCTGAGGAGCATCATCAGGCTTCTGTATTTTACAGAGCAACCGACCAACTGCTTGGCGATGACTGTAAGAGCTTACAAAAATTATGAGATGATGGAGTGGCTGAAAATTATATCCAACAATGGGAAATACATAAAAGAGAAGCTGAAGGGAAATTCACCCAATATAAGATAACACATACATACTACTGGACACCACTAAGACCCAATAGAATGGGTTTAATAAATAGCAATTTGTGTTGGAAATGTCAGAAAGACACAGGCACTTGGGAATACACCGCATCTTTGAATGCCCAATTATACAACCCTTCTGGAGAACAATTCTGGAATATCTGAGCAACTGGCTGGGAAGAACTTTATCACCATCTCCAAGATTATGCTTATTAGGGGATAGAACCCAAATACACAACATATCAGATGGAGAATTTTCAGTAATCATGGTAGGTATCACAGTAGCCGCCAGGACAATACTTCGACACTGGAAAACACCCAAATCTCCAGAGTTAAAAGAATGGGCATACACCATGACAAAAACAGCTTATTACAAACATATGCTTAACAGGATAAATAGCGGAAACAAGAGTAAGGCAACAATATGGGATCTTTTTTGGACTCATTAGACAAACTGATAAACCTGTAGTATGAATGTTGCCTCCTGGTGGTAATTGATATTACAATCTGTTGTGTGGATATTCTTCATAGTTATGTTTGTATTAACATGTCCCTTGCACCACTGATTTGAATTTATTTATTTTGGGGTGTTTTTTGTTTCTGTTTTTTTATACCACTGATGCTATGTGTACTGTAAGTAACAAGGAATGTCTCACAGTGTGAAATGTTGAACTGGCATGCACCAAAGATAAAAGCAATAAAAACTTGGATTACAAAAAAACAAAACAAAACAAAACAACAAAAACAAAAAAAAAACTTAAGTGCCTGTCTTCAAGTAAATTTTCAATGACAGGGATGGATTCTGCTGATAAAATCAAGTTGGTAACTCCTTCCACCACAGAGGGGCCATAAAGGAGAGAACTTTGGATTGAAATTTCCTGCCTCGCAGTGACAGTAAGACTAGTGGAAAGGCATATAAAACCAGAATGAGGGAATCCAGGTAGGTGAGTGCAGTGCTAATGGCTTTAACTTAAATTTAATGCAAGCAGCAACAAGGAGCCCATGGACAGTAATGAAAGGTGGAACGACATGAGCTGTTCTTGATTGGTTGAAGACAAGATGTGCTGCTGCATTTTGGACCATTGGCAAAGGTTTTACTGTGCATGGTGGAAGCCATGCCAGAAAGGTGTTATATGGTCAAGATGAGAAATGACCAATGCCTGTACAAGGAGTTGAGTGGCATACTCAGATTAGACCCGAAGTTTGTGATGTTACATAGTGTGAAGGTACATGACAAAGTAACAGATGCAATGTGCTTGGTCGCCAACCACGATGCCCATATTTCAAGCAAACTGAGCTGGAGTCTAATGTTCTGGACCAGTTGGCTGGGACAAACACAATTTCATTCTTACTGTATGTTCAGACAGAATGCAAAGCAAATATTAGATGCAGTGCGATTACATACAAACTCAATACAAGGACACAAGCAGACAAATTTGCGAAGACAATGCAAATTGACGCCAAAGCATGTCTATGCGAGTTTAAACTGTTACAACTTGTTACAATTCTAGGGCTTTATGAATGCGCAAATGCACTTTATAAACGTACAGGGATGAGAGGGAAAAAGGAGAGGCTGGAGGAAAATAACAGAAAGAAAAAATGTTTTTGGTGCATGAGTTCTGAGTTCTGCCAGAGGCTTAACTAAATACAAACACATATACACAGGCACGGCCTATGTTAATTTGCCTCGAACAGCCAAAACACAAACTTAACTTTATCTTGACTAATCGTAACAAATCGTCCAGCAGCCAAATACAGTCAAATGAATGGAGGTGAAAAATGGAAGAAATGCTTGAAGCACATACACAGTGCTCCAGCACCTCACGTGTCAGTCAACGTTCTTCAGCCAGTGTTATAGCAGAAAAAGCACGTGCAAAGGCAGAGTCTGCACAGATACAAGCATCATTTGTTCAGAGTGCAAGCTTACATAGAAGAGGAGGAACAAAGGGCTGCAGCTGAGGCTGCTAGGAAGAAAGCTAAGCTTCAAGCCAAACTACACACACTGTGACTACAGAGAGGCAGCTGCTGAGAATGAATCTGAAGAACATGTACCTGTCACAAGAGCATCTGCACCACCCAAGTCCGCCTTGTGACACTTACAACCACAGAGAGCACCAACCCAACCCAGCCAGTCACTTACACAACCGACCACCAGAGCCCTTGAGTTCAGCTCATCTGCTACAACAGACTTAGCCAAGTATTCAATACGTCATGAACTGGTAAGCTCTGGCCTATTAAAATTTGATGATAAGCCAGACAACTACTGGGCCTGGAAGGCATCATTCCCCAATTCTACAGAGGACCTGACCTTGACACCAAGGTAAGAACTTGATCTTCTCTATAAATTGCTGGGAGCCAAATCGTCTGAGCAAGCAAAGAGGATAAGAGCAGTGCACATCCACGCAGTGGAAATCGTTGAATGCCTCACTCACGGAACTTGAGAAGCTTCAGATTCCAAGACCATACGTACCTGTGTCACTGCTTTCCAAATATTGCAGAGAACTATGTGTCAGATGGTTCCACTATGGCAATATCTGCAGTGGCCTCCATCAGAGCAGTCACCATAAAAGCACCTTTTTTGGGATCAACTACAATTGTAAATTGTTGGTAAAAATGTTTTTTTGTAATTCGGGTGAACTGACCCTATTAAGCTACGACACTGTATACTACTGAGACAGTGGTGGGAATGTCTGATTTTAACTTATGGCTTAGTAATAAATGGGGGTGATTCTATTTTACCTTTAGATCAGGCAGATCAGGGAACAGTGGATGAGCCCCTTGGTTCAGTGCTCTGGATACAGCCCGCAGCACACGAGGTAGGTCAGTTCCGAACGTACGAAACAAGATGGCAAACTCCCTTTCTTCCTGCACCAGGTCTTTGAGAAGCTGGAAGAAGGAGGGAAGGATCCAGTGGTACAGTCTTCCATCCTCACCCTTTACTGACAGCTCTGTGTCTCCCTGCAGTGGAACACAGAGTCAGGGAGCAGTCAGTTACACATGCTGTGACTGCATCAAAATGTCAAACTGGTTTGCAGGAAGTGTAATAGACTGGACTGTAGGTGAATATAATAATGAAAAGAAGCATACGCAGAAAATCCTGATTGTAAAAGGGAGGCCTGGCTGAAAAAACGAAAATAAAAACAGAAAGTGAAACCTCCATATGACTGAATCTAAATGTTTAGTCATACATATGCATATGTATCCACAAATAAATATGCAGTTATACAGTACAAGTTAAAAGTTTGGATACACTTTCTCATTAAGTGATTGGGAAAGTGTGTCTAAACTTTTGACTTGTACTGTAGGTTGCAACAAAAAACTGTTCAAAAAGGAAATTTATCGAAAGGGGACGTATTATGCTTTTCCTTATTTTCAGACATATATATAATGTCACAATGTCAGATGTTCATGCTAAAAGACCGACCTGTCAAATAACTAAGTAAACATATGTAGCAGTAATCCCTGTGAGCAAAAAGCAGCAGCTTCAGACTGCTCTGAACGCTTGGTTTCCAACATTTTTTTCTACTTTCGGCCCAAGCTGACGTCAGTTCATGATGGATTTCTTTATATGGACATCTGCTACGTGCACAGCGTGTAAGTTCGCTGCTCCACTCTGGGAGTAATTACGCCAAACCACGACGCCATTACACAGTACAGCAAAGTAAAATAAGAAGTTTACCTGTTGGAGGTGTGCTGGTTGTCTGCAGCTCTTATGGTTCAGAGCTAGCTCTTAACATCTCACTATGGCTGTTTCTACTCTTCCTCTTCCTCCCTGCGTTATTTCTAACTGATCCGCTGAACAAATGGCTCCAAGCTCCATTGTTTCAACAGGTTTCTAGCGCCGCTAACAAAGCTCCATTTTCCATGGAAAAAAAAAACTGCTTCATGTATTAAAAAAAACTACACCTGAAAATCTGCAGCTGAGATACCACACATGTACCATAAAAGGGAAAACGACAACTTGTAACAATAATATGGTTAATGGGGAGCTGGGAAGATATGTGCTGTAGTTAAAAAGAGAATTATTGGCTTCTGGAAGAGGGTGCTAGAAAGGACAGAAACCAGCAGACACTAGATAAAACTGTCCAGTTATGTTTAAATTAATTGTGTTATTACAGTCAGATAAGACAAAAGTAATATGTAAATAGGTGCCTTCTTGAAGTATGTCCTACCACTTTTTAAGTAATTTATGTTGCACTGTCCTGTCAGGTGCGATTGTTTTGTCATTACTGTATTTTTTGTTAATACTTCATTCCACGTAAATGTCTCCAGTAAATTAAAAATACTGATGTGAATCTAAAAAGCAGAGGTGACCACTGGGTAAAATTTGTCTCTCAGATCATAGACGACTAAAATATACAAGTTTCTCTGTCTTTATACAAGCACTGTCTATCTGGCCTTCTTAAACAATTTCAGTCTTATGGGATGCTTGCCTTGATGTCCTCGGGCCAGCGGAGGAGATCCAGATGCTCATCCAGGACCCCGCGGAAACGCTGGCCCGCAGCTGAGGTGAAGCCAGGTATCCGTCCAAACTGAGAGTAGTAGCTAACAGCGCCGTCGCACGGTGGGAGCAGAGAGGGCGATTCACTCAGCCATTCCCACTTTCCTGCAAAGAGGTGAGAAGTTTCTGAGGATGGTTTTAAATGAGGATAAACTAAATGTTTGGCCACAGATTACAATGAGTAGAGGAGTTTGTTTCTAGGGTACTGGTGCAGTATCCTGATGAGCCTTGAAGCTGATAACCTTTAAAATCTCATGCAGTAGAACTAAAATGCAGTTGTATAGCCAATGACATAGTCAAGCCCTGTGCAATTACACCTGTTAATCAGTCATATTTTGATCAGTCTGTTCACTTCAACCAATGATGAATAACATGGCCTTGCAACCTGTGAAAAATATGCATGATGATGACATAAAAAGGCATTTAAGGCAATGAATGAATGAATGACTAATGAAGTATTGTCACATCAGTTACATACAACTGGACACACAGAGATGTCTGAGCAAGAAACATAAAAATAAACAGTTCAACTCTCATAGAAATGGCTCTAGGTGACATTCTGCTACAAGTTAATTTAATGACACGTCCATATTAGCATAATGAACGCATCACAGAATATGTATTTATACCTTTGACCTAGTTAAACTGTAGATGACCTGCGTTTCGTCATATATGAGACACCAGTGACGTATTTCATTTCAATAACGTCTGAACTTTTTTGATTGGTTGACAGCTTGTCGCTACTCATGTGTCCAGTAAAAGTAGATGAGGAGGAGGACTTTAACTTCCCTCATTTCTAAAAGTAACTCGGCGTGTTTTTCAAACACCACAGGAACAATAATTTCGATCACTTTACTCGACGCACAGATAAATCCCTACCATTCTTGTTGAGATACGGAAAAGTGTGAATGTCCAGCTCACCGTGTTGGCTCATCTTCCCCCAGGTGACGGTTGTGAGGAAGTAGTCCAGGGCAGCTACAGTCCCCTGACCCGTCACAGCGTCCGACACAAGTATGGTGTTGTTGAGGTCGACATGCAAGACTAACTTTCTCCTCCGGTCATGATTTGAAGACCACAGCCCCCGAGGGACTGTCACTGCGGGGTCCACTGTGCCACACGCGGGCTCATAGACATCTCTGCTGTTTGTCCCGTCATGCTCCTCAGCTCGGCGGCCGCTGTTCTCGTCGAACTCCGCCATGAGAGAGAGTGATACAACGGAAGACAGTTATTTGTGTGAAAATAAGTCAACTAAAACTTGAAAACTAACCGGTTTTACTGTCTGACTCATGCTTATTTACTTCCTCGTTCGCCATGCCATCTTCTTCTTTGGCAGGTGTAGTATTTGCACACTACCAGACGGAGTAAAGCGCGCCACCTGCCGGTGCTGTAAAGCACTTCATACTAAAGGACTTTCCACTGTCCACACAGTGTTTAGAATCATTCTGGCTGATTAGGCATGAGGTTGAAATTGGGCAGAGCTGTGATTTTGTGTCCTCGCCAACAAGGTATATGCTTTAATATTAACAATACACGTGTAATTTGGCTTAATTAAGCCAGTCTAAGTTTAATCTGCTAAGAGGCCGCAGAAACCAACCACCAAGTTTTTTATTTGGAATATGCACAATGTAAACCTTATTTAAATTTAAATATTACAGATATTAAAAACTACACTTTGACACAACACCACTCAAGTCAAGGCTGGTGTTACTTTATTCTATACTCTGTCTGTGGCACTGAATCCCAAGCCCAAAGGTTCCTACTCATGTCATAATTCTTTACAAACAGATGACAAATATATAGTTTGATTTTTTAAAAGGCAAAACAACTAGGCAGCATACTTTTTAGCAAACATAACTAAAACAGGAGTACAGTATGTAGTGGAGAATATTTTTAGCAGCGGATTAATACACATTTGGCTCATTCAGTCATTGTTGATTTTTGTCTTCTCATGGGATTTGTTGACAATAAAAATATAAAGAAAATTATTTTAGTTTTTATTGTTCTTAAGCGGTGGCATACAACCAAAAAAAAAATTTTAAAAATCAAATTACCACTAACCAACCGCCAGTGACTCTTGGACGTTTGGGGCCTTAGGGCAGTTGCCTGCTTGCCTGGTTGGTAATCAAGCATTTCCTGATCAGCTGCAATTTTTGAAAAACCTGTGTAGGCCTAACACATGACTCCAACAGTTTTGGCTCATAGTACTTCTATACAATCCACAGAAAAAAGCTGGCATGCATCTTTTTACCAAACTGCTGCAAAAATAGTTTATCCTGTTCAATAAATTGTAAAACACTGATGTCAGCGATTCTCAAAATTGTTTTTATTTATATTAACCATTAATATGTATCCACAGCAGCATTCTTAATGATCCCCACTTTATATATGCAGTTTATTACAAAGGAGGGGAGGGGTGAGACTGGACAACTCACGCAAAACAAAAATAATGAAATGTAGCAAAGATTCAGGGAGAGGGGGTATTTAACAGGGGCTGTGGTTACAGCCTGTATGAACATGCAGTCATGCACATTTCAGTTTATACTGAAGCCTTTGACGATTGCATCCACAGGATCGAATATCTAAACAAGTACAAAAAAAATGTACGCTAAAGAAACAGAAGCCAAATGAAGTTTATAAAGCGACAAAAGAGAAAAAGCCTGTGCCCTCTGTATTAAAAAAATCTCATCTGACATTTTTTTTCAGTTGCTACAATTCCAACCCAAGTTACTGAATACCTGCCACAAAAAAAACAACAAAAACAACAACAAAAAAAAAACAGGCAATACCTCAAAAAACACAAAGAAAAAAGAAAAGATTTACACACATTACAACAATCTTCACTCAAACTCCCCAAATTTACCCTAATAATTGACCGCAGCATGCTCAATAAAGAGAATGTTAGCCAGGTCTGGTCAAGGTTAGCAGTGAGGTTTTTAGCTTGAAACCAGACCACAAGGTGCGTTGAAGCCTGGCTGACACATCACTCAACTCGGTTTAGGCGGTTGAGGATAAACTCCTTTAGCAGCAGCTTACCATGAGCTGCTAACAGGAGCTCTGAGATTATGTGTGTGTCACTATATGCACTGAGTGAATAGAACTACATATACAGCTTGTTAAGTCTTTATCCATGGGTAAGTAGATTTATGTGAGTATATCAATGATGTGTGTGTGTCTAGTTAGTACTGAGTACACATCTATATGTGCGTCTGAAGGTCTTTCACAAGTGAGTGCAGTCAATTCCCCAAAGACCACCTCCAGATCTCCTAACATTGCACCATTATTCTGACACGAGTCAGATGTCTATGTGATTAATGAGCACTGATGTGTCTTTTAGCTGAGCAGCAGCTTCTAGCTACTGAACTACATCTTCCTTGTGGAGTTGTTGGTCAGTTCACATCCACCTGGGACCTCCCTGTGTCACCAGCTCTGATCAGAATTCTCTTCAGTCCTCGTCGTAACTAGTCCACCTCCTCCATGTTGCTGTAGGATGGCGCAGCGCACTCTCCGGAGTGGGCGAAGAGGTCAGAGGGCACCTCTGGGGTCAACGTAGGTGGCCCTTCAGGATCCAGGTCGGTCCCAAATAGTGACTGGCTAGAGGCCTGTAAAATAAACCAGTGTTGACAATAAATCATGCTGGTTTAGTTATCGAGGAGATTTCATGGTGAGGATGTAAAATAATGCACATAAAGACTCTAAATAGATGGACATTTTATTTCCAAAAGGAGTACAACGCTTTATATATTAGAAAGCAGCATTTTGTGGAGGCATCTAGATACATTATTGCAGGGAAATTAATAGGTTATGATTTTCTTCTTAATACAGTACTTGCAACAAGTATATTACAGATACAGACCTTCAGTATTTTCCTCACAAAATACAGGTCATGATTATACTTTCCAATTTACATTTCATAGCTGACTACACAGTTTCATCTTCAGTCAGGTCCATTTCAATCAAGTCAATTTAAGGAAAACTCAACAGCATTTTGATGTTAAAACAAGTGCAGTTTGTGCTGAAACTCTCTTAAGTTGAACTTCAACCGTCAAGACGAGTTTTTCTGTTGATCAGACTGCACTGCTCTTTTTATCACCTGCAAGGAGATTTCATATTTGCAAGTTCTTCACAAAACTCTTCAAAGTAGTGCATGTTGAACACAAGCGATACTTAATACAGATTTTTTAAACTAGACTCACTTCAGCATTGCATATATCTGAATCAAGTGTACACAGTCTGTTGATGCACTCAGCTATGCCGAGCATTTAAGGCAAACAGGCTGCTCTGCATTGCCTTGACACCAGAAGAGCACTGGGATTTCCCTGAGACCCACATTTACACACACACTCGCAGCCCCTGCAGCAGCAGAGGAAAGAATTGATAGATGGACAAGTTTGGAGTTGCACAAAGTGTAGAAGACCTTAAAAAGACAGTTAAAAAACAATTCATAATTTAACTTCTAATCATTATACAATAAAATCATACAGAATTTTAAAGTTCTTGTATGTAATAAATAAAGAATATCTTGTGGGCTTTTCATATTAAAACAAATAAACAAAGTAGCTGAGTATTTCACAGAGACAAGATAGTAACTGTATTAGTTCAATATTTAGGTCAAATTGAATGTTTAAGAGCTTCAAAACTGCCATAATCAAAAACTCTGGTGCTTTCCACTCTAAACAATGCAACATATTTAAACACATCATTACATTCAGAGGTGGACGGTAATTCCTTAGTTATAAATCACAAACCCCTAGTTTAACTTGGCTGTGACAAGACTCCATTATCAGTAATCTTTGTCGGATTTTGAAAAGACAGAGAAACACGTCTTCGTTTACTACAATTCATCCTGAGAATTTTAAACCCTCACCTAGCTATGGCTTAAAAATGTTAAATAAGAAATTTACACAGACTTTGACAGTCATTTCAATAAAATAAAATTAAAAAAAACACAAATATTGGAGGAAAAAAACTGAATTACATAAAGCAAAACACCAAAATAAACCACAGTACATATTGCTGAAAGAGGCCATACAACTGGCTGGAAAGAAAATGACTATTTTAAATCAATGTGTGTTCAGTTACTAGACATGAAAAAGGCAACAGCGACTGGTCGCACAAAAACATATAAGGTTCTTTCTCTTTCATGACATAAAATTTAAAATGCATCACTGTTGAACTGCCTCTTCTTCTCACATATACTCTTAAGAGTGTAGTGCAATAAATAGCATCATCTGTAGCTCTAGAGCAAGTTTCTGTTTGTACTCAAATCTTCATTTTTTCATAAAATGTTTATTATCAGCATATAAGCATTTGCTATTGTTACTACACAACTATATAGCATATTTGACATAAATCTCGACTAAAGGTCCACTTATTAGCTTTTTTTCTGGAACTTTCAACCATATCTGGTGGTTTTCCTGGTTCTTGAGTCAAGTTTGTTTTTGTCAAACTACTGTTTCAAGGTCAAGTATGAACTATTATGCAGGATTAAGCGTTACTGTGGGTGATTAAGGCTGTCCCGGGATTAAGGCTGTCCCAGGAGTTGAAGATCAATGGATGACTCACTCAATTGTCAAAAATGTGATACTAAAAGCTTCAAACTTGTTGGCAAGCACAAACACACACTGGAGTCAATAGAATGCATAGAGGTAATGTAGTGAATAATTCACATTCAGTTTACTAGTACTGTGTGCTGATCCCAAGCACTCTCCTGTAGCTTTAACTGCAAGTTTCAGGGTAAGAGTTAAGATTCAGGACATATGATGACAGGGATATTTTTGTTGTCAATTAATAATTGCATATGCAATCACTCATTCTACCTGGGCCCTAAGTGTTTTTAACTTGTGAAATAGTGTCAGAAATATTTTAGAGGATCAATTGGTGTAAGCTTTAACTGTTGTAGAGTTGTGTAGCGTGGAGAACCATTTTAAATTTTGAAGATCGATGGATGACTCACTCAAATGGAGTGTGTTACCTTATGTATCAAAACTCTAATTGCCTTTTCCCTAGTTTCATGACCTATCCTTGTTTGATTATCACCCAAGAAGTTGCCGAGCAGCCACTGCTCATGTCCAGTTGGATTTGTAAAGCAGAGGGTACACCAAATTGACGAACAGAGCAAATGCAGCTGCCAGGGTGCCCAGAAGAAAATATCGCATACAGTCGTCATCGGGATAATCTGACATCCTCCGCCAGCGGTGGCACTGCATCGGCCCTTCAGCTCTGTCTTCGTCTTCCTCCTCCCTGTTCCTCAACGTTTGGCGCCTCCGCTGCCCAGAGCGGAACAGTCCGCAGGGGCCTTCGTAGAAGCCCTCTTCTTCTTCCTCCAGTTCCCGCCATATTAGAGAGGCCTGCGATTGGCGGAAACCGGTGTCAGCTTCTGGGAAAAAGCGTGGTCTAACAAATACTATGATTACAATAAGAGATATTTATCTGATCTAGCTCAGTTTCAAATCAACCGTGATGATTACAGAGCTAGAGACCTGCCTTCTTAATTCATAGTTTAGGGACAAAATGGGACAGTTTGAGGTAGGGATGCACGATATTGGATTTTTTGCCGATATCCGATATGCCAATATAAATAAATGGACCTGACTGAAGATGAAACAACTCATTGTGGCCGATTACCGATACCAATACCAATATATGCACATATTTTTTTTCCAGCTGGCTGAGGAGACTATTATGCAGGCAAGCATAGATTGTACTAAGTATGATCAAGACAGACAACATATGAAGGAAGAACTTAGGAAGACTGGAGTTCAGAAGCTCAGTATTAAAACTTAAATGAACCTGCCAAGTGGGTGGAGCAGTAGAGTTTTCTGTGCGTCCATTGAGGGATGCACAGTCAGGAGGCAGAGGGGAAGGTGACATATCGGCCTCTCATAATCAGCAGAATTCGCCAATGCCGATATTTCATTTTAGAGCTTTAATCGGCCGATACCAATGACGTGCCGATAATATCGTACATCCCTAGTTTGAGGGGCTTGTTTTCAGAAATCACATGCGGAAGAAATTCATATGCAGAGACAAACACAGACGCACAAGAACATCTTCACTGTGCTCAGCAAGCTGAGTACATGTTGACTTAAAAGGTAACCAATGTGAAAAATGCTCACTTTATAAACACAACAGCATTTTTTCATTTCTGTAGACAGGGAAAGATCTCATCTGGATACAGACATTAAATTGTACCTTTTGAGTTGCAAGAGTCAGAAAGTACAGACATCAAGAGTAAAAGAAATCATGCACTGTAATTTGTCCAACCAATGAACTTCTCTACTTTATATGACTTAGCATTCATGTTCAAGAGCATTCACGGGTCTCTGCCAGCCTCATCGGCCGGGATCCACATGTTAACTGTTTGTCATTTGTATTAGGCTTGAGTGGTATCTATTTTTTCATACCTTCCTGACAATTCACCGGGGTATACAGTATATGATGGTATTTGTGTAAAAAAAGCTGCTGGTGATATAAGTCATTATAGAATGTATGACATTGTCTTGTCTACAGTGCTGTGTGTCTAATATGCAATTAGCCTACTTAGAGAAGTGTTGGTGGGTTTAAATACTTATGGCCAATTGAATAATGAATAGATAGGAAATAAATGCCTTTCTTCCATAGACTCTTGCTGGAGGACCCAGTGACACTTGTTGCCATGTCAGATGCGACACATCAGTGGGCTGAACGAAGATGATGTGCAGGTGGTGGTGGTGGCAGACTAGCAGTTGAATAAAATCATGTGGCTAATAAACTGCTTTTGTAGTTGGAAGAAGTAATTTCAAGATTAAGTTATCTGGCAATATATTCATAATTCCATACCACTCGCAGTTGCCATCTTTCTCAGTTCAGCTGCCTGTTCCACGAGTAGAGACTGACCTCTGGTGGCATAAGCTGTGCACTACAATACATCACCTCCGTATCAGTTTAATAGAAAGAGGAGCGCTGGTATTGAAAATCATACCTTTGGGATTTCTAAATACCCTGGTATACTGTACTGCCTTGATACCGCCCAAGCTTAATTTGTATCTAATCAACAGTAAGTCAGCCACCAGCTCTGAAATACCAACACTGTGGTTTTCTGTTTGATTATAAGTCAATTTTAACACCAAACAGAAATCCTTATATATGATTAAGAAGAAACAGTGCAATCCGCTGAAGCTACTGAATGTCACAAGATGCTAATGCTGCAGCTGAACTTTGTTGGGTAGAGATTAACAGAACATCTCAGTGATGGATCTATCCATTATGAACCCACTGGGCCATAGTTATTAAGCATCTCACAGTACCAGCTCTTGTCAAGACTAATTGAAAAGCACTTGTACTCCGAGACTCTTAACACACAGGCTTTTGTCACAGGACTTCTAATTCCTGATTAGTGCCTGATGCATTTGTCAATTTTCTCCAGCCACAGGAACAGTAAAATTCAAGACTTTGAAGTATTTGTTGCATTCAACTATACAGTATACTTCATATGCTCACAACTCTCAATGTCTGGTGAAGTATTTGGATTCATTTCTCAATATAGCAAGTACAAACTGATTCTAGATCAGGTAGGATAAACACATGAAACACCCTCATCATAATGGGATGTATCTACAAGGAACTTCTCATTTTTTTAATTGTCAATTTTCACTGGTGAGCATCACATGCTGTATTTCCCAGAACACTTACTATTAAATTTACATCCTTTATATACTAAACATTTAACCTGTGACTACACTGCAATACTTTATACTTGCATTTCTTTTAGTTTATTTCACCTTTAACCTGTTAAACTGGGTACTGATCACCAGAATGGTTGTGTTTGGAAGAATAATGTAAGCTTTTGTAAAATGTGACGTAGCCAAAGGCTACAATAAAAGATAAACCTTGGCTAACACATTCGAATGACACAGGCCTCTGGTCTCTTATTGGTGTGGCGCCCTCACCTGGCTGGCAGTAGCTCCTGTGGCAGTGGGCGACTCAGCTCCGACAGGCCTGAGGAACCGTGGTGGCCTCTCCACGGGGGAGTTTCGCCGTCGATAGAACAGGACATAGGCGTAGCGTGTCACCACCTGGCTCTCCTCCACCATTGTCACAGTGCTGTCATCAAACAAACGCCAGCCTGTTTGGGGAAGAATAGAAGAGGAAGGAAGAGGTTGGAAACAGGGTGGTATAACAGAGCAACAGAAAAAAGGCAGGATGGACCACTTGTCAGAAAAACTAACAGTTATATGAAGGTGGGAATAAACCTCACTGACTGTAGACTCACCAACATCACTGCGCTGGCTGTTCTTATCACTTGGCAGGCGAGCGTAAGCTGTGTAGTGGCCTCCTATCATTCCCCCGTAGTGGTTGATGACTGCATACAAGTCGTAGATGGGGGGATGTTGCATCTCATCCTTCTGGCCAATACAGAACTTACTCAGATCCAGATTCCTAAAGGACAAGAGAATAGTAGAGGCTATGCTGTAAGTACTACATGAGGATTTAATCAGTAAAGACATGTTATGCCTGTGTGCGTTTTTACTAAAATATATAAATATAATGAATAAAAATGAATGTTTGATGGATATATTACTTTTGAGCATTTACCTAACAGGGAAGTCAACCATGTCATTTATCTTGTCCCTCCAGATGAAACTCCTGAAGGAGAAGCGTTTGAGCTGGATGATCAAAACGTTGGGCAGACGCCACAGCAGCAGTTGCTTGGAGGCCTCGCGGTGTTGCTGGCACTTTGGACAGTACCTTTAAAAACAGAGGGCAGATATAGACCATTGCTCTACAAGAGGCAAACAAACAATCAAGTAATAACATCTTCAGTCGGTTCAGGTTGAAAATGATCTAAATTACTGAAAATTTAAATCTCTAGTAAACATAAAGTGAGAACTGACTTTTCAGTGAAGCAGGAGACATCCTGCAGTTAAACTTTTGAAAACAACATCAATTATTACTTAAAGCCATTTAGTTTTTTCTTTATTGAGTGAGTTTTATGCTACTCAACTCCAAGTGACCCAGTCCTTATGAACAAAAGTCATACTGACTAAATTTAAATTTGCCATGAAGTTAGAAACTTAAAGGACAACTAAAACTTAATCTCATTGAAGTGCATGTTATCTTTACCAAGCATTAAGGCTGTGCAATATGACGATGTATATCATGTGACAATAGAAAAACATCTACCGTTTCATATTATGCTCTATTGTTTATTTTGTTGTGTCGCATCACACTCTTTACAGCAATATTTTTCATCATTTAGAGTCTGTCCATCTTTTGCGCATATTACATTGATAAATTACTCTTCTTAGCTTTTTACTTGCAAAGCTTTTATTGTACTTATAGAAACGCAATGAGTGTAGACCAGACCAGAAACCATTTATTCATTGAATTTACAGAAAATGTGCTATATTGTTATATGTATCATTATCGAGATATAAAATGACCTATATCATGATATGAGACTTTGGTCATATTGCACAACCCTACAAAGCATCGTCATACCAGTTTAACGAACATGTATATAGCTGAATATGTATAGAGTACACAGCTGAATATGAACAGCTGATACTTGTGGTCAATGGACAGAAAAATAAATTGCAAATATTGTGATAATCTATGATTTTTTTTTTTTGCAAAACTGACAAAAATTCTTTGCTTTTCCAATGTGAGAAACCTCTGCTTTTTTCTGTTTTATATCACTGTGATGTAATAGCTTTGGGTTTTGAACTGTAGCTTGGACAAAACAACATTTGATATTTATCACCTCGCGCAATGGGAAATTATAATGGCCATTTTCACAAATTAATAATATTTTATAGACTTAACGATTAATCAAGACAATAATTGGCAGATTCATAGATAATGAAAATACTCAGTAGTTTCAGCCTTAATATGAACATTAGTCCAGACTGCAGTTTGCCCTCATTCAGTTATTCACACCTTTCCACCATGAGCAACTGCAAGCTATCAGAGGTCAACACAGTCTCTGTTTTGAGCTCTTTTCCTATTGTTTGTTCATATTATGTCCCACATAGGGAAGGACTGGACTACAGTCATTTTGTAGGACAACTGTTAGGAATTTTTGTATTATTATTTATGGACCAAGTTAATTTGGCCGTGCAAACTGGACTCTACTACGACCCTGGACAGTGAGAAATAAGTGCCAAGTAGACAGAAATATAAAGACAATGTTGCATAATTTGAATGCACCTCCATTATCCAATCACAAAATAAGTATCCATACCATGCCTCCTCTGGAGCCAGCACCTCTGGCTTTGTGAAGAGGTTGAGGCACTGCTCCAGGGTAAAGTGTCCTGCTCTGGCTGTCTCACTCAGAGAGCCGGGGTCTTCCTCATACTCCAGCTCCTTGGAGCTCACCAGAACATATTCCTTCAGACGCTCGTTGTTTTTCCACACCAGCTCAAGGATCGTGTCTTCAGGAAGGTCCAACAACGGATCCTCTGCAGAGGAGGAAAAACAACATTGGTGTGTCAGACTTTATTTCTTAGTAAGCATTTCTTTACTAAGTATACACAGCAAAACAGCTAATAGCCTATCTAGATATAATATTGTAATATCATGCAAAAAAGCAACCTATATTCTTAAATGTTGCTCTAGAGTTACAGTAAATCAACACCTCTCTGACAGTTTCAACAAAACTGAACATTAAAAATGAACATGCAATTTTACAAAATCCACCAAATATGAAAATAGGACAACTAGAAGTCCAGCTAACAGAATGCTAATTGTACCTTTTTCATCCAGCCTCTGCTCCTTGTTGTTAGTGTCCAGCAGTGCAATGTAGAACTGACTGGCATGACCTGATGCTGATTCACTTGGATGCTGATACCCGGTTACTGCAGCTGGAAAGAGGCAGCAAGAAGGAGAAATAAGAGGATGTAGAGACAAAAAGTAACTGTGAGAGCAACACTGGAGTGTTCTTATCACCTTCTGGCCGCACCGACTTCTCACAGGACGTCTCTTTTTCAGCATGGGGGTCCAGAGAGAAGCAGGAGGTGGAGGAGATTGGCTCGGAGAATCCTGAGTCTGTTGTCCGCGTGGTGGAGAGTGAGGTCTGGGAGGAGGAGAGGGATTCTGACTCCCCAGAGTGGAGTGCTGAGGCCTGAGCACACTCTGCCTGGGATTCAGGGAGCGCCGAGTGAGTCTCCAGCTCCAAGTCACCTGCTGCCACAGTACTGCTTCCTCCCATGGCCTCATCCCCTGAGCCAGGGCCTTCAGGAGAGCCTGCTGCCATTGGGGGCAGGTCTCCCCGGCACTGGGATGTTTCTGGGGATGTCCTGCCTGACTGGAAAGGAGGCTGGAACACATTGACGGAAAACCTGCAGAGAGAAACATTGGGGAGATTACATTAACGGTTCAAGTTATAACCTAGTATTGATCTGAAACATGAACTAATGCATACCAATTTAACTCTCTTGTATGTTTGTATTCTTACAAGAAACCATTCAATTTAACTCTCTTGTATGTTTGTATTCTTGGAGCAAAGGGCCTAAGTAGAAAGAAGATGTTTGTATTCTTATGAGTGGGCCCCTGTTCTGTTTACTGTGCATGCATGCATATACCAGTAATACTACTCCACTGATCTACAGGTGGCTGTAACACGCTAACAAACACAGCAATGTGCCAACAAATACAGGGAAGAAGAAGATTTAGCAAGTTAACATGAATGTAAACAATTCAGGTTTCAAAATGTTCAAATGTTTGAGGCAGCTGTAGCTCAGGAGGTAGAGCGGGTCGTCTGCTAATCGGAAGACTGGTGGTTTGATTCTCTCTGCTCCATGAGGAAGGAAACGCACTTAACATGTTTGTTAAGACCTCAAGGATACACACAATGTGTTTTACATTTTACTCAATGTAAACATAACTTTTGTTTGTGCATGTGTTTAATCTCTCTCCATGTGTGTTTAACTTTGTGCTGCTGCAGCTTCTACAGTTATCTGGCGGAATTCAATTCACATTTGTGTCACATCGAAAGTTTTACAGAAATGTTCCTGGTTTCAATCTATTCAGATTCTGGCAGTGATTTTTAAATAAAATGACGCTGTGTCAAGCACTTGACATGAGACACGAGGCGGACACTTCTTCTTTGCTTTGACTCATCTTCTATATGAAGATGAGTCAAAGCAAATATCTTACTTAGCTGTAACAATGAAATGTGTGGGCAATGTAATATTTCTACATAATGATGAACAGCAGCGGCTTTCTGTGTACCTGGAGAAACCCTCTAGTAGCTGGGTGAGGCGGGCGTAGGACAGTCGGGACTCTGGCACACTGACCAGGAAGGGCAGACCCACATTCTCTGTGTTAGGTCGACACAGACCTTTGTGATTGGGCCAGTGGGTCCTCTGGCACACCCTGGGAAGGGGAGAACATGTGAGTTAATATGTTCATAAAAAAGTTATTACATTTAATTTGAGAACAAAATGTCTCTTATTAAAAAGCATTTTGCCACAACCAAACTCTTTCAAACAATTTTGATGTGTACATGGTTTAGACAGCATTTTCTAGCACAACTCACTGATTACAGTAGCCGACACGATAGCAGCGAGTGCACCGCTTCAGCTTGTCTTCCTCAGACACTGGAGGCTTCAGGCAGGCAGCACACTTTGAAATGGGGATGTTGGGGACCTGGAGTCTCTGTAGAGCAAATAGAGATAAAGAAAGCACTTTTAATATCTGTAAACACTGGAGTAAAATACATGTTCCAGAAATGTATAATCAGAACATGGTTTTTATTACCTGCTGCACTCGGAGCAGTACAACTCTCTCCTTAGCCAGGTCTTTGGAAAGCACCTCAAAGCAGAACAGCATGTCAGAGGGAGACACTGTGTCCAGGGAATGGGACAGCAGGAACATGCGCTGGAAGCGGTTCTTCCCCACCTGAGAGGGAAAAAAATAAGTCCAATATTCAGTGCAAATCTTATTAGAAATATCTGTCACTGTATGAAACCTTTAATATGCAAAATATCTAACCTCTGCCAGTCTGAGGTTCTCTGGTTTGACCCTCACACTCCTGGAGATGGATTCGAGGACTTCAGCAGTGCTGGAGTTCTCCTTGCTCACACTCACCAAAAACTGACACACACATACACAAAGAACATGCAAATGTGGCTCACTTGGAAGATATCTTTACATTTTCTCATATCATTAAACTGTTCAATGACAATGAAACCATTCAACATTTTACCTTGATGGGTTTTTTATGAGGTTCCTTAGCAAAGTAGAAAACTGACAGCACCTTTTGTTTCTGGGGCAGGGGGACGGGCAGGTAGAGGAAGGGGTCAAAGGTGATGGACACCTGAAGAAGACAGAGATGAAAAGAAGAGAGAGGAGTAAAGAGAAAGTGAAAGGAAGTAGGTTAGTCATCACTGAAGCAAGGCAAAAAATAAAAAGCATTTATTCAGCCATACTTTTAAGTAAAATATTTTGCGGAAAGCTATAGAATGTTACCTTGGAGCATGTAGGGCAGACGAGCTTCGATTTGAACTGGCCTTGGAAGAGGTCCACTATGAAAGAGTCGTTTCTCATCTTGTGCCTCTGCCATGCCTCCTCTGCCACCACCTGCACCAAGAGACAACAGACACCATCAGGAAAAGTTTGAAAAACACTGTAGTTGAAACAGAGTCGTGAGAGGTAGTTACATAATTGTTATTTCAGTAATAAATATCCCAAAAAGTTAGATTTTTTTTTACTTTGTTTTTGTCATTTTTCACTAATCACACTTCCACAGCCCACTTCCAGATGCCTCAAAGTTAAGAATAACACCTACCTCATCCAGCCGACCATCAGAGTCCACTGTCTCGGTGTAAGGTTTATTCTGGATGCGGTTCAAGTCCTCGTGGAGCCCATCCAGCAAGAAAGCCATGAATTCCTGGGCATCATGCTGGGCATAACCTGTAAATTGACTGGCTTTACTGGCCACAATTGCCTGTGAATTTAATGAAGAAAAGGAGAGAAGAGGGAAAATTACTGATCATATAGTCCTGGCTACATTTGGCATAAACAAGTTTCACCTAAATGAAGAGCGAATGTTAAATATTTGATCCATGGAGTCACTGACATTTAAACACTTTAGTTTTAGTACATATTCCACAAACAGAAAATCTCAGGCTGCTGCTTGTGTACCTTGAGTTTTGAGGGTTGGAAGGCATGATGTGTTCCTTTCCAAAGGGCCCTGAGCAGCACAGCAAAGCCAATAGCGAGCCTGCCTCCTGTTCCCAGCGGATTATTGCAGTTGATTTCTGCCTCAAATGCTCGATCTGCAGGGACATAGAACATACAGGCATGAGACTAATGGAACCAGGAGTCAATGACAGAAGACACAGGTGGATAAGCAGGGACACATGGAAAAACATTACTGTAGAACTTAACCAAAATGATCTAAGAATGATGTCATGTGGATTATTATGGAAACAAAAGCATTTAAACAGTGACTAAAATACTTCAGTTACACCTTTCATTTGTTTTGAAAGACCTTTTTAAATGTACAGGGGCTCCTCCTTGTGTTTGCTAGTGGTTCTTGCTATACTGGATGTAAGAAATATATACTATAGCTCTTTGTATTTTTTGTATGTGATGTTTAGTTACACCTGCTATATCTCATCTTTACGATATTTATTTTCTATCAGCCTAAATATATCAGGTTTCATGTCCAAAGAAGTAGGTGACCTAGATTTTGCAGTAATTATTCCACAGTTTGAACTGCTTGAATTGCAGAAACTGAATCTGGCTTATGATGATAAAGCTAGTCAAACTCCTCGTTAAACTTGCCACTGTGGGCCAATTGGCACCACTTTTGTGTCCATGTTAGCAGTCCCTAGGACTATCTACAAGCAGAGGCAGCCAAGATAACCAGAATTAATATGGCAGCATTATCTGTGGATCCAAGCTCTAATGAAAACACACCCTGCTATATTCCCTATCAACTCAACAGGGGACTGTCTGGTAGCAGCATGAAACCATAACAGTGAAATAAATTACACATCTGGTCAACATTAAGAGCTTAACTAATTTGATCAACTTGGTATTACAATATCCAATACTAGTCTGGATTTATTTTATTAAGGGTCAGGCACAGACGCACTGTTCAAATACATTTTTTTTACCATGGAAGTAATCCCTGAGTTCTCTGGTGTTGGACAGGGACTGGATGACACTGTTCATGAAGCAGGTGTTACCAAGGTTGACCAATCCTGTAAAACCAGGCAGGCACACCTTCTTCTCCTCCTCTTCTTCATGGCGCTCATTGCTGGCCGGGGGTGCATGGGTCATGGGCTGTACCATGCAGGTAGGCTTAGGCTGAGACAGGAAACATACACACAACCAGTCTACAAATTAGACCAAGAGGATTTTCACCTTCACCTTTTCACCTTCACTTCTGTCTACCATGTTTCTCACCCTGTACAGCACTTCCCAAAACTAAACATGATCAAACAACAAAACATCTGTTTTTCAACTCACCACCGTGACTGTGGGCTCTGGCTTGGTGATGGCAACGTGCTCAGAGACGGTGCGAGGAGCCACAGTATCCAGGCCGCCATCCTCCACTCTGGATGAGGCCTTGGGAGCCTTTGGCTTCTCCTCTCCAACCCTTGGAGGCTCGTCCTTGGCTGGGAGGCTGTGCTGGCTGCTGCCTGGCTGGCTTTTCTCCATGCAGGCAGGGCTGGAGGGCACAGCAACTTTGGCGCCACCCACTGCACCTTAAACAGAGGAGAATGCAGCTTGTGGTTAGAAGATGAAGGTCAAATAGGAGAGACTGTTAAGCACTGGATGTGAATAGTAATTACCTGTGGTGTGTCACATATAGCAATTTAACACCTTTTCATGAAGATGTCTTCTGTAAAATATTATTTAATTCCCATAATTTGGAATCATTAAATCAGATATTGATCAATGTGTGTGGACTCATTACTCTTTAGTTAATCTATATACTAGTGCTGATAGATCATATGGTTTCTGCTGACTTGTATGTAACTAAATGAAGACTGTCCCTATAATTATTTCCCAGTTCCATATTCTTTCAAGAAAACTCTCCGCAAAATTATTTGGAAATTAAGGACCTGTAAAATAAACCATAACTAAACCCTTCTCTACTCCTATTTTGAACCTCTTCATTTGCTCTCAACGTCATCAAGCACAGAGTCACACAATCTGCAGACCACAGGGCAGGGCAGACTGGCACCCATATCTAGAGTTCAAATTCCTGCCATTGAGAACTTCTCTGAAAGCACACATACATATGTCTCAGACACACACAGTAAAAAATAATGTAAACGGTAACAAGAGTATGACTTCTCATGCTAACTCATAAGTATACAGGCCACCTGTTTTTGTGAAGGAGAGTCCACACTGACATCAAACCTGCTCTTTGAGTACACTTACTATAGCTTTAAATAAATTATTTAAGTTTAAAAATATAGTTTTAATTTTCCTACAGGTGTATGTAATGTATGTTGATTTTAAGATCATGTGTTTTCATAACCATGTGCATCTCTTTACATTTATGATTGAGATTGAGGATGTCATTTCACCTCATGTGATAAAAACCTACATCTATAGTACATAATGTTAACAAGTAGAAGCCTGGCAGCAGACCTTGTGTGGCAGGGGCCTCCAGACCCCCCCAGCGCTGGCTGTGTCTCTTCTTTAAGGTGATGTCCAGTCGGGACGGGGTGAAGGAGTAGCTGCACTGTTCAGGCTGGATCAGGTTCCTAAAGCCAGGACAGAGAAACATGGACAGGTCAGAATGAAAGGATGAAGAATGATTTTAATACAACAAATGTTTTAAAGACATTTATAACTTTCCAATAATGTGAAGCAGGATAAATTGCCACTAAATAAATGTTTAACAACTCATATTTAGGCCAAGTATTTGAAACAACTAGAAACACATCGCCAGAAAACATGCAAATTCTGCTCTCTCCAACTGCCCGTTTAAACATTTTTAAAATGATACTACTGGTGACGAATGGCAACAGTTACCTGAGTTTGACTTGCCACTTGAAGACTGTGTTTGGTCCACAGTCTGAATGAAGCCGCAGAAAGTTAGTATCACTGTAAGAGGATAAAGGAAGATGCACAAAGATCTCAATCATTCACTTGTATGTTGAGTGCCAAAGTAGCATTACCATCCTTTAATTGTAGTATATTCATGTGCAGTACCTTGTCTGGAAGATGAGGGTGAAGTCCTGTTCCCTGAAGATGACCCTGGCTGTGTCCCTGCAGATCCCCTTCATGTAAACATTGACCACCATCAGGTCCGTACCCTTCTCATACGAATCGTTCTTCACAAACTGCAAGTTGACCATTGGCTCTGGGGCTGTAGGGAGTTATTACAGGTCTCAACAAACACATTTAGCTGCTGAATAAATCAATGCTATGAAACAGAGAGCTACAAACCATGGCTGTGAATATAAAGCATTTTGTTATTGCTACATTTACCTACATATATTGTCTGTTCATAAATTGCATGTCAATCTGGGGGTGAAAAGATGCTTTATGCGCCCATAGGAAATGGTAAATGGACTGTTGTACAGCGCCTTTCTAGTCTTCCAACCACTAAAAGCGCTTTTACACTACGAATCACATTCACCCATTCACACACATTCATATGCTGAATGGGTACAGGGGCTACCATGCAAGGTCCCAACCTGCCCATCAAAGGACGACCCGCTCTACCTCCTGAGCAACAGCCGCCACAATGTGTGTGGATCCTCATCTACGGTAAAGATAAGCCATCTGGGATTTATAACCAGGGTGAAAATAAAATGTTTAGAGGTGCTGAATTTTGGGATGTACCCATTGTTTTTCCATCAAACTCTTGATCTCTTAGAGTCTTACAGTCAAACAATAAAAGATCACAAATATGTATAAGATAATCCAACCCTGAGACCCTCTGCATTGCAAAATCTTTTTGACTAACCTTCCTGTTGCTTCATTTCCAGGGGTGGCTCCTCTTTCGACTGGTCCCGCTTCTCCTCTCCATCACAGCTGCCCTGCCTCTGGGTTAGACCAGGTTCCACGGCAACAGCTAGTGCTGTGCTTGCCTCTCTTGATCCCAGCTGCTGGCTGATGAGAGTACCCTGCTCTGTTTCCTGCTCAACAGGCTTTTTCTCTGTCTCAGAGTCAGTTCTATCTCCCTGCCTTTCTGGAGAAGCCGAGTCCATTTTGTTGTTGAAGCTGACAGGTTTGAGGCAGTCACTGGTGCTAACGGGAGCTGCTGGTTGGCTTTCAATGCCGCGTGTAGTTGTTTCAGACCTGTGCTCAGTGTCTGCAGACTGCTTTTGCTTCTCTGCCTTCTGAATAAGAAAAGACACATAAATTTTACATGATAATCTCCTGAGGATGTTCTGGATTGCACAGTACAAAGTGCAGAATTGAAGATTACCATTACCATTTATGTAATTCTAAGACATAATTCAAGGGCTAGGCGTTGATAAAGACACAGACTGCCCTTTATTTGAAGGAACCAGTTGCTTATTTGTTGTTTGAGGCTTCTAACAGTTGGATTAGTAAATGACTGGTATTCAGGAAAATTTTGATATACTTGGGAGAATCTACATATTCCTCTGTATATAATGTACTGTATTTATATGTGGTCTTTCACAAACACTCAATGAATGTTTTTATTGAAGAATAGCACCATGCTAACAAGTCTCTACTATGCAACACATTTCCTTTCCTATAACTTCTTCACAATAAAAGCTAGCTTGTTCATCAGTGGGAAGCTTTTAATGCGAAGCTGTAACTTAACACGGCTCTGATGTGGCTGACAGTGATCAAGAAACAGTAAAATAAGCCAGTACAAATAGGATCATACAAGAGAAACTAAACAAGAGATTCAATTAGAAGCTACAGAAACATTTTTTTTCTTGAGTCTAGCAAGATGCAGCTTGTTTGAGGAGAGTCATCAAAGTGCCAGAACCACAGCAGACGCTGTGAGGACACCTCACTACACACACCAAGACACAGTCCAGTTATCTCTGTCTGATTTACTCCTCCTAGTCAGCCAAACTGTTCAAGAATAGCGACAGAGGTTTACCACCAACACAGAGTTCATTTGCAGAGACAGTAAGGTAGGGTGTTTGCTGTTCATAATAATGTTAAATGAAATTACAAGTCTCTTGCAAGCCCTAGGGAAACTTGAAAAGGTAAAGCCCACACAGGCCCGATGGTATTATTAGCTGTAGGGGTGTGCCATATCCTATGCTTTACGATAATACTGGAATAATTTTTAATAAGATAAAAAAAAAATCATTTTGTGAATATCCTGACTTGTTGATGTCATACCGTTATGCACAGCAACAACAATTTCACTTTTGCTAAAAGTGAAAATAACATTGGTACCAGCCCCACAGTGGAGGAGTTAGTCCCAAAAAGAGGAGCGACTTCACCAGTGGGGAAGTGGTTTGGTTACCAA
The DNA here is from genome assembly GCF_914725855.1 of Thunnus albacares. Classification (NCBI taxonomy): domain Eukaryota; kingdom Metazoa; phylum Chordata; class Actinopteri; order Scombriformes; family Scombridae; genus Thunnus; species Thunnus albacares. The sequence goes on along the minus strand of NC_058110.1, from coordinate 6,179,616 downwards.
AGATCAATGTACAACAAACCACTGTAATACGTAAGCAGTGCAAGAAGACTAACAACAAAAGGGGGCAATACAACAAACTTATTTCACCACCTTCAGCAGAAGCACTTGGCTGAGTACAAGGAGAGCCAAAAATCCTGTCAGGAGTATATGTTTGTCATATTTTGAAGAATATCATTATTGCAGAAATACCTTGAAATATCATGATATTATTTTAGGGCCATATTGCCCACCCTAATTGGCTGTACTCTTATTAAAATCATAGGGCTGAATAATTTGAAGAAATTATCTGTGATCATGATTTTTTTTTCCATAAATGAAATTACAGGTCTACAGTAGTTTTAATAGTTTATTTTGATTTGATTGACTGAGAACAAAAGGAAATTGAGGAAATTTGCCAATATCATTCTAGCTGGCAAAATCAACACTCACAAACTAAAACTTCACCTCCAATAGATTAAGACACTGAATTATCCAAGTCATAATTAAAATTGCAACTCTTGCAATTTGATTTAGAAAGAAATTATTAAATCATTCAGCCCCATTTAAAATCACATTTTGTAGTTCTATTAGGGTTTTTTGGTTGCATTTCAGAGAATCATACCGTTCTGTGTCATCGCAAAATACAACATCATATATCCAGGGACTAATATTCAGTGTGAAAGCGAGTGATGAAAGCGACCCAGCTGAAGCATTCAGGTGCGTGACGGATACGTAACAACTTTTCTCACCTGAGTTTTGTTGGTATGGCTGGCAACAGCGACAGCAACTCCAGGTTTATGTTCCTGGTCGCTGCCTAATCTCTCTGCTCTGTTGTCTCCATCTCTGCGTTGCGTCTGCGGGCTCCGACCAGCGGGCGGGTGGATGTGTGAATCTTTACCATTGGCTGCTGTAGACTTGACAGAGTGCGTGTCCCTGTCAGGGGACGGTGACGTAGCCTCCATGGTGGTCTTGGGCAGCCGTGAAATGGTGCGCTTGGCACTGGGTTCCTGAGGCAGCTGGTCACCTTTCGTGACTGTGACGGGCTTGCTGGTGGTGGTTGACTCGCCTCCACCTCCACTTTTCACCCCGACAGAGGCCGTGTCACATGGTTGTTTGTTTTTGAAGCAACGCTTGACACCGCGATCAGCTTTGCTGCCGCTGCGCCTTGACTCACTGTGTGCAGGTGAGGAGGGAGGCTGAGGCTGAGGCTGGAGTTGTGGCTGTGAGGGGGTCAGCTTGGGTTTCTCTGATGATTGCAAAGCAACATGCCTTGTCTCCTGTTCCTTTACATTTTTGGTCTCTGCGGGTACTGCCTCCTTTTCCTTCTTGTTTGACTGAAGCAGAGCAGAGCGAAACAAAACCACTTAGTGATGTGAATACTACTTACTTACTTATGAATAGGGATGGATATCATTAGAATTTCAATGACATTATAATTTACTACTCTTATCAATACTCCAGACTTAAGTCCATCACTATCACTAAGTGTGTGTGTGTGTGTGTGTGTGTGTTGTGTGTGTTGGAGGAGCTCAAACCCTCGGTCAAATACAAGCACAGACCAAAGGAGATAAAGACAGAGGTAAGGTTGCAGGGCAACCAGAAATGATCCCTACTCATAACTAACAAATGACACATTTTCATGAAATAATACAATATTATGCCAAAATACTACATTAGTAGTGCAGATTATAACAGTACACAGATGTGCTCATATCAGAACAAACAGGATCATCTGGTTCTATGAAATCCTTCAAGCTTTGACAGACTATACCACAAGACATCGTATTTCTTTGTCAATTACTTAGTTGGTCAGTAGTACATAACTAACCTTAAGTGAAGGCCAGATGTGAAAGGGGATCTTCTTGTGCATAATGAGCAGCAGGAAACCTCCCTTCTCCTTGTACTGGACTCTGCTACATGAGGCCTCGATTTCCTCCTGCAATTGGCAGCTCCACTGCCGTCCATCTGAAAAGTGAAAACATGCACACACACATTATTAGAGAAGACCTGGACTGATACAGTCAACATAAACCATACATAAAAATACTGCAAAGATAAAATATACCAGTCAGACCAAGATCTTAACATATATCTGAGTTAGACATGTATGGCTACATATCAAGGTTAAAGCCTAAACACAAAAGCACAACAACAACATTTCTTTTGTGGTTTTATTTTAAAACCTACTTCTTTCATTTATGCTCCACTGTTTGAATGTATTCATTTGGGTTTATGTCGCATGCATTACTATGACTTACCTGGGAAGCACACATGGCAGTGTGTATCAGTAAAGGTTGTGTTGATGTCCTCTATCCTCTGCACCCCCTCCCCACAGCGCAGTCTGACAATCACTTCATTAGCGTTCTGCTTCCAGTCCACAAACACATCTGAGAAAAAAAAAAAAACACAACAGAACAGAAAGTCACAAATATGAAAACCAAAGAAGGAAATTGAAATATGCACTTCCCCTTTCCACTATTATCATTAGAATACATTCAAACATATTACACAGGCTACTGCTTGTGCAAAATTTCCACTGCAAATCCTAAAAATATCAATTAAAAGACAAAGTAGTCAATCCCATCTGGCAAATATGGACACAGGGAATGAAGAAATCCAAAGTGCACAACAGGAGATAAGTAAGACCAATGATGAACACATGTACGTGCTACTCTGAGAGAATATAGACACATGCTGAGAAACACCTGCTCATAAATTCACACAGGCCATAACATTGCACTCATGTGCTCAAGTGGGTCAGTCCAGAGCACTCATGCACAGACAGGCAGAGTACAGTGAATTCAGTCACAGAGGGGACATCTAAAATTATCCGTGCCACACAAACAGTATGCCGAATAAACTATTCCATGAAAGCAAATGATCAACCATGATCAGTGTAACAAAACATAATACCAAGCCACGCATGCACTTTGAAAGGCAGATTCAAATGCAGAAAAATATCCCAAAACATGAAAGCCAAAGTAATCCACTGTAGTACCATTTTTCATAGTGGCCTCAAAGTTGTTGCTGTGTTTGAAAATAAAACATCATCCATGAAGTACAGAAGAGTTCCAGATTCCAAGCTAGCAAAGAAGTAATGTATGGATCGTGTGCACACTCGTATTCCGATTTTGTCTACAATAACAACTAGAGAGCCTCAACTTTCCCACCTTGCCCTCTTCACTCTCTCTCTCTCTCCCCCCCAGTCTCGCTCTCACTTAATCGCTCTAGAAAGGTCACAAGCAACACCCAATCCCTCCCAGCTGGTGACAGTTGTATTTCCAGTAAAGACAGGCCACAGTGTGCTCTCATGACCAGGCTACTAATGCAGATTCACATGAGTAAAACTATATTTTAATAAAAAGTTTTTATTATAATAATTATTATTATTGCAATGACAAACAATGGACACCCACTCAGGTATGTTTACATTAAAATTAGTGAACCAATCCAATTTTTAAAAAGATAGTTTAGCTCTGCATTAAGAAATTATACCCTGCTATGTAAGACACCTATTTTAATTGTTTCCTTCACTGTTTTGCACAGTGTCCTATAGTGTTTTGTATAATATCTGTGTCAGTCTGGGGATGATATGGGAGGAAAATGTATATGGGCCAAAGTCTAATTAACAGCCAAATAAAATTATTGCCTCATTAGAGTAAGAGCAATAATTACATAACTGCATTTTAATGTTATCAGTGGCCCTGAAAGCAATCATAATGGCTCAGGTTTTTATCCACACTTATAAATTAGCCTTTGAATGTACCGAAAACCTATTAGATGCATTACACCACATATGGTTGATAACAGAATATGAGTATCAAATCTCAATCAGTATAAACAATGTTTGCAGTAAAGGCAATGATAACAATTGGTCTGTCAACCCCAACCATTTCTAATACCTCTAATAATATTCCTACCGGTGAGAATTGTTTTATACTCAGTCTGACAATTATGACATGAAAAAGAGCGCAGCTAATAGCAAAGTGAGACACAGTTTAAAGGATGACTGATGTGTATGAACAGAGTTGGTGCTGGTGTATTTTTAAAAAAAGGATGGTACAGAGGCAGAGAAAGAGAGTGTCAGGGCATTCTCATGACCTTGACAAAGCCAGGTTTCCCAGATTAGGGCCTGACACTCTCTCAGCTAGGGTTACAGCACTTCAGCATTATGCGCAACCAACAACACAAACACTAACACACGCAACCGTCTACTGAGAAACTATACCAGCATCAAAACAGAGACAGCATGATAAAGCATAGATGCACCCAAACAAAGTAAAGGGTACACACTTATAGCACTGATGAATCAAAACACACAGCCCAGTCCTCTCTCGTATTTGTGTTCAATGCCTAAAGCAAGAAGTAACATAGTTTATGTTACTATACAAACTTCCTTTCTGTCATATTCAGTGTGGCAACAGACAGTACACATCACACCTCGCTTGATGGAGTGAACCTGTATCAAAGGCTGCATCGATCCAATATCAGGTATCCATACTGGTGCAGTTTGCAGTTGATTATGTGAGTAATCTAGCATAGGGGTGGGCAATATGGCAAAAATGTATCATGATTTTTTTCAGACAGGTTCACAATCCACAGTCCACAATCTTATCACGACTCTTTTTCATGTTGGTTTTTAAGACCATTGTGCAAGTTACCATACGGTACTCGAGTCAAGATTCAAAAAAATTTATTGTCGTCTATCACATAACGATAGAAATTTCTCTTAGTTTAGGGGCTCACAAACAACATAAAAACATACACACATAAAAGACAGATATAAAATTACATTAAAATACAAACAATTCCATAAATAAATAAAAGGTGTGCAAAGCTGCATTAAAAAGTATTTTGGCCTTGTTTAAAATGAATATTGCCATGGGAAGCCAAACTAACAGTACAACCAAACTAATTTCACAGGTGAAAAGCAAACAGATGATGCTGCATTAGCATTAGTGTGTTGTTTTGGATAACTAGCAGGATGTGGAAGACACCAACACAGTACACCTGAGCTGACATCACGGTAGCTCACAGAATAACAGAAGTTAGTGCTACCAGTTAGCAGGCGAGGTAAACGCTAAACAATGGCATTTAACTGCAGCCCAGCTGTCAGTTTAACAAACATAATGTGCAGCAGGTGAGCTTCCTAGCACAACATTAAAACTGCTGTAGATTTAACCAGCAGATTGGAGATGTGGTGCAAGGCGCTCACCATGTCAGTGATGTTACCCGTTATCCTCCTGCTATCAGACTGCACTCTGTCACAGAGCTGAACTGATACAATGTGCACTGTAGCACAATATCAACAACCTCTCTGTAAAGGCAGATCGTGGAGACATTTCAATCGTACATGATATAATATCATATTGCACACCCCCTACTCTATCGTGATGTGTTGTGTTCACATGTGAGATCCATTATTAAGGCAACTTCAATCTCTCCAACCTATAATACAACATATTCAAGCAAGCTATTGAAATAGAAAAATATCACCTGAATATAAACAAGATTTGTGAGGAAAAAATAAGTATATGCCTCCATGTAAGACATGTTGGATACGCAAACTAATTCCACACACAAGTCTAAAGTGGCACGTGGCGAAGATAACGACCACAGATACCATGCCATATTTAGTTTGTGCAATCTATGTATTACAGCTGTTACATAACAACTATAGATTGAAAGATGCACCTGTTTCACTCAAGGTATTCAGAGTTGGGTTGATTTGAGCTTTGCTTCACAGTTTTAAAACTAGGGCTCCAAATGATGTATATTTTCATTACTGATTAATTTTCCAATTTTTTTTCAATAATCAATGATTGTTTCCAAAAATAGCATAGGAAACTGTGATGCACAAGAGGACGTCATGTTTTTCCAACCACCAGTCCAAAATCCATAAATATTCAATTTACTATAATGTAAGACAAGGACAAGTAGCTAATCATCACATTTGAGAACATGAAAACATCAAATGTTTGGCATTTTTGCTTGAAAATTGTCATGATTATTTAATTATCAAAATAGTCGCTGATTCATTTTCTATCGATTGACTAATCAATAAATTGGCTAATCATTGCAATAGTTCAAATATAAAATACACTCAGTCACTTCATTAGGTACACCTGTGCAATCTAATGTAATGCAATACAACAGCTCTGCCATAAATTCTACTTTTATGAAGCTTATACATTTTCAGTTTTTATTGACATTGTCAGAAAGGTTATAGTTCTATTTTATGTTTATTATTGAGGTTGTAGTGGGTGGTGGTGGTGTACTGGAGTGCATTGAAGTGTTCCTAATATTTTGCCCCCCTCAAGTATGTTATTGGAGTGGAAAAAATATTAGGAGCACTGTTCAATATAATGCACCCCAGTACATCACCAACACCACCAGCTACTACAACCTTGATAATAAACATAAAATAGAATTATCATGTGACAATGTCAACAAAAACTGAGAATGTATAAGCTTTGTAAATGTAGAACTCATGGCAGAGCTGTTGTATTGAAGTGTATTAGATTGCACAGGTGTACCTAATGAAGTGGCCAATGAGTGCATATTAAAGCCACAAGCAGAGATGAACGGGCCCTAGCACCTCACGCCTTTTGGAGGGAGTGGCAGCCATGGCATTGCTACTGGAGGTCAGCTGACACTGCTCTGAATTTTCAGGATTATCAGACACTATGTGAATGGGTAAAATATTATTTCCTGTGTGCAGTACATGGCCCTGGAGATGACATATTGGAAATTGTATATAAATTAGATGAACTATGTGTCATTTAGGCTCCATTTCCTGTTGCCTGTAGGCAATACTACATAAGTTTAATATTGATCCAACAATACATTTACCAGAGGGCAACTGACATGGATACCCATTTCCATGGATTTTACCTCTGCCTACCAAATTCTGTACATCTAAGTCAAATTTAAAGGTGGGTGCTTTGACTTGAAACTTTCTAGGGGGCGCCCTTGAGCCATTTTGCCACACCTAAGCCTAAGACCCATACCAGTTATCAAGTTACGCCACATCTGATGCATGTGCAGTTTTGAGTTTGAACACTCCTAGTGCCTCAAAAATGCTAAATACTTACTAGCTGGATGCAAAGTTTCGTTTTGCATGTCCTAAAGGCCTCAAACTTGTGTTTGGAAAATGAAAATTGCCGCACGAAATCCAAAATGGCTGACTTCATGACCAGAGAAAAAGTATCAAAAACTATGTATTATGTCCAGAACAAGCGGGAAGCTCCGGGTCTGAAAAATGGGACCAATGCAGAGGTGACTTAAAACCTGCCTTCTCTCTAATGGCCAGAAGGGGGCAACTCCACTGGTTGCAAAGAGAAGTTCTATTAGGGCTGGGCGATTAATTGAGTGTTATTTTCAGTTACGATTTTGGCTTTCAACAATTATGAAAACAAGATAATAGAAATAAAATGATAATTGTGCTGCACTCTGTTTTCGCAGAGTATCTTATGTTATAAATCCAGCGCACCCCTTTCCTTTAAAGTTGTGCACTTTCACCCCTTCCTAAAAGCCCAAACTCACTCTCACTGGGAATCCATAGTAAGACATCAGCAGCATGTGAGCACGCTCTATCTGTTCAACCCACACCAACTCTGACCTGCGTTCAGTGACACAGAGCCAGCTGTCTGTCAGCTGCAGCTCCTGGGGAGCTGGCTGGGCAAACTGCCTTCACCAAGCTGACTGACAGCAGAAATTTACTGAACCAAAATAGTTTTCATGTCGGCTCCACGGGAAGAAATCAGCAGTGTTTGTATTTATTGATTCAGTGATTTTATTTCCCCGCTCACCATGGCGAGTAAAGGGGAATCTGCCTGTAGTGAAACAGGCAGCTCACAGACAGACTGGGTGCTTAGATTAATCAATGTAGATACAACAGTATATTTGTGTGATTTAAACAGCTGTCTGTGCAGATCAGGCTTCACTAAATGCGACAGAAATAGACCGGGAGCTTAAAAAACGTTTCTCCATGAGATGCGCGTCACTCATGCATGTCTTGGAGTGTGGATTGATAAATTAATAAAATGGAAGCATTTCTGTTCCGTGAGTCGATGAGTAATTGTGTTAAATAATCATGATCTTAATATTGACCAGAATAATCGTGATTATGATTTTTGCCATAATCAAGCAGCCCTAAGTTCTATTGTATGGAAGTCTGAGAGAAAATGACCCTACTTTTCACATGATTTATACTTCTGCAATGAATTTTATGATGAGGAAGCAGTCAACTGGGGGTTTTGATTTGCTTTTCTGACCAGCATACGAGCAGTTCCCTCCGAGTTTTCTTGGTCTTCCAGATCTCATCTTGACCTCCACAGTTTCCCTAAACCGCCATCTCTGAATTACATTGCGCACTGTGGAAACTGCAAGCAGACAATGTTTTGCTATCTTCTTGCAGCCTTCCCCTGCACCGTGGGCATCAATAACTTTCATTTTTAGAGTCTTATACAGCTGCTTAGAGGAACCCATGGTTGCAGAGTGTTCGCACAAGTATTTGTAAAGCTTTGAAACTGGCACCAGCTGACATTTCCTAATGACAGTTGTTGACATGCCTAAGGCCTAACAAGCTGATTAAAGTCTGAGACCTTATAAAAAGAATCTAAGACTTTGGAACTCTTAGGGTGCCCAAACCTTTGCAAATGCCACAATGATGTTTTAATTTATTTACTTAGTTTTGCTCAATTTATGACATGAAAAGTAACTATGTTTTTTCATATCCTAGAGAGACTCTTTTTACATCTTTTCAATTAAAAAAAAAATCACCAAAATGTGTTATTTGTCAAGGGGTGTCCAAACTTTCGCACATAACTGTATTTCTTGCATCAGGATATCTACTTCCAGGGATTAGCCAGTGTCAGGCATATTCATTACATGAAGCAACTCAATTACAATTTTTGGTCATTTACATCTCAAACCTGTAATGACTCCTGTGCAGGAGAAATAAAGGATGAGGAAGTAAGGTTGTTTTCCATTTAACACCGACGGGGATTAGCAAGCATATTTGTTTCGGCTTCAAAGAAGCACAAAGTGTTCAGGGAGTAAAATACAAGGATAGATGCCTTAAGCAAAGGGGAAACTACAAATCATTTTGGAAGTCCTGTGCAAGGATTAATGCAGAATAATTTAATACCTATAAAATACTTCAGTGGTCAGTCAGCGCAACATATAGCTCCCCTCCTTTCTTTCACTAAATTAGGATTTGTCCTACACAATTTGTAACTGCACACAACATTTCCTGTATCTCTAAAAACTGAGCCTACCACTAGACACAGATGTTGGAACAAAGAAACATTAACATGTTCTTATTGTCAAACGCATGTGTGGGGGCATTTATAAAAAAACAATAGAAAAAAATCCACCTCTGGATGGCAACTTTCCTCCTCGTACACTTAAATGCACATTTAGCCACCAGTGCTACAATGACAGGAATGAAACTGTATAGAGGAAAGCTGTGATCCACATCCACACACATGTATGTAAAATGCAGACTAAAAAAATACTTTCAATGAGACACACACACACACACCCCATAATAAATAGAAAGTACAGTATGTGCACAGTGGCCATCAAACAAGCTTTCAGGCTGAAAGGAATAAAATTAACAGCAAAAAGAAAATATCGAAACTCTTGAATAGCAAGAGACTCCGTGTTGTTTATTACACACGATGGTGATCACACATGACTGTAAAATGAAACATGGTGTTGGTATGGTATGTACAAAGAGCTCCTCCTGAGTAACCAAAGCGTGTTATTGTCTTATGTAAAAGAACATTTGACAGATCAAAATATGCAGAAATTGTTGCATTCTCATGTAACACAATCCTAAATTATAAATGTGTTAATGAATAATAGAATTTACAGTCAGCCATAAAACACCCATGACTGTGATCTCTATATAGACACCTTTCTCAAAAATGACCCAGTCATAGGCTTTGTATTAGCACCTGGGATTAATTAATTGGTTACAGGTTTTAGTTGTATTATTCACAAAATGAGATCTCAATATATGGAAACTGTAGTTAAATAGGAGGGGTTGGCAACATCCAACATTTGACAGAATTGACATCTAATAGCTGCAAGATGTGTCAATTTCATATTCATAACTGACAAGCAGTTTTATTTTGAGCACAACAGTGGTGTGAATAAATCAAGTATGTATGACAATTTCAAAAATAATCACTGCACCTATAAAATGTGTCTAGAAACCTCATGAGACAATGCAAGACATGTAAATAAAGTCTTTTGGGGTTCCAGAGGGAGCTATGTGGAGTCAGACAAATTAACAAGTGATGTCACTGAGAAATCAATGAAATTGAAAAAAATGTGGGGATGTGGAGCTAGGAAGAAGTGAGGTTACCAGCCCTCTGTAGCACACTCCTTATCTCTACTTGAGGCTAGCCCCTTCAGGCTACGTTAGTCGCTACTAGCATAACACAAAATCGAGGTAAGTTGCAAGGTGGGTAATGCTGGTGCCAGAGGGGTGTGCTACGAAGCGAGATTAGTGGGTTAGCGAGGTATGTTGAGCCTAAAGTCAGGGTTTTCAAATGTCACCAAGGTGGCTCTCTTTTAACCTGGCTAGATCACCATGGTAACTTATGCTGCAAACTTAACCTGGTCCGGAGCAGGTAATGTTCCGCGTTTCGGCTTAAATTGGCAATAAACTACCTAACTACCTGATTTGCTGCCAAGTCCGTTTAACACTGCTGGTACTGCAGCTATTAGAACACCGATTAGAAAACTGATTAGTCTTTTATCATACTTATCATTGATTTGATATGTCATATTGTAAATTTGTAATCGTGCAAGAGGTTAGGGTTACTTGCGGGATGGGATTTTGTTACAATAGATCAAACTGTATTTCAAATAATAAAAAAAAAAAACTAATAAAAAACAGAAAACTAATGAAGAAATACTTAGAACAAAAATAAAATAAAATAAAATTGTCTATTGGTATTTATCACAGATAATATTCAGTCTACAATATTAATTTCACTTTGTTGGCCAAATTTGGCCAAAACCTAAAGTGATTTCCACTTGTCCCTCGTTATGGGACAGAGTCAGACCCTAAATGCACTTCTTGAGTATAATGTTTAAATCTGCAGCATCAAATTTAAAGTTTAAAAGCTTTGGATGTGGGAGGCACGTAGAGTGCATTGAGTGGTAAAATAAGTATATAAACTAATTACATAATTAATAAATTAATGAATTAGTGTTTTATTAATGAATTTACACGATCAGCAATTTTCTGCCAGCATTCGTCTCTCATCTTATTTGCAGCAACAGCGTTGCTTTTTGCTGTGATAATGTATTGACCTGTTCTTCCTGACTGAAGTAGGTGGCATGCGATACTTCCATTTTGTGCAGAAAAAGAGTCAAATGACGCGCCAAACACACCCTTTCATGGGGATGCGCACAGAGCCTGAAGCAAAAAGCCTGGGTTAACAAAGAAAGTTCATATCCACCATCGTGATACCACTTATCTCTGATCGTGAGTTTAGGGTTCGTCGAGCCAGCTCACACAAAGAAAGCCTGGGTATGTTGAACTTGCTTCGTAGTACACCCCTCAGGTTTTGACAAGGAAGATGAATGCTTGGAATAAACAAAAACACGCTATCTCCGGTTCTGCTGATCATGTTTTACTGCCTTTGTTCATCATCTATGACATGAAACCATCACTTTTCCACACAGTCAGAAAAATAAAAAGTGTGCATTCTTGTAATAGTTCAATTATAAAATCAGTCAATCACACTTGACGGTAGTGGAAGTTGTACCAGCATCTGGTTCAAAAGTTGTTTTTATGACATCACTCATATTTAGCACTGAAGCCGAGAGCATTGTCGCAGCGAAGAGAAACGAGCAATGTGTTGCTCTATGTCACACTGTTCCCCGTTTCCCTTTCAGTTAAGTAGTTAGATCATTTTGAGACAAGAATGTTTGTAAAAGTTTACAGCCTGTCATGGTGTTATCCTGCCTTACTCTGTGTACAATAATGCTGCTAAAAAAGGCAGTGACTCTACTGACAAATGACTTTTCCTACTATAACAAGTCAATGTCTGCTGTAAAAAGGCCTATTGTCAAACAGGCCTATACACCTCAGTGTATTTCAAACTGCAATAACTGAAATGCACTTATATTTGCATCATGTACTACACTGAATTGTAAACAATATCTATACTGTGGTGTGGTTATAACACGTTATTCCATTTTAATCTCCAAGCAGCCAATTAACACAACAAATAATCTGTAAATTAATCAGTAACAAATGTTTTACTGGTTGCAACACTTTTAGCCATACTTACCTTTCTTGACCTCTGCAATAACTCCATCAGCTGCTGCCGCGGCGGCTGCTGCTGCCGCCCTCTTGGCCTCTCTGCTCTCCTGGTTAGCCCTGTCCTTCTGCTTCTTTTTACTGGTACTGGAGGACAGCTCTGAGCTGTTGTCCCTACCGCCGCCTCCTCTCTGCTGATGCTGAGCCCCACTGCGACGGCCCGCTGTCTCACTACCAGCCACACCGCTACCGCCGCTACTGGCCATCTTCAGGCACTTGGCACTAACAGGCCGCCCGTCCCCGGAATCACTACCGCTGCTGGGGTCTGGATCTGAGGTGTGCCTCTTCCTACCTGGCCCGGCTATCTTGGCGATGATACTAGTCTGAACTCTCCCAGAACAGAATCAGGAAGGCTAGGAGGGGCAGGGGACCTAAGGAAGAGGACAGAGAGACCTTTAATAATGGGGAGGAGAAATTGACAGCAATATACATGATTGTCCGGCATCACGATGTACTGTGTGTCCAGTGAGTAAAGTTTAGTAATGACATGATCTGCTTTGTTTGTGACATGCACACAAACACGGGGGCGGAGAGTGTTTCCCAGCTTACATATAACCAGGAGCATGTTTTCAAACAACTACCACAAGGCTGAATGAGAAGTAAACACTCATGTCTTACAAAAAAAGCACACGGCTTCACCGTTAACTACACTGACGTTGAGCCTTGCCTCGTTTCCTCAACATAGCAACAGCAAGTAGCTAGCACAGGCAGTCAGATGACAAAGGACAACCGCTAAATCAGCCATTTTATTCGGCAATCAGTACAACATATGTAATATAAACATGGTTGATGTTCATTAGCCAGCTAACAAGCTTAACAATGCAGCTTCACGTCTCCCGAGTTGTTAGCATGTTACGTGGTGAGTTAGCCAGCCGACTGCAGAGGTTCGTTTATTTTAAGGAACACGTGTTTGGGGTTGTCATGTGCCTTTCGGTATGAGCCATTCACAATTGTCTGTCTGTAGCCTTAATCTAACGTTGTTTATCATGTCACCCCATTTATTGGACCTGACGAATACTCTACAATCAGTCATATTAAAACGTTACTGTAATATACCTGGTCCACACTGAGGAAGGGGTGGGGGTGATTCTTAGAGGCTATTTAAAAATTTAACAGTACGTTACACTGTATACAAGTCAGCTGTCTAAACTTTTCAGACTACGAACAACCAGATCAACCAAGTCAGTGGGTTTCTTCTGGTTACAGTTTACCAGTAGGATCACTGCAACTGATCTCCAATCCGTTTCTCCCAGCAGAGCGCAGGAACGGTGGTACAATCAAACGCTCCTTCGAGCAGCTAACGCTAATGTCATTAGCCACACACAGGCAAACGCTAGCTGACATGAAACGGGTTGATATGGCTCCCTATATTACACAAACAATACAAGCGTGACATCCCGTGTCAATTGGCGACCGTCTGTGATTGAAATACCACATTAATATTTCCATTAAAAGGGGATACTGAACTGAATTCGGTTCCGTGCACACAATGGCCCAGCGGCTCCTTCTGATTCTCCCGGCTGCTAAGCTCCTTCACGGCCGCGCAGTCCACGGTGTTTCTGGAAGTTTCCCTCTTTTATCCGGGACCCATTTCTGATAACTTCGAACAAGTTATTTTATTGGTTCAGACAAAAGACAACAATTGAAAAAAACTATTCAGTCAGTTGGTGTCATTCGGCCTCCGCGAACGAGTCCTACTTTGTTTGGAACAACACACACTGCTACCCGGCCAAAGTGCGCGCCCAGGCCACTTCCTGTGCGCGTTCACGTGATCTGTAGCTGTTCCTTTACCCCCCCCCCCCCCCCCCATCTCTCTCTCTCACTCACTCACTCACACACACACACACACAGACAGACAGACAGACAGACACACACACACACACACACACACACACACACACACACATACCATTCCCCGTTTCACAATTTATACAATACATTCGAATCCTCCTTATCTCTATCTTTCACTTCAATTAAATTCAAATTTAAGGGGCTTTATTGGCATGGGAAACAGACGTTTACATTTCCAAAGCAAGTGTGAAACAAAAACAACAAAAACATAAATGTGATTTTGTTGTTACACACACACACACACACATATATATATATATATATATATATATATATATATATACTAAGTGTGTATGTGTGTGTGTGTGTGTGTGTGTGTGTGTGTGTGTGTGTGATTAATGACATATTTGTATAATTGTAGATGTCAGCTGCAGACATAGTCAACATTTCCAATATGTACAGTGCCAAAATGTTTCCACAGAGACTCTCTGTATCATCTGATATCAGCTCATATGACAACACTTTATATGGGTCTTTATTCCCACAGATATTTTTTGAACCCTCTGAGGAAGGGGGTGCCATGGCCATAGCTATAATACACTGGAACTATTTTTAGACAGGGACCCTGTCCCAAATGGCACCTGTGTCATCCTCTTAGTCTGCACTGAATGATGTTGACAATGATGTTGTAGACCTGTGGTGTTCCTGTTGTTGTTGTCTCCTTCTCTTATTTCCAACTCCTGTGGTAGAGCATGACTACACATAAAGAGCATCCTGAGAAACAATCACTTCACTCATGTCTGGTGACTGAAAAAAAATGTTTTCATGAAAGTCTCAAACATTTCTCTGTCTATCAATTCATATTTATATTTTTTTATCAGAAGCACCATATTGCAAATATTGTTTACTTTTTTATGTAACTGCTCATTTATTTTTGAACTTCATCCCTGGCCTCATTTGTGTTTCCTTGCTCTCATTTACCTCAGCTTTTCATTGGGTGTAAAATTTAATTAATGAAGGAGGTGACTATTGATTTCAAGTACACGGAGAAGGATTATCATAATTAATTTGCAGCAAAAAAAAAAAAAAATCACTGGGCTGTGATTTGGGCTTTTTAAATGCTCCTCTTCAGAAAAGGCAGTTGGCAGAAATGATAACTTGTTAAATTGGATCAACATACTGAATTCTCAAACATTAAACGCTAAGTAACCAAAGAACAGTACTTTATAGATAAAAACTACGGTATACAGCTAAAGCAGCTACTAAAAGTAAAACATCTCTCTTAATGTAGCTCCTTCACTTTGGTTTCCTCTTTTTTCCTCTGCCAATTCTGTCTTTGGTTTGTGGTTGGCCCTGCTCTGTCCTGTCATTCTGCTGTTAATGCTGTTATTCACAATGATCAGTAATTGCTAAAACATTTGGATAACAGACAGCTGTAACACCTGCAAAGATGCAGACTTTGTCAAAGGGCACATCAAGGACTCAACAGCACCCTTATAGAACACAAAAATAGAAATGAGACATCTTACATCGTTGCAGACCCTAAATGAATGCATGCACAATCAGGCCACAAGACTGCAAGATCAGAAAATGGTATGCATCAATCATGGAGGCTTCTTAAATGGATCATACTGCATATACAGTATAAAATTTTATTCTAGATAATATGCTCAAAGAAGCTACTTCAACAAAGATGTTAAGTTATCAAACCTTTATTCACAAAACTGTACACTGTAAAACTTTACACAAACTTCTTTTGGTATTTTTGCTTTGGCAATTATCAAAACCATGTGGCAGCCAGCTGATAGGGGGCAGTTTGTTGGTTTATTATGTTTCCTAAAACACAAATTGTCATGCAAACAGTACATGAGTAAATTTCAAACATACTGGCATATTATAAGGCACAATTACACACCATATTGTGCATACTGTAGAACACTATACTGTATGTCACTTCTGCAGATCTTATATTTATGTCACAGTATATTTGATAAACATTCACAATCTATCCAAAGGTTAAAAAGAATCTACCAGCACCTCTAAAGCTCATCAATTAACATGTTAAATCTTGTTTGTCCATTTTGAACATAAACTGAAATGTAAAAATGCCAAGTTGTGGTTTTACAGGGGGTTGTCCTGTCTCTCCGCTGGTTGCCTGGCAACCTCCAAGGGCCAAGAAGACTCCAATAAGTCAGAGATATAACCTTTTAACTAGTGACATTTAGAGGTGCTGGCAGATTTTGTAACCCTTGGACAGAGCCAGGCTAGATGTTTCTCCTTTCTTCCAGTCTTTATGCTAAGCTAAGCTAACTTTCTCCTAGCTCCAGCTTCATATTGAATGGACAAATTGGATAGTGATATCAATCTTCTCATCTAAATCTTAGCGAGATAAGCGAATAAGCCTATTTTCTAAATCAAACAGGTTTATCCCCTTTACAGACCACTTTAGAACATGTTAGACCATGGTCTTTGTTTTCATCAGTTCCATACCAATCCATCTGACAGCATAGCATAGCATATACTGCTAGCTTACACCGCTCTATACATTATTCCTGTGTATTAATGATGTATAGCCACCCTCCTAATCCAGGCAGAGGTGCTTTGTAGGCAGGTTTGTATTTACTGGCTTCGCAGAGACAAATAACTCATTTTATTTTCACATGAAAATATAATTTATTTCTCTGTTATAATGTAAAGGCAGACATAATAAAAAAAAAATTAAAAACTGAGAAGAGAAATCCTCTTATTCCTAGCACCACAATGTGTAGGATTTGTTTTCTGAAAATCCTAAATTTAAAATCCATATGAATACCTTAACCCTGTTCATCTCTTCACTCTTACTGAAAAGCCTTGAAACAATACAGAGACTAGACCTGATCATTTTAACTTTTCACGTCCTCATGCATTCAAATGTTGCCTTGTTTCCTGATGCAAGAAGACACTGTCCACTGCAGTTTAAATGGGGTCCTTGTGATGAGCACAGCTCAGCATATGCTTCCAGTAGTAACAGAAAGTTAATAGAAAAATGCAAGGAAAATAGTATTGACCTGCTGATTATGCAACAGAGTCCCTCTATATAAAGTAAACAATAAATTGTTAAACTATCAATAGTTGGCACCGCATTATTTCCACCCACATCTGTGTATTATTGTCTGTTCTAAAATATAATTTTCATTAATTTCTTTATATTCAAGACACAAATTTAGAAAGATATATTTCCAGATTCGTTTATAAATTTTAAAACAAATACAATGTGCACAATTTAACATAAAATATGTGATATCAGACAACCTTTACATGTTCAGTCCTGGATTATGTTTTTATATCTCAACCATCTTAAATACATACATGAAAGAAGGTGTGCACATCCTACAAAATATGCAAAATAATTTGAAATAACCACTCCAATCCTCTTCTTTAATTAGTCTATTGTCAGGTTACTGTATGTGGAAGAAACGGCAGAACAACAATGATGGACCTGTTTCAATATGACATGGTGTAGTGAGTTACTGACATGTGTTGTAGATCTGGATTTGTTTGTTGATGTCATTGAGAATGGCTTTCATCTTGTCCTCCAAGCCGTCCAGCTGACGAGCTTTCCCCTCCAACCTCTTCTGGTTCTCCTCATAGTTTTTCTCCAGCTCTATGGGAACCAGAAAATTTCAGGAATGGTTACATAACCAGGCATGTAAGTAAGTAATTTTTGAGTCATACCATTTGATCTGGACACTGCTTTTGATACATTTGATTAGTAAATTGTTTTAAATAGACTGAGGGAACACGCTGGCCTGTCTAGAACCATTTTTAATTGGTTTGACTCCTATCTCTCAGGCAAAGAGCACTTTGTCATTTCTGAAAACACTAAAATAAATAATGGGGTTCCTCAAGGACCAATTTTAGGGCTACTACTTCTTAAACTATATATGTTACTCCTTGGTGATGTCTTAAAGGGATGCTATCTTTTCATAGGGATGCGGATGACACAGCTTTATGTAGCTCTGTCTCCTGATGACACAGGACTCATTGATGCTCTTTTTTAGATGTATTTTAGATATGTAGTGCTTAGATGTCATGTCACATAACATTTTACAGCTCAGTTAGGATAAAATTCAAATATTAGTTACAGGGTCTAAGAGAGAAACTGGTCACAATTTATATTCTCTGCGACTTACTTTGACCCAACAGGCAAAAAACCTCAATGTCATCTCTGACTCAGAATTAAACTTATGGGGTAAGTCACAAAATTAGTTTTTTTATGGTCTAAATAATAAAGCTTAAGTGCAGCCATTTCTCTAAGTGACACAAAGAGACTAATGCACGCCTTTATATCTAGCTGGCGAAACTACTGTAATGTTCTCCCATCTGGTCTGATTTTAAAATTCTTTTACTTGTTTTTAAGCACTTCGTGGTCTTGCACCAGCCTTTTTGTCTAACACGTTTACAACGTATAAGGCAGGACAGGCCCTCAGGTCCTTTGGCATGAGTCTTTTAATTGTTCCAAAGGGCAGGAGCAGCTTTTAGTTTTTATGCAATAGGCTGTTGGAGTAGCTTTTGTTTAGAATGTTTTATGACTACTATGTAATTTAGATGAGTTAACATGCTCAACCCCAGTATGTATGCAATGTAATGCACTGCATGAATAAACAAGTGGAGTGTTGTCCTGCTTCTGATTTCTCATTATTTTATTTAATCATTAATCTTATTGTATTCTAGTTTTTAAATGTTTTTCTGCCATTTATTCATTTTATTTTGTATTGTCTTATTATTTAAGTTGTTTTATTTCTATTTTTCATGTGGATTAGTCTCAAATTGCTTGTCAATCACCTGTAAAGTGTTTTGAAATGCATTAACTGCATGAAAGGTTCCATAAAAATAAAGTTTGAGTCTAGACATGAAATTATAGCTTGGGGATTCAATTAGCAGCTGATCTTCTTTCACTATCACTTTCACTATCCGTGTTGCAACAATTGTTTCTTAATTAAAAACCCATAGTTTTCTTCGTCCAAACACATAAACCATTTCTATCATTTCATCAACACATACATGTGTAAACATATAGATATGAATAAGCACCTGCTAGTTTCTGCAGCTTGTTCTGGGCATCTCTTAGCAGTTCCTTTGCTTCATCTCTGAGGCTCTCAGCCCTCTTCTTGGCGTCCTGTACAGCCTTGGCCTTGGTGTCAACCCGCTGTTGCACCTCATGGTATTTATCAGTCAGTTGGCCGTCTAGAATCTGAGAATAAAGACAGGAGAAAGTTTTTTTTTTACAATAGTTGAGTATGCTTTGATGAGGCAAACTACGCACACTCATTCAGAGACACACAGACACACCTGCTTGGCCTCGTTTGCCTTGTCTCGTGCCATGGTGGCTGTCTCTTCGGCTCGGGCTGCTGCCATGCTGTTGTTGGCACGCTTGGTCTTCAGGGCACTGATCTCTCTTCCCAGTGTGCCCAGACGGTCCATGGCATCATTCAGGTCCTTCTCACTGTTTGATGTCTCTGACTCAATCTAAGTAAGGCATGCACAAGCAAGTTAATTCTAATCCTTCATCTCACAAGGTTTGCTTGTGTTTGATTAGCTGTGTTAGATAAGCATTATGTTGTCATTATTCAGGATGTGATCCTCAAAATGTTGCCCTGGATGTTCATGTAATAACCTACTTGTATGTATGTGTTTTGAATGCACATTGAACATTTTGAACAATATTTTAGAGGAATCAACACAGTTCCAGCACTAGCCTGTCTATGCTTTGTTACAATATGTTGCTGTATAATAATTACATGAACCCTTCAAACCTCATCAACAAATTTTTTGGCCACTTGGGATCAGTGGAGGCTGTAAACACAACTTTGACATATCATCACATAAAACTGGTACTGCCAATATTTTCATGAACAGTTGCTTATTTATGCATTAAGAGCAACATTACCATTAATCTGGAGTTATGTTTCTGGCCATATGGGGAATGTAAGTCCAATATTTACTCTGAGCTCTGTTTTTGGTCTTTACCAACTCTTTGACAGAAATATCTGTCTCTTTAGCTGCTAAATGCTCAACTATGTTTACCAGCTAATTGCTAACTTCATCAGTTTACTGTTTGGTGCTGGGCAGATAGTGTACAGTGGGTTTATCAGAACTTTTCACTGAACTCCCTGCTGTGTCTGAAAACGTCGCTGGTGAGAGCAGCAAGAGTGAACCAAAACTGTTACAGCAGTAACAGTCTGTAGAGATGTAGAGTTGGGCAATAATTCTCAATCTCATCACTACAAGCATCCTCTTTAAGATATGCATTATTTTATCCATTGTTAATATAGAAATACTGCTTATAGCAGCTTTAAAGTCACATTTTCACAATAGATAATGACCTAGACATCCATCACATACATCTAGTGACTGTGTAATGTATATCACCACATAAAACATTGATTATTCAGGGGGTTTTTTTTTTGGCTGGAGAATAAAATTATTTGAATTCAAGTCTGAGCACCCAGCCAATCACCGTTTGACATTGTGTGGCAGTAAAAATCATATCATCATTATTATTTTATTACTCAGTTAACCTCTATTTTGGCCCGCAGCTTATGTTTGTTTGTTTCTTTTTTGGTTACCTGTGCCAGTCGGTCCTCAGTCTCCCTTATGTCAGCTCTGGCCTTTGCTATGGCCTTCTCTGCTGATGTCTGAGCTGTCTTAGCATCAACCAAGGCCTGTTTCACTGTCTCTGCTGTGGTCTTCACCCCCTCAGCACGATGCCTTAACAACAGCATAGCGTTATTGATAGCACGGTTTTTTAGAGAGGATAAATAAACATGGAATGCTCTTTGTGCAAATAATTCACTACACACTGTCAAGAGTAGATTTTAGGGAGAGGGATGCAGGTTCCATTATCTCATCTCTGTATCCCTGCCCTGTTGAATTTGTGCCATTTACAACTGCCAATGCATTTGCTTTATGCCTGAATCTATTCTGACTACCTTGCCCTCTTGGCATCCAGCAGCAGCTGTTCTGCCTTGCGGACATCATCCTGTGTCTTTGCCAGAATGGCATCCACATTTGAAAGGCTGCGAACCCGTTCCTTGATTTCGTCAGCAAGATGTCTGATCTGGAGGGGTGAAGCAGGGATGGAGAGCTCCAACACACGGTTCGCCACTGCCTCAATACTGTCGGGGTCTGCACCCTCCTCTGATAGAAAGACATGAGAAGTGTCAGGGTTGACACAGGATTGTTCTCAGTGAACTTGTATAACGGCTGACACTGTGAAGAACACTGTAAATATATCATAATGTAGATGAGATGAACAGACTGTCAGACTCACGAGTGAGGAAGTCTCTGATCTGTTTGATGAGGTCTCTCAGGTCATTGTTTGAGCGCTCCACTTGGTTCTTGGTGGCTGTGGCTTTGTCCAGAGCTGCTTGGGCTTTATCCTTGGCCTCCTCTGCCTTGGTCTTAGCCTCTGCCACCTGAGTGAAAGGCAGAAATGTTTACAGAGGAGACAAAAGGCTGACAAAGAGAACTTATTCACCCAAGCTACTGTCTTTACTTAGTCTAGTCCTTACGTGCCCACTTTCACTCAACCTGTTTTGCCTATGTCCACATATGTCCCAGACTGCAGCTGCAGACTAAATTGTCATTTCAAGAGTGTAAAGTCTCCATTCTGAGTGGTTCGGTCTGTGATGTGGTCTGTTTTTCAGGTGAATGACAGTGAACAACGATGGATTTGAATAAGTGTAAACTACTGTGTATACTGGTCATGTATGTAACATTATAACAAATTTCAATTCTGACAAAAATTAAATTAAAAAGCTTCAGCCACAAAGTCTTGGTGCATTCCTTTCTGCTCTAATGAGAAGTGGACAAAAAGCTTTTTTCAGCCTCCCCTACAAGGATTTTATCCCTGTATGACTATTTAATATTGGTGCAAACAGGCAGCTCTAAAAAAATGTAGAAACAAAAAACAAAACATATACAGTATGTGCTACATACTTGAAGTCCAAAAGTACAGTAACTTCAGTTCTCCTGTGTTTCCATACCTTAGTAAAGAGTCCCTCCACCTCTCCCATAGCTTTGCTCAGCTCCTTCTCTGCATGTTTGGCTCTCTCCAGGGCATTGTCAGCAACTGCCACAGCACCGTTACAGTTCAAGCCTCCACAGTGATGGTTCCCCTCATCATCACGGCAACCTGCACCTCCACACGGACTCTCCCCACATGGAGCATCACCTGGAGCGCCACAAATCTGTTGGGAAAGGTTTACATGTACTTTTGTACTAGCATGGAAATTATCATCATTAATGTGTTTTAAGTGTATGTGTATGACTGGGACACTTCACTCCTCTTCACTGCCTTACAAAGCCAAAAGTCAATAACTAGGTATTTGGTCAATACTGAGTTAAGACCAGAGTCAGATTTTTTTTATTGTTTGTTTTGATATGTACTCCTGCTAAAGCTAATGTCACTAGGTTAGCTTAGCAGTAATTGCTATCTCAGCTTTTCATGTGATTAGTTGTGGTTAACCTACTACACACACACACACACACACACCACTTTCCCATTACTTGAATGTGGTGAGACTTACAACCTTTTCATTTGTTATTCAGTTTGCTCGCCAGCCTGAAATTTTTTTTCTCACTTTCAATGCTTCTGTAGTTACTTCTCGCTGCCTTTGTAGGACTGTACACATGGGAGCTATCAAACTTTATCAAAGTTACATGAAGAATGAGATCAAACCTTCTCGTTGATCTTCTTCATGTCCAGGCCCTGTACTCTGGTGTTCAGATCTCCCAACGCACGCTTGTTAGCAGCATTTTTTCGGTTGAAGTCATCTTTCTTGGCAGTGATAAGGCGCTCGGTACGGCGGCGGGTGTCTGCAGATTGGCTGACTGTGCTGGGTCTGGTGGTTGTTGATTCGTTGGCTCGCCGCTCCGCATCAGAAGACTTATTGTAGGAGCTACAGATGCTGTCGTACGCACCTGCAGGAACAGAGTGGAGGAAAAGTACATTTTCACTTAACTCATTTTCAGTTAAATTCATGTGATGTTTGGAATACATTTGGAGATTGTTAAAGTCCCCCTCCACTCAAAAATATGTTTTTCTTCTTGCTCCTACAATTGAATGTTTGAGCTTCACTCTGCAGAATGATGTATGTGAGTGAGTTTGACACTAGAAGGCTGTTTTCACATTGATCTGCTGAAAGTGAGAAGGTTATCTGTGCTCATTAAAAATCTCATTTAAAGGGTTGGGCCTACAAGCATGATTTGTGACATCAAAACTAGTTTGGAAGCCAATCCTAGTCCAATATTCAACTTATACAAGTGTTATGTGGAAACCTGAAACCTCAAGTGCACATACACTTTACAGTGACTTTACAGTGAAGTCGGAGACACCTTGTGTCCAGCAGTTAAACTTCTCAGATGAAATATATTTGCATATTTATAGATTCTGGAATTTTTTGAAAAACCATATCAGACACACATTATTGTTCCAAATAGAGTATTTTTATACGTCTTAATACATGTCTGGCGTGGATCTTTAAAGACTATGGATTTTTGACTCAAGGAAAGAGGATTAGGAATAATGATGTTATGTGTGAAGTTTAAATGGAAAGAACCTAGAGTATGGACAGTTACAATAATTGAAAACTGGCAGCAGCAGAAATAAGCAAGGGGGTGAAAGATTAAATAATGTAGATGATTAGAGACAACAGTCTGTCTCACCTAGGAAGTTGGAGTTTTTTAGGATATCCAGCTGCCGATGTAGCTGCTCTGAAGTGAGGTTCAGTTCTTTAGCCTCTCTCTCCAGAGCACTGAGCTCCTTGCTTGCCTCAGAGTTGCTGTCCTGGACGATGGTTAGGTCTCCTTCAAGGCGGTTCAGGGTGTCAGTGGTCTCACCGATCTGCGCTCTATGGGACAAGACATTTGTTGGGGGGGGATGCAAATTGTAATTCTGAATAAAAATGTACTTTCATGGATAAATTGAATAAATCTGCTCTTGGGATGAAGATTGCCAATGTGGTGAGATTTTCCTCAAGTGCCATTAACTTGATACTACTGAAATAGTAAGACTGTGTGACAGAAAAAATGACTAGAGATTAATATTTTTATACAAAAAAATGTTAAAAAGCAGATGGATGTAATAGTACCTAAGATCTTCAATAAGCTCCATCAGTGTAGAGACAGCTGCAGAAGTGGCATTGCGTGCCTTGACGATATCCTGAGCTTGTGCCAGTTTCTTCTCCAGGTCCCTGAAGGCCTTCTCATAGGCCCCAGTAAGCCCAGTGGTCTGAATCTCATGGGCACGCTCTGCCAGAGCCTTGGTGCGCACTGCAAGGTCCTGGTGATGAGATTAATAAAATGTATTGTGAACAGAAAGCTAATGGTTGCCTATTCACCATTCAGAATATTGAATATTTCACATTTGGTTTCTGTTGACTGAGGATCAGACCTCTTACTTTGCATGAAACTGTACCTGCACTATGCGATCCCAGTCCCCAAAGCACTGGTGACAGGGCTGGCAGTTGGGGAACTGGCCAGAGAAGCCTCTGGCACACTGGTCACAGCGGACACCTGACACCCCCTGCTGGCAAACACAGTGGCCAGTCACCAAGTTGCACTGAGAGG
The DNA here is from genome assembly GCF_914725855.1 of Thunnus albacares. Taxonomy (NCBI): domain Eukaryota; kingdom Metazoa; phylum Chordata; class Actinopteri; order Scombriformes; family Scombridae; genus Thunnus; species Thunnus albacares. The sequence goes on along the minus strand of NC_058110.1, from coordinate 6,154,886 downwards.
TCTCAATGCCACGCCAGTCACAGTCACAAGCTGGGAGGAGAGAAGAGGAAAGGGCGGGACTGCAATGACTATGGTACAACAGGACCTATTTTTTATGCATTTTTTGCATTACACAAGCCTAAATTCTACATATATATATATATATGATACATTATACATACTGAATGCAATTAATAATTTCTCATGTTTCTTTATTTTCAAATATTCTGGGTTACTCTGAAAAAGGCTATGTCCAAAACATCCATATTTGATGCTATTAACAGACTGCGAGAGGCACATAAATGGAAGAAGAACAAAACAGCATTGAAAGTTTCACTGGGTGTTTTTCCAGTGTGGAATATCTCCTATTCCCCCTGAAAGTAGACATAAATATATCATATAATTACTAGGGCCAGCACTGGACTACAGGGTTTGCCATGGGGTTTCAGCTGTATTTCCAGTGCTTATCTTTTATTCATTTATTTATTTTTTGTTAGAGTTTGATTCCAACATCTCTGGCTATAACACCACATACACTCACTGAGCACTTTATTAGGACCACCTGTGCAATCTAATGCAATTACAAACAAACAGCAGCTCAAACACAACAGCGCAGTCATAAATTCTGCTTTTATGAAGCTTATACATTTTCAGTTTTTGTTGACGTTCCTAACATTTTGCCTCCCTCATATTTGTTAATGGCATGGACAAAATATTAGGAACACTTTTCAGTATAATGCATTCTAGTACGTATGTAGAATTTATGGTAGAGCTGTTGTATTGCATCAGATTGCACAGATGTTCCTGATAAAGTGCTCAGTGAGTGTAAATCCCACCAGCTCTGCTCCACTGGAGCAATTGAAAGGACTATGTTGCTAGCTAGCTAAACACACTGAGCACCGGGCTTTTCAAGTAGCTACCTAACTTTCTTCATAAAACTACACTAGCCAGTGCACATAATGTTAATCATCTATGTACTGTGTATTACTGTTGTAGCATAAAAGGTCTTGTAACTCTAGCGAAAGCATTTTAAAGTGACAAGCCAACTTTCTTTGAAGTTTTTAGTTTAGTTTGACATTATGAGAAAATATATGATATGAAACAATATGATTACACACATTTACAAAATGTCAAGGATGATGCAGTGAAGTCTGAGACTTATTTCCAGTCTGGTCTTTGATGAGAGGGACATGTGTGTAATAGTGTCTGTATAACTCTAATTAGCTGTTAGTTGTGCATTAGTAACCACAAACCAATTGCCAAACATTGAACATATGCTGCTTTTCCAGTTGGTAAATCAGCCCTGATGTTAGCTATAGATGTTAACACTATTTTTGGTCTTTCTCAAATGTCATTAGATGCTCCATGTGTTCATTCATCGTTTTTCTTTACGTCTATATTATATTATTTGCACTGTTCTGAGATGCAGTGAGCAGCTAGAGCACTCTGTTTTTGCATCAAGTACTTTAGTCTCTACATCATGTTCATGACAGCTACAACACCGTTTCCTAAGAGCTTGCATTATGTCTTTATGTTTCTAACCTCTGCACTGTGTCCTGGGGTCTCCCCAGTAGTTCTCCTGACAGTCTGTGCAGGTCTTCCCTCCGAAGCCGTCACGACACTGACACTGACCTGTAAACTGTATGACAGAAAGTTGAAAAATAGAAGTATGCCACATCAATTATTGTCAATGAGTATGAAAACATATTCACACTTTGAAAACAATGACTTCAGGTCCAAGTGTCCCCTACCTCATTACATGAGGAGGTGATAGAGTTGTTGGGGTCACAGGCGCAGGGTTCACAACCCTTCCCACTGGCCAGGTTCCAGTGGTTGGGAGTGCAATGGTCACATGTCAGACCTATGACGTTTGGTAGACACTGGCACTGGCCTGTGGCACGCTGGCACACACATTCCTCACGGTCCATACACTGGCTGCGTTCAGTGCCCAGGAAGTTACATACACATTCTGACAGGCAAATAGGCAAAAAAGTGCGTCATTATCATGGTATTCAAATCCTGTGCATGGTTGGATCTGTAAGAACAACATTAGCATGGAATGAAATGTTTTTTTGATGAACAAGTTTCTCACTCCTGCAGTTGCGTCGGGATGCATCCCCGAAATAGCCACTCTTGCAGATGCCACAGTTGGGGCCTTCAGTGTTGTAGAGGCATTTCCTGCACTCTCCGTTCTGTCTGTCACAAGCATCCATGTCTGACATGTCTATGTTGTTGTTGCACTGGCACGGCTGGCAGCGCCCTCCTGGCTGAGAGGGGTTGCCATAGTAACCCGGGGCACATTTCTCACATCGGGCACCTGAATTAGGAGAAACAACACATAGGACTGAGAACAAGTTACAATGAGATGCACAACTACTAATATTTCTGCCATGAGTGTGGATGAAGTGCTCTACAGGATATCCAAAGCTGTTTTTAGGGCATTTGAAGCAGGAAACTTGTAGCATAACAGGAGCAGCATCAACATCTAATCTCTGTTTTAAAAAGTAATGAGGACCCTATTCATGTATTGACAGTCACTGGAGTCCTAGACTGGGGCTAAATGGTTTTCAGTGGACATGTCCATTGAAATAAACATGTTAAGCACTTGGCTTAGTAGCATGTTACTAGAATCAGTTTTGTTAATCATCACTCAGTGGGGTTTGATTGTCCAGTTCTCATTAGTTAAGTGTCATCACACCCTCAGTGGATTATACAGAACATATTATACTTTTTGATAATATAAATGACCTGTGATTCCCAACCTTTTTTGTCTTACGTACCCCCACAACATTGTCAGATGAGATCAGATACCCCTTCATTAACACCACCTGTAGCACTCTAAATGTGTTCTGTTGGATGGATTTTAAACCAGCTGTTACTTAACACTTTTAATTATATAAAAACTAGTGCAGTGCCCATTCAAAACATGCCTTTTCAGAACGGGTCGATTGCTTGGCCTCTGGAATTGCTGCTTCAGCGCACAGAAAAATTAATTGAGTTGATGTGAGTTGTGAATGAGTATATATACCAACAACATGAAACTATTAAATAGAAATTTAATAATTCTCAATAATTTATCTGTTATAATGAGCTCACATTTGACACTGCACTTCCTTGGGTCCCCAGCAATACACCCGCCAAGTGTGAAGTAGCAAAGAACAGACAGACAGACAGAGACTCCCTCCTTTATAGTTCTTTCTCATTAGTTATAGTTCATACACCCCTTCTGTTGTTTTTAAATTAGCAGAGTTCCACAATCTCTCCACGCTGCAGAAGAGTACCATACAGCTACAATAATAGTCAGGCAGACTACTCGAGCCTTTAGCCAGTGAGCCATTCGTTTGGTTTTTTTTCCCTCTAATTGGCTGTCCTTTTATTTTCAACTCAAAAGAAGAAATACCTGGCATATTTGTGTCCAGCAGGAAGGAGCACAGAAGGAAATTAGAGAAAGAAGGAATAGAGCTGTGCTGGTAGAGTAAAAGCTCAAGTACAGGAAGGATTAGATGAGAGAAACAGAAAAAAAGAGAAAGTTAGATAGAGGACAGGAATGAAAGAGAGAGGGGGCAAAGTAGAAGTAAAAAGTAGGAGTAGCAGTGAATAAAAGAAGGGAAATTTGGGAAAGTAAATGTAGTCAGCTACAGTCCACTACCTCTGTGTTCCTGTACTTCCTTGTTTACTTTTGAAAGTGGGTGCCCTGTTGCTTAAATCAACAGACTAACAGGTCTAACAGGTTATAAAATACAGTGTTTCATCTGAAAGCAAGGCTGGTGAAAAAGTGACATTAGTGTACTTATTATGGCTGTATGGAATCTTTCTCCCTGGGAAATGACTGCCCAACCACCTCCCAACATCATTCATTCAGACGGGCAGTTAAACCTACTCTAAGCAGAGGAGACTAAAGCTGACCCAGACTCAGAATCAACCAACACCTGCGTACAAACCTTTCTCACCCTTCTTACTTTGAAGGCACAACTGATTTGAGCAAGTGTGGGATAGAAACCATACTTTTTGACACAATCACTCAACAAACTGTTACATTGAGCCTCAGAAAGTTTTGTGGTCGGCCGATTTTAGGGAAAATTATTAGGTAATTTTGTACAAAACACAGGAAACCATTTCAATGGATTTGACATTATTTTTTGAGCCAGGTCTCAAGAGTCAGCAAGAGTGAAGGGTAGGGTTGGTGGAAAATGGAAAAGGAGGAGAAGGATGGGGTCAACCATCATTACTCACACTTAAAAACGGTCGCCCCCGAGCGTTTAACAATCCCTGTGCAAGTAATACAGGGGAGGGAGGAAATGACACAGGTTACCATTCACCAGAGCCCATTGAGAAACAGTACTCTTACCTCATTTTGGTAATAACCATTGTCTTGTCATGCAAGGTAGAAGATTGGAGTTTTATTATACTTTTAGAGTTGCTCTGGAGTTGAAAATACTGTCTGTGATTGACTCAACAGGTAAACTGGAGGAGCCACATTTTTTCAGAGCACAACTTGTTCAAACATTTTGTTCATGAAAAAGTATTCAAAAACAAGACATGTGATATGTCCCAAATCCATACTACATACTAACAGTATATAGTATATACCATATACTAATCTAATATCTTTAGAGTATAAAAAATTATAATAAACTAAAAAAATAAAAATAAAATAAAAAACAGAAATCAACGCACGTAACTGTTTTATACTAACAGAAAATGATACATGTGCCATTGACATCAATCAACAGTGACTTCCAAATGTACGAGACCGCAAAATGATTTTCTTAAATTTTAATAGTTATGTTTTGGTGTCTGAGATGTTCAAGGAACTGTTTCACCACTATTCACAATTTCTATATTTTCCAGCTGTGAGCAGCTCCTTTAATTCTTCTATGCATTGCACTTAGAGAGACACACTCAAAAATCTGTGGGGTTTTTTATAGTATGCATTCTGACTGTTTTAAGTATACTTTATTTTTTCGCTTTAACAGTGTGAACACACTACATATGGTCAAAACATGCTTAGAAATAGTATGAAGTATGGAATTGGGACACAGTCTACAGACATGTTAGTGGCTCTGTGAGGCTGTGTTTAGGCACAGCTGTGCTTTGAACTAAATGCTGACATGTTCACAGTAACAATGCTAATATGTTGATGTTAAGCAGGTATAATGTTTACCGTGTTCATCATCTTAGTTTAGCACATTAACACTAATTAGCACTAACGGCAAAGTATAGATTGCTGGAACTGTCATTAGTTTTGCAGGTGTTTGGTTGTAAACACACATCTTGGCAAATGATATTTTTCGACTTGATGATTGCACTTGATGAAAAATTATTACAATTAACCCTGAGAACGTTAATGTAATGAATTTTATGACAATCGATCCAATAATTGCTGAGACATGGTGACAAAGAGTGCTAGGGAATGTTAGGGGATCACCAAATGCCAAAATTTCATCAATAATTGTTGAGATATTTTAGTCTGGACCAAAGTGGTTGACCAACCAACTGACATTACCATCTATCACTAGTGCCACGCAGCTAGCATGGCTAAAAAATAATGGCTGGATTTCTATTAGGTTTGTTGGGAATGTTTATGAGTCTGAAGAGGATGAAGCCTCATAATTTTGGTTGTTGGCTAAAGGTAGAGTCACAGTTCTTTTTGCATATTTGTAGGTTCATCTCAGCCACTGAGGTTCTATGTACTGTTAGATCAGCTTTTCCCTTGACAAAACTCTAGTCTCCTAAAAACAAGTCTTTATCAATGTACATATTCACAAAATGCTCTATTCTGCTTCTTTTCATTCATTAAGCTCAAGAAGATCCACTGTGGTGAATGTGCCCTCTGGCTTGATAAAACACATTTAAGAAAAAATGACTCTTTATATATTTGGATCAAATGAGGTTTTGTAGCAATGTTTTATGACTGAAACAATGTGTATGATGAAGATGCAGCACTATGATGCAGTATAATGCACTTGTTCAGGTGTGCAGCAAGTTCAACAAGTTAAATAGATGTTCAAAATGTCATAGGTTCTGTAGAAAATTCATGAATCGTGAATCATGAAGAATTAATTTCTACAGGAAATTCATTGTAACTGCAAAGATATATCTGAGCACACCTGTGACTTGATCAGATATCACTTACAGAGGATGAAGAGGAGGAGGGGAAAAAGAAAGCAAGAAAGCGGAAGGCAAGGATTGGTGGGGCAGGAAGGACAGAGGAAGAAATACAGCGACAGAGCATCATGTAATGGTCATAAGCTTACCTGTGTAACCCTGGTTACAGTTGCAGATAATTTGTCTGTTACGGTTGTCTTGGTAACAAGACGCTGCAAAGTGGCGTCCACTGTTGGGCCCGTCTGGACAGGGGCATGGACGACACTGACCACCGGACGCTGTACCCAAAACTGGGTTACCATAGTAACCATTGGCACACCTACAGAAATGACAAAGGAGTTCACACAGTTAAAAGTGACACTACACAGCTTGAATGACCAAGAAGCAAGGAGAACATCATAAGTCACAAAATTAGTCTCTGTTGATTAACATGTTCAAAAGATACTATTTAAAATTTGAATTTAATAATACAGAGGTGTTATTTTGTGTCTCGTATCTTTGAACTGTAACTCACCAATGTGATTGCAAACTTCAGCTAAGTAAAGACTACAAGACCTTCAAAATCTCAGATTTATTTTGCTGCTCAAACCACAGGACATTTTCTGTTCCAGACTGTCATCATGTTGGCATAGTGCACACACAAGTGATCTCAGATAAGGTGGGCTGAAAATTATTCTGCTAAGAGAGGTCCACAACTAGAGTAAATTACATGTCAAAATCGTGATTAAACAAAAAATTGAACCAGAATCAACTTTTAGAGAAACGCAACCTGTAACGCTGTACCACCCTGCCATATGACAAAAACATTACTAGGAAGAGGGGAGGACATTTCTCTTTGTTTGATAACGTTAAAAGTAAAGTTAGGCTTTATGACATTGCTTCAGATTCCAGTATTAACTGTCCTCAGTCTGACTATAAAGGCAAGCAGAGTTTGAAATTGACCTTGATCACTACAGGCTGCAACTGCACTCTTTTGATATTTGGTTACTGCATTTACCTCAGTATCCAAGTAAGACATCTGCTGTATAAACACCTTCTCCAGCCTCTACCTGCTGCACTCTGCTGCTGGTCTCTGTCTCTCACAACTCATTCTGGTGGCTCGTGCACATTTTAAGCTTTGATGCATCTTATTACAGTACAGTGTGTCACTCCTTGTCATTTTCATTCCCCATGAAGCTTGCTGAATGACTCCTGTTTCATTAATGGTATAATTAATGGCTGTGCACTACTGTGCGTATTGTAATTTGGCTGGTGCCAGCAACACAACAAACGTTTTATCCTACAAAGCCTTTAAATCTCTGTCTTCATCCTCATGTCAATATATGATATTTTATCAACTCAGTCCCATGCAGCTTGGTAACCTTCACACTGAGACATCACCTGTCACACTTGTCTCCTCCAGTGTTGTCCCTGCAGTTGGTGCAAGCTCCGTTCCTCTGGTCACACTCGTCAGCATGTCCGTTACACTGGCAGGGTCGGCAGCTGGGGAAGCCCCAGTGACCTGCCTGGCATCTGTCACAGTGCTGACCAAATGCTCCTGGGCGGCACTGACAATGACCGGTGAACTTATCACAAAGCCGAGTCACAGAACCTTCCAGGCTGCAACCGCAGGCTGGACAGAAGGAGGAAAAGTATAAGGAAGGGAGTAGGAAGAGAAGAGGAGAACGAATCAAACACAGAAATTCAAAATAGGCATAGGGGATAAATAGTTTAAAGGGCTTTGGATTTTCAGAGACAGTAGAGGGCGCTAGCAGCATAGCATAGAACTAATCAGTGGCACATAAGTTGGAAAAGGACAACCAGGTTAGGAGTGTAAACAGATGGAAAATGTTGTTATGTTCCATAATATCCTCCTTAAACAGGTCTGGATCACAAGGGAAAATGAAAATAGAAAAAGAATGCCATTATTTACTATGAATTTCTCACCTATGCAGCCTGACGGTCCAAAGCCATAAGTTCCTGGAGCACACTGGTCACAACGTCGACCAATTACATTGGGCCTGCAGCGACACTGGCCCCCGCGGACATCACACATAGAGCTGATGGACCCCTGAGGGTCGCAATTACAAGCTGGAGGAGGACAGAGAAGAACAGGCATCATGTCACTGAAACCTAATGTGTGAGAACATCCTGTACATTGACATTGACCATAATTCTGGGAATAAGATGAACACATAGAGGCTGATGGCTAAAAACATACATGTATATATACTGTTAGGTTAACATGATTATTACTAGTTTTCCACATCTGCCATATTGCACAGCTTTACAGCTGAAAATGAGTGAATGTCTGAGTTCTCCCCACTTTTTGTGTAAGAAAGTAAAAACTATAATGATACTGCAGCTAATGTGTACAGTTTTTAATATTTCAAAAGATGATAAAACTGTTTCTGGAAATATTTGTGGAACTGTGACTGGGTGTTTCTCATGGCAGCAGATGACTGACAACTGAGAGCCAGAATTGCTAAGAGATGCACTGTATATCCTATGAACGTTAATACAGTTTTTCTCCCCTTCTTCTTGAAGCCCAAATAACTTTAGAGGATAGATTCACAGTTTTTCAAGTCTCTTTCAAGTGTCTTAAAACAAGTCAGGTGCCAATAAGAACAGTGAAAGAGGTTTTCCTTGCTATAATCATTCCTCCTGTTCATACTGGCTGTTAAAAGATCCTCCTCAAATGCTCTTTCAATGTAAGTGATGAGGGCAAAATCTACAGTGTGTCCACACAGTAATTTTGTGCAAAAATGCATTTAAAAGTTGATCTGAAGCTTACATGAGGCTTCAGCCGTCTGAGTTAGTCATATCAAGTGGATATCTGCCACATTCACAATCTTTTTAGCATCAAATTCCCTCTTTGTGTTTCCTTAGACAGTGTTTCCCTATTGAGCTGCAGTGGAACTATAGTAACGAAAAGAAGGACTTTGGCACTAAACAGACTGTAACATTGAAAGATATCTACTTGATTTTACTCATTTGGATGGCTGAAGCCTCATATTAGCTTCAGATAAACTTTTAAATACATTTTTGCACAGAAGGAGGACTGTGGATTTTGGTCCCCATCACTTACATTGTAAGTGCATTATGTAGGGATGGTCAGTATGAACAGGAGGAATGATTACAGCAAGAAAACCTGTTTCAATGTTCATTTAGGCATCTGACTATTGTTTTAAGACAGACTTGAAAAATTGTGAACCCGTCCTTTAACTGATTGGAAATTTAAATGTCTGTATTTGAATTTGAATGAATTATTAGCAGTTTCTATGTCTCTGAGTTCCATCTATTGCTAAAAAATATCATGTCAATACCAGGTTACCAGGTTTTCTCCACGTGCAGAGGAGAAAAGTATCAATGAACAAATGGTCAAGTCAGCAGTAAGTTGAAAAAAATCTGAAGAAATTTCGTCTAGAAATTCTTCATTTCAAAATCATAATAATGTTAACTTCATTAATACAAATAATGGAGCCATGTTTCCTCCACAGGGATGTCAAAGCTGAGGGTAAGGGTCACATCAACCTGCAACCTACTTCATAGTAAACAACATAAATGTCATTCAAAGAAGGCAGAAGTGTTTTAATTAACATTGGGTAAGCCTTTTTGCACTCACGTAAGGCCCCGTCATTGATGATGGCCGACACGCTGGTGATTAGCTTAGCACAGGTGTCACTCATCAGTGGGCGGGTCACACTCTTTGCCCCCTCATGGCAGCGATACCGCTCATAGGTCTGCTTCCTGTTGTTGGAGGCTGGATCCCCTGCGTTAAACATCTCCATAGAGGAGTAGCGTGGCATCAACGCGATCTGGAGCGGTAGAACAGGGATTTATGAAATAAAGGGGAAGGATATGTCAGTGTGTGGAGTGAAAACTGCAATTTATTTATGTCAGATGCTTATTTTATAGGATTGGAAAAAGGAATTCATCTCACAGAGTCCACAAGAAGGACAGCGTTGGCTGCTCCATTCAGGATACTGTTGGCATCCTGATAGCGTCTGAACTCAAAGCGGAGGGTGTAAGTCACACCTCTTTCCAGACACACAGGCTGAGGAGGGACCACAAACCTGGAGCAAACATAGTCAGCACACAGTTTACATTCAGCGCAGAAGTGAGTATGTGATTGCACGTGAGTTTGTGCCACAAACCTGGCTCCAGCCGGCAGGGAGACAGTGAGTTTGTCATCATCTGGGATAGTGTTTCCACAGGGGCTGCTGGTAGGAATCGGCCCAGGACGAATCACTGTTATTCGCACCTCCTCCCAGTCCCGGGGCATCTAAATAGAATCAGTGTCGTATGGTTAATAGGCAGATCATGAAACAAGGGAGTATAAAGGGGGAGTATAAAATGCTATGGAAAATGCTCAACATGTACAATAAAATACACGATTCATAGTTAATGGGATCAAACATGCAAAGTAATGTTGGTTACCTTAATAGTCAGGAGGGCTTTCTGTATATGGAAGGCTGCACATAGTTAAGTTTTTCATTATGATCTGAGCAGTCCACTGTGATAGATGTAAAGATCATTTCTAAGCAAGCTTTTTTGTGCCTGATGTTTGTAGTCTTGAGAAAGGTTCAGAAACGTCAGCAGAGATCATAAATGCACAAACACCTGTGACTCGTAGCGGATAAGCAGGTCATATTCCATGGAGTAGGGAATGTTGCTGATGAGGAACTCTAGGGTGCCACCCTCAGGTGCCCTGGCGAACCCAATGTCGGTCCATGTGGCAGGGCGACCTGGCTGGTGCTCCCTCGTCTCCAACACAGAACCCTGAGTATATACAGATGTATACAGCTATTAAACTTATTTCATCAATATGATTTTATATATTTCCAAACTTATAAGTAAGCAAATTGAAAAATTACACAACACCAAATGTCATTACTGTAGAAGCCATGGAATCACTCAATACAAAAGTGTGCCCATGCAGAATATGGGTTGGCTCACCTGTCCCATTTTGGCAAACTCAGCCTCATAAAGGAAGTGATCCATAGCCATGAAGAAATATCCAGACTCCACCTGCATACACTGGCGTCCTGTCATGTGACTGCGGCAGCGACACTGACCGCTCTCCATGGAGCAGCTAGAGAAGACACATAGAGGAGACAATAGTTGTTATTTCACAGCTATGGTTTATATCGGAGGTCAGCAATTAGGTTCAACAATAGGCCAGTTTTTTAAATGGCCCACAACTTTAAGCAAACTCAGGCCTATATATTTTGTTTATTACCTTTAATTCATTTAAAAATAAAATTGATATATAACATTGTTTAGGATTGTATCTGATGGCAGATGTCATTTTCCCCATTGGTAAGTGAGAGCTAACAGAGTTACAGCTTATTTTAATACTAGCTAAAAATTAATCATACGTGAATATATATTCTGTGTTGTAGATCATATTACTAGAGATATAGAGATTACTAGAGATATACTTTTCTGGTTATCCACACATGATAAACAGCGGCCTGTTTCATTTATGGTTGATTAAAAGTTCTGTTGTTATTGCCTTAGCCCTAGAAGAAAACAGAATCAACACTCCACTTTTGTTAGATCGCCACTTTTTTGTGTTTGTGAAGAACAAATATGTTCTGGTCCACGATGCTAAAAGAATTAAAATGTAATTTCTTGTAGGTTTATTGGACCTAATTTCTGCACCATGCACTGTTTAAACAGCTTGAAGAAACCATTGGTTTTAATGCTCCTGTTGTGGGCATAGTATTAGCTGTAACAAGGTTATATTCATTGGGATTTACACAAGCTTGTTTTGTTATCTAAAGTAGATTTGTGAAAAAATATGCAAACTATATAAGTAAACTTACTATATAAGTAAAAACCTCAGCTTTCATAAGAGGGCCCAATATTTACTGGAGGGCTGGATTTGGCCCATGGGCTGCCATTTGCCTACCACTGGTTTATATTATAGCTTAGCTGCAAATGTTGGGTGCCTAGCCTTAAATCAATGATGTAAACAATTACTATTTCAATTTATATAACTAAGCCCTCTCTACTGTAAATCATAGATTAAAGTCAAACTTTCCAAAATTACTGTTTACTATTACTAAAATCATTGCTCTCTTATAACAAGACTGAGAGTCTATAGGCACACAAACAGCTCTGTGAGGCTGTACTTTGGATCAGCTGTGCTTAGAGTCAGATGCTAACGTCAGCTTGCTAACATGAAGGTACTCGATGACAAACATGCTAATGTCTAGCAGGTAATGTTCACCATGTTCACCATCTCAGTTTAGCATGTTAGCATGCTAACATTCAATAATTAACACAAAACTGAAAGTGCAACTGATGCAGATAGGAGTGACATTACTTTTGTGGGTATTCCGTCATGAAACAAAGTAGTGAATAAATTAAAAAACTGAGCTAATGATGTTACAAGAGGAAAAGTTAAGTTACTTGTTGAGGTATTAATCTGGATTAAAGTGGCGGCTATTTTTTAGCGTGGCAACACTGAAAAAAAATCGGGCTATTAGTGTTTTGACTTGTACCAGTCAACACTGTCATTACCAAAAACAATAAATATATGTTTTATTTATTTTTTCAGGTTTTAAGCGTTAGCAAAAAAAAGAGACAAATGTTTGTTTTCCATTATCATCAGGGAACTAAATTAGCACATAATGTTTGAATACAGGATGTCAACCTCTGGTTGCACAAAAAATTAGGAATTAGTAACACGTGGTGTAACAAATTATTGCTCCCACAGTGGAGGCCAATAAATCTGAGCACATGAAGCAACAGCTGCTATTCTGGAGATAGTAAGTGATTTCTGAGTGTTGAGTCTTGAAAGTGATCACCATGCTGTGTAATCTCATTTGAAACAGCTTCATATTTAATGTGCGACCTGTGACTCAGGGACCTGTTTCACAAAAGTGATTTGCAAGCACTGTTTACACGCAGATCACAAATAATGTCAATGTCATGTCTCACAAATTATTGTCACTCACAATTTGCAGATAAATTTGCAAGTCCTACAGTCCTCTTGCACACTCATGCATGTGTTCCAAGTATGGTTTTCTTTTTCTTTTGATTAGTTTACAGTGTCAAAATTAACGCAAGTGGAAATGATCTAATTTTACAAGTTGCAGCTTGAATGTTGCAAATTTGGTGAAATGGGCCCCAGAGTTGAAGCTCTGGTGTCACTCACTGGTTATCCAGGGCTCCTCCAATATCACACTCGCAGCCTCTGCAGCCATTCAAGTCATGGCTCAGGGCCCAGTGTTCTGTCTAGAAACACACAAGGACAGACAGAGGGCAGGGTGATTGACAGACAGACACAGAAGAGGACAGAGCAACAGTTAGCTCCAGACAGACATGATACATCATTCTCTGCGCTATTATAGACTGAGAGGGGAACTTCCACTGCAGTTTAACTGTCATGACTGAGTGTGAGTCATACATACTGTATCCAGCTCTCTAATCCAATAAAACAACATTCATAGCTTTGGGGCATATCATTACTGTACCATTCCTTTCAATTGACATCGTGAGATCTTCTCTTCCAAAAAGAGCTCACTTGACAATGTGAACACAGGATTTTTTACAGTCAGCAAATTTACTTTTCAACTTGATATTTTGGCTGATGTATTTGTACTTTGAGAAATCTTAAATTACAACTTTTGTGGTTTCTCCATTAAAGTTTTATAAGAATCTGGTCATTTTTACACTGTATTTGAATCAATCCAGTTAAAGTTTGTTTCACAGTACAGTGATACTGGTCTGTGACTGGCTGTTTTCTTGCTAGTCTGCTACACTTGATAACTATTTGGAAAGCCAACAAAGAAAACAGTAAGGCAGTGATTACATCAACTTTTACTCTTCAGTGAGGCAGCCTCTTTTTATGTGAAAATGGGCATTTATACTGTTTATATTACTTAATCAAACACAGTTTCACCACAATGACAATAAGGTACTTTAACTCTTCCAAATGACTTTTCCACTATTATCATTACATGATTATTTCTGAAATGAAACTTCACGGGGCTTATCAGATGATAGGATCCACTTTCCGACCTAGTCCAAGCCTGACCATTTTAGGCCTGCTGTAACCCACACCAACCAGACAAGCCTCAAATCCCTGGGCTAAATTTAGACACAGAGCCCAGACAGGAGCTCACATTCCTGCCTATACTATTCCTGGCTGAGTAGGTTTGGGACAAGAGGTTGAATTAGAACAGGAAGTTGATCACAAACTAACACCTCGGGCTGCTGGGCAGGGAGGGTGAGAGGAAAATAGGAGAAAGAAACAGACAGAAGAAGAAGGGAAAGGGAAAAGTGCTTGTGTTTATATTTAATTGTATCATGTTCAGTGTCAAGTACAGAATGGTAAGAAAAAGACTCAAGGACAAAAAGATGAAAACACTGTTCAGAAGTCCAGCAGTAAGGGAAAGGGATGACATATCTGAAGATATTTTGTTCACTATCATACTATCAGCAATAGGGCTTCTTGGCAGGGGCATAGTGTGAGTGATACATATAGAAAGACAGACAAAAAGAAAACGAAAGATGTAATGCCAATATTTGAGATTTTACTGTTAAGCCAGAAAAACTCTTTTTGCTCCATCTTACCAGACACTGGTCACAGCTGCGTCCAGTGACAAGACGCTTGCAGAAGCAGTCTCCACTGACGGGGTCACACTGGGAGCTACCTGACACTGTTCCCCGATGGTCACACCGGCAAGCTGGGTGAAGGTGGGGCCACAGGGAAGAGGGCGAAATTGTTTAAAAAATTAGTAGTTACTGCAGCACACTGAAAAGCGAGATTAGAAAAATCCTTCCCTGGCTGCTGCTGTGTCGTTGTTGTTATGATTGTTGTTATTCTGTCCCCCCCCCCCCTTTCCCTCTTTCTTTCTCTCTCTCAACCTAACCGGTCAAAGCAGATGGCCGCCCACTAAGAGCCGGGTTCTGCTTGAGGTTTCTACCTGTTAAAGGGGAGTTTTTCCTTACCGCTGTCTCCAAGTGCTTGCTCATGGGGGAATTGTTGGGTCTCTGTAAATTAAGAGTACGGTCTAGACCTGCTCTATGTGAAAAGTGCCCTGAGATGACTTTTGTTGTGATTTGGCCCTATATAAATAAAAATTGATTGATATAAATTTTGTCTGTTATGTTAATAATGCAGGAATTTACACTGCATTTTTTGTATAATACCATTATTATGGACACCATGATAATCAATTATATCGTAAATTGTTATTTGCTGGATGATGTAAATGCAGAAAATAGCAGTGATATACTTTTTTGGCTGAAGAACCTCTGATTTCTGAAAACAAACCTACGCCCTTGCAACAACAATCTTGGTCATTATAACATTTCTATGTTTGTATGAGTTATACCAGAGACTGTACTCACGTTGGCAGCCCTGAGGGTTGTCAGCACTCAGGCCGAAGAAGCCGGTCTTACACTTGTCACAGCGTGGCCCCTCGACATTGGCCTTGCAACGACACTGACCTCCCACCATGCTGAGGGAGGGGTCAGTGTGACTGTCACACATCCCTCCATTCTGAGAACCATCTGGGTCGCAGTCACAAGCTGAGGGACAGACAGGTGGCATGAGGTTTTAATGCACGAGAAGGTTGTAAACATAAAAATGAAATGTTGGACATTCACACAATTTCACAAACACTGAACATTTCTCTAGACAAGTTTGGCCAATCTTCTTTTGAGTTTTTAAACAAGACCAGTACATACATACATTTACACACACACACACACACACACACACCAACATTGTCACTCTCATACACACATATTAATGCCTGGTTTGTCTGGTTTTGTTCAGTTTCTCTGATTTTGGATGTGATGAGTTAGTGTTATGGTGTGTTGGAATGTGATGTTAATGTTGTATGTGATTGGACCTCAGGAATAACTAATAACTTGAAAGAACATTCAGTGGATTCCTGAGATCAGTAGGGATCTATCAGCATGAGAAACATCCATATGAATTTTTTGCATTTTCTCCTACATGTTTCATTAACTCTTCACCAATCTTGGTACAAAGAATGTCATCAGTTTATTTTTCATTTCAATGCCATTTTTTACAACGTTTGCCTGTAGGCTGGTAGGCATGTTATCAGGGACAAACACTGCCATAACTTTTAAAATTCAACATGCAATTACAATGTAATTGGAGTGACATGAGCACATATGAACCCCCAGCAAGTGTGTAAAATTTGATGACATTTCACCTGCTGTATAGGTGGTATTACAGTACATAATATAACTTTAAATATATAAAATAATAGCATGGTTATTACACTGATTTTATTCAAATCTTGCTAATCTATCCTTGTATAATGCTGAATAATTCTTCAACATGTTTTGCATATTCTCATCAGCTGTGCTGCATTTCAAGCATTTAAAGAATGATGGGATAAGGGAAATGTAAATCAAGATTCATCTGCTTATGTTAGCCAACTTTATCAATCATGCAGTAGCAGCGGCTGGCAGCAGTCACATTCATTTTCTCAAGAAAATGTCAATTATATTCTCAGTTATGCAGTGGTGGATAGAGTAAACAAAAACGGCACTCACAGTGACTCAAGTAGAAGGAAAAGTATAAAAATAACTACTTGAGTGAGAGTAAAAAGGTATCTCATAAAAAACTACTCCAGTGGTGAGTAACTTCATTAGATCCTATTTATTACATCAATGTACATCTTCCAAACTATCTTGTCAGTAATTGGCTAACTCTTTTTCACTTATTTTCAAAACATACATCTTTTGAAAACAATAACAGTAGTACATGAATGTATTAAAACGCGTCCTCAACAGGTAATAACAAATGTGAAGTGCACATGTATTGTTGGGATAGTTCAGATTTCAAAGCTGAGCAATGTACTGCTGTGCAATGTACAGCTCTTGGCACTACATTTTCTCAATCATAGAACTTCCGTAGTCCTACGCATGCTGGGCACTGTATTACGCCACAGATCAGCTGTTTGGGTCAGGAAGTGCAAGATCAGAGAGCTGAAATGCGGCGCAATACAGTGCTATACAATCTAATTATCGATACAATTGCTGTCGTGCATGTGAGCTGAGCTGCATATAAAAATGATTCATATCTAAATATATCAGTGAAACAAGCGAGAAATTTGTTGCCCAATGTAATGGAGTAGAAGTACATATATTTTATCGCAAATGTACTTGAGTAAGAGTAAA
This sequence comes from Thunnus albacares, assembly GCF_914725855.1. Lineage (NCBI taxonomy): Eukaryota > Metazoa > Chordata > Actinopteri > Scombriformes > Scombridae > Thunnus > Thunnus albacares. The sequence goes on along the minus strand of NC_058110.1, from coordinate 6,137,642 downwards.
AAGCATTCGGAAAAACAAATACTCTTTAGGCTACAATTTTTTTTTTAAATATTCAAGTACATGTAACGGAGAAAATGTAATGTGTCACTACCCACCACTGCTGATATGGAACACAGCACACTCACCTATGCAGACTCGTGGGTCCCTGATATCCTTGATGGGGTCTTTGTAGTAGAAAGGTTTGCACATTTCACAGTTGCGTCCCATTGTGTTGTGCTGACACTCATCACACACTCCTCCACTGATGTTGCCCGTGGCCAAATACACCGCCATGTCAAAGTGGCACTGGTTTGAGTGGCCATTACAGTTACACTCTGGAAAACACATTTATTTCAAACTAATTAGTTGTTGCTGATGTATTGTTATTCTGCTTTTCCACTTTCACCAAGTGTTAATTGTCTACAGACAGCTGTGTCAGTAGCCTGTGTTATATTTTCAGAGCTGTAAACACCTTATACTGTGAGCCACAGTGCTTTTTTTTTTTAGGGACACAAGCCTGCTGACAATTATAAAAAGTGGTACATGTGATCTTTTTTCCATGAATGCTTATTGGCATTAATTAGTGATAAAGGAGTTCTTGCACTGGACTTCATGTCCCCTGTGCTTCCTCCTCTCTACTCACTCTTGCAGGCGTTGGTGTTGCGTCCCTCAGCAGGTCTCCAGGGCAAGTCGTTGTGGAAGTCTTCACATAGCTCACAGTTCAAACCCCTGGTGTTGTGGTTACACACACACCTGCCATGAACCTTGAAGAGAAGGGAAGATGAATTATGACAATGTATAAGGCACCAAGAATCATTGCCTTTGAAATTCTGCGAGGAAATTACAGTAGGATATTTGGGGAAAAAATTGCTAATTAAGTTTATACTGTAACTGGAGCCTCATCACTCACCATTCCTTCTATATCATCCCTGATGCCATCGATAGGGGCACATTCCGAGGCATGGCCATAGCAAAAGCAGTTTCCGCGTACAACAAGCTCATATATGGCGTAGTAATACTTTTCTTTGATTTCAGGTCTGGGGTCTAGCAGGTTGTCTCCCAGTGTGTGAAGTTTGGTGAAGTTCACCCTCAAGTTGGTAATCTTTAGCTGGTCTGTTGGAAAGAAGCCATGAATAAGTGAGGAAGGAACAGGATGCAGGTCTGCAGTTATGTAAGGCTTCTTTTCATGTGGACACTGGAATTTAGTTTACTGTGACATGAAGGTTGAAATGGCTTAACAATATGGTTTCAAACAAATTAAGTAAAAAGTAAGCCATAAAAAGACCCTCTGTCAATCAACCTTCCCAAAAGGGAACACACATACACGACTGTGCAATAGCCCTTCTGCCTCAGCAAGAGGAAGTCAGGTCCAGTGGAGCATGACAGAGCTGTGTGTGTGGCAAAGCATCATGGGTGAGCAACAGTTAATGATCTGGGATGGTCTTAGAATTAGTTAGTCCTCAGAGTTTTAAGTTACATTGAACTTAAACACAGACGGACAATGGAAGAAATTAGTTAAATCCCAATGATGTGTTAAATTATTTCCACCTTGTAAGCAATTTCATCATGTCTATAACATAAGTACAAATAAATAGCCATTGAAATCTGTTAATTATCTTCCTATGAATAAAAGTTTATTTTCATGATTGGAACACAACATATCTTCCATGATTGCACATGCCACACCAGACCAGTGGGCATATATCAACATCAAGATTATATCATACATCAAGTTTAAAGAATAGTTTCAAATTTTTTCAAGACTCAAATGCCCATGTGTACATTGAAACTGTTATTGGTCACTGTAAAGGTTCCTCCTGTCCATACTGGCCTTGGAGAGATCCAACATAAATCCAATGTAAGTGTTGTGGAACAAAATCCAGCGGAAGCTAATATGAGGCTTCTGCAGTCTGAGTTAGACAAATCAAAGTTTAGTACAAAATTCCCTCTTTGTTTTACTAACCCTCTGTTGCAGTTCAGCAAGGAAACACTTGCCTGTCAATACACAATGAGGGAATTTTGCACAAAAAACAAAGAAGACCTATTTATATATTATATTTTTGTACAGAATGAGGACTTAAAATGAGAATTTTGTCTCCCATCTGTTACAATGGAATTGCTTTAGGTATAGATCGAACCAGTCTGGACAGGATGAATGATTACAGCAACCAATAACTCATTTTAATCATAACTCATGCAAATATAAATATTAATTTAAAACGGACTTGAAGAAATATGAACCTAGTCTACAGCCATGCTAGCAGCTCTGTGAGTAAATGCTACTGTCAGCATGCCAGGGCCGCTGCTAACCATTTGGACGCCCAGTTTTCTCTTCTTCCGTTTTTCAGCTTTTTTTCAGAGATTCGTGTTGTCTCTTACTTGCCATTATGCCCCATTCAGGGGCGGAGCTAGACTCTCAGGGCATTCAAGCATTCTCAGGGGGCCTTTCTAAAACAGTCACTTTAAAATTCGCAACTGTAAAACAGCTGATACATCCTACTCATAATCACAAACTGTTATTGAGCCATGCAAGCCTATGTCTCAGGAAACATACAGTGAAGCCACTTTGAGACAAGCTTGTTCTGAAGAACATAAAAGAAAAGAGTTTGCTAGCCGTGTTCAAATGTTTAAGCACTAAGGACCGCATGTGGTGCTCTACATACACCGACTGACGAACAGTTCAGCACCACCACCAATAGATAGCGACAAGTTAGGTGGTCTGTCTCCGTACCATGTCTTTCTAACACGGGAATGACATAAACATAAAATAGACACAGCGGTCTACAACACTACAAGGCCTATTCAAATACAAAGTGGACAGTCTACAACACCACAGGCAGTGACACAGACAGGTGCTGAGATGCGGTAAACATGGAGTTAGACAACACATTAATCTAACATTATGACTCATTTCTTCATAACCAACTTTTCAGTTAATAAAGACTAATTATGGATGTTTCACTCACCAGTTGTTGTCCCTGCTTAGACTGCTGTAGTTTAGTGTAACGTTAGTCCATTTGTGTATTTCTCCATCCTCCATAGAACAAAATAATCCAAACAGTTTAACAAACTTTGTACATTTAACGGTCCCTTTTAAAACTTAATCCTCCTCTCCTTCATGGTGGCAAACCTGCCAACCGCTTGGTCCTTATTAGTGTTCATGTCCCGCTCGACATACAGCAAAGTGAGGTTGGATAGTTTGGCCTCATCCACACACGAACGCAAATAGCTCTTAATGAGCCTCAGAAGGTTGAAACTTTGTCTGGCAAGTTTCATTCACCATAAACATAAAAAGACGCGAATATCTCTATATTTTGGATAAAGTTTTCGGCGAAGTTAATCATAAACTTTGAATCGCTGCTTCTGCATTGCAACCCACATTGTGGTGGGAGGGGGTATTACACCCATAGTGATAAGAACTACCATAGAGAATGAACAGAAGAAGCTGACAGAGTGAAGTTCTCATATTCCTGCCGCACCCGCGGGGTCGAGCGTCCCCAGCGGGCCCCTACTGAGCGTTCATTTTGGGCCCCCCCCGCCTGGTACTTGAGGCTCCACGCGCTCTGCGTACTCTGCGTATGCGGAGCGACCGCACTGCAGCATGCTAACAGGCTGATCTTTAGCAGGTTCACCATCTTAGTTTAGCGTGTAAGAATGCTAACATTTGCAATTTAGCACTAAACACAAAATACAGTTGAGGCTGAGGGGTACGTCATCAGCTTTAGAGGTATTTGGTCATAAACCAAAATATTGGAAAAAGTCGAAGTCAAGTTCTGACCTGCTAGTAACGCTAGAGGAAACATCAACATTATAATGAGATAACCAAAGTCGATAGACTTTATCCTCTGGGGTAGGGCTGTAGTCAACCAAAGAAAATCATGGTCGACTGAAATCGTACATAATCTTCCAACTAATCAATTAGTCGCTACCAATAGTTTCCCAGGCAACTACACAGAGGTTGCCTCATGTATCGGAGCACAGGGACTCCCAAACGCTATTGATTTCCGAATGAATGGATATTTGGCATTATTTGGGGCATTAAAAATATTTTCTTGACCTGGCGGGGGTTCTTGTTGTGATAATTATAGGAGAAACACTAATTCAGTAAACATTCAGTACTTTCAGTAAACATTTAGTACAGCTAGACCCAGCAGTCTTCATTAGGTTGGGCAAGCTCAAAGTTGTGAAAACAACGGGGGTGTTTTGAATACACCCCTGTTTTCACAGGTAATTTGGTAGTCTGTCCCTCCCGCCGCAGGAAATAATGGATTAATCCTGGAAAGCTATTGATGTAGCAGTTTTCTCCCTATGAAAATAACACAGAGATTATTCAACCCATGAGAATTTAGTCAGACGAAAGCATATCAACTAACTAATCGACTACTTGACCAGCAGACTACAGCTCTACTCTGGAGACCATAAATGTTGCATACAAATTTCATAACAATTCATCGAACAAGGGTCAAAGGACAGATTCACAATTTTTAAAGTCTGACTTAAACCAACAGTCAGGTGTTCATATGAACACTGAAGGAGATTTTCCTCACTGTAATCATTCCTCCTGTTCATACTGGCCAGTAGAAGATTCCCTCCATGTGTGCTTATAATGTAAATGATGAGGGACAAAATCCACAGTCCTCGTTTTGAGCAGTAATGCATTCAAAAAACTATCTGTAGATAATATGAGGCTTCAGTCAGAGTTAGTCAAAAAGTAGATATCTGCCACAGTTACAGTATTTTAGGTAAATAATTCCCTTTGTGTCTCATCAGACAGTGTTTTCCTGTTCAGCTGCAGTGGTAACAAAAACGGGCTTTGTCACTAAAATGACTGTAACCTTTAAAGGTATTGACTAGACTAGAATAATCTGGACTACAGAAGCCTCATATTAGCTTCAAATAAACTTTTAAATACATTTTTGCAAAGAAGGAGGAATTTGAATAATGGTATGAACAGGAGGAATGATAATGGCAAGAAAAATGTGTCAGTGTTTATTTGGGCACCTGACTGTTGTTTTAGGACAGACTAAAGAACCTATCCTTTAAGACATTTCAGTCTGAGCCAAAGTGGTGGACTAACCAAACTGACCTACCGATCAACATTGCCATCCCTGGAGCCACACCATTAGCATGGCAAACACAAATGAAAACTAAAACCTGCACCTTCACAACTTTGAAACTGACATGAGTTTGGGTCTTCATCTATCCAAAATCCTTTTTTCCCTTTTCTAAATATGTCTTAATTTATAAGTTTTGTCCTAAGAATCTGGAATTTGTCAACACAATTTCTTCCCATGCCCTGTCTCTTTATCCTCTCAAACTATGTGGAGAGAGCTCATACTAGGGAGGAAGATACTTCTCTCCAGAGACATTTGTTCATCTTTTCACCCTGTCAATCTGCTGGCACAGAACATCATCTGCTGTTACAGTCCAGCTGTTCAACAGTAGCTATTACTACACACACACACACACACACACACACACACACAGGCTACTAACAGTGACTAACAGTGATGCTAACTAACAGTACGACATATTAAAAACACTAGTTCTCACGTAGTGGGATTATAAAACAAGTCTGCACTCGCAGTACTAGTCATTTTTGTATCATTTGCATCACCATCATTACCAACGGGGTGATTATAATTATACATAAAGACAGAACAGCTGCCACTTGTATTAAGTCTTCTTTACAATTGTTCTCCACAAAAAAGGGAAATACCTCAGCCATGATCAGCATTTAAGAACTTCTAGCTTCCTGTCATTATAAACCCTGCTGGAGGCATTTGCAGTTAAGGCAGCAGTGTTACGATAAGATGGATAAAATGCTTCATGGGAGGATTTATTTTCTTCGAAACTCTGACCCTTCCCCGCCGGGTTTATCTGCAGTAATAGAATCCCTCTATGACAGACAAGAGCTAATCCCTGCAGCTCCACCACACTAAGACACTATTTCTCCTCATGCTGTAATACAAGACTGAAGAACGGTGCTTCAACTTAGCCAGCAGCAACTGCAGGAGCCAAACAGCAGCTTTCAGCAAGGCCAAGGGCCTAATTTGAGACTAATATAGTATATATTACCAGGTCTGACTGAAGGCAAACAGAGCTGAGAGAGGCTGTGTCTTAGCAAGCTGTTACTGTTCTTATAAGCTGATGGTGACCATATTTCATTCAGTTATTAAAGGAGGAAAACATAACAAAACAAAAACACTTGTTATTTTAATAGCAAATGGCCATACGGTAACATTTCAGATGAGACTATAAATGGAAACCTTGTCTCAGTATTTATTAGACATCCATTGGTATTCTTTTAATATCCACAACTGTGAAATTTTTTGCACAAAAACCTTTTGTAATATAACACAATTATATTACAAATGCCAATTTCAAGGCATTTTCCAATTCAATTTTATAATTTAAGACATCTTTGATAACATCATTAAAAATGAATATTCGGACGTCAAATTTCAACATTGGGAAATCCTCTATCTTGCAGAGAGTTAGATGAGAAGAGCAGTATGGATCTTCTCATCTGACTCTGGGCAAGTAAGCACATTTCCCAAAACGTCGAACTATTCCTTCAATAAAGCGAGCGAGAGAGAGACAGACAGCGCAGCGGTGGTAAGGAAAGCGAGGAAAGCGAGCGAAGGAAAGCGAGCGGTAGTGAGCACAAAACTTCTGAATAAGAGAAATAAAACGTTATATTCTGATTATTTCACGGCAGTCACGTTTTAAAGCATAAATAAATACCCATCAAACAGTCAACAGATGATTTACTGTGGACACAGACGCTCTTAGTTTCAGTTTTCATTTTCCTCCTCTGCATTTCTCCTTTTCATTCATCGCGTCATTTGACGCGCGTCAATTATCGCTTTCAGTGAGCTTGAGCCTTTATGGCCAGTACATTTTAAGAGTGATGCACATACAAAGAACACATGAATAGGCGACCCAAGAAAACTACTTAGGATGTTGATTCAGTGTCTTGACAACAGTAAGATAATGACTATGGATTGTTCAGCTGTGAGGGGGTCAGGGGTTTTCATGTGAGTCAGTTATAGTGAGATATTCAAAAACAGAACAAGACAACCTCTGCTGCTGCATTGCAAATCAAGTTCGGGTTTCTGGGAAAAGCTCTCATGTCCTGCCAGTCTAAACATGAGAGCCAGGACAGCGAGGTTGTGTGGGAGAGAAACAGCTGCTTTTCACATCTCTTCATGTCTTCCACACAGCAGGGCCATGTTTCACACCCCAGGGAGAGAGGCTGTTACAGTCCGTAAAGTGTCACAGCTGGATAAAAAGAGCTAATTGTGCCCACTAGAAGCTGATTTATGCTGACAAATGTGAACACAGGGTCATGAGTATTGTAAGTATTAGTCTTTCATGATATATTTGTAATTTTTACAACAGGCCCTCGATCTCAACATGCTGTACACCTCTTAAGCTTTTATACATTTTATAAATTTCATATAGGCAGAAATGATTCAGTAATAAAAAAGAAAATCATTCATCCCACCTAAAAAAGGTATTATGTTTGTGCATCATGACCTTAGCATTTTGCATCACCCTGCAGTGTTATACACCATCAGTCTGCTGTTAAAAACACAAGCGTCACCTACTCTGGATGTTTGGGCTGTATGGATCCTCAATCCAGATGGCTGGATCCAACACTCGATAGATGACCTAGGCCAGGACATACATATTATACACACTCATTACATATTTGAACTATCAGAGTTGTGAAATAATAATGACATAAATAGCAACATATGAGACAGGCTGTGCACCACAGATTTTGGTATGTGTGTAAAATTTTGTTTGTGCTTTCTCTTATTATTTGAAAGCTTCTTTGTCCTTTCTGTTGGTATAGTGGAACTTGCCAGTGTCCTTTTGCCACACATTGTTTTCAAATGCAGAATCTATTAATTCAATTTGTTAGGAAAAGGAATGACTGACAATGCAATGCTACAATACTACTCCTGTCAGTACGCCTGACCAAGGCACTGGCAAAAGAACTGGAGTTGGTCCCAGGCGCTGCACTGCAGCAATTGCAATCATTGTTTCGGCCTTATACCAAGCCAAAATATGTGAGTAGAATGCCACATTTGAACACACTTCAAGGCAGCGTCTAGAGAAAAATGTGTTGCTTAACGTTACACAAAGAAGATGTGCTCTTACCATCAGTCAGCTGAAGAAGAGAAGGGAGCACATATTTAGCACATACCACACACGCACACACACACACACACATACCAACACACAGTACATCTGGCTACAGTAGCTGGTTTAATAAAAAAAATGTGCAATGCTTCCTTCGTTTGTAACCGGACTGAGACCACCTCTTCAACAAGGTATCGGTCCAGTTGTTTTGGTCCACACCTGAGTGTGACTGCTGTGTTCACACCTGCCCAAACAAACTGAACCAGGGGGAGTAAACTCTCCATGGTTCGATTCAAAAACACACTTGATCTTTAAAGGAATGGTTTCACATTTTAGGAAATTAGCTTTTTTGCTTTCTTGCCTAGACTTAGACAAGAAGATCGATACCACTCTCATGTCTTTATGCCAAAAATGAAGCCAGGGCCAGCAGGCAATTAGCTTAGCTTAGCATAAAGACTTGAAAACAGGGGAACCAGCTAACCTGGCACTGTCCAACATCTCTACATTTTACTAAGCAACTTGTTATATCTCATTATATTAATCCATCACAAACAGAACTATAAAATTGGCAGATTTTTTAAAAAATTGGACAGAGCCAGGCTAGCCCCCTGCTTCCAGTCTTAATGCTAAAATAGGCTAATCAACTGAGAGTGGTGAGACATGAGATTGGTTTTGATCCTGTCATCTAGCTCTTGGGAAGTAAGCAAATAAGCATATTTCTTAAAATGTGGAACTATTCCTTAGGCTTTGCTGCAAGTATATTTGTGGCCACAGCCATCAATGTGGGAAAGAAACCACCATATTTTCACAGTAAAAAACATGCATTAATGTGGCAAGATATTTGTATTCAGCAAAATAGAATACATTTATATGTTTATCTTATGCAAATAATTTGAACTGTCATTTTACGTTATTCCTTTAATCAATCACTCACCTCTCCTTCTGTGGATGGCTCAATGTCAGAATAGCGTGACTCACAGATGACATCATTAATGTTACGCAAAGGACCCTGAGATACTCCGGGAAAGGCAGCAGCACAGTCATGGGAAAAGTAGCGGTATATCTGCCAGGTACGACCAAAATCTGCTGACCGTTCAATCAACATGGCTGCCGGACGGAATGTCTGCAAAAGAATGTTGTGGATAAAAATTGTGCACCGTATTTGTTGCAATATTCATTTTACCAGCAACTAGTCGATGCAGGTCAATAAGCTGACAACAAGAGCTTTTGCCCTACCTTGAAGGTCATAATCAGGTGAGTGAAATGAAACTCTGCTTCCAGATCCAGCTGGATAAAGACATTCGACTTTCCTGGGTGAGAGACAAACAGAGAGAGTGCCATGTTGTTAAGTTGTTAGTTTAAGTGTTAAGTTAAGTTTATACAATGCTAACATTTTCTTTTACAGATAATTATTGTCAGTTAGATTGTATTAATAATTCATAAACCACTTCCACTTCTTTTCCATCTATATCATCAATTTATGACAGATGGATGACAGAGAATAATGGCTAGCAGCGGTAAGTGAAGTAGCAACCGTGCTTTTGGCATGGGGAATGGCATCTTGACAGGAAAAGGCATTCAGTCTTGGCAGGAGAAAATGTAGAGAGCATGTCGGAAAAGCCCACACACTTCCTGAGTTGTAGAGCAACGACTAGTCTGAAGGGCCACTTCACTCCAAGGACTACTTTCACTCTTGTTCTCTGTGTTTGGTATTATACTGCATGTACAAAGCCAAGAGGACTTTCCCATTCCAGCATATAAAAGCTGCACCACATGAACACCACAACCAAACAACTTTCACACTGGTGATTTGCAGACAAACCACAACACAGCTTCCTCATACATACAGTTCATGTCAAAGCAAAACAGATTAATGGAAAAATTTTCAGTTGCATGTTTTGCAAAAACACATGTGCTGACACACATCAGGGAAATCACCTTTTTAACATTTATGACTTGCATGTAATGACAGCATAGATGTGTGTGATACACACTACTTTCCTGAGGCTTATAGTACAAGAGTTTGAGAGCATTAGCATGCAAAGGAGACATATGCATCGTATTCCAGCAATCTACCTATTAAAGCTGCACAAACCAATATTTTTATATAAACAATGGCTCAAATGACTGTATTACTCAAATGTGTAATGTGAAAGGTGTCGCCTGTAGTATTGAACCCACTCTGTGGAGCTTTTTGTTGAGTTTTGCCCTGATGTGGCCAAAATAAGTGGTTAGTGCTGCTTTAAGCTGTTGAACATAGACATGAAAATCATCTGTCTGCTCCAGATGTTATCTCAGATGGTCCACACTTTAGGATATCACTTTTTATTTAAGATGAGTTTTTGATGTTTATGTGACAGGTAAAAGCACACAGAGATAGGAAACATGGGTAGAGAGAGGGGTATGACATACAACAAAGGTCCGCAGCTGGAATGAGTCTTGGCCAGTAGACTACTGGGGTGTGCCCAGATACCACTTTCTAATAAGGAAAGGGTTTATAACCTGTATTCAATGGCTTCATTAAAGCATTAGCTGCTACAGTAGGTACTGCCTTCCTTGTTTCTGTACTGAAAAAAAAAACAAAAAATGTTGTAGCAGGTGAATAAAATTGTTCAAAAAATAAACCAGCTACATAAGCTAGGTTAGCCTATCATGTTAACAGGGAGCCTACTAATACCTAAATAAGGGATTTTTACACAATAGTCTTGGGCCTTATTAGTCCAGGGCTAGCAACACCATTAACCCTTGTCTTTCACATTTATAACTAGTATTTATTACAAGGTGCTTAAGACCAAAGTTTTAATGATGGGCTAGCATTGAGCCCAAGTGCCTTGATAAACACATACTGTTTGTAGCTGCCAAACTAGAATAACAAATACATAATCATAATCAACCATAAATTAACAGTTAACAATAACAGCAAGGAAAAAGAAAAGAAAGAGGAGGAAGGGTGTGACACAGATAGAGCTGAGGGAAAAAGGTGGAGATAGAAAGAGAGAGAGAGAGAAAGACATAGTAAAGAAGGAGTGAGAGGACAATTTAAAGTGTCAATTTTGAGTGTTGCTAACAAAGCATTTGTTGGGAAAGTCATAAATAATGACTTTCAATGGAAAGACACAAACACACACACACACAACCAATACATGCAGAACACACCTGTTTCACTATTTAGCCAACAGTCACTCACAGTGCCTTATAATGTCTGCATGTATGCATGCAATCCCGGGAAATGACCTTTCTGATTAATGAGTGCACACAATCAAACCACTGTAATCCATATCAAATAGGCCTACTGTGCACGCCATGGAAAAGCAGTAGAAACCAGAAGTAAAAATAACCGCTATACTTCCTGTCCCCTTTCTTCATTTGTTTCTCTCTGTTCTATTCAGGGTCTGGTAGTGCTGCACAGTGCTGTCATCAATAACACTCTATTACAGTAAATAGTTCACAAACAGCTGAAAATGAGCCTTGTGTCCAGCTGGCTCTTCCGCAGAGACATGAGCTTCACAGCCAGTCACTGTGATGAAGATTTATGCGTGAGTGAAAATATATCAGTTAAACTTTCTTCCCTCACCCTGTCCTTATTACTGTCTCTCACTCAGTCTTTATTATTCCCTCAACTTTCACTTTTATCTTTCCAACAGAGGTTTTACTTTTCTCCATCCCCTTTCATCCCCCCTTTCTCTCCCTCTGTTGAGATGCCAGAGCAGGGCCTACTCTGTTATTAAGCCCATCTGCTGCTGGTCAGAGGATGTTGTCCACAGTGTGTGTGTGTTTGTGTGCGTGTGCAAACTTAATACTGCTTAAGTTCTCAGGAGCTAACAGTTGCATACTGCCTGTGGTTTCAATAAACTTTTAGTATCTTGTTCTTTTTCCAAGTTTTGTCCCTCTTTCCAATAACATTATTTCTGCTTCAAGATACCCTCTCCCCCATCTCTTTATACCCTTTCATTTTCTTCTCTCTATCTCTCCATCACCCCATTCCTCTCTCAAATATCAATAGCTCTAACTATATTCCAGCATCTACACTTCAGTATAAGTAGAGACCATATTACTATTGTCATATACCCAACTTTGGAAGGGTACATGGCTGTATTATGAGCAGTTTCTTGCGTGTTAATGCTTTTAGAAGTATTTCGCAATGGCCTCAGGAGCTTTAGTTAATGGTTCAGTACAAAATGGTAGAAATGAAAATGAAAGCTGAGATCAAACGGTACTAGTGACACATTTAGGCTGCTGAGAAAATCAAGTTCTACCTATCTCAAACACAAATATGAAAGTATATAGGGCTTTTTCATACACCTAGTAATTTTGACATTTTCAGAAATCTCATCATTAACCAGTCAGGGGGTTCAGATGTAAAATAAGGCATGGTTATTTACTGTATGATTACAGAATAGATTTCTATTAATTCTCTTTCGCAACAAAAATGTAATGAAGAGTTAAGTTTAATAAAAAGCAAAATATAATTATTTTCATACAAACAAATGCAGTTCAATTCATACTTTGAACCACATCCAAGAGATGTGACATTTTCACTGCAGGAAAAACTGATTCTGTCATATAAAATGAATGAACTTTCATATGACAGCAATGCTCACTGCAGAGTTCTGAAATAAATGAATGCATACCTGACTGGTTAGTCCATATTCTTTTTTCCTCTTACACTCACATGTATGGGTACTCTATTTAGGGTTAGGGTAAATGTTTAAAAGGTGTAACAAATGGCTTTATGAATGTTAATACTAATGCTTTATAGATCTATGACAAAATATTAGGGCCAATGTTCGGAAAAAAATCATAATAAGTCATGATATTTTGTAAAAAAAATAAATAAATTGTAATATTACAAGAATAAAAAATTTCAGGACTAACATCTTTACATTTCAAGAATAAAGTTGAACATTTACAAGAAAGATACTATATAGTTATTACTACTCTGTCGTAGTGAGCAGATGAGAGCAGTCTGACAGCTTTCATGAGATAAATGAGTATCATATCTTATTATCAAAGAAAATTATATCAGTTACATGATGTATGAGTTAAGAAGCAGACATGTTTTGAAGCAGTGACTGGAGTACAGCAGGGACCTGGTTTTCGCTGTTATGGCATCAGAAAGTGATTAAATATCATCAGAGTTCATGCAAACGATATGAAGGGCAGCAGGAATCTACCTGTTGTATAGTCTGCTGTGCATCATATAATTTAGACCAAGGTGGGGAAGTTAACAAGACATATATTTGCCAAATCAACCACTAGTCCTCATGCTTGAAGCAGTTTGAAAACACTTCTGATAAGGCATAAATCACACCTTTGTGTATATTATGAGTTTTTTCTATGACCTAATTCTCAAAATTTCAGCTCTCAATAGTCCATGGTGGGAGATCAGCAATGAGTTATTAAATATAATTTTTGGTGTGCAAGGTTGTGGTGAATCTTGCGTTTATCCTCCTCCAACATGACACTTCATTTGTCTTTTGAGCTTACCCTTACACAACTGCACTTATCATGGTTGGTTTATTACTGTACTAATCTATGAAGTATATTAACCATTCATAAAGCCATTAGAATACATTATAAAGTGTTCAGAAATAGTACCTTATTAGAAAGTGGTACCGAATATTGTTTATTGTCAGAACTCACTTTTAGAACTAATTTGCATTAGTTTGTTGTCTAAACAAGGACATTGAATAAAATGTGCACCACAAGTGACCACAGAGTCTTCTCACCATTCTCGGACTGCCACCAGGACTTCTTGCGGTGAGGTTTGAAGGTGGTGATTACATTCTCTATCCGGTGATTGATGGTGTTGTAGACGGGGTCATATGGCCGCCTGGAGTCACAGTCGAAACATTTCTTCTCATCCTGCAGCAGAACAGAAAGAGGTTGGGGTTACATGGTCATAGGTGAAAGACTTCAGGGGTCAATGAGATAGAATGTGGAGAAAGGACAGGGATGGGCAAACACATCATGTTTTACTCTCAGATATGTTTTCAAACGCAGTCACACACACACAAACACACACACACACACACACACTGACCTGCAGATGGCTGACAATGCAGTAGGGCTCTTTCCTCCTCATCCCACATGTGGACGAGGCCTTCAGGTTCTTCTCTCGTCCAACCAGCAAGTCCCCTGTTGCCGGGTAACAGCTGCCATGGGCACAGCCGTGGCTGTGGTCAGGCTCCTGGCCAACTGCAGCAGCCAGGACTGGAGGGGGGGGGGGGGCAGGAAATGAATAAAAATGAACAGGAAACAGCAGTGCAGAGTGGCATCACTCTTTAATAGAACACCCATTCATGAGCTTGTGTTGCCAAATAAAGCTGACCTGAAATTAATACCCTTCTTTCTGAAAAGAGACAACATCAAAAGCTCTTATCACTTCTTGAGGAAGAAAGGCAACAAGATGAGAAAAAGAACCGCAAGAAAGTCAAGAGCTAAATTTGTGGGTCTTTATGGAACTATTAGCCAGAACAAGACACTGATGTGAGACCAGTGTGTCTTATGTCTGATTTATATTGTTACAGTGGTGAATCTAAGCTATATGTGTGTCTTGTTCTGACTTATGGGATTGAAATTGAACATTTAATAATTTTTCCACAAAATCCTATTTTATCAGGGCCCTAAACACCTTAGAATCACATTATCTAATGATATAGCTACTCTGGATGGCATTACCCTGGCCTCCAGCACCACCATAAGGAATCTGGGAGTTATCTTTGATCAGGATATGTCCTTTAACTCCCACATAAATCAAGGACTGCCTTTTTTCACTTACGTAATATCGTAAAAATCAGACACATCCTGTCCCAAAAAGATGCAGAAAAACTAGTCCACCCATTTGTTACTTCTAGGCTGGATTATTGCAATTCCTTGTTATCAGGCTGCCCTAACAAGTCTCTAAAGACTCTCCAGCTGGTCCAGAATGCAGCTGCACATGTACTGACTAAAACCAGAAAAAGAGATAACATTTCTCCCATGTTAGCTTCGCTACATTGGCTTCCTGTAAAATCTAGAATAGAATTTGAAATCCTTCTCCTAACTAAATCCTTCTTCTAACAAAGCCCTTAATGGTCAGGCACCATCATATCTTGAAGAGCTTATAGTACTGTATTATCCCACTAGAACACTGCACTCCCAGAATGCAGGCTTACTGGTGGTTCCTTCAGTCTTTAAAAGTAGAATGGGAGGCAGAGCCTTCAGCTATCAGGCTCCTCTCCTGTGGAACCATCTTCCAGATTCGGTCCGGGGTGCAGACACCCTCTCTATGTTTAAGAGTAGGCTTAAAATGTTCCTTTTTGATAAAGCTTATAGTTAGGGCCGACCAGGCTCGCCTTGGATCAGCCCTTAGTTATGCTGCTATAGGCCTAGACTGCTTGGGGACTTCCCATGATGCACTGAGCTCCTCTCTCCTCCTCCTCTCCATCTGTATGCATTCATGTAACATCAATGCATGTCACTAACTTTGCTTCTTCCCCAGAGTTTTTTTTTTGTGCTTTCTCATCTCGCAGGAAACCCTGGGTTCTGGGCCGAGCCTTCATGGTCCTTCACAGTCCTGTTGGCATCCTTCCCTGGCTGCTGCTGTGTTGTTGTTGTTGTTATGATTGTTGTTATTCTGCCCCCCCCCCTTTCCCTCTTTCTTCCTCTCTCTCAACCCAACCGGTCAAAGCAGATGGCCACCCACCAAGAGCCGGGTTCTGCTTGAGGTTTCTACCCGTTAATGGGGAGTTTTTCTTTACTGCTGTCGCCAAGTGCTTGCTCATGGGGGAATTGTTGGGTCTCTGTAAATTAAAGAGTACGGTCTTGACCTCCTCTATGTGAAAAGTGCCTTGAGATGACTTTTGTTGTGATTTGGCGCTATATAAATAAAAATTGATTGATTGATTGATTGAGATTTGGTAATGGTTTATTTCAACCAAATATTCATTTTTACATTTTGATCTCCCTCTTGCCTCTCAAAAAATAAAGGAGGATCAACCTCCTCTGCCTCTATGGACCAGCCTCCACTGCTATGGAGGAGGTTGATCCTCCTATTTTCTGAGCTGGACAAAGGCAACCCGCAACGACAGCTACTGCTTGATCAGGAGCTGACTCAATGTTGAGACAACATCCAGTGGGAGGGGGATTATCTCAAGGCAACCCTGCAGGTTAACAGGCTCTGCTGTCTGCAGGGGACCCAAAGAGCTGACCTGACAAGGGGCCCCAGCTACAGGCTAAATCTGGAAACTAACCAATGCAGGTCATCCAGAGGTCAACTGAGAGCAGCAATGATTGGAAGGGTAAGATCTTGAAAATTAATCTTTCAGGTGGAGATGCAGCATGAAAATCTCATCAAAAAATGTTTGTTTTTACAGATTTGGTAGAAATGTTGAACCATTGAGTGGAGAGATATTGTGTCTGTCTGTGATACAGCACTGTAGTCTTGGTGTGACTGAATAACCGTGCTATGTGTGGGAGTTAAAATAAACCTTATGAACATTCATGACAAGCGGCAGCAGCCGTCACACATTCCAGCGGACATCTTGATGGGAATTTCTCCTCCTACATGCCTCTGAGACCTGTAGTCTGTGTGTGTGTGTGTTGCTATGAGGAAATTGGTATGAGGGGAGTAGAAACCCAGAGATCTGGCTGTCAATCTATTCTCTATTCACAACAGGTGTTTCTAGTCCTCCCCCCATTATGTGTACATGTAACAGTTAAAGCTTTACAAAACACTCCGACATTGTGGATCAAATTTAACAAATTTATGAAAGACAGTCATATTCACAAAGACAAAAGGATGAATACTTAGTATTTTACTGCATCAGTCTGCTTTATATTAATGCAGTTGTACACATTCACACCTGGGAGCCACACAGTACAAAACACACAGCTTCATTTGAGCATCTGCCTTGTTAAAGGGAACTTGGCTGTAGCAGCTAGTGACACTGTACTTCTTATGATACAATATTTGTACAAGTACATCAATTTTATTTTATATAAAAATAATTATCATACAAAAAATTATTTTATTTGAACAAACAAAAATCAATACTTTTATTTGCGTGTTTGTCATGATAAACATACATGCACAATAATTACATCTCACACTCAGTTTTACTCATATACTCTCTCTGATCTGTGTTCTGTGCACTCTCAAGTTTGCCTACAAACGAATGTTTGTTTGTTATGAATGTTAAATATACGAAATTCAGCCTGTGTGGAATCTAGGTACATTTACTCAAGTATTGTACTTAAGTACAATTTTAAGGTACCTGTACTTGTCAGAGTCTGCTCTCCCCCTCACCTGTTGCTGTGGGAATTATCCAATCATTCAGTCTCACTCTCTGCTCTGCCACACCCCTCATTAGTTCAACCACCTTCACCTGGTGCTCCCACCTGCTCATCATCTGCAATCAAGCCTGTATATAAGCTGCCTCGGCCCACTCCCTTCTTGTCAGATTGTCTACGCTACTATGCTCAGTCATCTTGCTTTCTTCACTGGCCTGCCTTCCTGGTTTCTGATCAGCTTGTCTTCGACCATCGCTCCTCGTCTCTGCCCCGGTAAACCCACCAGCCTTCTGTCCCTGACTCTGAGTTCTGCCTGCCTGTTCCCTGGTCTTTGTCTGCTGTGGGAGTGGAAGATCGGGGTTCAATTTCCAGTGGAGTCATACTCCTTAGAACTGTGTTTCTCCGACCGTGCTTATATTGCCTTGACATCGTGTGAAATAAAGACTACTAAGTTTATACCAGTGTCATTTGTGCTGCTATTGGGTCCATCCTGTACCCGTTACAGTACTTTGCTTGAGTATTTTCAGATTATGCTACTTTTTACTTCCAGTCCACTAAATTTCAGAGGGAAATATTGTACTTTCTACCCCACTACATTTACATTGACATTACATGACATTTCGGTACTAGTTACGTTTCAGATTAAAATTTTACATAAAATAATATAATAAGATTAATTGTTAAAGATTAAACCAGTGGTTCCCAAACTTTTTGGCTTGTGGCAAAAAATCAGTGTGTAGTTGTGTCTCCTGTCTAAAACCGGTGTGTAGTTGTGTCTCCTTGTCATGTTTCAAATGTCTCTTAGCAGTTCCACCAAAGAGACATTTCCTTTCTAAATTTCTCCTCACATTTTTAAAGGTAAACCTCTTGAAAATATTTCACAAAAAAACAAAGATTAAAGGACATTCTGAACAATTAATAAAAATATATGTAGCAGAACTATGTTTTTCTTCTTTCCCCAAACCCAATCTATCATCTCAAGACCCCTAAGATTTATGTTGTGGCCCTTACAAAGCAGTTTAAACTAGCTCCACCTCAAGCAAGTAAAACAATTAAATACTGCTTATGCATTGACTCATCAGTATTAATGTACAGTAGCAGTCAAATATTTGGACACACCTTCCATTCACTTAAATGAGAAAGTGTGTCCAAACTTTTGACTGCTACTGTACTTTGTTTACATGTATTTAATATATCAATCACAGCACGATTTTCTGCAAAAACGAGTATTTTTACTTTAGTACTTTAAGTAAATTTAGCTGCTAGTACTTCTCTACTTTTACTTCAGTAGGATTTTAAATGCATGACTTTTACTTGTAATTAAGTATTTTCACACTGTGGTATTGATACTTTTACTAAAGTAACAGGTCTGAATACTTCCTCCACCACTGAAATTATGTTTTCAAGTTAGTTTGTTCTTAATTAGCTTGCACACTGGCTATCTTGATAGCTGGCTACTTCTACTAGATAATCAGTAGCTAACTAAGCTAGATGGTTAATTTAATTGCTGCTGAGTTAAAAAATGTATGGGCATAGTTAAAGTATTTTTAAGAAACTACATTAATGATTATAATTGTATAATGGCCTTTACTGTGTAGCTGGCAATTATCAAGCAAGCCAACTAGCTTAGCTAGCTTCTGCTTATCTGGCAGAAGTTAGCTTACAGACTAATTTACAAACTGAATTTAGCAGAGTGAGCATGAAGGCAAGAGTTAGAGAGTGAGTGAGAAAGATTATTGTGCACTTATGTTGATGATAGCAACACACAAATGCATTTATTGAGCACTAAATATATTTTTGTTTGTTCATTATTTGTGAGATAATAATTCATCCACAAAATATAATTTTTGTGCTAAAAAAATGTAAAACAATTTTCTGGGCTCAAAATATACCATGTCACACCCTCAGGATTCCCTCATGCACAATTTCTGAGAGAGTTTGGGATCAGCAACCTTTTATTTTATGACTCTATGGGCAATGCTACCAACCATCACGGCTGACAGTCCTTTGGATCTGTTTTTATTTTGTTCATCAACACACTGCCTTATATAACTTTCAAATGATTGCTGAAATACCTAAATTACAGCTCTTCTCAGTAATCTTTAGCACCTGCAAGCTTTTTGAAATCTAGATTAGGACTCCAACCCTTGAAAATAATTTGACATTGTAACACAGCACATCTTATTTCCCTGGCTAACACAATATGAGCAACATGACACATTCAGTCAGTTCAACCACTGCTACAGTGCTATTATTCCTTGAATCAAAAAGAGGCACTGAACAGAATTAATAGCTAAAGAGCTATTATTAGCTACTTCAGCTAGCTACTTGTCCCTCACCTGTAGACTCTCTCAACTGTATTAATAGATTGTAACTGACCAAATCTTAACATTTGTGAGCCTGCCATGGTGTCCTTCTTCTCCATAATTGGGTGTCTCTGCTGTCTACAGACTGTATAGTAGTGAGATTTAAGAATTTTTTAATGCTGGCAGGCATGAAGGGAGACTGGTGCAGTACCTGCCAGTGCCTGGATGCTCTCTCCAGGTCCAAATTCACTGATTAAGGTAGACAGAGATGGTGCATTATCACAGCTTGACACTACTATGAGGCTTGCTGTAGATAGGGAGCTTGCTGGGAACAGTGCAGAGGAGGATTTCACATGGACACACACACGCACAATCTTGACACACACTCTAGAGGAAACCTGTGTTTGCCTGGCATCTGGACAGGTCTCATGTTGGTGCCAGCCAAGTGAGCAACAAGGAGATATGAGGTTAAAAAACACACCTACAGTATAGAGGCAATTACTGTATATATGCGCACTAAACATATGTGTGCTTCTACATGTAGTCATGCTCATTCACACTTACAGAATTAAATCTCAGGATTGCTTTGGTACATAGAGCATGTAACTGACACTCAAATCCAACAATCTTGTACACATGCTGTAATTTTCAAGTGAATGTAAGCATCATGCATGTGCTTGTTGACTATATTACAGGATTTGTTCAGGTATAAGCTAACAACCTGAGGTGCTTCACATTTATCATTATCACCGAAGACGGCAGCTGACATAATGCCTGCGAGGTTGTATCCTTATTATAGAGAGAGGAGGAGTGTGAAAAAACACAAATAGAGCAGATCAGATGGGTGATTTGATGGGTGAGAGAAAAAAGAAGAGTGTGAAAGAGAGACACAGTGCAGAGCCTTTGTAAAGACAGTGAGGAGAACCATCCAGGCACAACTTGATATCTATCCTGGAAACTATTGGCACACACTCAAAGGTCTGTGTGTGAGAAAGACCAGGGAGGGTGGAGGAGTGAAGCAGACGTCTGATGTGTTGTATAATCACTAGGTTTCTTGTTTTCTTTTATCTCTGTGTGTTTGTCTGTGCAGGCTTCACACCTCTGCTCACAACATGAGCTGAGCTGACATCACTGCTGAAGACAAGACTCAACCATTGAAAAGAATAATGAAATTTAAAGTACTTATCATTACACAGTGAATGCACTTTTGCACATTGCACAATGCACATTTTTTAAATAAAACTTACTATTATCATACTTGAAGGATAGGTTCACAATTTTTCAAGTGTGTCTTAAAACAACATTCATGTTCCCATATGAACAGTGAAAGAGGTTTTCCTTGCTGTAATCACTCCTCCTGTTCATACTGGCTATTAAAAGATCCTCTTAAAATGTGCTTTCAATGAGCCAAAATCTATATGTATAATTGATGTGTGTCCACACAGTAATTTTGTGCAAAAATGCATTTAAAAGTTGATCTGAAGCTTATATGAGGCTTCAGCAGTCTGAGTTAATCATATCAAGTGGATATGTGCCACATTTACAGTCTTTTTAGCATCAAATTCCCTCTTTGTGTTTCCTCGGACAGTGTTTCCCTGTTGAGCTGCAGTGGAAGAATAGTAACAAAAACTTTGACACTAAAAAGACTGTTGAAAGATATCTACTTGATTTGACATTTGGATGGCTGAAGCTTCATATTAGCTTCAGATAAACTCTTAAATAGATTTTTGCACAGGAGGACTGTGGATTTTGGCCCCCATCACTTACACTGTAAGTGCATTATGAAGGGATCTTCTACTGGCCAGTATGAACAGGAAGAATGATTATGGCAAGAAAAACCTATTTCAATGCTCATTTGGGCACCTGACTGCTGTTTTAAGACAGACTAGAAAACCTGAACCTGTCCTTAAACAGCAACGTTCCTGGGTCATACAGTGATCAGACTGCTGTTTGATTACGGCTAAACCAGGGAAAGAAGCAGTGCATAGTGGAGGTATGAAAGAGAGATAAATAGAGGGTGACATGTATCCTTTGGTAGACACTTGTATTCAAAGTGCTTTACAGTATAGTGGTGAGCTAATACATACGTTTAATGTAGAGGCTTTAAATGTGTAAGGGCAACACTCATGAGCTGCAGGAACTGAGACACAGGATATGAAGAGAAAGTTAAAAAAAATAAGAGTGAAAAGAAAAGGCAGTGATGAGAACAGAAAGAGGCCCAGGGGTGCCAGCAGGCATTAGAAAACTATATTTGGATGCCATATGTGACTTTAAGATATGAATAATAAAGACATATTGTATAAAATATTGCTTGAATCCCAGATTTTGCCCAATCCTGGATTTCACTTTTCGTGGCATGTTTAGGAATGTATATATTCTTCTGGGGACACATGGTGAGATTAACTACATGATCTTAGTTTATCATGTTAGCATCATAACCTTTGCTAATTAGAATTTAACACAAAGTACAGCTGAGGCTAATCGGAATGTCATTAGTTTTGCAGGTATTTGGTCATAAGCCAAAGTATTAAAGAAACAAACACTTTGACCTGATATGGTGCTATATGAAAAGTAAAACAGTACCCTGTGGAGTTTTTGAGTCTAGGTTCCTGCATGCTTTATGCTAGCAAACATAAACAAAGTAGGTCTCAAATTCTTCCAAAAATCACCTTTGTGAATGTTTTATGAGGAAGGAAATACATTATTAAGTATACATACTATGCATTTTAGTGAGAAACAGAAAATGTAAACATATC
The DNA here is from genome assembly GCF_914725855.1 of Thunnus albacares. Taxonomy (NCBI): domain Eukaryota; kingdom Metazoa; phylum Chordata; class Actinopteri; order Scombriformes; family Scombridae; genus Thunnus; species Thunnus albacares. The sequence continues at coordinate 6,115,174 of NC_058110.1, read as the reverse complement.
TTGTTTTTGTTTTGTTTGTTTACTAGAAACTGCATGGTACCTTTAAGGCATCATCAAAGTTATTACAATTCATCCTGAGGGGGATATGAATGTTTGTACCAAATTTTGTGCCAATCTGTCAAGAAAATGAGAAGATATTTGACTGGATAAGTGAAAACTTTGATCTTTTGGTGGCAATGAAAAGGTGATCAGTCCTTAGTATTAATCGTCCAGGCAACATGGATATCTGTGCAAAATTTCATGGCAATTCATCTAATAGATGTTTCAGTCTGGTGGACTGACCAACCAACAAGATCAACCAACTGATATCCCTTGAGCCAGTGTTGTGGAAATTTTTCATCATTGCTCAAGAACCACACAGAGACATAAAGAAAGCATTAAACATTGTTACTTGTTGAAGCAGTTGTAGACACTGTACAATCCATCACACCATCAGTAACAATTATATAAATATCTAAACACAAACAAAAATACAATCATCTTGTATTTTTGGAGAGAAAGCATGTTTTTCAGCTGACCCTTTCCCTAATCCCAGCCCTTTCTCTAAAGATTGTGACCCCAAACTATACAGCTTTATACCTCTCCAGAAGCAAAGCTAACAGTCTGGTCCCTAAATGGACACTTTCACAAACTGTTTCATCTTCTTACAAACAAGTATGGTCACACGATCTAGGCCAGGACCAGACCTCATGGTCAATCAATAACTTCAAACATGGCAATCCTTCAACTTTAGTTTGTCTACGTACCTCAACACAGTCTCTAAAACAGTAGGTTTAAGACAAAGATTTCTCTAGCTAACCCCAGAGATCAGCAAGCAATCCTCAAATAGAAACAGGTTCAAGAGTTCAACCAGCCTAGGAGTAGGATTTCTTCACCACATTCAGCTGATAACAAACATTGACCCCTTAGTTTGAAAACATTTGTAACATATATATACAAAAGATTTATAAAATGATAACCTACTTTTCAATTTTCAATTTTCTAACAGTCCAACATTTGGACTGTTAGTAGGACAAAACGAGCAATTTGAAGATGACATCTAAATTAATCTCAGTCTATAACATGTTAGAAAACACAATTTCCAAATTCATCAAAACAGCTTAAGGCCTGTGGTGGCTTTCCAGATGACTTGATGCCACGACTCAGTGCGAGTGAAAAGTGGGCTGACAGCTGACCAGCTGAGGGCATGTTTTGGGCAGGTCTGATGCTACTCTTCCTCCCTCTCAGTGAAAAGGTAATACTATAGCTTTGACAGCAGAGGTGATATAGTGGTTGATTAGGCATCAGAGTTTCTTTCTGTCTTCTCTTCCTCTTTCTTTCGTCTGTAGCCATAAATGGAGAAGCAGGGAGGAATGCAGGGTGACAGCTGAGAGAAGAGAAGGGGGTGGTGGTGGTGGTGTTACTGTTGTGTGTCTGTATGCGGGGTTCTCAGTTCACAAAGCACTGCTATTCAACCAGCCATTAGCCTGTAACAGCAGGACTGTGCTGTACTGCACTGCACTGTAGCCTCGCATCATAGTGTGCACCATTCAACTTGCTTAGCTTCTTGTAGCCACACACCACATTAAGGTTTATTATTAGCCTGCTTTATCATTTAAGTCACAATTTCCATCTTACATGTCATACATCATTGTGGCAGCAGTCATGCTGTTTGGGACGTAAAGCAGGTGACAGACTGCCCACTGTTAACCTATTCTAGGGTAGTTAAAAAAAGCATCAAATCATTATACTTGTGAAAAAGGAAAGTGAAATCTGATTCGGAGCCAACAAGTCTTCCACATGAAGTAATGCTGTAACTGTCAGAGGCAGTGATACAGAATGCACGGTGTAGTCTGCAGGGAATCTGAGTTGCATTCCCACAAATTAATCCCAACCTCCCCCCCCCCACCGCATCCACCCTCCCCGAAGGTGAGCTCTGTTTTTATTCTTGTTTTTATTCTCTTTCATCCCTGCCTTTGACTCTCTCTCTGCTTTCGACCAGTCTCAGTAAAAAAGTAAAGTACACAAGAACAGCAAACAACTAACATTTTGAAGAAGTTCCTCAGTTGCCAGGAAGTGACTTGTCTTTCATCTCCTTCAACAACAAAGTCTAATGCATGTGATGCAGCAAAGGAAGAAGTCTCACTAACAGACAATCAGGGAAATGGATCCGGTTGGGTGGTTTGTCGTCACCACCCTGATTAAAACAGCCAGTGAGTGAATGTCATATTACTGCTGGTGGAGTTCCAAAGACTCAGAGAATTTATGACAAACTGCTTTGGAGGCCTGTGGTGGCTCAACATCTTAATAAGCCACTTATTAATTTGTCAACCATCTGTATCCACCTAATTCCACAGAGTAACTAACTCCTCCAGTTCTATCTGTGTGTGTGTGTGTGTGTTGGGGTGGGGGCAGTGTAGTGTGGAGGGGATGCGGCATCAACATGACACATTCCACAGGGATCGGCTGGAGAGAGTGGAGACGAGACAGTTTGCTGTCACATCTACCAGCATAAACAATACAGGTAACCAAGAGAAACAAACAAACAAACTGATGGACAAGACAGCACCACATGGACGTTATGGATACACACACATTTGCTCAGACAGGAGGAGGGTTAAGAGGGTGTAATGAAGGCCACACTTGGAAAACATGAACAAAACCAAGAATTGCCAAGAATATCAAAAGAACAGCATGGTCAGATCTGGTGTCATCTGTCCCAGGGCAGCAAGCTGACAAAAATAGCATCATTCAAGCAATGAGCTGCATAGCTGACCCGAGTGGGACTACAAGGCGGCACAGATATGTTTAGCACTCACCATCAGACAGCTACTTTAAAACCAGGGCAAAGTGAAGTCAACAGCCTTTTATTTTTAACTTCTCTGAGCTAATTAGTTTACATTCTCCCTCTCCCTGTCTCCAGCTTCTCTTTGCTCTGCACTTAGCTGATGGATGGCCAACTCCCACAGCCAAACATCCAGCTGTTCTCTTCCCTCCTTGCCTCTTTATTATCTGCTGCTCTCGCCTCCCATCTCTCCCTTCTGCCACACTTCCCCTGGCAGCTTGAACTCCCTTACCTTCCTCACTTCTTTTATCCTCCCTTCCTTCATCAGTGCCCAAGGCCCACTCATAAAGGTGACCACTGACCCTTCTGTCATGTATCAGTTTAGAAAATGAAGAGAAACAATGTACGGGGCTGCGCCATCGCTAGTGGTGTGAAAGGTGGTGACTTGAGGCTAAAGGCTCAAAGCTGGAGAGGGCACACAAAAGATCCAGGAGAATTATTTTACACATTAAAAGAAAATGTTCAAAAAACATTGCTCAAAGTGCCCCTGGTCCACATAGCATGCATACCTTGGGAAATAACAAAAGTAGTTTTAGCGTTTGATAAATCACAGAATGTAGCTATTGCAGAAATATCTGTTTTTACATACTTCTTGGCTGTGAGTTCAAATTCAGAACATTGAGGTTAAGATAAAATTACCAGGAAAATATTCTATATGAATTCTATAGTCAGTATTGGAGCAGCAGTCAACAGACGGCAGGTGTTTTCTACACATTTGACAGTTGAGATGCTGTGTGTCATGAGTAACTGCCATTTCCTCAAAATGACACTGGAATGAGTCTCATTTGGTAACTACAATTCCTCCATCCTCATGTCTCTTCCTGTCTTACTGCCAGTTTGTAACGCAGGTTTTCTTTAAAAAAAGTTCAGGTCCAAGACCTTAGTGACATCACTTTGATGTCACTTTTTGTATCAATTCCTCAGACTTCACAAAGCTCCTCCAGATCCACAAAATACATTATACAACTGCCTCTTTAGGATTTTAACAGCGACATTTTTAAAGAAATTGCATTTCTTTAAGAATTTGGAAATCATGGATTTCTAATTTTCAAAGATGGTCTGAAGATACAAACTAGCAATCTTCTTATCATTAATCTGTTTACTCCCAGGCTGAACACAGACTGTTTCACGTTGATCTCTATTAGACTGCCAGTAAATCATCAGTAAATGAAGACATGGAAATGAAGGCTAGCAGGATGGGCAGTAAATGTGCTTCACGTGTCTGATAAGAACAAACATTGTTCTGTGTGAGTTAACAGCCAGTTCTACTTTCACTGCCCACCTGTTCCTGATGATGTTCCATGTTTCCTCTCCAACGTGGAGTGATTCAGATGTCTCCAGGATGAGACAGGAATGTGAATGTCTCTACCAGTGGGACCAGCTGCCTGCCAGGGCCGTGCCTTGTTAATCTAACAGCCTGTGTAATGGGCAGCGTCTGGCCTCGCTCACTGAGACCCTCTGTCTGTTAGACAGCCAGGCAGGAGGTCAGTGACAAACTCAGAAGCAGCTGAGGAAGAGTCACAGATCAAAAATATCAAATGAATTACGACAAACACATACAAACACAATAGAAGAAAAGTAGCTACAAATAGTTTTTCACTATATAAAACCTCAATTCTCAATCCTTATCTCTGCTTAGAGAACTATTGTTAAATGCTGCTGATAATAGAATATAAAGTCCTCACTACGAACAGTGACCCAACAGTGCAGCCACAACACATAAATACTATTATTGGGACTTCAATGATTACAATGATCATATCTGCAAAATTCTACTCTAAAGCCAGCTACCGGCCACAAAGTCCCTGCCATGCTGCCTGAAGCGCAGTAAATCCACCAGACAAGAGGCACACATGGCCAGCAGATGTTGGGTGCAGTCTTTTAGCCAGGCAGTTTGTCCATCAGTTATTCAGCCAAGGAGAGTGAGTTGCTTGGTAAGTGATTATGTTGTTGTGTGTCTGCTCTGGTGCGGGGCTGCTCAGGGGAGACATGCAGCGCTGAGCAGGGTGCAGATTTGTGTTTGCTGTAGGTGCTAAACAGAGCCTGTGATAAAGAAAATCTGGCTCCACTTAGAGGGAAAGCTCAGAGAAAACTACAGCACACATGGGACTTGTCATTATTTGAGGCTTGCATGTTGACAGTACATGTGTGTGTGTTTGCGGCCTGCATGCTCCCCTGCCATTTATTGAACCTTACTGTATGATAGTCTGGCCAATGACTGTGTGTACGTGTGCCAAATTACAAATAGTATTCTGTCTAATGACTGTGTTCCTGTGTTTTCCTAACTGTACTTATGTTCTCCTGTACGCATGCTTGTGTGCATACAGTATCTAGGAAATTATATTGTGTCTGACTATTAAATGTTGAAATTTTACATGTCAGTCAATTTACTAGTCATGGTGAGTGCTATTCAACCTGTGAAAACAGTTGTGTAATGTCTTCTGTGGCTCTGGAGGAGTTTTATCAAGTCTGACATCAACTGAGTAATCCTGGTTTGGGCTTGGAGACTACACGCTTTTAACAGTAAATTAGTGCGACAAATTGGGGATGCAGAGTGCCAGGCAGGGAGGGTCTAAGGACAGATATTAGAGTTGCATTACAGGAAGTGTAGGATCGTTTTAGCAGCTTGACCCATACCAGGACTAAAAGCCAGCATATCTCAGCCTCTGCTGCATTTATTTTGAGCATTCTCTTGTAAATTTGTCTCTCCAAAGCCCCCCAACTAAATGGCAACAACTTCACTCAGTACTTCAGAACTGAAGTATGAAGTACCTCAGAACTTCCTTCAGTGCTTAGACTCAAACAAAAACTTCTATTTCAACTGCTATTTCAGCTTCTTTGTGTAATAGTGTTTCAACGGCAAAATGTCTGTGGCAACTTGCTGGCTAACCAAGCTAGATTTTCGGTTAGCTAACTGGCAAATAACCGGGTCTGTCTCAATATCCACACTAGCAGCATTGGCCAGTAGTCAAGTGGCTACTTGTGTGATGTATTAGCATTTAGTGCCACAGTGCCCAAGTGGCTATTAAGACCGCAAGAGTGTGGAGATTTGTCAGAGCTCACATGCTTGATTAATAAGGACATCCCATCACTCACGCAAATACAATACAATACAAGAATGTAACATATTTCTCAAAATCTTTGATAATGGATATGATGTTTAATATTTATCTTGACAATTTAATATCTATCTTCTCAACATCATGATCTTTAGCTTTGGACCACCGTTAGCGGCACATGTCGCAGAATTTGAAGCTTGATGATTGGAAAGCACCTTGAGGGTCGCAGTTAACTGCTACCTTGAAATTTTTATGTAGGCAGTTTTGAGTTTTGTACCTGAGACTTTAACCAAGAGAGTTTCATTTTGAGCCAAGCTGCAGAAGAGCTCAAACTGTGAGTCACGTAATGTTGTCTATGGGAAAAATGAAAGGGATTTTTACTTTCAAGAACCAAGGGCACCCAAGAAAGCACCTGATGCAGAACATCAAAAACGGAGAGAATGTAGTTTTACCCTGAAATCAGGCTTTTCAAACACATACTGACATAAAGTTCAACCACACACAGGTCCATAATGCTGCTATTGTACAACCTATGAGGCTGCTTCCAGAAAATGTGACACTACATGATTCAAATCAACAACATGTAGAGTTTTTAGGAATTCTCATGTCAACATCATTCAAGCACAGGTGACCTGGAACATATGTGACAGCTGGCCTGCATTTTCAAGCCAATAAGTTTTATTAGACGTGTGTGTGTGTGTGTGTGTGTGTGTTAATTATCACATTAATTACATCCTTCCCTACTTTCTTCCTTTCTGTCTTTGTCTCTTTTCCTTCCTTCCTTCCTTCCATCCATCCTACCATCCTTATCCCTCCTTCCACTCTGACTTGCTGCAGTACCACATTATAATTGCTGCTTGTCTGCTATTAGATAATTAGAGGTATGGAGGTGTCTGAGAGTGTTTTTTAACAAGCTGCACAACACAGCCTGTAATTAGACACGGCCTGTGGCTTGTAGCAATAAAAGAATAGAAAAATATGTAAGAGCTAACGAGGGTGGACGTGACATTAATGTTTGTTTCTCATATCTTGACTGTACTTCATTGTGTGAATGATGTCTATTTTTAGATTCTCTTAATGTGGTTTTACATTGTCTTGAAGTGTCCTTTGGAAACACACAGCCTCAGCTTGACCTTCAGACAAAATGAACAGTATTTATTATAAACAAATGCTATTCATTTAGCACATAGGCTGATATAACATCATTTAACTATATAGTACTGAATATACAGCAGTGGGGAACTGCTGCAACCCTCTAAGCCCCCAGGGAGAGATTCTAATTAAGATAAATAAAATCTAATAGTGTAATGTATTACTTCTCAATTTATATTAATTAATATCCTCACAATCATTTACCACAAAATCAGCATATTTCTAGGTCAAAATTAAAATTTATTCAAATTCACAAATAATTCATTTTAGTTCAATGGTGTCTTTACTCTACTGGATGCAGTTTGAGACAGATTTACTGGTTTACCACAGCATTTATAAGGAGAAGGTCTTCAGTATTACAGATACTGGTCTTCAGAACTTAATAGCCAGTACTTGTTCCACAGAACAGTGATTCCTAACCAGTGGGTATTTCTGTAGTTGCCAGGGGTTATGTGTGAAGATTGTATAGCAGCTCAACCGATTTGAAAAAATAGGAATTACAGATTTGATTTACAAATATATATCCTCATATTGAGTCCACTGTAACGTGGACGCCCCATGTTGAGAGCACGAAAAACTAATTAGAAAGCAAGCAGAGAAGTCTAAGTTAGCTAAAACAATGTTGAAATTAGATAAAACTCATAACTGAAAAGAAAATGTAAATGATATATTATCATATATGACGTTATTAGATTATTAATAATGAAGCATCAGTGTTAGAGCAGCATGTTACTGTTGTAGCTGCTGAAGGTGGAGCTAGTTTGAACTACTTTTACAGTTAGCTAGTTTAGTCCAGTGGTTTCCAACCTAGGGGTCAGGCCCCTCCAAAGGGTCACCAGATAAATCTGAGGGGTCGTGAGATGATTAATGGGGGAGGAAAGAGGAAAAAACAAAGTTCTGATACACAAATCTGTTATCGGTTTTGGGACTTTTTCTCTAATCTTTGATTTTTGGTGAAATATTGGATCATTTGAACATTTATTGAAATGAAAAGTTTAGAGGGAAAAATCACTATTTGGTGGAGCTGTTAACAACTCATAGACATCTGAAATGTGACCCCGACTACACACTGCTTTTTATAAGACGTCAAGAGCCAAAAAGGTTGGAAACCACTGGTTTCATCTTTAACAATGTGTTGTATTTTAAAAGCTTGTTATATTATCCATTGTGTCAAATCTTCATCTGAAAAGTAACTAAAGCCGTCAAATAAATGTAGTGGAGTAGAAAGTACAATATTTCCCTCTGAAATGTAGTGGAGTAAAAGTATAAAGTAGCCTCAAATGGAAATACTCAAGTAAAGTACAAGTACTTCAAAATTATACTTAGAGTAAAGGTACTTAGTTACTTTCCACCACTGATTAATTCAAATGAACACATCTGATGGGTGATAATGATGAAGGGGTACTTGAGTTGATCTAAAAAGGTAAATAGTTCAGTTTCTTTTAAACTACATGCAGTAGGGAGGAGGTGATTTGATCTTGCACACTTTTACCAGAATCTGTGTTTGGGGCCACATTTGTGTTAAAGGAATATACAAACTTTCTGGCTATGTTTTGGTTCTCCGTGTGGGTAAGATAAGATAAACTTCTTTTGCTGGGAAATTGAAGCAGCTTCACCACTGTGTGTAGATTTTTTTGGCCTGTATATTAACACTCAAAATATCTGTGTACAATGTCGAATTGTTGAAAAAGTGAGTGTTTCCTTACTTGCTATTATCAACCAGCATGTCTGTTCAGCTGAAAGCACATGGCAGCACATCAGCTCCACTCAGGTTCCCTACTGTACCAGCCACCTTATTGTTTTTAATGAGACCATCTCCATTTCCTCCTCCTGCCCCTTCATCCTCCCCCTTGAGTCCTCCTCCTCCTTTATCTCCACCTCCTCTTTTCATCCAGAAAAGCCCCTGCCAACAGGACTGGGAAACCTAACTCACCGTCCTTTCATATAAACAAACCTGTTCCCTCTCTCTACCCACCCCTTCCCCCTGTGCCTTCTCTCCCTCTTTTTCTTTGTCCCGATTCTATCCAACCCATTCTCCCCCCTCTAACTTTTCAGCGTCTCTCTCTCTGTCTCTCTCTCTCTCTCTCTATGTCTCTAGTGCTGGTGGTTAGTAGGCTTTACTGTGCTATTGTTCTGGTATCCACACATTTCCGGAGGCTGATGCTTACAAAGGCTTCGGGAACACACTCTCTCACTCCCACTGCCTGATACCAGCCCTCACCTGCCCACACACACACACACACACACACACACACACACACACACACACACATACACACACACACCACACATCTGAGGAGAACATCAGTAGTTCAATAAAACCCCATTCCTACACACACACAAACCTGCAAAAAAGGTGAATTACATAGGATTTACTTTGCCTCATGAGACAAACTCCAATCATCTTTCATGTGGAGTTTTCCTTCCTGTCTTCCTTCCCTCCCTTCCTTCTTTCCTTCCTTCAGAATAATGATGAGTCGGTCCCTCCTTCATTTGAACTTAATCACTTCATGAAAGGTAATTTGCTGGTACTTGGTCAAAAGATGTTTACAGAAAAGCAGTATTATTGTGGTATTTTGTTTTTGCCTGATGAGATTTTTGTTCAAAATTACATTAAGAAGATTTCTGCACACACACAAATGCTTCCTACAGGTCCTCCTTCCACCCCCACTCCCAGAGAAGAATAGAAATAGAAAGTGAAAAGAAAAGGAGAAGAGAGGAGGCACTGCTGGCTCTTTTGTCCCTGTGATAAGCCTGAGTTCATTCGCTCTCTCTTTCTCTCCCTCTGTCACACACACACACACACACACACACACACAGTCACATGTACGTACACACACCAATTAACCCTGTCTCTGACCCGGGGGTTTGGAAACGACCCTTGACCTTGCAGCTTGTCCTGAAGGGTGACGGGAGTCTGTGTAATGACAGTGTATGAGGTTTATAGACACACACCTCACATCAGACACACTTGTTGACTGAAACACATCCTCGCTTCTTGTTTTCCTCCTCTGCTTTTCCTCTAACACACTCTCAGCTGATCTTATCTCTCTCTGTGGCTCTATTTTTTTACTTACTTCCTTTGTAGAGCAGTCTTTTAAATGTTCCCAGACCATTAAGAGGTTGCAAGGATTTTTCTTGAATCTCTTTACATTTACAATGAATGCTTGTTATCTTAGAGATGGGTGAGAGAGCATGGGCTTCTGACTTAAATTTTGAAGTGCCAGGGGTGGTATGTGCCTTGACCATTAGGCCACTGGGGCCCCCCTATCAAATAAAGGTGTAAAATGCCCCAAAAAGTGATATCACCCTTTTCCAACTGAGCCCCACCCACTTCAAATCTGTGAGAAGAGCACAGAAAAAAAAGAAATATAGAAAAGTAAAATACCAAAAACTGTTCTAACTTTGGCAGAAAACAGTGTGTCTGCATGTTCTTTTTGTCTGTTACTTAAAATATCCACTCCATGACATACACTAATAATCTGCTTGGAGGAATAATTTGTGTCTGATATGATTTCTTTCTGCAAAAAAGTTCATGTACATCTATTCCTTCATCTTCTTTAAAAGAAACCAAGCTTCTGATGGACACAAAATGTCTCCTACTCCTACCACTGAAAAGTCAGTTTTCTATGTAGTTTCCACATCACACTTATATAAGTTGCTTACTGGGCCACGACTGGGTCCAAACTAGTTGTGATGTCACAAATCATAGTTGTCCTTAAACTGAGATTTAAGATGAGCACAGAAAATCTTTCTCTGCTCAGCAGATAAATGTGAAAACATGCGTCTAGTGCCAAACTCTGCACAGTGGAGCTCAAACATTCAACTGACGCAACAAGAAGACAAAAATATTTTTGACTGGCGGCAGACTCTAACAATGTCTTTCCCTTAATATTCAAAAGGGAAAAACTGAAAATAAAACATATAATGCATTAAAGCTCATTCTTATTTTACTCTCATATTACCCCAACAGCAACAGCAAAGTGTGTCAAACTGTTTTAAACTACAACAGAAAAAGTTACAATTTTAGGAAAGACATGAAGAAAAACCTGCCTTAAAACTACTTCCCAACAAGCCTTCATCATTAAGAGCTGCAGCTGTGATAAGTGATAATGTCTGAGGGGACACCCTAGGTGCCAGCAGCAGGCACTAATAGACCTTAACTGGAGCAATGAGCTCATTGTCTTCTAAATCCAGGGAACAATGCATTAGGAGGCATTTTATTGAGTTTCATTACTCACATAAAACTTTAGCTCACTGCTAGCTTTGAGAACACACACACTTTGCTTGGAGTAGGGCAGGTGTACACCAATGCTGATGACTTTTCGGAACTCAGTGTCATCTGACAGCTGATTAAATAATGCATGGTATACATTATTTTCTGTAGAATTGTTTACTTCCCAGTCTTATTTTATTTCTGTCACGCACACAAGCATTCAAACTTATACATGCAGCACTGGACACACACGCATCCAGAAGGGTCTTGAGCAGTGCTGTAGGTAGGTGTAAAGTGGGTGTCTATATTTGCGGATTCAGCTGGGCTGTTTTAGGAGGACCATAAACATAGCGACACCACCCACAGAGAGAGAGAGAGACGACCCCAGAGGGCACCAGGGGCCCTAAAAAAGAAACATCAGCCATCTTAACTCTGCGCAGGGGCTGACACTCCCATCAGCCTCAGCTTTTTGCTCATTTTATTTTCGTATTAAACTGCCTTCAAGAACTTTACATTCACAGAGAATGAGGAACATTTCAAGAAAGTTTGAAACATTTTATAATTGACATTGAGTTTTTGCTCAAATTATCTTTTTTCTTCACAATGGAAGACTTAAATGTGCGTCATAAAATGGGTGAAAACATAAGCTATAATCTAAAAGTTAACATTCCAGTTTATGAGGACAAAAAATGCCCTAAAGTGCAGTTTCCAAGGTAATATGTGAATACATCTTTCTCTTTCCCTGCCATAACACTGTAAATGTCAATTTCTCAGGGCAAAGTGGCCTCCTATCCTGTATTAAAATCATCTTTATCATGAAAAAAAAGAAAAGTTCTGGCAGTGCTGAGCTTGTTTTCAAAAGCTCTCTCACTTGCAGGGATCCTCTGGAACAAGTGTCAGGATGTTGAAATTATTCGTTCATTAAAGTCTGCACTGGTTTCACATGAAATTATCTCACATCAGGGGCATATTTTACTTGTTTTAAGAGAAATTTAATTTTGGCTCATATGCTTAACACGAACAGACCTTTAACATATAGGCTATATTTTCCAGAGACTTATCAAAGAAAACTCAGTGACCTGGAGACCCACTCATTGAATCACTTCTGAGGATTTGTTATGGAGCAGAAAACAGGGACTGACTTCAAAGCGCTCGGTGTACAGTCTACTTACCGCAGACGAGCATTACCAGTGACGCTTGCATCTCTGCGCGCACATCCACCCGCGGGGCTGCAGGCAACCTGTGGCCAGTGCAACAGTCTGTGTTGAAGTAGGCAGTGTGGTATTGAACCACACAACATGCAGGCTACCACAGAGCAATCTAACAAGCATCGACAGACTATGGATTTTTAAAAATGTTATCAAAAACAAGTAAACTACAGGCTAGTCCATGCAGAAGAGTTTGGTTTAGATTTTCTAAAGCATTTATCGGGGGCATACAGGGGTCTTAAAAAGTGGGCACATAGAGTTCAGTCTGTTATTTTAACCATCAGTGTCCACAACATAGAAATGCTGAAACCGGTAAATTATGTACAGATATGTAAAACATCACTCCTCTAAGACGCGACTCCGAATATTTTTAAATGTTCTCGTGCTCATACGCCATACAGTGTGTAAATCCGTCTGTCTAAACTCTGGAAGAAGTTCGTCAGCCAACTTCAAAGCGATCTACACTCACCGTTAAGTTCCCGTTTAGATGTTCGCTCCTGTGTTTGTGTGTGACTGCGGTCTCCCTCCTGGTCCGCTTGCTGCGGAGTTGCCGGACAGAAGCGGAGCTAAGTGGCGTTACTATGCGGAGAGGAGTCCTCAACTGCTGCGCCTTTCCGCCGGAAACCCCGAGCTGGACTCTCGGAGCGGAGCAGAGCGGAGCAGCAGGGCGGGGGGAGGGAGCCGCGGGGGAAACAGGCGGTTCGAGTCCCGAGTGGGTGGATGGGAATGTTATAGGCTATTCAGGGAGTGAAGGGGTACTCATGTGATTTAGTATCTAGGCTTTTGCACTTGCAAGTTTTTTTTTCAAAAGAAAGGTCAAAATTGGTGCAGAAGTGACCATGATATCCTGACTTCTAGTTCTTACAATGACTAAAGCCTCAAAAACCCTGAATCCTACATTTCCGATAATGCAACCCAATAGCATCTTTCATTAAATGCCCCAGTTTTTCTACTCCATGCCCCCAGCCTAAAAATTTTCTGTCAAATTGGCCTATTTGCAGTCTCTAGGCTTAACCCAAGGTAAGTGGGCATTCAGACCAGAACAGCCCTGTATTTAAAATGCAATGGGCTGCAATGGTTGAGTGTCTTGTCTCAGATGCAGGTGAGATGAAATATGATCCAGTCCAGTAACACATTCATGTTTTTGAAGGCTTATCAGACACCAAAACATCTGCACACCATGAGACACTATGGAAATCAGATCTTTGTTGCATGAATCCCAAGGTCAACTGTAGAAATGCACCTTTCATGTTACAAAGTTATCTATAAGGAATGTGTGCTTGTAAGTCTGTTCATCAGGGTTATTTTCTCAGACTTTAGAGAGCTCCTCCAGAGCCACAGAAGACATTTTAGGCTATAGCTGTTTTCATGGGCTGAGAAGTACTCTGCATGACAAGTAAACTGATTTTTCTTGGAGTAAAATTGGCAGAGTGCCCCTTTAAATATATATATAAAAATATGCTATATATAAGTATACAAGTGTTTCACAGTGATGTCACTGGAAGCCAAAAGCTAGTAAAAAGAGAGAACCATTATCTCAATTAAATTTGGGCTACGTACATGCTTTATCACATTGTGACTGTGATATAAGGTATATAAACTTATAGCCTATACAGGTACACTCTATTGCCTCTTTACAATAATATTATCATTGGTGTATGTCCTCAGTAAAACATTTTTCAGGATTCGTCAGTGAGATGGTGTTGTTTGTGGCCAAAACCTAAACGACAAACAGAGATGATATGTTGACAGATATTGTTTCATGTAAGTTTTAGGAGGTAAATTGATTAAACTCTCTCTAAAAACCCACCACATGTTTTCCTGCGAGCCCCTGTGCATGTTTAACTGGGAGCAGGAATGCGCGCACCCTGCTGGATGGATTAGTTTCCCTTTGATTGCACCCAATGAGTGACCCATGGCTGCGCACACATCACACATCACACATCCCCATGCTGCCTGCTCAAAATCAAAACATCAGCAGCCTGATCCCGCAGGTGGCTGGGACGATTCCCATTTCAGACTTAATGCTCCGTTGTGCAATGGGAAACAAAGTTCAAACAGTTTTTCCCTTTTTAAACACTTTCATGTAACTTAAACGATCACATTTTACAATAAGGCTACATTTAATCTTGTGTTATATTTTCTTTTATTCATCCTCCAACATGTCTAATGTGCACAGGTGTTTTAGCCATACCTACTGCAGGCAGGCTGTGTTCTCCAGGACAAAGTGCTGCTGTAAATCACTGTCATATTACACATTCCCTGTGCTGCTGGAGGACAGCCTCTCTTTGTTAGAGCCCAGGATCCAGTGCCAGAACCCAACATACTTTACACTGAGAGCAACCGCTGAATGAATGGAAGCAGACATAAGTGAATGAGTAACTGGTGTGATATATATGTACATGGTATAGCCTACAGGTTTACAGGTACTGATTTGACCCCTTTAGAGGCCCTTCACACCCACACAGATGTCTCCAGTTGCTCTGATTGGACCTCTGCTCTGGTTGCAGTTGGACAGAACAATGCTGTGAGGTCACCGGCCTACATATTAATAAGAATAATAACAGTGTAAGCAGTGGTAGAAAGTAACTAAGTACATTTACTCAAATACTGTACATTTTTGAGTTACATGATTTTTTTCATTTTATGCTACTTTCTACTTCCACTCCAGACAGTTCACTATCACTACTTATTTTGCAGATTAAAACATTTATGATCATATTATATGTGATGAATTATCTAAGATTAAACCAGAGGTTCTCAACCATTTTTGGCTTTTGACCCCCACTACATTTCAAATGTCTATGAGCATTTGAGCCCCAAAAAAGGTCAAATGATCCAATAATTCACAAAAAAATCAAAGAGTAAAGATGATTTCACAAACAATAAATAATGAATAGAAAAATGTATGTAGCTGTTCCCTTTAATCTTCTTTTCTGCTCCATTAATCATCTCATAACCCCCCAGATTCATCTTGTGAACCTTTTAAGGGGCACAACCCCTCTACACTGTAAAAAAAAAAAAAAAAAAAAAAAAAAATCGTAAAAAAAATTGTAAAAAGTCTGGCAGCAAAAGTTGCCTAAAACATACCATCAAATAACGGTAAAAAACTTTTAGTTATTCTACAGAGATTTACTTTAGAAATACGGATAATTACTTTGGACATTGTCTGCATTTTTACAGTCCAACCATTGTAAAATAAAAATAAAATCTCATTTTAAAACATCGCTAGAATGTTAAACAAATGTATAAATCTGCATAAAAAATGAAGACTGCAGAAATACCTTAAAATGACCTAATTTAAATGAAGACTCCTGTTTCCATACAGTAATCTTTGGTTAATTCATAGGATTATTCAATCCATCCACAAGAACTCCCACTCAAAGTACAGATTTCCGGATGTAAAACAGAAACACTATGTAAAATTACATTCAAATTACTCTCTTTTAACACCCATTAATGTATCTTGAGAGCTTTAGGCTTTTTTTGTGTGATTATCTAATCTATTTACAGTAAATCCCGGGTAAATGTTGGTTTTATACTGAACAAAAAAATAAGATCATGTGATAATACTTTACAAAAACATAATTTTAATAATCATTACTTTATATAAACATTATTTGACAGTAATTACAAGCAACTCTCCAGTGTATTTGCAGGCTTTTCCCATAAATGTATGGGGTATACATTAAACATCAACTTTCTGACAGTAATTGAAATCAACTCTCCTATATATTTATAGTCTTTTCCCATTTATGTATTAGGTTTAGTTTATATAACCATTATTTGATAGTATTTAAAAGCAACTATCCAATATATCTACATACATTTCCCCATTAATGTATGAGTTTAACTTTATATAAACGTTATTTGACAGTAATTACAAGCAGTTCTCCAATATATTTACAGGCTTTTCCCATAAATGTATGGGGTTTACTTCATATGAACATTATTTTACAGTAATTGCAAGCAACTCCCCAATATATCTACAGACATTTCACATTAATGTATGGAGTTCTGAATGTACAAAAACCAGAAGGTCTATGTAAAAGTACCATTATATCAACTTCTTTTACACTTAATCATTATATACATTTTTCTACTGCCATTTTACAATCCATTCAATGCAGATCCCCATTTGAGGTGTATGAGATTTCAAGATGTTTAATAATGTATTGTAAAATTACCTTTTACTGCTTGCTTTACAAAGTAATTCACTGTTTTACAGTGTTATCCTTAAAGTTTCAGAATTAATGAACCAATAAACAGCCATAATGAATTATAATGTGGGTCTGAAGCTGATCAACCCAATAAGAGCTCAAACAGAATACTTTACCAGAATATCTTTATTTTTTTCTCATTCAGATTACTTCAACAGACATCAATGGAAGCAAAAACAGTTTTGTACATTTAATCAGTACAATGTCTTGCATGTTGCATTATAGCAAAAGGGAAACTACGGCCAATTTAGAAATACATACATGTTATTCCCATGCTTTAAGATGGTTCAAATTATTAGTGAACATGAACAAATCTCTCCCAAATCCAAAAATTATTTTGCTAAAATTCAAATTTGTGATGTCATCTAATAATGTCTGGAGCTTTTCCAAAAACAATAAATTAAGATGTTATAGATGACACTGAGAGCACCCAGGGGGATGTTCTGAGTATACAGTAGGGTTGGGCCGATGGGCACTGCCATCGTCCATCGCCAATGGCTGACGGTCATCAACCACTGAGCCTCTACCATTGTAACATCATGTTTTAAAAGTCCCCCCATTGTCTATCCATCTTTTGCGTGGATTAAATTACTCTTAGTGGCTTTTTACTCACGGAGCTTTTATTGCACTTACAGTAATGCAACGACTGTAGTTGTCGTCAACTCAAGTACTTCATGTGGTTCATTGTCTCTCCTCTGCTCCGCTCAGAGGACACACACTTACACATGCAAGGATCGCTCAGCGCCACCCTCGGTGAAACAGAGGAGAGGAGAGAAACTTAGCGCAACCATTAATGACAGCAAAATGCAGTAATTTATCCCACCCAATATCATCGTCCATTACGATGTTTCACTGTGGACATCTTCATATGCCAATTTTGTAGACATCGCCCAACCTTAGTATACTGGTACATTTTCTTTTTCAGATATGAAAGGTCACTAAAGAATAAAGCTTACTTGGGTATTTAAAAATAACTACAAAATTAGTTTCACATTCATTGTCTATGAAGCAGCTCCAGACTTTATTCCTGATGGCATCAGAAATTTGAGTCTCACATCTCTGGTTTGTGGCTTTGGGAGGAAGTAGTTCATATTCACAAATATCAGAAATGGGAGTTACACATGTGCAAGTTACAAGCAAGTCTCAAGTCTTAACCTTAAAGGCTCAACGAAACACAACAAAACAGTATTCTATCAAATGATCACTTTTTTCTGCTGTGGATTGTAATATTCATTCATCCACATCCATTCATTTAGAACACTGAAATTGTTCAAACGTCAAGCATCATCAAGGAAAAATACCATCTTGTTTGCCTGATCTTGAAGGATTGCATTTGTCACACAGTTGACTGGAGAGAAGGAGAGACCATTCTGGTGTGGTTGAGTTACATTGACTTTGAAATAGTGAGGGACAAAAACAGGAGCTAAATTCCTTCCAATAACCATGCAGGCTGTGCCTGGGAAAACCATGCCAGCGATGCAAAACAACTCAGGAAGAGGCTGGGGGATGCAAAGTTCAAATAATAATTATCACGATTAAAATACTTATTTTATCAATAAATTTGTGACACATTGAAAAACTAACATAACATTAAAACATACATATTTTGAGGTGTTCTATTATTTTCCAAGTGTATTACAACTGTATTTCTAACTCTAACCCCAACTACAGATTGTTTCAGCTTCTGCTGTCTGGTAAACGGTACTGCAGCCTCAAAGCCTGGACCAGCAGGCTCCGAGACAGTTTTTTCCACCAGACAACCAGGCTTATGAAAAATGAACACTAATTGCCTGTCTGCACATTACACATACACTCACACAACAGTTTACACACACTACACTATACATATCACTACCACACTGTAAATCTTACTGCATTGTGTCTCTTTTTTAAATGCTATATTGCTGTTACTGTGTTGTTATATTGCTATTTGATTGTTATTATTGCTAGTTGTTGCTAGTTGGTAGGCAGCAGGTTACTGGTAACGTATTTACTAGCAGTAAATAGAAGCAGCCGGGCAGTCTAATGTTTCTTTAATTAACAGTATTAGTAATTTATCAAGCTAGCTGACTAAACTTATTAACACTAGCATACTAGCTTACACTCAAAGTCTTTCTCAGGACACAACTTGCCACAGTCTTTTATTAATGTTTACAGGACAGAATAGGAACTTAAACATGTAATTAGTCAACTGACAAATGTAACTTATTTAACGTTACTATGACTGATATGAGATTCTGATTCAAGGCTAACCCTAATAGCTTCATTGGGACTGGCATAACGTTATGTTATCTGACGCCACACAGACTTGCTTAGTGCATACAAAAAGCAAATGCTAACATTCCACATACATTTTAAAATTCTGACAATTATGCAACGTCAATGCTTTAGTTATGTCAACTTGTAATTAACTTAGCATTGCTATCTTACTTTCCTTTTCTGCTGCCCTTGGTGTTAGCTCAACTCATGACAAGTTCAGTTCATATCTCTCTTTATATGAAACTTCACATGAAGAATAACAAAATGATTAAGTTACCTTACCTTTAGTGAAAGCTGAATATGAATCATCATCCTCAAATCAACAGGCTTGGTAAATGACTTGCTTGACTTTATTCAGAGAAATTGTCTCTCTGTAGTCTCTGCACTTCAGACAGAGGTCAACAAAGTGTGCGTATATTCAAAGAATTGAATGTTGCGCAGTCATTGGATGAATCACAACGGGAGGACCCACCCCCAGAACTCAAACAATATCATTGGTCGAGATCATCTCCCCACAGCGTGATTCATCCAATGATTGTACAACATTCATTTGAATCTGCGTGCACTTTCTTGATCTGTCTGAAGCACTGAGACTATAAAGACCAAGCCCCCAGGAACAGTGCCGAGCTGTGAGGCCAATTTGACCATAGACTGTATAAAAATAGGGATGTAGTTACCGTGACGTCACCCGTTTCTGAAGAGCGGTTTTGAAGCTCAAAGTGAGCCGCTCCGGCCGTCATCATCTTGGCAGTGCGTGACGCTGCCTAACTCCCAGCCAATCAAAAATGGGCAAAGAGGCAGGCTAGTGGCTGGCGGTCCTGTCACTCAAAGCAGCCATGTCCTTCATTATGCATAATTTTACGGCTTAATAAAATTTAAACGGGTGAGTTATAAAAAAAATTCACCCCCGTACAGTTATCATGAAAGAGGAAATTAGCTGTAGAGACACAGCAGCCAAACCATGTCATTACAACGTCATGTGACGCTATGGGGCCCTTTTCCCCATAGACTTACATTGTGAAAGAGACGTCCATAAATCAGCGGATACATTTTTTTGAGCATCACAACCCCCCCGAAGTGACTCGTCTCATAATCAGAAATTGACTCATTTCGAAAGCCAAAAAGAGCTGCATGATTTAATTGTTTTATCCCCATTCAAGTTAGCCATAGGGCTAAACCGGAGATAGCCAGCTCGGCCGGCGAAAGCCACTAGTGCG
Source organism: Thunnus albacares (assembly GCF_914725855.1). NCBI lineage: Eukaryota > Metazoa > Chordata > Actinopteri > Scombriformes > Scombridae > Thunnus > Thunnus albacares. The sequence continues at coordinate 6,095,019 of NC_058110.1, read as the reverse complement.
CTTGTTCTATAGGCCCAATGATCCCGGAAGATCCGGGTAATTTTATACACGGAAGTCAAACTTTTTTGGCTTCATGCGCCACGGAGCAACTTTCATAGGAATGAACGCGGCCCCGCCTCTGACGCTGTATCCAGTTCTCTTTATACATCCATGATAGAGACATTTTCTATGTTTAAATGTATATTTTTTTTCAACTATTTTAAGGTCTTACATCCATGTCTTACATCACTTCACCCCCATATTACCCATATTATCAAAGCTCAAACCTTGCTTGAACTGTTGAGTCCTAGCATCAAATCCCAGTCTTTCATACATCTCTCACCTGTTGCTAAAAAAACAAAAAACATTTGTAAACCATTGTAAAGCTTTACTCATATTGAGATCCCTCTTTATTCACCTTATATTGTCTCTGCTTTTTGCTCTTTGTTCCCTTCGACCTGTAGAAATGTTGGAGTGACCTAATGATTTGGACTGCAATGAGGGCTTTGAATTTTGTTGAACACAGACTGTTTGGGTCTCAATATTTAGAGAAGAAAAATTAGACCTACAAATGATTGCACCTTCACAAAGAAAAAGCTCATGGATGCTACATATGCAATTTCAAGTTGTGGTCTAACATAATGTATTGGGAGATTGGATTTACAGCCTTTGTTATAGCTACCTTCCGTTTTTGAAGTGAAATTACTTATCTTTTTTAAAATAAGCATGTGTTGCAATGTCAATATGTATGATAACAAAAAACACTGTCAGGGCAGCATCTCACAAAAATAACAAATGAAGTCGTCAGCCCTCACAAATAAGTGTATATCACTTTTTTAATGATGCACAGCAGCAATATATGGACACATTTCAGCTCTAGGCTCTCCTCAGCGTTACTGAAACAATTGTGGGTGTGACCCCTATTAAACAGCAGCCAGGAACCTGCTGGAGATTACTTATCTTGCAAGGCAGCTGGATTCACAAGATCATGACATCATGAGAGAATCCATCGTCAGGCTTCAAGTTATGCATTTGTATTCGAACCACCAGTGGTTCAGACCAATTGACGTCACGAATCTAGCTGCCTCGCAAAGTAAGACGGTGATAGACAGTGATAGACAGTGATAGACAGATGGTTCATCCAATCACCTGCCAAATATTTTTTGCCCTGCCCTTTTCCAAACACTTTCCATGGAAGACTTGGTTCTGTGTAATAAACCATCTGGCACATCTGGTTAGGTGATTACAACCAGCTGCTATAAATCATCTAAACAGGCATCATCAAAAAATAAGTACTAATAACAAAAAAAATAATAAGAAAATTTAAGACAATTTAAGCCATCCAATGAGATATATCACATTATGTGATTGCAACAGCCAGATAGTAACAACCAGATAGTGATCACCTGATTTACAAACAAAAATAGCATGGAGGTGAACATACATGTAACCTCATCATGTTCAGAATCTCCATAAAAAATAGCCTGCAAGAGCTTGTAAATAAATATGAACAAGTAAGAGACAAATATTAATCAGTTGAATATCTGTAAGAGAAATAGGAAAAAAAAATTAATAGGAAGAAATATAACACATTCTGTGATTACAACAGTCAGATGAGTATTGTGTGTATATATATACACACATATACACATATACATACATATATATATATATATATATATATGTGTGTGTGTGTGTGTGTGTGTGTGTGTGTGTGTGTGTGTATGTATATATATATATATATATATATATATATATATATATATATATATATATATATATATATGATATATTGAGTGATCTACTCAATATATCACACATGTGATAGTAACAGCAAAATAAGTGACCGATAGATTGACATGCTAACAATAAAAATGCATGTATGCACATATGTAGACCAATCATGTGCAAAACCTCCATAGATAATGCAAATACATATACATAAGAAAATTAGTAACAAGAAAAAAATCTATCTAATAAGTAATGGTAATAAAACAGCCAAATACAGTAAGTGCTTGATTTACACACTAAATATTCTGTGACTGCAACACCCAGATGAGAGATCAATAGGTTTATACAAAATGTATGTATGCGAATATGAAGACCAATCATGTGCAAAAGCTCCATAGAACATACAAATGCATATACATTAATAATACACATATTCATAAAAAACAAGACACCAGAGTTCACACAATGCTGATTAAGCCTATAACTGCCAGATAAATCTCTCATATTTGCCAATATACAGATTTTTTAATTTGATGTCGGTGGCAACATTCTTGTGCTGGTTAGATGAATGCGTACTGTGCATGCTCTAAGGGCAGAGCTTGCGATCCAGACTTCCACTGTCTGAGTGGCTAGCTTCCAGTTAGTTCCCGGCTGACTTGAATGGTGAAACAACTCATTTTGTGGGGGTTGCATGATTCTCAAAAAAATGTATCCACCGTTTTACAGCCACAACAGTAGCAACAGAGTATTCTGCGGCGGAGCCTATGATGTAAGCAAGTGTTGTTAGTGTTTTTGTAATTACTCTCATTGCTGGGGAAGGGGACAAAAGTCCCACAGTTGGGCTTTAACAGTATGAATACATGATATTTTTGAAGGTATATCAACTGTGTACAATCTGTAACAATTATTGCATTGATTGATCCAACTATACTTAGAAGAGCCCTTGCTTGTGGGTTGTCTTGTTGAACTGTGGAGTGGCTGAGACCATGCAGTGAGTGTTCATGTTCAGGCTAGTTGAAAGGCTCCTACAGTGCTTAAAAAGGCATGGTTGGTCCTACCTGTCTCAGTACCACTGTTAACCCCTCTTCATATAACTGCTAAGCTAAATACAAGTCCTACTCTACCGCTAGGAGTTGGCAGACCACTATACAAACATCTGTGATTTATTCATGTCTACATAATTACAAAAAGGCAAGGGACATAATTGTTAATGTCAATCATTAAGAAATCTTTCAGTCTAAACAACCAGGATGGAACATAAGATACAGCAAACACACATTTTATGACCATTTGATTTTGATATGTAGCCCCAACACCAATATGCTGTGCATCAAGACCTACAGTGGTATGAAAAAGTTTAGGCACCCCTGACAATTTCCATTATTTTAATTTATAAATCATTGAGTGTTTGGATCAGCAATTTCATTTTGATCACTCAAATAACTGATGGACACAGCATTATTTCAGTAGTGAAATGAGGTTTATTGGATTAACAGAAAATGTGCAATATGCATCAAAACAAAATTGGACAGGTGCATAAATTTGGGCACTCCAACAGAAAAATCACATCAATATTTAGTTGTGCCTCCTTTTGCAAAAATGACAGCCTCTAGATGCTTCCTATAGCCTCTAAAGAGTGTCTGGATTCTGGATGAAGGTATTTTGGACCATTCCTCCTTACAAAACATCTCCAGTTCACTTAGGTTTGATGGTTGCTGAGCATGGACAGCACACTTCAAATCATCCCACAGATTTTCAATGATATTCAGGTCTGGGGACTGGGATGGCCATTCCAGAACATTCTACTTGTTCCTCTGCATGAATGCCTGAGTAGATTTTGAGCAGTGTTTTGGGTCATTGTCTTGTTGAAAAATTCCAGCCCCGGCGTAACTTCAACTTTGTGACTGACTCTTGAACATTATTCTCAAGAATCTGCTGATATTGAGTGGAATCCATGCAACCATCAACTTTAACAAGATTCCCAGTACCGGCACTGGCCACACAGCCCCACAGCATGATGAAACCTCCACCAAATTTTACTGAGGGTAGCAAGTGTTTTTCTTGGGATGCTGTGTTCTTTCGCCGCCATGCATAACACCCCTTGTTATGACCAAATTCCAAAATGAAGCTGGCTTGTCCAAATGTGCTTTTGCAGACCTCAAGAGACTCTGTTTGTGGCGTGTGTGCAGAAAAGGCTTCTTCTGCATCAGTCTCCCATACAGCTTCTCCCTGTGCAAAGTGTGCTGAATTGTTGAACAATGCACAGTGACACCATCTGCAGCAAGATGATGTTGTAGGTCTTTGGAGGTGGTCTGTGCGTTGTCTTTGACCATTCTCACCATCCTTCGCCTTTGCCTCTCCGATATTTTTCTTGGCCTGCCACTTAACAGGAACCATGCCTGTGGTCTTCCATTTCCTCACTGTGTTCCTCACAGTGGAAACTAACAGCTGAAATCTCTGAGATAGCTTTTTGTAGCCTTTCCCTAAACCATAATGTTGAACAATATTTGTTTTCAGGTCATTTGAGAGTTGTTTTGAGGCCCCTATGTTGTCACTCTTCAGAGGAGAGTCAAAGAGAAGAACAACTTATATAGCTCTCTTTAGCTTCAAATAGCCTATACGTGGCAGGTTCTGAAGAATGATGGCAGTGTACACACAATATATAAAATATTTCCCTCTGAAGAAGAGTGTCAGACGGATGTATTGGATAGTTAATTGTAATTACTGTCAAATACTGTTTATATACAGTAAACCTCATACATTAATTGGAAAAGTCTGTGGATATATTGGATAGTTGCTTGTAATTACTTTCAAATAATGTTTATATAAAGTAATGATAATTAAAATTATGTTTTTGTAAGCCATTTTCACATGATCCTATTTTTTGTACAGTATAAAACCAATATTTACCAGGAATTTACTGTAAATAGATGAGATAATCATATACAATTAAAGCCTAAAACTCTCAAGATACCATTAATGGGTGTTAAAGCAGGGTAATTTGAATATAATTTTACATAACTTTTTTGTGTTTTACATCCAGAAATCTGTGCTTTGATGTGACATTTTTAAGGATAAATTGGATAATTAATAATAATAATAATTTTAAGGTATTTCTTCAATGTTTTTCTTTTTTTGTGCAGATTTATACATTTGCTTAACATTCTAGCATTTTCATCACTATTTTATAATGAATTTTCATTTTTATTTTACAAAAGTTGGACTGTAAAAATGCAGATAATGTCTACAGTAAATATCTGTATTTTTTTTTTTAAAAATTCTCTGTAGGATAACAAAAGGATTTTTTACTGTTATTTTACGCTAACTGTTTGGCAACTTTTGCTGCCAGACCTTCTACCATTTTTTTACTATTTATTTATTTTTTAATTTTTTTTTATATCAAATTCAAAGTTTTGCTGTAAAAAACAGAAAGTTGCCTAATTTTTACATTCAGTGATAGGATGTGTATTTTTTGTATTATTTACATAGGATTCTTAAGGATTCTTAGGATTCAAGGCCATTAAGTAATTGAATAATCCTGTTAAAAAACTATAATATTCTATTATTTTAATTTAGAGATTACAGTCTTTATTTTATGGTGAATGTTTTTAATAAAAATAATTTACTGTGTTTTTATGGCATTTACACTTAATGTAGAAAAAACAAAAAAATACTGTAAAATAATACAGTAAATTTCTTTGAAATAGCTTTTTTTTTTTTTACAGTGTAGGTTAATAACCACTGGACTAAAGGACCCAAAGTATTTAAAATTAGTTCCACCTCAACCAGCTACAACAATAAAATGCTGATAAAATGTTGATGCTTCAGTTTTAACAATCTACTAATGTTACTATATAATAATATATCAGTCACAGGAGCTGTTTTCCTGCGGAATGAGCACTTTAAGGCAACTTTTGGTCCTGGTACAGTACATTTTGCTGATATATCTTCATTTTTTCTTATGGTTTTGTATGCAGGATTTCTACTTGTACCTGCAATAACTTACAGTAATGTTTTTTGCTAGGTGAGCAGAAACAATCTGTAAACACAACATTGACCTTATGAAATTGATATGGCGAATATTAGTGACAGAAGCAACATTGTCATTCATTTGGATATCTGGCTCTTCAGCTGCTAAATGCTTCACTTGCTAACTTTGTCCATCTGCTGTTAAGGTCCTGCACAGGTAGTGTACAATGGGTTTATCTGAGCTTTTTTCCCTGGAAACAGCTGCCACCAAAACAATGAGCTGAAAGAAGTGAAAACACTCAGAGCTGAGGGGAACTGCAGAGAGTGATAATTCTTGATTGGTTGGTCACTACCATCAATCTCTCTCACATAAAAGTAGCCAATTGAACCACTGTTAAAGAAATATTGATTAGAAACGCGGTCTTCTTCTATTTTGGAACTCAGTGCAGCAACAGATTTTGAGGTAACTTGATCAAATTTTTCTCCAGTTTTTAAAGCAGAAAATATTTTGGTAATCCAGTAGGAAATTCATGTGAGTAACCATTCATTAGTTTGGAGGAAAATATAAAAAAGATTCTTTATAATAATTACAAAAATGTGGAAAACCCACATCTGGGGCAAGATAAGTCTAATTAACCTGGCCTTTAAAAAAAGTGATATTTTTTTTACAATCTTACAATTTCATTTAGCAGATGCTCTTATCCAAAACGTTGTACATCTGAGAGCTGATACAACACAAGCAGGGATCTAGGAGAGAACAACACAAGTAAGTGCTATTAAGCTTAGTTTGAGTCTGATAGGATATAGATGCCAACAGGTGGCGCACAGAGGCAATGCACAGAGTGCATAGATTGCATAGACGCAGATTTTTTTTGTATTTTTGTCTTTTCCTTCAGTCGAAGTGCAGTGGTTTTCGCAAAAGAGCTGGGTCTTCAGTCTTTTCTTAAAGATTGAGAGGGACTCTGCGGATCGAACAGAGTTTGGTAACTTGTTCCACCACCAGGACACCACAGAGGAGAAAGGTCTAGCTAGCGACTTAGGGCCCTGTTATGGTGGTGGTACCAGGCACTTTTCATTGGCAGAGTGTAGTTAGCAGGAGGGAGTGTAGACCTGAATGAGGGAGTTCAAGTAGGTGGGATCCATTTTAGTTGCTGTTTTGTAGGCGAGTGTCAGGGTTTTGAATTTGATGCAAGAAACAACTGGGAGTCAGTGGAGAGATATGAACAGCGGGGTGACATGTACTGTTTTGGACTGATTGAAGAACAGCTGTGCTGCCATGTTCTGGATCAGCTGTAGAGGTTTGACCGTGCATATGGGGTGGCCTGCCAGTAAGAAGTTGCAGTAGTCAATGAGTGATATTACAAGAGCCTGTACCAGGAGTTGTGCTGCACAAACTGGAGGAGAATGATGCTAGGTTTGGATGTTAGAGGGCAGAGATTGTTAAGAGAAGTGGAGTGAGGAACAGAGTGTGTCTGTAGCCTCATTGACCAGGAGTGAGGAAAATTCATTATGAGGAGGCATGGTAGCCAAGACCTCATTGGAAAGTTGAGTTGGTGTGAGGGACCTGATGTTGTGGTGGAAGGAGACCATTTGTGGAGGAACATGAGGATGTTCTGGTAAAGTGATCATGAATTGAATAATTCAGATAGTGGGTAATATTATTCAGGTAGTGGGTTTAGCTTTTTTATCTGCTATTAGAGCTACATTTAGTACTCCACCTTACATTACCCCCAAAACTGTGTAGGTTTTTGCATAATGATACTGTACATACTGAAATCACATTCAGACACTGTGTCTTTTCAGTAAATAGACAACATACAATAGTCTCACTCTACATTACATGTAGGGTGAGACTATTGTTTATTGACTACTCTGCCTGAAATGTCAATCAGGCAGAGTCTGTACCTACTATACACAGTCTTGAGAAGAGGTCTAATCAGGCAAATAAGTGAAAACACATGTGTGGGTTTGTCAGACATTTTCTTGTCATAGCAGGAAAAGCACAGCTGTAGCTAACAACATTAATGATGTTTAGTGTCACATACGCTATCTACTGAGTCCTGGAGCTGACACACCTAACTGGAACACAGTTATCATTAATGTTATTAATTACACATAAAGAATGTCTGCTGTGAACACACACTGCCTTGCTAAGTAAGAGGCGCCCCCTTGTGAGAATGAATTTAAACACTTTTTCTGCAATAAATTTGTAATCTGACACTGTAAACATTAAGCACACATCATCACACAAACAGGACACGATATATATTATGAATTTACATAAATCAAATTTATTTTTCTCCATCATCACATCTCAGAATAAATTTTGCTTATAAGAATATTTGTGTATGCATTCATATGTATTTAATCAAGAGTGTCTTTTGTAATAAAAAATAAACACAAAATTGGATTTCAAAAATCAGTTCACGTTACTCTCTTAATAGGAATGTCAGTAGCATACTAATGTGGTCAAATTACAAATTACAGTAAAAACACAAAATCTTAAAATCACTTTTGGTCAAAATAACACATTTATGATACATGTATTATTTATGAAATCAATTATCATGGCCTATACAATAAAACAATACTCTCCACTGGTCATCCACTTGTTTTAATAGCTTAAAGACATAAACACCACACAGGATAGTGTTGATATCCAGGAGTCAAAAAGTGGTACAGTACACTGATAGAGGAAGGCACTTCTGTGATATAACACTCGACAGGTAATGTGTAAAACTTGAAATACCAATGACCAGAGCAGTGTCTTATTTTCATGGGTGATGTAATTTTTCTGTCCCAGCATCAGTCATGACTCTGCTCTGGACTACAGCAGCATACGGTAAACAGGGAACTGTGACCTCCTCACACACAGTTACTGTACTTCTGCACTTGATCCCGGATGTTGTCCCGCACCACAGTAGCATTTTCCTTTAACTCCTCCAGCTCCATGCGCTGCCTCTGCATCCGCTTCTCGTTTCTCCTGAAGTTTTTCTCCAGTTCTGCAAAAACAAAGAGAAATAAAAAGCTAAAAAAAGGGAAACAGTAGGGGAAGCTGAATGCCATCAAAGTTCATTGAGGTAGCAAGAGTATTATAGATGTGAGTATGGTAAACTGAGCACAATGTGCCAGTGGAGTTAAATACTTGACCAGAACAGACAAGCAGCGTTGGTCGGGACCTTGCACTCTGGCCCGTCGGGATCAGATCATTTCGCTTTTTAAAAATGAGGGATATTTCTTACAAGTGTGGTGTGCTTTTATTTTGAAAGTTTGATTGATGTGTACTGTCAGGTGTGTAGAGACAATAAGTAACTGCAGTTGGACACAGAAAACTACTCATATATTTGAATGGAGAGTGTGAGCGAACCCACACCTTTTTGAACATTTACTGCTTCCACATACTTCTAGATACAGATTTCATTTGAACTTTAAATGAGTCATGAGACTTTGACCTACAAATCTTGAATTTACATGTTTTTTTTCTATCTTTTACTGTTTTTGAGATGTTAGAGTTTGACTTTTAAAGTCTTTTCTTGCTCCTCCTGTAATTTTATAATGAGTGTGTATTGCGGAATGTTTCACAGCACTGAGGGAGTGACATCACCAGGAGCAGTAGTTTAGGGGGTCAAAGCAGCATGTTTAGGGGGTCAAATTTAGGGTTTAAGTGACGGAATAATAAAGAAAGAAAGAAACAAACACACAAAATACAAGAGGGCCTTCACCCTTTGGGCTTGTGCCCTAATAAAGAAAGAAACAAACAAACAAAGAAAAAAACAAACACACAAAAAACAACAGTATATATACTACTGTTACTACTATAATACTATTGTTTTACAGTAGTCCTCTGCCTTTTCAAAATAAGACTTTTCCTCAATTTTGGCTCCCGAACAAATGCTATCAGCTGGTATTGGCTTCAAACTTTAATCGATGACTTATGACACTGTGCTGAAAAAAAGTTTGTAATTATTCGAACAGTTTGGATTTTATAAGCCCTGAAAGTTGCAGTGCCACATCACATCAAATGTACCCCTTACAATGTAAAACAATGGGGGAGGCATGGACTTTGTGTCAGACAGAGGCTTCTGACGTCTAAACTATAAGTCTGACCATTTTCAAACCTGTATCAATGGATTCACCACGAAATTTCTTACTAAAATATGATTTTTAATGTAAGATTTCACCAAAGTAGTAGTAGGGATTTATGTGGAGATTTCACCAGAAGTGTTCTCTAAAATACTCCTCTCCAACTGCTCCTGGTGATGTCACTCCCTCATTGCTGTGAAACATTCCTCAATACACACTCATTATCAAATCACAGAAGGAGCAAGAAAAGACTTTAAAAGTCAAACTCTAATATCTCAAAAACAGTAAAAGATAGAAAACACATGTAAATTCAAGATTTCTAGATCAAAGTCTCATGACTCATTTAAAGTTCAAATGAAGTCTGTATCTAGAACTATGTGGAAGCAGTAAATGTTCAAAAAGGTGTGGGTTCGCTCACACTCTCCATTCAAATATATGAGTAGTTTTCTGTGTCCACCTGCAGTTACTTATTGTCTCTACACACCTGACAGTACACATGTCAATCAAACTTTCAAAATAAAAACAAACCACACTTGTAAGAAATATCCCTCATTTTCAAAAGGCAAAATGATCTGATCTCGACGGGCCAGAGTGCGAGGTCCCAACCAACGCTGCTTGCAGCTTTAATTGTGTTTGAAACTGTAAATATAAAAATGTATTTAATGTAAATGTTTCCTATTCTTTTAAGTGCTGAAATATTATTAAACATGTAAAGTAAGAAAAATTAAAATTAACTAATCTTGGCCTGTCCTTAAGATACCCCAGGGTGCCATGGAACTCACTTTGGGAACCACTGCTTTACTCACCCATGAGTTTCTCCATCCCCTTGTTGGCTTCATTGAGGAGGTCTTCTGCCTCCTTCTTGATTTTCTTGGCCTTCTCATTGATGCTGTTCAGGCCTCCAGACTCCCCGCCAAGAGAGTCCACCTTCCTCTGCAGCTCACGGTACTGTTTCTCTGTGTCGTTGAGGCTCTGAGAGACGACACAATATTGAGAGCATGGGTTGTTGTATAAATATTGTACTTATATTTGTGTGATTGCTTTTCATCATCAAAATGGAGATTTTTTCCTCTCATTTTTGTGAATGTCTGGTTGGTTCTCCTGATCAGCTTCATCTTAGATGACCTTAGATGACAAGGTTGTGTGTTCGATACCCGCTCATTGCAGTGCTCCTCGTAATATTGCTCTCATGTACAAAGTTGCTTTACATCCTCATCATGTACCATAATTCAATTCCACTCTAGCTTACTTTAACATTATTACCTAAAATGTGGATTGATATGCTTGTTAAACACATCTTTTCCTGAGCTACAGAAAATGTGTGAGTAGTCCAGTGGTTTAAGCTCATGTCACTTCTAAACTCTTTTTAAATCAAAAGATTGTGAGTTCGAGCCCAGCTTAGGGCAGAACTCAGTAGAGTTGAAGGATGCAGGAGCCCACAGGTGATGTCAATCTGCTTAATGAGACTGCTACTGATACATTTCATGCAATTGACAGAGTAAACACCAGAATCTGGCCTGGCATTGCTGTGTGACATGTCAGCTCGATGTGGAGCATGTCTGTCTCATAATCACGAAGGTGCAGGTTCAATTCCAATTCACTAGTGTTCAGCTTCCATTTATGCAGTCTAAATCTGCTTTCAGCAATCACACGCAATTTGTACAGAAATTCCATTTTTTAGTTGTGTGATTGCTGGAAGCAATCACACATTGCTCTTCTCACTCTTTACTCTTATTCCGTCTTCCGTACGTTTTTTGCCACGTTTCAACTGCTGCATACTTTGTGCTATAAAAACCATTCAACTGTCAATCTCTGCAACTCATTCAGCAGATGTGTGCTTGTATTTTTCTGAAATGTAACATGTGTCAGTGATTTTATATAATTTTTTAAAACATTAAAATTTATAATGGCAGTCTATGGGACGAACCGTCCAACTGAGTTGGAACCATAGTCACTTTGACACTCAACTGCTCGGAAGTCCCTTATTGTACAGACGCCATTCAAACTGTAAAATGTTCACAAAACTTTGAACTTTCAAAGTTATCAGATTGTTTAGTGATATCTTTTGTAGTTTTTCAGCAATTTAAGCCCAAAGTCAGGGGTTTTGAAGACTTTTTCAGGTCTCATCAGTGTGTCATGTGATCAGGCACAGTGGAGAGCACAGATAATTTTAGACCAGAAATGTTTTTCTAAACTGCTGTCACTCCCACAATTTTAACTCCTCAAGCACATATCTTGTCTCAGTATGTTGCCACAAGCCTCCTCTCTCTCAAAATGTAAATACATTTCACATAGGACTTATAGTTTTTGAGATCTGAACCTTAATTGATAGAGAGTCGCTGTCATGTTCTCATTGACTGCAATACAGTCTGCAGGATGTGTGTCTCCTCTCACTGCAGTTTCTTAAACTTACAGATTCTCTCTTCCTTCAAACACTTTTTACACATATCATTCATTCTCATGTTAAACTAGTCTTGCTTTCACTAATGATGTACAAATCTCTGGGCTTCAAACTCTAGTTTGAGACAAATACATTTTCCTCATCAAAATAGAGATTTTTTCCTCTCATTTTTGTGAATGTCTGTTGGCTCTGTTCTCCTGATCAGCTTCAACTTAGATGACAAGGTTGTGTGTTCAATACCTGCTCACTGCAGTGCTCCTCATAATATTGCTCTCATGTACAAAGTTGCTTCACATTTTTATCCTGTACCATAATTCAATTCCACTCTAGCTTACTTTAACATTATTACCTAAAATGTGGATTGATATGCTTGTTAAACACATCTTTTCCTGTGCTACAGGGCATGAATGAGTAGTCCAGTGGTTAAAGCTCATGTCACTTCTGAACTCCTTTTAGATCCAAAGGCTGTGAGTTCGAGCCCTCCTTAGGGCAGAACTCAGTAGAGTTGAAGGATGCAGGAGTCCACAGGTGATGTCAATCTGCTTAATGAGACTGCTAGTGATACATTTCATGCAAATGACAGACTAAACACCAAAATCTGGCCTGGTATTGCTGTGTGACATGTTAGCTTGGTGCATAGCATGTCTGTCTTACAAACATGAGGGTTGTTGGGACTACATGGGGGGACTAGAACATCCCAGAACTGTTCAGCCTCTCCTCTGCACTATCAGGAAAGTGATAACAGTTGTTCAGCCCCTGCCCTTCAACCAGAGAGAATTGTAGCACATGATGCACATGTCCATAATAGTGCTAGTTTAGTCTTGTCTTCATCAGAAATGACTTCACAGTGTCCCCGCCTTAAAGTGCTTGAGCTTATAGCTAAGGACATTGATCATTTTGACCCAGACAGCTGTAATCACCACATTGAAGATTACTTTAGAGAACTAGAATACAATCTAGTTGACCTGCCCCATGCAACCCAAAGTGAGAAAGTTAAACTTGTGTGGAAAACCAGCTCTAAAGCTGTACACAAGTTTATACAATCACAACCTTCCAGAGTCAGAAATGACTACCAAGAGCTCCGTCAAGCACTAGTAGAAGAATTCTCTTTTACTGCTGACAAGACCACATCAATGGTTGCAGCCCTCCAAGTTAAACATTCCCGTTGTGAGCATCCCTGGGATTACTACCAATGTTTGAGGCATGCGCACTTCCAGGGCAAGAATGCACCAGGCTTAAAACCCCACCTTCCAAGTCCTTATTCTTGCAGAACCTTCATCCATGCGTACGCACTCACGTTGTACTTATGACGCACCAAGGTAACCCCTCACTGTGTGAGATAAGAAAGATGACACAAGTGGCTTGGGAAACTGCTGTCACTTCCAAAGCAGGAGGGAAAACAATTGAGCCTGCCAGCTCAAACACTGAAGCGTCATACAGGTCTTCTGCCTCAAAAGATCACCCTCAGAACAGTCCAAAGGGGGGTGACAAAAGGCAGCATAGGGACACTGGGCGTAACTGCCATGTCCACCAACTGCGTCAAGATAGGCATTCACACAGTAGAAGCTTTAGAAGGCCATACGCAGAGATTCTGGCCCAGAAGTGTGACCAGACAATGGACAGATCAGATGATGACCACAGCATCTCTGACCACAGTTCAGTACATGGTCACCATCTATCAGACAGTGACAGTGCCTCTGAATGTCTCTCTCCCTCTGGCTACATGGAGCGTTACAGCCCTGAGCCACAAATTAGAAACTTAAGACACAAAAGCTCTAGAGCTCGCTTTTCACAATTCTAGATAGCGACACAGATCACCGCTGTTCTGACAGTAAGACAAATACCAGTGCCTTACCTTTCCTGCAGTTACATAGGCAAACTTGGGTTTGTTAGCAACAGTAGCAACCTCAGTTATTCTAAACTCAGTAATAGCCAGACAGCCTGCTATTAGTTGAGGAAAGCCTAAATTCTGATTCAGCTCAGACACCACTGTCCTACTTTGCAAGTACAATTGGATCAACTCCTTGGAAGTATTTTGCCAATAGGATCACTTTGCAAAACACTAGCTTAGGACACTTGATTAGGTACTTTCAGAAGTAGTCATACACATGTCCTCACCCACCAAAAGTTTAGGACATAGTGCCAAGCAAACAATGATACAGCCATTAGGACTTTGGGATTTTTGGAAATATGATGACATCCTTCTGTAGCAACACCTGCCTGAAGGACAAAATTGTAAAGTCTGCCAAGATCAGACTGAGTACTACATTGAGTAGTCAGTATTGTCATCAGATCCAATGAGTGAAACAACAAACACTCTTGGACACTCCAGAAATGGCTTTATCATTTTAGGTGCCACTCTCTCTGCATCTCACCTTAACAAAGTTACACCACTAACATTCCTGTTCTCACCAACCCAAAGAGTAAAGAGAAACACAGGTTATGTTATTTAGGACTATGCCTTTGTTGTTGTCTATCATGCTTTTGTTTTGTAACTCTGACTGTTCTTGCTTAGCCAAGATAGATAGTGTTAACCACTGCCCAAATGTTACAAACTTGAATGAACTGACAAATGAACTCTTTCAACTGTGGACCATACAGTACATGTTTGTGCTCCCAGGATCACACATCAGGTGCAATCCTAGGACCAAAGGGGGGATGTTGGGACTACATGTGGACCACAGTTTACCACATGTTTCAAGACTCCAAGAAACCGCAGCCCTGGGGGTTCGCACCCAAAGTGTGAAGCTCCACCCGTGGATCCAGGTTATCAAAACTAGAGATTCCCCTCTTATCTTTCTCTTTTCTCCACCAGCTGCAGCAGGAGCAGCTCCTTGCTCTCTTTCTCCTTCAGCTGCAGGATCAGCTGCTTGGTCTTTCACACCTCCAGCAGCTACTGGAGCATCTCTCTGTTCTCTTGTGTGGCCTGCTCACAGCAGACACACACAGTCTTCTTTACGGCAGAAGACACAAGAGCCTGCCTAAGACTCAGAAACTAAGTTTCCTTGTGCCAGCAGCTAACACACAAGTCTGCTGGCCAGTTTAACAAGTACAGGAGCCGTGAAACTGAGTTAGCTTGCTGCTAACTCTACACAAAGGAGTGACCTGAGCCCTCTGCACGACTGGAGTGCTGTCTCCCCAGCAACACCTGCATCTTTCAGCTTCAGAGCCAAAGCCTTCTAAGCCTGACTCACCCACGGATTCACCAGCTACAAAGCAGAATGCCACAAAGCATCTCTTCCTTCATGGACTGGTAACAACTGGGCATAGTCTAGCAACACAGTGAAGCATAGGTCAGCTAAGCAAGAATGTTTAACTCAAACAATGTACTGTACGTGTATTGATTTGGTTAAGGTTATACATTGAACTGTTGATGTGATGTCCTTGTTGCCTATAGTCAGGTTACTGCATAGCCACACCGCTAGGTTAATGTTAGCAGGCTTAACACATGTTACATCCAGTAACTAGGCCTTGCATGCAACTAACCTCATTTTAACCTGGCACTTTAAGCATACACCAATTGGCCTTGAATAGAGAACCACACAGTTAAGAGGTTAAAACCTAGTTTGGCAAACTTTGGTTCAGGCAGCACATGTGGTTCAAGACACCACATGGTCTGGCCTATTGTCTCTGTAGTTCCCTTTATCAGCCAAATTGTCGGCATGCCATGTGCTCAGTCACCAGGTGACTGCAGCCATCTTGCTATTGTCTTCCCTACACACACACACACACACACACACACACACACACACACACACACACACACTCACACTTGTATATAGGTACACTTAGCTAGATTAGTATTGTGTGTTTTGCTTTTACCCTTTGTTAAATAAATGCTTTTGGATATACCTGTTGTCTGTTTTAATGTTGTACAAGAATGAGTTTTGCCAACCCCTGCTCTGTAAAGAACTCCAAATCCTTTAACCATAACTGACTACTGATATGGTGATTTTGTTTATAGTTATTAAATTAATTATTAATCAAAGTCCCAAATTCATAGATTAGTACACTTTGAGACTGAATTGGCTATCTTTTTCCCTGAGTCCAGGGTGGTACCCCGTTATTATTAATTCTCATCAATAATCTTATTGATTTTAATAATTAACGATTATCTTTGATAAAACTTGTAGCTACGGCCCAACAGGGTGTAAGTTCAATTCCACCCATTGCTGACTTTAATCTTGGTAGATTTTTCAATAGTGGTCAGCTTCTGGTAATGCAATCTAGATCAGCTTTTAGCAATCACACGCAATTTCTACAGAAACTGCATTTTCTAGTTATTATTCCACATTCCATATGTTTTTTTGGCCCTTTTCAACTGCTGCATATTTTGTGCTATAAAAACTAGGGATGCATGATATTATCGGCACATCATCGGTATCAGCCGATAAAAGCTCTAAAATGAAATATTAGCATCGGCCATATCTGCCGATTATGAGAGGCCGATTTTTTGCAATCTCCTCAGCCGCCTGACTGTGCTTCCCTCCATGGACTGTTTCACTCTGACAGTCCCGGTGCTTCCTCTGCAGGCTCCACTTCACTCAAGCTGCCCGTCAGACCTGCTGCTTCTTCCAACTTTAACTTGAATAACAAACTGGGGCTCAGTGCTCTGGTTGGATCCACATGCAGAATCGGTGCTAACATTAGCTGGGAGGCTAGCAGAGGTGAGCTGGCTGTGCTTCCCTCCGGTCATGCTGCGGCTAATGCTCCACTAGCCTCTCAGCTAACGTTAGCCCTCCATGTGGATCCAACCAGAGCACCGAGCCCTGGTTTGTTATTCAGGTTAAAGTGGGAAGAAGCAGCGGGTCTGACAGGCAGCTTGAGTGAAGTGGAGCCTGTGGAGGAAACACCGGGACCGTCAAGAAGAAACAGTCTGTCGAGGAGCTGCTAAGTTAGGCTGCACAGATAGGAAACACCTCGGCTGACAGGATGTGTCACTCTGTTTGGAAAAATATAAATCTTTTTGGTTTACACCAGTGGTTGGCAACCAGTGCATTAGGTGCATTACCGCCACCTTCTGCTCCGGAGTGTGGAACAGTGATTAAATCCTACTCATTAATCCTGTCTGTAACACATCATGCCAGTTGCACACTCACATGCTCCACTGAAGACGCTAGGTTTGTGGCGTTGTTAGCCAGTGCTTTGGCGTCCTTCGCCATCTCCCTGTTCTGTTCGGTCTTGTTCTTCAGAGCTTCCACGCCGGCAGAGAGGTTGTTTAAACGCATCATGAACTCCATTTGCTTATCTTCCAGTTGCGTCAGCCTCTCATCCACCTAGAGGGAAATGTAATATAAACAAGTGAAGAATCAAGAGAGAGATCTGGGAGATTAGTATTTTTGCTGGAAATAAAAACCAGCACACACAGCATGCTATACCTCAGCAGTAGCGTTCCTAGTGCTGTTCAGGTTGTTGAGGGCTTCCTTCAGGGCTGTTCTTGCTTTCTCTATGGCTTTCTCTGACTCATCCAACGCCTGCTTGGTATTATTGGCTGTATCCTTCACTCCCTCTGCTCGGCTCCTGCACAATGACACCAGAAATTAGACATATATGTTATTGCTATAGTCCTCAGTAATTAGTTTATGCATGTCATAATAGGCGTGGTAATTAGATTTAACTTAAAAAGTACCCAATGTATCATTTTAACATTAACACATAGTGCCGCAACTGCTACTAAAATCACTGTAAGAAAACACAATAAGTGAAGTAAAAGTACCAACAAGAGGGGCATCAACAAAATCCTTCAATTCAAGGCTATGGCACAAAAGGGAAAAACAGAAGAAGGTGGTACGGCAATCTTGGTATGTCAGGACAACCTGAAGGGGTTGATGATATCAACAACAATAAACATCAGGAAGATATTCTACTATACAAATCAAACCGTACCTAAAATCCTTACAGTATTAATACATTACTGAGTAATGTTTTACAGTGTTATAGTGCTGTTAGAAATATTACACAATAACTGAAAATATGTTAAACCTGCATAAACAGATTTTTGGCCACTTTGGTGCAGCAGAAAGAGACTATAAAGACAACAATCAAAAATGATCACTTTTTAAGTTGATGTAGCTAAAGTGATAGCAAACAGTTTGATATTTACACATCGAGACACAAAGCAACATTTGCATTCATTTAGAGTCATCTTTCTGGCCACCCAAAAAATGTAAATCTAGCAACATTTACTCTCCTTTTATCTTTGTTTGTTTCTACCAGCTCCTCAGGCTGCTCAATGCTCCACTATGATGTTCCCCAAATAATGGAGAGTCAGCGATTACGGCTGCAGGTCAATGATGCTTTCATGCTGTTTTTGTTTGTTGTATTATTATGTAACAGCCTTTTGAATCACAGCAGTATAGAATATGTCCTGGAGAGTATTGAATCTGTTGCAATTATGCTAGTTTAAATGTTTGAGACGATTAAGATGAAAATGAACCCTGTGTTTACATTCAGATTGCTGTGCAGGAGACATATGCTCAGGAAAAATATGATTGTCTTCTTTCACTGGAGGCTGATGGAGCTGAAAAGTTAACCAAAACATTATTGGAAATATCATTATGTTTACCAGTGATGGGGGTTCATGATATAGCAGCTTCTAAGGTTAATACACAAACAACCCACACACCTTATTTCTAATTAGTTCCAGTCACAGTTTGTTAACAGTGGCTTTGCCAATAATATTGCTGTCTGTCAACAAGCCTTGCTGCTGCTAGATAGTGAGAGAAGTGAAAGGTCCATTGACACATTTCACTCCTCATAAGTACACATACGCAGTTCTACCAAGGTGGCAAACACAGGCAACTTTTGTCAATTAGCTGGAGTGAGAATTTAATTTTGGGGTGGGGTTAAGGGACATCATAATGTTGGATGCTGACATCAGTGGAAGTCACCTATAAAATGCTGTGGCTATGCTGCAAGTTTTGCTTTTATTTGTCCAGGTTGTGCATCTCAGATTTCTGCCTCCACCTCAATATAATGTAGGTGAATGGACTTTTCACAGAACTCATGGTGAACAAGAACAAGAGGACTATTACTTCAGTAGAAAATAGTCCCTATGAAAACAGAAGAGTGTGTTTTGGTGATTATAAATTCACCTACACTGTATGGGGCACTGTTTCTGAAAAGTGATGTTGATGCATGATCTGCATGGATAGATACCACTGCAATTCTGCAATTTTTCTTAGTAATTTCAGTGGATTGACTCTTTAAATAAGCTGGGAGGAGAAAGGCTGAGGTGTATTTGAGGGGAAAAAAGCACAGTGAAGGCCCAAAACACCATAATATCAATATATATGATTCTATTTATGCTGTCAATATTTTCAATTTGAATTTGTGTTCCTTGTAAATGATCAGCCTGTTTTTGCAATGGAACAACTACAGTAACATGTAACATGTTGACGATCTACTATAGAGGAAATGGAACTTTTGCTGAAAATAAGTTTACAAATGTTTCAGTAGATTCATTTGGAATATGTTTGTAACTCCATAGAGTCAATTACTGTTAAATCATGACTGATCCTGACACTGTATTATAGGTAAAACTCATTGTAATATTTTCCATTGTCTTATTGTGGTAATGACTATATTGGCAACTAGAAATGATGTAGCCACTCTATAGTGTGACTGTTATGCCTCAAAAAAAGAGGGGGGGGGGGGGGCATTAGTCTAACTAGACTGCTACTTATTTGGAATAAAATTTGCATTTCAATTCATGGTTTTGTTATTTTGGAGAAGTCTGTGTGTGTGTGTGTGTGTGTGTGTGTGTGTGTGTGTGTGTGTGTGTGTGTGTGTGTGTGTGTGTGTGTGTGTGTATGTGTACCAACTAAAGCCACTTATGTTTTCTACACTATCTATAATGCTTATGGACTGTAAAGTTTATGTGGATGGTTTATGGGAAATGTCGTCTTTATTTTCAGAGCCAGTAGCATTACTCACTTGGCATCTTTAGCTTTTTCAAGCAGCTCCTTGGCTTTGCTGATGTGCTGCGAGGTTTGGTTGATGATCCCCTCGATGTTGGTGAGGTTGGAAAGGCTATCTTTTATCTGCATGATCATTTTGTCCAGCGTGGTCCTGTTGACTGGCAGTGTGATCGACAAGACTTGCAGAGCCACCTTCTCTATGCTCTCTGGATCTGCTCCCTCCTCTGGACAGCACAAGCAGGGAGAATAAATCAAAAATGCAGCAACAATTAAAGCCCAGAACATTATTTCTGCTCCTGACTTGTAGGCTGACATGATCTTCAATAAGAATTCACTTCAGTTAAAACATCATCAACATACCAGTGAGGAAGTCTCTTATCTTCTTAATGAACTCTTTGAGCATCTTGTTGGAGTTTTCAAAGTGGTCTTTCTTCTTCTGGGCTTTCTTCAGCATGTTCATAGCCTGATTCTTCACATCCTGTGTCAGAGTGGCTATATCCTGGAGCTGAACACAGGAAACCAAGATGTCAACAGAGCAACATTATAGTCTCCAATCATGGCACATAAGAGGATACAACATCACTTGTATGTTATATTGAAATAACAGTGTCTGAAAACTTCTAGCACCTTTCTCGCCACACCCTGCATCTCCTCATTGGCAGCGTTCAGACTGTCAGTGACATTGCTAGCGTGATTCAGTGCTGCCAAAGAAGTGCTCACTGTCCCGTTACATCCTTCTCCTCCACACACACGGTTGCCCTCAATGTCACGGCAACCAGCACCACCACATTGGCTGTCTGAGCAACTGCCATTGGCAGTGGCATTGCTATGACCACCACATACCTGCAAGGAGCAACAACATAAATCATTCATATTGGAATGACTGGATCAATGTAATGAGAAAATACATAAAATACATGTGTAAATAATTTCAAGAAGAAAATTTCAAGAAAACTTGTTGTTTATAACTCAGTATTCTGTCTGAAGATGATAGATTACCAGAGCATATCAATCCACTGCCAATTCATTGCCTCCTTTTTTTTTTTTTTTAGAAAAAGTGGCACTTCATGTTTTATTCTTGAAATGGATTACGATGCAACCTCTGTTGTGCCACATCAATGACAAGAGGTGACACAACAGCTACGATGTGACTGAAATATCATATAAATAGCTTCAACAAACTATGCTTTATATTTTATTAAAAAAAACAACATCTGCCTCTGGGTGCAGATTTATGTTGCTGTGTGTTCACATCATGATGCACCGCAATATCCAGACAACAATATTATTTCCCATCATGTCACTGTTGCCATGCTTCCTTGTAATTGGTACCATTAGACTAGTGATGTTGCTGGCTGAAAGTGTATCTATTAATCACCACACTCCCAAATCTATACATTTTTATATACCATCTAACTCTGCCTACCTTGTTACTGAGGTGATGGACTGTCTTGCCCAGGCCATGGGCTTTCTGCTGCAGCTCATCTAATGATTTGTTGTGAGCAGCCATGGCACGAAGGAACCTGTCTTTCCTGCTATCCAGCTCTTCTTTAGTGTTTGCACGGGTTTCTTTGGACTGTTCCACAGGGCTGAGAGGACCGGACACTGACATGTTGCATTTCTCCTCAGCCTCCACTGACATCCGATAGTACTTCTTCACTTTCTTAAACTGATCTGTAAGGAAACAGGAGAAGGTTTTTGCGTTTGACAGCTTAGCAGTTTAATACCTAATATTTCAGCATTTGGAGGTGGTTTTATAACATTTTGCAGATGCTTGGCTGAGGTTTGCAGAATTAAAATTTGCTACCTTTTTTTGTATCACACATATTGTAGAATTTGAATGTTTGCTTACCCTGTGTTTACAGAAATCTACAGGGAGTTTCAAACTGTGCTGTCACATAATATTTTAGTAAGCTTCACTGATTTGACTGAATATGCTACCTGTAAATCCTGAAGTGAGGTAGTCATCCAGCTGCTGTTTTTTGTGAGCCACAGTGATGTTGATGTCTCTCAGCTCTCTCTCCATGTCACTCAATGTGCGTCTCAGTGCCCCCTCTTCTTCTGCTGTTGTATTTAGCTCTCGGGTGACGCTCATCAGACGCCCATCGGTCAGGGCAATCTCAGCCCTGAAACACACAGGCCAGGGTATTTTATACACTATATGCTAAATTTATATACTATATCAGCAGTTAGGTGCCAAATCATCCAAACACACACCTGAGGTCATCAATGCTCTGTCCAATCAGCTGGTGGATTCTGTCGCTGTCCTCCGCACTGATCAGATCCTGCACCTGCTTCAGCTTCCTCTCCAGCTCTTTGATACGTGTGTCCCCAACTCCCGGCATGACCCCACTCTCCAGGATCTTCTGCACAGTGTACTGAATGTGCTCTAGGTCCCTTTTGAGCTGGCACAGAGCATCGTCCCACAGCTGGAAGCACGGGTGACACTGGACACACTTGGGGAAGAAGCCGGTGAAGCCACGAGCGCATTCGTCACAGCGCTTCCCCGCTGCTCCCTTCCTGCACTCGCACACCCCTGTTATCCGGTCGCACTGGGCGATCTCTGAGCCCAGCGGATGACAGTTACACTCTGGATGGAGGGAGGGAGGAAGGGAAGAAAGAGAGGGAAAGTAATAACAGTGGGTTTGCAGGTGAAACAGGCTGTAAGAAAAGAATCTACTGGTGTCTTTAAGAAGTAATTAGAAGATTTACTGCCTCATAATGTAACAATGAATCTTGCTATTTCACAGGTCAAACTGAACCGATTATGTGAGACAAATGAGACAGGATGCTAATTTTCTTGTCCCTTTTTAATTTAAAGGAACAGGGAGTAGATTCTGGTATGTATATCAGTATTATAAACTGATATACAGTGCTACTGTACAAGCAAGCAATTTTAAAATTGTGACTGTCTGAGAGTTTTAAGTTTGTCCCTTTGGAAGCCAACTGTGGTCCAGTATGCAACGTATACAAGTGTAATGTAGAAACCTGAAGCCTATTTTCCTGCAGGCACAAGACCCGTGCTAGTCCAAATGCAGTCTTTATGCAATTGTCCACAAGCAAAATCTACTTTTTGTGCGTCTATACCTGTTTGATAATTTCTGGGCACCAAAGGAGCTCACTAGCACTGACGTGGAGGAGAGGTGGAGCTGAAGCTGTGTTTATGCAGATTAGGTGGCGCAGTGCAATTTTGGTGCTCATTTTGGCACAAAATTGCATTTGAGATTGCATTGTCATGGCTGCAGTTGGCAGAGGTGCACAGACACAGACATCACCTTTCATTTATGTTAAATTTGTCCCCTTTCAGTTTGCTACACATTTTACATTACTGCAGATTAACATGGGAATCAAAACACAATTTTATTTTTAAGGAAGATTCTTACCAATAATATCATCCACATGAGCGTAATTCAGTGAACCAGAGTTAAGAAATACATTCTGCTGGATTCCATTTCCCACAACAGCTTGTAGAATGTTGGATCTTTTGCATGTTTATTAAACAGCTGTAGTCATCACACAGCAGCAGGAATGACACGTGTGATTAGTCTCTGATTTGAGAGAGGGGCTGTGCATCAGTTCACACGTGGATGGCACAACAGAGGAAACTTCATTAATTATTTAAATCTTCCAACATGGCGACAGGATCGGTCAGGATCTATGGTAATTAATGTTCTGCATTTTCTAAATATCAGGCTGTAAAACTGTTACTCACAGATTCCAGGTTTAACAATAATATTATTTGAAGTAACACCTCAGGATGTGTCCTGAGCTCCATCAAGTCTGTCCAGACATTTATTAAATAAAAGTTCAAACTCAGGTTAGTGTCAAACTATTTTTTCTGTCATGTCATGAGGATCATTACAGTGAGTTTCAGTGATGCCATTTACAGTCAAATCTCAAAATATGTGCAGTAGTCAGTTCTGAGCATGGACGTGTATCCATATAATCAGCCTCTGACAGCCTGTGACGTGTGTGCTACTTCCTAAACTGAGTAGACCTACATTAACATCCGACATGCCGTGAACAAATGAAACATTTTAAAACAGGTTAAAACACAGACATGCTTACTTTAGGCACAGCCGGCACAGCATAGATGCCTTCATTCATCATTTAAATATTTCCATGAAACAGTGATAGAACTGGCATGCTTTTCAAACACTACCCAGCAGATTTTATAAACCTGATTTTGTATCTGTTTATTTAAGGACATTGTATGTACTTAAAAGCATAAATGAGGACTTTCAAATATGCAGGGGAGGAGTATAACTGCAGAGTAAATGTATTATCCTACTTTAATTGTTTGCACAAAATAAGCAGCAGTACTGGTATGCCAGCAGCTGTGGCACACATGAGAGCACATCAGCTTTATTTTCATTCTATCATTGTCAGCATATTTTGATTTTTGTATATTAATGTTTGAGGTGTCCTGAATGTATATTTTGGAACTTCAGGGGCTTCACAGAGATGAACTTATTTCTCTCTCTCACTCAGCCTCTCTCTCCCATTTCACCTGTTGCTGCGTTTAAAGGGGATGAGAGGAGCTCATGTGATTGGTCATTATTGAAGCTTGAAGCCAACTCAATCTGTGCGTAATGCATTCCTCCCACTAATAATGTATTCGGTCTTTCCTCCACGTTGCGCCTGGCTGAGCCCACAGTGTGCCAGTGCTGATGGTCGGGAAAATTGCAAAAGTGTGTTGGCCACACCAACACGTGCCATATGCCAGGAAGTAAGACTCTGATCTGCGCCAACACCCTATTTTGGGAAAATGGACCCTTTGTGTCCACCAGTTAAACTTCTGAAATGAACAATATTTGCATATTCATAGATAATGATAGTAAAGGAGAAGGAGTAGATGCCATTTTAAGGAATTTGATGTGGTAATTATACTTGTTTTTGTGGAAAAACTATATCAGACACACTATTGTACCAAGCAGGGTATTTTTATGCATCTTAATACATGTCTGGGTGAATCTTTGAGGTTTACTGGTATCATGAGTCTGACAATATTATAAGTAATGCCAATGAGTGCTAGCTATCTATTCCAGGATTTGTCACAAGGTGAGTTACCTTGACACTGCACCCGTGGGTCTCCCCAGTGGAACTGCTCACACTCAGTGCACTGTTTACCCCCAAAGCCTGAACGACAATGACACTGGCCTGTGAACTGTTGAAAACACAGAGACACAGAATGACAAAGATACATGGACACGCAGATGAGGATATCAAATAGATAAGAATACATGTAAACTTTATTTCTGTTCACTTTTGCATTAAACATTTTTAGGCTTTTGGAGGTCTTCATGCTTCCTTACCATGTTGCAGTGACTTCCTAGGGCGTGTTGTGGTTCGCAGCCACAGGGCTCACAGCCTCGGGCCTGACCATAGTTCCAATGGTTGGAAGCACACTCGTCACAGTTATGACCGGCCACGTTCTCCCTGCATGAGCAGGCTCCAGTCTGCCGGTCACAGTGACACTGGCCATCACTACAAGCAGACTGGATGGTGCCAGCAGCCACACAGGTACAACCTGAGAGGAGAAATACACAATATACAAAGAATTGAAGCGGAATACTACCAAATGCACAGATACATACTTTGTGGACGAGAAGCACAAGTGGAAATGTTAAGTAGTCAGAATGCTAGATCAATGGACATAATTCAGTACTTACATTTTAAATAGGATTGGATTTCTCAAATTTTATCATTAGCTGTATTATCAAATTGTAATAAATAAATTGATTTGAAGAAATTAACTTAAAATGGTGATAATAATAAAATTTGCCAGCAAACAAATGGCAGGAGGAAGCAGACTGATCGACTGTGCAGCAGAGTACATGCAGGATTTTAAATAAATTTTCAGAAACTAGAACGATTTTAGTTGAATGTCATGCAATTGTGTTGGTTTGGAGCTGTGGCTATTTAAGGCTTTTATTGTCTTTGCAACAACCTTTAAAGCTGAAAACAAGCTGGCGGTACATCACTCATTTACATTGTAGGCTGTTTCAGTTGTTGATGCTTATATCCAAGGCAACTTAGCAGAGTTAGATGCTAAGATGACGCCATCACTTACGTCTGCAGTCGTGGGCCAAAGCATTGCCATAGTAACCAAGTTGACAGTGGGCACAGGACGGGCCATCGGTGTGGTACAGGCACTTGAGGCATTGGCCTGTCCTGGAGTCACATGACCCAGGGTCCTGGGTGTCGATGTTGCCACTGCACTCACACGGGAAGCACTGCCCACCGGGTTGCTCTGGGTTACCATAGTAACCAGGGGCGCAGAGGTCACAGCGTGGCCCTGGGAGAGAAAAGGAAGAATATGGCATTGCAATATGCTTTAAAATTGCTTCTCAGAGATGTGAGACTTAAATAGAGAGTTAAGTATTAATAATGACAAATGTAGATAAGCAGATCAGTCAGATAAGACCAGTTAAAATCCCATGTCAGTGCAGTGCAGTGCAGTGCAGTACAGTGCAGTGTGATAACTCACCAGTGTAGCCTTGTTTGCAGTTACAGATGATCTGGTTAGAGCTGTGGTCTGCTTGGCAGGAGTGTCCATTAAAATGATCTGAGCCAGGGTTACCAGGGCAGGGGCAGGGCCGACAGTGTTCCCCTGAGCCAAGCACTGGGTTTCCAAAGAATCCATTCAGACAACTATGACAAATTAAATGAGTGATTTACCATTAGTCTGATAACCAGGGACTAAGTAGAGTAAAGTCGGACATGGAGAGATTCTTACTGTTCACAAAGGTGTCCTGCTGTGTAGTCCCTGCAGTCTCTACACTCCCCAGTTCGGGGGTCACAGCTCTCTGCATGGCCATTACACTGACAGGGGCTACAGCTGGGGAAGCCCCACTGGTCTGGTTGGCAGTCGGAGCACTGACGCCCCCTGGCCCCTGGCCTGCAATGGCACTGGCCTGTAACTGGATCACACTGGTGGCTCAATGAACCCTCTGAATGGCACTCACAGGCTGGAAGGGAGGAGGTATTTAAATGTTTATTCACTGAATTTATATCATCACTGTTTGTGCTTCTTACTGGAATCAGGAAAAAAAATGATACTCAATTATTAATCTTTTTCTCAGAAAGGTGCATGTGTTCAAGTTTTTATTTTGAATAGCACGTTAGCACACGTATCTATAGAACATACAGTGATGTGCCTTTTCCATTTGAAGCAGACATCACAGCTCTACAGCTAAGCTCAATGGTTTGTGCAAATATGTGATTACGTATTACTAAAGAGTTTCATCTACGTTAAAACCAATACAAATATGATTGCATGACTTTCAAAAAATATTGTTCTTTTCAAGAAAGTCAAAGTTCTGATTTTGTATTGGTATTGACTTGGCATTATCAGTTTGAATTATAAGAACAGACTGGAGGAAAGTCAAATCTTTTACTTGAACTTTGTCGAAGTTGTGACTGCTCTGTTTTTTTATTGCAAACCAAACCAATTTTCTCTTATAGCACAATGGCTTGAAATTACATGGTGTAAGCAGCTGAAAATGCAATAATGTGCCACAGGGGGACACATCAGAAATGTGCTACAATATCAGGGTCAGAAAACATGAGAAATTTTCTCTTGTGTGCTCTGCCACAGAAAATATTAGAATCTACATATAATTTACATTTTGCTTATAAAAACATGTCATGATCTGGTTACTCAGTTTATTGCACCATAAGAATGTATGAGGCATTTAAAACAAACAAACAAACAAACAAACCAACATAACCAAACCCAGTAACCTAGTTAATAGAAAAAGCATCATTTACATCTGTGAGCTTTCAGGGATACAATTACCCAGGTATATTTTACTTACTGGACTTGAACAAGTGTACGAGTCAGCTTTCTGTGACACAACTGAATAAACTGTGATGAGATTGGACAGCTAACTTAAAAAAAAAAAAAAAAAGTAATTTATTTCAGGGAGAACCTGGTTCACATTTTTTCCACATCTGGCCCTGTGGCCGCATGATGCCCAGGTCTGTAAAAAAAAGTGTTAGAGTATCATGTGAACAGACTCACCAGTACAGCCACTAACTCCAAAGCCATAGGTTCCAGGGGCACACTGGTCACAGCGTCGACCCATCACGTTGGGTTTACAACGGCACTGACCTCCAACCTTATCACACTCACCACTGAGGGAGCCCTGGGGGTCGCACTGGCAGGCTGGATACAACAAATACCCATTTAACACAATAAAGAACATATCAGCAAATTACTGTAATTAAAAAAGCAATGAAGGACTTAAAACTGTCAGTGGGTTTAAAACCACATTGTCCAAATCTGTGCTTGTTTTGTGTGTTTCTGTTATTTACTCACCCAGAGCACCGTCGTGAATGATGGCTGAAATGCTACAGATGAGTTTGGAGCACATCTCAGCCAGGGCGGGCATCGGCGTGATCATAAAGGAATCCAGACACATGTAGCGAATCATCTCATTGCGACGATGCTCTGCCTCTGGCTCATAACCTTGGAAACCCGGGAGCTCAGTGTATTTGGGGATCAGAACAAGCTATTGTGGTAAACAAACAAACAAAGGTTAAAAAAAGAAAGTATTATAGTTATAGCTGTGAATGTAAATAGGCAGGTATTATGAGCCATGGAGGTGTTATTAATCATAAGAGCCATAATAAAGCTAACTTTCCTTATGCGGAGAAACATAAAAATGCTAAAGTTCTTTTCAACATAGCTCTCGCAGAAAGAGAACAACTTGGAAAGCCAGAGCTTTGTCAAAGTTTATTCTAGAAATGTCCATGAGATTGACAGAAAAAAAAAGAAAAAAAGAGCAACTACAAAGAGGGAGCCTGAAATACTGCCCTGCCAAAATCTGATGTTGTTTAAAACATTTTTCTAAAGGCACAGCTGTTTGAGTTAGATTGTGTCTTTTAAAAGATCATTCTTTCTTCACTGGGAATTCTTTGTCTTTATTTATTTCATGATTTAAATGACTTAAAAGTGCTTTGAAGGGACATTCATTCACTCATTTACAAGCCAATCCCAAGCCTAGGTTAACTCAACATTTGCAGTTGGATTTCCCTACCACTAGGGGGAAACGTCATGGTGTGAAACCCCAAGGAACATGCAGATGTAGTCACTGTTCCTGAAATCAGTTTAACCTTCATCATCATTTAATGCTGAGAGCCTTTTTTGGTGTCTCTTTTAATCATGACAGCTAAGAGGCCATGGTGATGTAAATTTTCTAGAATACTGCTACCTTTCAAACAGACTTAGATGTGGATAATGAGGGTGGTGGGTTGACAGATTGTCTTAGCTCACCGAGTCGATGAGAATGAAGGCAGTGAGATGTCTGTGTGAGACCCCGTGGCGCTGGAACCTGATTGCAACCATGTAACGATTACTTGGCTCAAAACAGAACGGCCTGGGCATCTGGATGTATCTGGAAGAACATAACACATGCAAAAAAAACTTAAACAGATAGGCGAACAGTATATTCTACATGCCATGGAGACTTTATTCCTCTCAATTTACTCTGTCTTTCTCTTTCCCTTTCCTTCTATCTCCCTATTTCCTTCAACTGATGGGCTCAACACCTGATAGGTGGTGACAAATCACCTATATTAATACCTATTATCAAGTGGCGAGATTGATGAGCTCTACAAAGTGACAAATACTAGATCTTGTGCATTTGTGCACATTCACATGGCCTGCAATGAGGTCCAGCAAAGTTGACTACTTTTGCCTGATGTTGGCCAGACAGCAGTGGCTATACTAACATACTGCTGAGTTACTGGTAATATTTTTCTACCATTAAAAACTGAATTAATGTGTAAAAAGTTTTTGTCATATCATGTCATATTTTCTTTAATCCCATACAGAGTCAAAAGATTTAGTATCAATGTTGAACATTTTACAAGACAGTCAACAATACAGCAATATGGTAGAAAAGAAGAAATGGAAAAAGTTCCACTCAAAAAGGTCAACAAACACAAAAGGAAGTGGAAGAAATTCCATAAACATAAGAAATGAAATCACAAAAGGAAATTGAAATGGTTCCTGAAAAACACAAGAGATAACTGGAAAAGTTCCACAAATGCAAGAAGAGGTGAAAAAAGTTCCACAAACACAAGAGGAAATGGACAGATTCTGAGTCTAACATAGAACATTTTTGCTAAGTACTTATTACAACAGCCCATAAAGTTAAAGATAATCTGTAATATTTCTGTTTTAGTTAATGTTTGTTTGATTGTTATTTATATATTTACTTGTTTGTTTGGGCATTACTTAAAAAAATACATAAACACAATATGAATCCCTATTCCAATTTATCTTTTTTGATTTTGCAAAAGTTAACACTGAACAGAAATTTTACATGTACTTTTAATACAATTCTCTTAATAATAAATAACATAATACTAGTGTTAATTCTTGTGTTTAATGACTGTTTACATAAATTTTCTACTTAGTATGTCTTGCTTTTGATGTTTTGGTACCAGGTTATTTCCTTTTTCCATGTTCTGACTTGCTGTTTGTTTCTAGAGCAACCACCGTACACCAGAGACAACTAGATCCACTGTCTACCTGCGTTTGGCTCCCACCCCTCTGTCTGTGTTTTGAGCTCACTTTGCTAATTGGTTTTGGCTGACGGACCGACCACAGAGAACGGAAGGAGAGCTACGGTCCGCTGAGACAGCTAGATCCGGGCAGGGTCTGTCCTCTTAGTTCCAGATGAATTGAGACTCTGAAAGGCTTTTCAGCAGGGTGAAACTAAACAGTCTTAATGTAAGGATTTTTTATCCTATATCCTGCCTTGATTTTTCTACAGGGATGATTAACATTTTATCTCAATTGATCTGCAGTAATCTGTCTAATGTGTTGATGCTGCAACACAATAAGCGTTCAACAAAACACCAGTTATTGAGAGGATGCCCACCTGATGACCCTGTAGACCTGCCTGCACTCTTACACTCACACACAAATTCATATTGAAACCATGTTCCTTTATTTGCTAAGACAGGTCAAGGGACGGAATTCAAGAAAAAAGAATCTCATACCAGAGAGGTTTTTAACTACTGGCTACTGGTAGAACTAGCTGTACAGGTAATACAGTGGTGGTGGTTGGACTACTGAATGGTATTGCTTGTCATGAGGACCAGTAGATTTATGATGGCAGAGCCAGATTCCCACTACTGTGCATGGTGATAGGTCAAATCATAATTTAACATGAATACTATGAGGTAAATAACATACTGTAATTGTAATACTGTTTAACTGAAGGATTTTAATGGTCTTTCTGTTCAATCAAAGAAAAAAAAAAGTATTAACAAGCCTTTACACTAAAAGGGGGCAACACGAAGACAGGCAAAAGTAAATGAAAATCAGAGATTAAATTTAAATTTAATCTCTTTTAATTTAAATTTAATTAAAATATATGGTGCAAGAAAAAAAAAATTTTTTTTACTCTTTATTTAGATAATTTCCGGCTGATTAACATCTCACTATCAAATTAAAATTATAATGTGTGAAGTCTACTACATTTCAGGTGATACATTTGCGATAACAAATATTATTTTCTTCAGATAACTTTCAACACTGGACTGTGTGATAACAAGTCTCCTTACCGATTGTGGTTTGAGCTCAGACAATAAAACAAGCAAAAGCAACTAAAAATATCTGAACTGAAAAAATATTCACCGTTAGTGATGTCATTTGGCATAAAAAGGGTGGGGGGAAACTAAAATAAGGCAAGGAAATCATCCTGGGGGGAAGGCAGGGGCAATAAATGTCTGTACAAAGTTGTATTGTGGTATATTTCCCTAAATGTGCATAATGGGAAATGTAGGATCCAGTGTTTTGGAGTTTGGCCCATACTAGGGACTAAAATTCAGGATACTGGCCTCTGCTGTATCCATTTTAACCATTCTTTCTTGAATCTCTCTTTTGCAAGTCCCCCGACTTGATGGTGGAAGTGCAATACTAAATTGCTAGAGTAACACTTTTAAGATGTTTAAAAAACTAATGCAAGAACAATCTCAATGAATGTGGACCACATGTATGTTGTTGGTTATGCGTACAAATTCCTTGCCAGACTGTACCATTCTCTGCTCGTTTCCAACAGCTCCTCTGGTTTTTTCACACTCTGAACTTCAGTAAACAAAGCTGCCTCCTTCCTTTCAAATCACTGTACCTGATTCTTACAAGGCTTTCAGGTATGTTTGCCCTCTTATCAGTGAATCAATAGTTAATAATACCTCAGGGTACAGTGAAATAAGAAAACAAATACAGGCCTGACTCACACAGTGCATACAAGCCTAGGCAAGTTTAAGTGACTACAATGCAATGATGCAATTCTTCCTGAGCTATAAAACAACACAAAACCATATCAAGACTTGCATACTTGAACAAATCCTTTAGTGACTTAACAAACATAGTGGCTACAGTGGCCTCTCTCTCAGACCTACAAAGACACACACACGCATGCACACACACACATACATGCAATGCATATATCTAAGTTTTGGTACCTGTTGCGGTGCGGCAAGGTTACTGTGTAGAGCTGTTCAGTTGGTAGAAGGTTTCCACACCGGAGACTGGAAGGCAGCAGTACAGAAGTAATACTAACTATGGCTTCCCAGTCCTCTGTGGACTACACACACAGACACACAGACACACACAGACACAGACACACACACACACATGGCTTAGTTCAAAAGACTTTCATTAATCAGGAAAAGAGATCAATTATGTAGGTTGTGGTCCACACACTCACACACCTCAGGTTCGTAGCGGATCATGATGTCATACTCCATGGCGTAGGGGATGTTTTCAAAAGTGAACACCAGGCCAGCACCATCTTTGACACGGGCAAAACCAGGACCTGTCCATGTCACCATGTGGCTGGGAGTGTGCTCTCTATGAACGGTTTTCACATCCGGCTGAAAGAGATAAACAGATTTAGAAAAAAAAAAAATTCTACTTGTACTTGATATCATACTTATATGTTCTCTCTTTCAATTTACTGACCTGACTGTCTATTTTCTCAAGGATGACAGCTGTGCACTCTTTATTCAACTCAACTCAACTCAACTCAACTCAACTCAACTTTATATATATAGCACCTTTCATGCAAACATGCAGCCCAAAGTGTTTCACATAGCAGGATTAAAACAACACAGACAACACAGACAAACAACAAATAAATAAAAGAAAAATTTCCTTGCAAGGCTTAAAATTACAACAATAAAACAATGAAGTGTGTAAAACAGAATGAAATAGAATAAAAGTCAATAAAATGAACACCAGGAATAAAATGATTAAAACTTCAAAAACTAAAACTGAAACTATAACATTACTCCAAGTTAAAATTCAAAGCCAGATGAAAAAGATAGGCTTTTAACTTCCTTTTAAAAATACAGAGGGAGCTTGCCATTCTAATAACCAGATGCAGTGTGTTCCATAAAAACAGAAGGCAGCCTCACTGGTACTTTGATGGGACACATAGGGAACATTTAAAAGAGAAGTGGTGGAGGACCTTAGTGATCTGGCTGGAAAATACAATGTAAGAAGATCTCTGATGTAGGGAGGAGAAGGTCATTTAAAGCTTTATAAACAAGTATAATAAATTCTAAAAGATACCGGTAGCCAGTGCAGTGTCTTAAGCAGTGGGGTGATGTGATCTGTTTCTTTGTTTTAGAAAAGACTCTGGCTGCAGCATTCTGAACTAGCTGTAGTTTTCTTATAAACTATTTAGGTAATACAGTAAACGGCTGTTAATAAAAACATGAATGAGCATTTCAGCATCTCTCTGAGTTAAAAAAGGTCTGACATTGGCAATATTTATGTTTTAATGACCTTGTTAAAATGAGAATTAAGATTTAAATGAGAGTCTAAAGTCACTCCTAAGTTTGTAATTTGTGTTTTAATCTGTTTGCTAAGACCACAAAGCATTGATTGCGGTTTTCTCTTGCTGCTTTGGGTCCTATTTAAAGAATTTCAGTTTTCTTTTCATTTAACTTTAAAAAGGTTTTACCCATCCATGCATTAATGTCAGTGAGACAATCAATGAGAGCATGCAGTGTATTGGGGTCATTTGGTGATACAGAAATGTACAATTGTGTGTCATCTGCATAAAAATGGTAACTGATGTGGTGATGGTTCATAATTTTTCCAAGTGGGAGCATATATAATGAAAACAAAATTGGACTGAAAACTTCTATGAGGAATACCTTTATTCTAGGTTAGCAGAATGGAAAACAGCTTTTATGAAGACTAGAGCCGCTCAGTTAATCGTATCATCATTGTGATCACCAGTTTGGATTCTAAAATGACAGTGATTAAACTATATAGGGTGACAGCATCTAATTCTTTCATTTAAAAACTTAACACCTAAAGAGTTAATTTATACTGTAGGATTATTTAAGTAAGTTTAGTGAAAAGTTACATTTTTGTAACAAATGATGAATAATTAATTGTTAAAATGACCACCATCTCTGCTGAGCCAGCTTTCCTTCCCTAGGTACATTTGGTGTGATGATGAAGTTTCACTGCTCCAACACAGACATAGTGAACACATTTCAGCTACTCCAAGATCTCCTTCATGACCTCAAGCTCCCTGAGTACTTGAGCAATAATTAATCATCGTTTCATAGTCACAACACACACACACACACACACACACACACACACACACACACACGCACACACACACACACGCACACACACACACACGCACACACACACACACGCACACACACACACACAAAAGCACTCTTTTTTTCTTTCTCTCTAGCTCGTTTGGACACTGGGCGACTTTGGGTCTTTGATATCCTGATCCTGGTTTGATATCAGATATCCTAATAACTTGAGTGAATTACAGATCATTATTAAAGAGTAATGAACTATTAATTGCCTTAAAATTAGTCCAAATTAGAAACACTACATAGCGATGACTTTTCAGCCTGAAGTTCATAACTAAGACAAACTGTACATGCATTTGTAATGAAATTAAAGGCTGTTTCAGGGTTATCAACAGTTTCCTCATCACTGGTGTTAATCAAAACTATTTCCAAAGTCAGGGAATTACAATTATAAATAACGCTACTTTTCCTTTTAAAGATCTGGCAGATAAATGGTTTAGAATTTTGAACCCTTGTTATGATGTCATAACAACATGATTACAGTCATGGCCTGCATTAGGGTTCAAGTTTCTATTTCAGAGGTCTCCAAATATCCCTGCAGTCCTACAGTATATATTAGCAGCTCTTTTTTCAGCTCGACCAGTTTGAACGGACAAAACTAATTTGACAGCCAAGTATTTAATTCGTCTAAGTATCCTCAAAATGCCAGGTGGTGCACACAGCACATGACCAAAACTTTAACTTTAACTTTAAATTTAAAAATCCTATACTGGCCCTTCATGCAGCCCCTCTGTTCAGCCTCTGTCTGAAACAGAGCTTCCCGATGAGCCCACTCTGATTGACCAGCTCTCAGACTTTCAGCGTATTGGGAGACTATGTAAACAAACAAAAGAAACAGGATTTCACTTCTTTTCCTCGTTCTTTACTTGAAATTGAAACTTCGCACCTACCTCAGCAACAAAGGAAAAAGGAAGAAGCAGAGGTAACTTTGACTTTAAAGACGCATTTCTACGTATGTTCACCTGAAGTTTTGGACCTTTGACCATGTGAACCATATACATCCAACATCATAGCAATATAAAAATAACAGAAAATCACAAAGAGCATATGTCCCCTTTAAGGGATAAAGAAAAAATGCTTATGGAAGTGTTTCTTTTTGCTCAGGCCACTAAAATACACCTCATAAGGCCTCTAAATGTGCATAAAAAGGAACAAATCTGAAGAGGAAAAATCTCTGCTCACAACCCATAACCACACTCAGGTCAACAAGTAGACACTGCATTATTTTAGGGGTCACAGGTCAAAAGGGTTGGGAACAACTTAACTACATTCATTTTTGTCCACCTGGTACCTGCGACTCTCAACCTACTGTTTGTTGAAGCTGGCGGATACGTCTCAGTGCTGCCCGATGTTGCTGTGAGTTGGTGATGCGACGGTGACGTCGGTGCCTCCTCAGCTGGTTGCTAAGGTGCTGAACACAGTCAGTCTCTGCCTGAGGCCGAACTTTACCCTGAGAGAGAAGAGGAGAGGAGAGGAGAGGAGAAGAGAAGAGAGGAGATGGTTGACGTTTGTGTCAATCATACGTTGCACTTTTTACAGAAATACTTATTACAGAAACACTTCTTACAACCTACAGGGGTTCATCCTGCACAGCTTCGCCATTCCTAAAAATGACAGCACAAAGCACAGAGACCCATGCTGTGCTGTAGTTGCCAGAGTGTGACAGAGAGAAACAAAGACTATGAGGCTGAGAGTGTTTTTCTCTGCCTGTGTTGTATGTGTGTATGTGTGTGCCACGCAGCAATAATTGGTTGTGACAGGTTGGTATCTGCGCTACTGTCTGGTGTTTTTATGGGTCACTTCAGCTACGGAGTTTTAATTCTGCACAGGAATGCAGGACTTTGACTGTATCCTCCATATTATGTACCTCTTCTCTGTCCTTCTCCATCTACATCCGCCATCACTTAAACAAATCATGTTCAGTCAGAGGCTTCACCCCTGAAGACAACAGCCTCATAAGTCAACGACACATCTCCTCATGTTTAGTGTCTTGCACTGTTGCCTTCCTCGTCATAACATACTGAAGTCAATACTTGCCTTTTCCCTCACATTCCTGTAGCAGTGATGTTGTAAGTGTGGTCTGCCTGAGCTTGCCCAGAGGGCTGAATGGGGAAGTGGAGGGGGCACAAGGTCCCTTCAGATTTTTCTATCAGAGGCAGAGGAGGTGGAGGAGACAGACAGGCAGAGGAAAGAATGTGAGAAAGAGGGTAGATAGAGATGGTAGAGGATAGAGACACTGTTGTAGGGTAGAGAGGAGTCTGTAAGAGTGATAGCAGGTAAGATTAGTCACTGACAGCAGGAACGGGCTTGTCACAGTGGCTGTGACATGTTGGTTGGGGGGAGCTTAAGGGCAATATTAATAGAAATCTGTGTTTAAGTTGCCCAACCATTTGCTTCAACAGATTTGAACAGCAATAGCTGTAACATTAGTTGTTGGTATAGGGATGAGGAATGGTAATGAAACTTCTCTAAAGCTCCTTTCAGACATGCACACCTTTATGTCAATCTGATAGGAATTTAACATGCTGAATAAGCGCCTGAATCACTTTTATGTGCAAGTCACAAGAGAAATCTTACCAGGCTGGGCCTGTATGTCTGTATCACGTTAAACACAGCACAAGTCTGAACTGAATGCCATCAGATTAACCTAAAGACCAGAGCAGCACAAGGTTAAACATGCAGAGAGAGAAATACAGGTCTTGTGTCACCTTCTAACATTACTGTGATAAATTCAGTATCTCAATCATCATCTCTTATGCACAAAATCAGTTTAACAATATAGGAAACACGGTGAAAGAGACAATTTTAAGTTGTTGAGGGGATTCTTCTCATATCAGATCAGTGTATAAAACTATTTTCTCCCTCATGGTGCCACCAGACCATAAGAGATTTTAAAAAACACCTCATACAACCACAATAATATAATAATAATCTAACAGCATTCACTGCATTTTCAGTTTTCATTCATGTCAGCAGCATGAATGAAAAAAATTGATTTCCAGCAAAATGCTTTACATGCATGTCAGACTTTATAAAAACAGGCAACAGAATTTACTCTCTAATAACGAAAATAATGCGAAAATGTATCAGCTGTGAGGAGTGGTCAAGAGTGTCCCTCACACTAATTAATGATGATGGTCATTAACTTAAGTTTCAGTAGTTCAGCCTGTGAGAGAACAGAAAATGGTCTTCTTCCTCCTACTACCACTTTTAACTCACTGCTCTCTCTGATCCCTCTGGATATTTATGAATCCATTTCCATAAATATCCAGTCATGTCTGAATAAAGCTGTACGAAACATTCATGTAAATGACACCTATGTCTGAATGACAAAATGACATAATTTTAACGGATAGATGGAGCCTGAAATGTTGTGTATTCCATGTCTGAAAAGCACTTCATCAGCAGTGCATCTAAGGCCCTGTTTAGACCTGGCATTAACATGTGTCTAGGGTTATCCGATCACAAGTAGACAGCTCTAAGTACAGGTGTGAATGCACCCAAGACGCATTGAGGACACATTGAGATCTGATCACTCAGACCACATTCAGAGGTGGTCTGGGCTGCATGTGGCCACATTCATTTAGCAGTGTAAATGCAATGTGTCCTGGGCCACACTGAAGGACCGCCCATTCAACTGACATCCTCTAATTTCCTGCAGACTAGGCACTGGAATTGCATTGCTGCCTCCTGGTCCGTGAACCCTCCGTTCAAACAAACCCTCCACTGTGTCAAACTTGTTTGATAACAGGATAAAGAAATGCATTATTTTGTTTTTCATGTGAATTAAAAAAAAATGTAATCCACCTCCCTTTTTTTCCTGTTTTCCCCGTTCCCCTAACCCATTTTCCTCTTCAAATCAACAACTGGAATAGAAATTAAACCAAAACCAGAAAATAACTTATTTTTCACTTGTCTGTCTAAAAAAATATTTCAGAAGCTAAATGTTGCTGAATAGTTTCTCTCTCTCTCTATATATATCTATATATATCTATATATATATCTATATATATATGTATGTATATATACATATATATGTATATGTATATGTGTGTGTGTGTGTGTGTGTGTGTGTGTGTGTGTGTGTGTTCCAATGCCACACTAGAGCAAATCAATAGGATGGGCATTTGATTTTCATGAGGGGGCACACAATGCATTGTATATTTGTTTATCCTGTTATCAAACAAGTTGAACACAGCTTTGGGCGGAGGGTACATGGACCGCTAGTCCTCCCACCGCTTAAAAACAACGAATTTGGTCTTTGCAAACAGAAATGATGTACGTGTTTATTTGCATATAGAGCAGGGAAGTGAGATCCGATTACAAGTGGTCACTCAAGATGCATGTGGAGACGCATGTTAATGCCAGGTGTGAACAGATGTACTTAGAGCTGTCCACTTGTGATCGGATCACCCGAGACGCATGTTAATCCCAGGTGTAACCAGGGCCTAAATTTGGCACCCAAACAAACACACCCTTCCAAATCCCATCAGGAAGACAACCTTGGTGGAGTCAGAGCAACATGAAATATCCATCTGTTATAGTCATAACATTATCCACAACTTGATGTACTGTGTGTACAATATACAGAAGCTATCACAAGGTTAAACCTTCTGTTGATGGCGCTGAGACGCAGCAAGAAGAAAAAAAGGTTTTAAACAGTATCATAATATTTTTATCAAGGACGTTTGTAGCCCATCTCATACTGTAGATGACTTTAAAGGAATAATTGGGTTATTTGTTTTTTTGCAGAGAGTTAGATGAGAATATTGATGCCACTCTAAGGTCTAACTATGAAGTAAGTGCCAGCAGGTGATTAGCTTAGCTTAGCATAAAGACTGAAAGCAGAAGGACACGCTAGCCATCCAAAGCTAAAAAACTCACCTACCAGCACCTAAATCTGTTTTGCGGTTTTACAGAGAGTTGTATGCTGGAACAATTTCTTGGCTAAGTACAGTAAAAGGGCGGATATAAACATAGCACAAAAAGTAAGGAAATTTGTGTTTGGTAGATTATTTCTTTGTTGTAACAATGCTTCTTGACAATAAATCTTATACCGTTGGAAAGCCTGTTTATTTCCCTTTTAAATGGTGCCACATTTGTAAGGAACATGCATTTGTGGGATGAGCAGCAGAGCTGAGTATGTGGCTTCTGCCGATGAAAAATTTGCCAAATCTTCTCTGCCAATGCCAAACAGCTTATTTTGCTGTTGCTATTGACTCTTGTTTTGAACTTCTGGTACCCCCAGGTGCTGCCAATCAGGCGCCTGATTGGCAGCATAGGGCTGCCAAGAGGCCTGCCATGACTGCCCTTCACCGTCAGGCCTGTTTGCGCTGGTGTCAGTGTCGTGTCAAATCGATGGATGACAGTTGAAGAAAACACCAGATCAAAAACTGCTTTTTGATGATAAAAATCAGGAGTCAGAGGTCCGAGCAGCAAAGTGTTCTTTAATGCCGGCAATAAAGGAGAGTAAATTAGCGCATACAAGATGAACCAGGTTGCTCTGAAGGTTTTTTCCTTCAGGGCATAGTTTTTATACCCTTGGGTCGGCATAGGTCACACCTATCGTCCATCCTCCTTATTTTTGGCCAATTACACCATTATTTTTATCTCCGTCACTTGTTGTTGGTCAAAACTCTTCAAGACAGGTTTTGAGCTGTTGTGGATATGTACTGGCATATTCATTTCTATCTGGTTATGTCCAAGTATTGGGGATCATTTTACACCATTATTGCCAAGTTGTCTTCTGGCCTTTATTTTTTTATAAGTCATTCTAGTCACTTTCACCCTTATTTCTTGATTTTCTCCAGAGTGTATTTTTAAAAAAGGTGAAGACTTTAATGCAGACCCAAGCAAAGTGACATGTAATACAAGCACACTCAAATTTCTCCAGTGTATGATTATGATTCTTTTACCGTGATTCTATACGTATATCGTGATTAAATGTGATTCATGAGATTACATATACATCATCAATAAGATTCTAACACACTAGCACTTATTGCTTATAAAACTTATAAA
This sequence comes from Thunnus albacares, assembly GCF_914725855.1. Taxonomy (NCBI): domain Eukaryota; kingdom Metazoa; phylum Chordata; class Actinopteri; order Scombriformes; family Scombridae; genus Thunnus; species Thunnus albacares. Next base: position 6,054,258 of record NC_058110.1, on the reverse strand, counting down.
ATCAATCTGCATAGCTTAATATTGTCTTTAAGCACACCAATGACACTTAATGAAAATACACCACATCAGCAACATGTGCACTGGAACCTGAACATGTGTAACAACGTTATGTTCAGCGATAAGTCCAGTGTGACCAGGCTGGTGACCAGAATGAGGAGGAGGTGCCAGGCTGTCGTGGCTGTGTATGGTTCTTCCACACACTACTGAGGCTCCTGTTTGTTAAATGAATAAATTGTTAAATTGCCAATATGTCTTGTTTCTTCAATCATCCAATCCACCAAACACCAAACAATGTCAATGGCAGAATAAGCTGTTTGGCATTGGCAGAAAAGATTGGACAAATTTTTCATCGGCGCAAGCCACATACTCAGCTCTGCTGTTCATCCCACAAATGCATGTTCCTTACAAATGTGGCACCATTTAAAAGGGAAATAAACAGGCTTTCCAATGGTATAAGATTAATTGCCAAGAAGCATTGTTACAACAAAGAAATAATCTACCAAACACAAATTTCCTCACTTTTTGTGCTATGTTTAGTTCAGAATCGGACACAGACTGCAGATGCATATGTGGTTCCCTACATTGGTCAAAAATTTCGATCTGTACACAGACAGTCCACGTGGATCCTCGTGGACAGGTGCAGATGGTGAATTTGGCATTCACAAAAAGAATATAAACAGTTAATAGTGTTTATAACACACTATAATGTAGTTGCAAGCAGATAAGACACACTACATTATAGTGTAATATCTTTTATTAAATGTTTATTTAGTGTTTATAAATTCTAAACAGGGGGACTTAAAGTAAAGTGTTACCGCAAATTTTACATCATGCCGACTAACTATAAATTAAGCTCAACTTTGTGGAGTCTTGTTGTCACTGTGAGGTTGTTAGTCAACCAGCAGTAACTCCCTGAGGTCCCCCGTAAAACCACAACTTAACAGGAAGACATGAGTGGTACTGATCTTTTTGTCAAATTCTCGAGAAAAAACAACCAATTTCTTTAAATAAAAGACAAACATGACTGTTCCACAGTATAACTGTGTGTATGAACGTGTGTATTTTTTTGGATGTCTGATTCTGATAAACCTTCAAACTGAATTTCCCAACTTCCTTGGGAAAAGCAACAGGCAACAGCCCTACACCAACGCAGCTGCTCACATTCTTTTACTGAAGGTCTATTATCAGTCTTAATCCAGCAGTTACAGTGAGCTAAAATGTAAATTAGTGAGCTCAACTGACACATAGCAGTGTGCTCACCGGCAGTGCAGAGTCACCAGGGGACTGTCCAGCGGCATCTTCTGCTTCATATTTGTAGTAGTCAAGTGGAGCACAAAAATACCCAGGCTGCACCTCCGAACACTGTCGACCAATCAGATGTCTCCTGCAGTCACATTGTCCATTCTCCATCATGCACCTTAAAAAACAGACAGAGGAAACTTTAAATGTTTATTTATAAGTGATTGTGACCTCTCTGTGGTCTGCATTCAGGAATGGACTGAATGATAAACAGCCTCACTTCATGGTTATATGCTCTTCAGACCATTCTTAGAAGTGACCTCTCTTTATAAAAAAGGATATGGTAAAGATACATCAAATTTTGAAAATCTATACCTATTGTTGACGGCTCCGCCAAAGTCACAGTCACATGGTCTGCAGCCAGCCAGGTCGTTACTGAGTCCCCAGTATTCAGGCTAAAGGGATGGAAATAAATTTAAAAACCAGGATGCACAGTGACACATACAGTATGCAGTTTTTACACTCTGACTCTGTGTCTGATGCTTTGTTGTCCTCGTACCATGTCAGCTTGCGCATTTGTTACTGTGTAATATGTTTCTTTATCAATGCAAACAAAACATTTATTTGCTATCCTTGACTGGTGAAAAGAAAACCTCCACTTGAAAATGTCACTACTTTGACAGTGTGAAAAGGTAAAAAAGTTCAAGTCTGTTGTCTGGTGACACAATTGCTTTCAAACTTGTTGCAACAAGTCATAAAAATGAAAAACCAGTGCAACATTTGCTATACAGCTATATAGCCAAACAGCCAAACTTTGTCTGTTCTCTAGTTTTCCTCTTTAAATATGCCTTACTGTGACATGGAAAAACATGAATACTAATTAACAGCCACATGAAAGACAAACACAATTATCAACAGATTTTAAGAGCAGAACAGTTGTTGCTAACCAGACACTGGTTGCAGTAGCGACCGGTGACATATCTTTTGCAGGAGCAGTCCCCACTGATCTGGTCACATGGGGCTCCCATCATAATAATGCCACGAGGGTCGCAGTTGCAGGCTGATGGAGACACACACACAGAATAAGATGGCATATGTGCTTTAAAGATCTTATATGCAGAATATATTATTTTCAGAAAAACAAATTAATTTTCATCCCTGGCCAAACACAAATCTTTTCACTTGTATGACAAACACACATACGTACGCTGACAACCAAGCGGGTCATTCTGGCTGAGTCCATAGTAACCCTCCTTGCAGTCGTCGCAGCGCATGCCCTTGACGTGGGCTTTGCAGCGACACTGTCCAGCTATCATCCCTATGTCTACGTCAGTGTGGCTGTCACACACTCCTCCCTCCAACGATCCCACCGGGTCACAGTCGCAGGCTGGGTGTCAGAGGTCAGATGAAGAGCGTAAGTAAAAGGGGAAAAGAATGAGAGACAAAAACAAAAGGACAATAATAGAGACATGAAGAGACAGAGGATAAGAGCAGTGAAGAAAATTAACTGAAAAGGTTTTAGCTTCATGACACAATGAAGATCTGAAAACTGACACTTAAAAATGGCTGTCGTGTACATGCAGACATGTAATATTTGTACTTTCATTGTTTTGTTGCATCTAAACAAAAGAACGAACGGTAAGGAGATTTTCACGTATAGTAGCGTTATTGTCATGAATTTGCATAGATTATACACGGAGTAATACCATGAAATAAGGCTATTGTGTGGAGAAGAGTGTTCAGCTTTCCACATTTAGTCTCATATTCATTTTAAACTCTTGTGATCTTGAAACTAAATGGAGCCTTCTATAACTATAATGTTCTGAATTCAATCTCAAGGATTTCAGGAATTATCTGAGCCCACTGGCAGTGTAAATACTGGATTTAATTTTGCAGTACAAAAGTAGACACTCCAACATCATGGCTAAAACATTTTTTTTTTTACAAAAGAACAAAAGACTCACCAACACAAACCCGTGGGTCCCTGATGTCCCTGTTGGGCTCTTTGTAGTAGAAAGGTTTGCACATTTCACAGTTGCGTCCCATGGTGTTGTGCTGACACTCATCACACACTCCTCCGCTGACGTTTCCCGTGGCCAAATACACCGCCATGTCAAAGTGGCACTGGTTTGAGTGGCCATTACAGTTACACTCTAGAGAAAGAAGCAAGACATTCAAAAAAGTAAAGACTCATTAGACGCACATGAACGTTACCTTGACTGTAAAAGTTAACCACAACTTCCATGCTAGCAGTAGGAGAGTTGGGTTGACCTCCAATGATATTCTAATAACTAATCACATCACATCATCTCTTATTTATTTGAGCCCTTTAAAAGCAGCAAACACCTTAATGAGCAGGAAAGTAGGGTGCAAGACAGTTTTTATGTCTTGCACAATAACTGCTCATCTACAGGATGATTTAAAATATACAGTTTGCCAAGATTAATGTGAATATGTATATAAGCAGTATATGAATATTTGGGAGATTATACTGAGCTTCAAATGTTAATATACAGCATCAAGGGTATTTGCAGGTCTCGCAAATTCTTAAATGGTTTTGAATTCAGTTCCCTCAATTCAAGACCTTGAATATTTTTTCTTGCCTGCTGTAGACATTAACGTTATATATATCTTTTTTTTGGTATGTGGTTGCTGTCGGGAGACATTCTACATCTATTAACTAAACATAACACAAAAAGTAAGGAAATTTGTGTTTGGTAGATTATTTCTTTGTTGTAACAATGCTTCTTGGCAATAAATCTTATACCGTTGGAAAGCCTGTTTATTTCCCTTTTAAATGGTGCCACATTTGTAAGGAACATGCATTTGTGGGATGAGCAGCAGAGCTGAGTATGTGTGTGATCAGGCTGGTGACCAGCATGAGGAGGAGATGCCAGGCTGTTGTGGCTGTGTATGGTTCTTCCACACACTACTGAGGCTCCTGTTTGTTAAATGAATAAATTGTTAAATTGCCAATATGTCTTGTTTCTTCAAACTTCAATCATCCAATCCACCAAACACCAAACAATGTCAATGGCAGAATAAGCTGTTTGGCATTAGCAGAGAAGATTGGGCAAATTTTTCATCGGCGGAAGCCACATACTCAGCTCTGCTGAGTATCATTTTTTAAAGAATGAATAAAGCTACCCATGCTGTGTAAGCCATGCCTAAAATTTTACACTGTGCATAAAAAAATGGAAATTGCAGATGCAATACACCTATTCCTGCTGCTGATGGCTACATAAAAGGAACTTTGTACATTCCTACAACAGGTGAAGTGACATTATTATATTTTGTTGATTGTGAGTCTACTTCTGCCAACAAGTCAGTAAAACTGCTTGCTAGATGCTCTGAGGAGACCGAAACAAAAGTAAACATAACCTAATTCACAATATACCAGCAACCGGCTCTCTGTATGTGTTTGTATGTGTGTGTGTTTGTGTAAATCCAAGAAAACTAGAGAAAGGCTAAGCAAATGTCTTTCTCTAGCCTTAACCTTTTAACATCCACTGGGTTGCCAGCAACCCTCTTAAGCCAGTGGTAAGCGGTAGCATCACACAGTAATGAGTAAAAGCAAATAACACAATTTGGCCAATTTGAGATGATTGGAGAGGTTCGGGGACACCAGTGACACCACAAACTAAAAACTCCCTAGCTCCCATAAGGTTAGGCCTAGGGGTCTGGAATATTATACAGGTTGACAAGATGTAGAAGGTATATGGAGTTCTGCACAGTTCTGGCACAAAGCAGAGCCTAATTATTGTTATTCAAATATGACTCATTATAGACAAGGACCAAAAACACTTTTTTGAGCCTTATTTGAACTGATGTAGTTTTCTTTGTGTTATAGCCATATGCTAAACAAGCACAGTTCCAGAAACTAGAAGGTGTCACTTGTCAAATGAAGCCTAATACATACATCATGGCCTTACAGTTCTTGTGTTATGAGCTTTTCCATTTGGGTATGCCAAAATAGGCGAAAATTCTATAAAAAGGGTGGATGTTAAGGGGTTAAAAAATATTTGCATCTAATAACAGGCAGCAATCAGTTTAACAATAAATGACAATAAAATATAATCTGCATTTCTGAGTTCATGCTCATATCAGAATTTTTGAGACAGTGCCGTGTGTTCCCACCTCTGCATGTGTGAGGGTTCTCCACCTCAGCTGGTCTCCATGGCAGGTCGTTGTGGAAATGTTGGCAGCGCTCGCAGTTCAGGCCCTCTGTATTGTGTTTGCATACACATCGACCATGGATCTGGCCAGAATGTAGCAAAATGATCAGTAAATAGGTTACTGTAGGCAGTGTCAGATATGAAATTATCTTGGCATGATAATTTGTACTGAACAAATTAAACAAGCACAAACAATTTCTGCTCTTGTTGTCTTTTATGTAACAAGTTTCTGTTCTGTTGTACAGAACATGTTGTAATGACAACAGGTACGATTTTCTCGTGATCTAGTCGACTAACTCACCATGCCGTTTTCTCGTGTGTCAACCCCTGGCACTGGGGTGCACTCTGAGGCGTGTCCATAACAGAAGCAGCTCCCTCTTACCACCAGTTCATAGATGGCATAGTAATATTTCTGGAGGACATCAGAGCGTCGGTCCAGCAGGTCGTCTCCCAGAGTGTTAAGCTTTGTGAAGTTGATACGCAGGTTGGTGATGCGCAGAAGTTCTGTAAAGGACAAATAATAAAAAAACAAAACAAAAAAAACATTAATTAAGCTTGATTTGTGGCTGAAATTGTATTAGTATGCAAACATTTTTTTCCTAAATGACTGGTATTAAGGTGTCCATTTTATGTTAGCCTCACTACTCCAAAAGTATAATATAACCTATTTACTTTAAAATAATAATTGTTGTTGATACCTCTAGGGAGAAGCATTTTGTTTAAACTTAAATATTACTTAAATGTTCAATTTTAGCATTTACTTTTTTGTCTTATCTTCAAAAAATATGTAATTATGGATGTAAAGATCTGATTCTGAAGAAAAGTAATAACAGCAAAGTAGTGTGCAGCAGTTCAATATTTTACATTATATTTTGTTTGTAGTACAAGTTTGTCTGAATACAAACTGACTAGTGTTTGAACTGCTGATGCACACAGTCTTTGTTTATGAAAAGAATATGACAAGTTTTCATCTGGAGATAACATGAAGGTGAAATTTGTAAGAGACAAATTATGCTGTGCTGCTAATGAATGTGTTATTGGTCCATATTTAGAGTTAAAAGTCTCAATCATAGATCACTGAGGAACACTTCACTTACCTTGAATGTCCAAGCTGTAGGGGTCTTTCACATGAATGGCAGGATCCAAAACTTTATAAATGACCTTGAATTTAAAACAGATTTTTTTTTAGCAAGAGAGGTTTTCGGAGAAGTCCCATTAGATTTTGGGATTAGAGGAGATTATATCAATTTTAAAACAACAGATGTTCACCAAAAACAGGGATATGCAAGTGAAATGAACAAATTTACAAATGCACTTTCTCTTATTTATGTACTGTTATAATGTTGGATGTCTATGTTAAACATTGTAGTTTTCATTGTTAGTGGATTCAAATTGGCTTCAAGTGCATGAGGGATTCACAGGAAACATTTGCTACTGCTGCTACTGTAGTTCACATTAAAAGCATTCAGCTGGCGAAACGTAGGGTGGCTTTAATTGTGAACGAGTTATAGGAAACACAGTGTTTTCATCATTGAGGTTGTGATTCAAGACATTTTTCGTATTTTTTGTAGATGTAGTAGATCAGCTTTAAATATTGTGAGTAGTGGAACAGGAGCACCAAGCTGTGAGCTGTGGCTGGTCCTTTGTGTAACACCAAATCTACTGGGACTAAAATGTTAAAAGATTATAACTTTTAAACTTTACTCTAGTTTTATTCTCAAACCACCTTTTGTCTTCAACAAACCAGTAATTTAAGATTATTTTGGTATTTATTCTCCTGTGTGTTGGGTCATCTATTGATCATCTCATCTATTGATCATCTATTCCTCCAAACAACAGTTATCTCACAAATTATTCTTTAAGAATCCTCAACTACACATTAAAGGACAAGTACTGCGATATTATATATATTTTATATTCTTCTTATTGTCAAAAAATCCCATGAAAAGATCAATACCACAATGAATTGATCTACTAACAAGTATTGTGTGTGTATTCAAAGCCTGATTTATCTTGCCATAGAGCTCCAGTGCTGTCTAAAAACTATTAAAAACATATCAATGAGCGTAAGTCATGCACCAAATTGGCAGCTGAAAATAGTCCCCAACAAATGCACTATTTCCTCCCATTTGAGCATTGCTAAAAAGTACAGTGGCTAGCTGTTTTACGAGATTATGTAGCCTTTTCTAAGATTGAAACTATACTGTATATTGGTGGGTTGTTCTTTAAGATTTATGTCTCAAGAAACAGGATGGGAAGTCATAAAGTATTGAGATACAGACTGCCACACTGTTGGATTTGGGGTTTTTTTGTAAAAAAAAAAACAACAACAAAAAAAACAAGAATATTGCTTGCTACATCTTTTAACCATAACCTCTATCCTCCCAGTCCAACATGTCTCTCCTGTCTTACCTCTCCATTAGTGGAGGGTTCAATATCGGAGTAGCGTTCCTCGCAGATTATGTCATTGATGTGGTGCAGGCTGTTGGCAGGGATGCTGGGGAAGGTCCTGGTGCAGTTTGAGGCAAAGTAGCGGTAGGGGCGCCATGTGCGTCCAAAATCAGCTGAACGCTCGATGATCATAGCTGCAGGTCGGAATGTCTGAGAAAAAGAGAATTCAGAATTTTTAACTTCATTTGCATATGCTGATAGTATTTTAGTGGTTTTTCTTTTTGAAACAGGATATAGGATCACAGGGAGGCTTGTGCTGTATGTATGAATATAATACATGCCACATCAATCAATAAGTTATGGACTATTTGAGAAAAATTGGTGATCAGACTGATTTATCTGGGCCTTTTATTTCATGTTTGCTTCACTAACAGTAGGATGACAGATTCATGCCTGATGGAATGCAGTTGCTGAATGTTTGAGTGTACATAACAAACACACACCTAAACATGTATACACCTTGACATGCTTAAGCACATATATGAGTCACCTTTTCAAACAGAGGTCCACTTACACACACATGCAAATTGCACACTTGTCATCCACATGTGTGGAAAAAGTGTGCGTACCTTGAACTTCATGATGAGATGTGTGAAGTGGAATTCAGCCTCCAGGTTCAGTCTGATACTGACATTCTCCTCTCCTGTGGAGGAAATGACTGTCAATCAATATCATAACAACGCAATTGATGCACTAGACTTGACTGCTACAGTCACTGTCTGCTTGACTGAGTGACTGTGGGAGAACTTTTCCATCCTTCTTTGTATTTTTTTTTCTTCTCTTTGTCTCTCACTGAAGAAATATCAAAGTCTTCTAATATTACCCATATGGGGACATAGATTTATACTATAGTGTGAAGGTACTTTTTCTCTTTTTATTACATCACTGCATCTCAACATCTTGTAAAATCCCTCTAAAATATATAAATTATTTCCAATCAGGATGTAAAAAGACAAGAAGAAGAGGAAATTTCTCCCTGTGTGTATGACGACGGAGTCAATCAGCACAATGAACATTCTGATTATGTTCTTGTGTGCTGTTTTTACATTCAGTAAATATTTAAGGATATACAAGGCACAAACCGTTGACAGACTGCCACCAGGTTTGGTCCCTGTCATTGCTGTCCATGAGGTAGATCACGTTTTCGATGCGGTGGCTGTTTTTGTGGTGGTACGGGTCGTAGCGGTGCCGAGAGTTACACTCGAAACACTTGTCTGACTCCTGTCGAGGTGAAAAACAAATAGAGACTGATGTATAATAAAAGTAGAGTTTGAATATAAATATCATTTGCATTTGTTTTTTTTATTCAAGCTCTTTCAGATTTGTACCAACAAGATCACAAGAGACTGAACCAGCTGCATGATAAACCACCTCTGGATGTTGCACTACATGGGGAAAAATAAAATATTAGTTCATTTCACTTTCTGTTTCTACGGTTTTGTAGTGTCAGTCAAACTCATGATAGAACTGTTACAGGGCTTTCATCTGTCAAGCAGAAATAACGTGGATAATGTTCCCCTGTGTGCCAATACCAGTGTAAATTGGACTACGGCCAGAGGGGACTTGACTGTGTCTCCACTGGGTGAAAAGATTAAAAGGGAAAAACGGTCAGAGAGATAGAAAAGAAAGCAAGGAGTTAAAGAATAGGAGGAAGAGAGAGAGAAAGACAGTTTGAGAGAGAGAGCCAGATGTGAGGATTGGGATAAAGGGCAAAAAACAAGAATAACAGTCACAGTCATGCTAGCAGCTCTCTGAGGCTGTAATTAGGCAGTAGTGGTAGTGGTTGGGACAATATACTACTGTCAGCATGCTAACAATGACAACATTATGATATTTAACAGGTACAGGTACAAGTGAAGCTGATGGGAATGTCATTTGTTTTACAGGTATTTAGTCAGAAACCAAAGTATCAGACAAATCAAAATTAGTGAAAAGTAAGGGGGTCACCAAAGTTCTTACAAATCGTTCTGAGGGGGCCAAAAATGTGTGTACCAAATATAATGGCAATCCATCCAATATTTGTTGAGATACGTCAGCCATATTGGGAAAATCATTAGGATTCATCATTCAATCCATCTAGTAGATGTTGAGATATTTCACTGGACATGTGGAAACTTTGACCTGATGATGGCGTTAGATGTCAGCAGATATTACTTTGGGGACCTTGAATATCTGTACCAAATTTTAAGGCAATCCCTTTGACAGTTGAATACATCTTATATAAGATATTCTAAAAATGTCAACCTCATGGTGGAGCTAGAGAAAAAATCAGGGAATCACGAAATTCAGTAGGATTCTTTCTCTGGGGCCTATGAATGGCTGTACAAAATTGAATGGAAATCCATCCAATATTTAGTTTTTCAGTCTGAACCAAAGCAGTGGACCTACACACCCACATTGCTATCCCAAAAACCACGCTGCTAGCATGACTAAGAATCTATAATCTTCAACAGGATCTCTGTCCACTAATTTATAAATATGTAAACATTTTATAATTAAGATAGTCAACACATGATGAACACAAAATATTAAAATCTCTGTGGATGCCAGTGGGTGCCCAGGGACTTTAGACTACTGTTGCTAAGAATTTAGCAACAATATCACCAACTGTTCTCATTAAATTCTTAATAAGAGTGGTTGCATCTTCAGCATCAATAGTTTAGATAATGATTATGAGAGATGCAAAAAGGGTGAGGTGCGGGAGTAGGAAAATGCAGTTAGCTGCTGAAGAGTGGACATTGATGAGGTAGAAGGCAGAAGGAGAGGAAAAAAGGGCATGGGAAAGAGACTAAAATGTGGTGACCGAGGCCAAGAGCAAGGGCTTGAATGAAGGGGTGTGCTTGAAAAGTTAGAAAAGGGGGTTAAAGAGAGGAGAGGTGCAGGTGAGAGAAGTGGGTACGCAGTGGAGAGAGGTCTCAAACAGCACAGCAGGGGTGGGGGACAAAGAAGGGGTCGGTAGAGGGTGAGGGAGATGCTGAGAGAGGGTGAGTGAGATGGGGCCATGAAGAGGGGAGCAGGGAGGGAAAAGAGGGCTAAACAAGCGGATGAGGGTAGGCTGGCACAGAGAAACAGTGGATTCCAGGGCAGCGTTTCCTAATTAGGTTGTTGTCAGGGGTGATTAAGCTGCTAACAACAGCATGGCTGTTAAAGAGACTCGGCTGAGAACTGAAAAGAAATGCCTAAAGTGTGCTGGAAGTGGTGTCTGTGTATTTGTGTGTGTGTGTGTGTGTGCGCGCGTGTGGTTGGGTGGATGCATGTGGATGTGCGTGACCACATGTGCACCCACGCCCACTTGTATGTCTGTGTAATTGAGTGTGTGTTTCTTACATGCAAGCTTGCCTTCTTCACCCACCCTTCCTAATCCCAGTATAAATCTGCCCTCACTCTCAGCTCAGACCCCTTCCTGCACAGTAGCCCATCCATCCTAACGGCCTGTGCCATCATTAGCAAGCACTGAGTATTCTCCACAGCTTTATGGTGTTTATAGGAAGTCCTTAAGCAGGATTTCAGGTATTTGTAAAGGAATGGAATTTTAAAAAGTTATGAAAAAAAACTTGAGATGATGGTGAGAAAGTTTAGGTCCTTGTGCATAGAAGTAAAATAAAAGTCAGATTTCAACTGGATTCTTTTTTTTTTTCAAGGACACTGTAAAGCTTCATTAGGTGCTGAACTTGTGTGCATCTTAGACCCCCCTCCACCCCCTGCCTCCTCTGAGCTCTTATTTATATCCCATTAGTCAAGCCTGGTCAGCTCGACTACAAGGCTTTCTGCTCCAACAATACACTGATGTAAGTCTAATGTTGATTTGAAAACACTTCTTTGTCACACTACAATGGTGGCTTTACAAAAAAAAAAGTATAGCCCAGCTCCCTCATTCAGTTTCCTTTCCACCTCAGTTCCTCCACTCTGAAACTGATATTTCCCCGCTATTAATACAGTATCTCACTTCTCCTTTTCTTCTTTTTCCTCTTTTTCTACATTCTCCATTCCATTTCCCATCTCCTTCTACTTTTCTTGTCCCTTCTCTTTGCCTTAGTAAGCCTGTCTAGAGTTACAGCTTCAGTTCCACTCAACCATGTGGGTCTAAAGGGCCAAACCTGGGCCCCTTTAAAGGCCTTTTACACAATTAGCTTGACCTAAACACACTGCTTCTCCTGGCATACAACTGTGCATAAAAGCTATGCAATCCGATCTCACAAGGAACAAAAAAACAACCCAGGAGATCCTATGCCAAACACAAATGATTGATGAACTCCTGGACGTTTAAAGACCAAGAGTGTGATGTTAGGTGTGGGAATCTAAAGTAGCTTCTGACAGACCAGCAATGGTCTGCAGCTGGATTTATGGCGTGACAAGTTGTCACCCTGTCCTGCACCTTACTGTAAAAGAGGGCCTCTCACCAATCAGAGGATGCCAATCATGTTCACCTGGAAGTTGGATATCCCTGCCCTGGGGTGTGGAAGTGCAGGCACATACATGTAGACGTGTGGAAATGCATGCATGTAGCGTATGGATGCAAGACAATTGAATGACAACATAATGGTGAACCTGTCAGGAGTCATGTAGGAGTGGATGGAAAAACAAGGAACCAACAACATTTTGTCTTGCATTGGAGATGCAATACAAAGCTACTCTCTGTGTCAATAGCTGTATATTTCACAAAATATGTGTACTAGGATGTATGCTGGCAGTGGAAAAGACCTGCACCAGAAGTATTTAGAAATGGTCTAGACTGCTCTTGAATGTTAAATTGTTTTCTCCTGACATTTATACTCATACCCTCTATGTATATCTTAAGATATAAGTTGCTGACAAAATATGCAACACAGTTTTATGACCATTATACATTTGCATTTGAAGACCACCTTCAAAAAAAGTTAAAAAAAAAAAAAAAAGAAAAGAAAAAAAAAGTAAGTCTTAACTGAGTCTAAAGCTGTGTAACTGTTAATGGTACGGGGAGAATTAATAGTGGAAGAGGTTCTAACAGAGATTGCATCGGGCCATATTGCATGCTTTAAAAACTGGAGGTTGTGTATATAATAATAGATGAATGTAAAGTTGGTGTCTACGGTATCAAAAATGTTGAAACAATCTGAAAAACTTTCTTGGCCGTTTTGCAAGCACTTTTAAGATGGCCCCTAACTTCAGATGTCATTTTCCTGTTTACTGTAAAGTCATGCAAATAATACCTGTACAACATCAGTCAGGGGATGTACCTGTTGAAAGTTTTACATTTTGGTGGTATCATGGTGCTTTGGTGACCAACATTTTCTCTTTGTACTGTAGACAACAATCACTTGGATTAAAAAAGGAGCACCTTTTTTATGTGATTTCTAAAAGGATCTATCAACATTTATATCGACATTTATCACTGGAGACTCCACCACTGTAAATTGTGAGCCCCCTCATTGAAGCAAGGTATGGATGATGTCTGTGCTCCTGCAATAACATGGATGCTCTTCGTTTCTGTTCAGACTAGTTATCTGTTCATAATGTATTTGTTTACATCCCTGGTGTTAGCTGGATTTAGGAATAACAAACATAATGATGAATCCAATATCACATTGGCCAAGTCCTCAAACTTTCATCACTGGGGTCTAATTTACTGAAACATACATCATACATACAGTATGATTCTGAATGTACTTTCCTTCCTTTATTCTCCTCCTCTTGACTCACTGATTCACTCTACACTGAAAGACTGCCCTTCAAAAAACAAACAAAGACCTTCACAAACATCTCGACTGCATCAGAAGTCAAGAGAGAGAAGTCCTCAACGCACACAGGAAACCATCATCAATGTCCATTGCAACTGTCTCACATTCATGGGCTCAGCTCTTGAAAAGTGTTATGGTGCGTCACCGGCCTGAGAAGGATGCTCTGAGGGAGATGGAAATGACACAAATGGGGACAGAAAGATGTGTGTCACAAAGAAAACAATGGAGCAGAAGGTAAAAACAGTAAGTTCAAGACAGTGAGAGTGAAAGAGAGGCACTGAAAGAGAGACAGAGGGGGAGAGTGTGTTTGTGTGTGATGGAGGTGTGGCTGACTTGTGTGTCCACACCTGGGGCCTGATATTGAAAGACTGGGCATGTGTCATGGTCATGGAAACCAACCAGGCAACAATCAAACAGATGGATGAACAAATGAAGATGGATGAATGCATGAAGGAGAGAACAAACAAACCATCACATATTCTGGTGGTGGAGGGTGTGGCAGGGTGTTGAGAGATGTAACAGGCAGGTGGGAGAGTCAGGTCGAGTGTGCATGGGAAACTTTGAGAAGCAGTAAAAATTGTCAGAATTATTAAAGTAGGGATTGAGAATGCCGTAAGGACCTGTGTGAATGTGTGAATCTATGTGAATTACTGTACATAATATGACACAAAGGTTGCACATGAAGGAAAAAATAATGTGCATGATTAGTAGTTGGATGGTATGAATGGGAAATCATAATCACTACCAAATGCTGAATCTGAACCTGAACCTGAAAATGTTACTTTGCATAGTTCAATCTGGTTTTATGTTCACATGAGTGTATCCTGACCTGCAGATGGCTGACAATGCAGTAGTGCTCTGGACCGTCCAGGCCGCAAGTGGAGGTGGTGGTTAGGTTAATAGCTCGTCCAATCAGAAGGTTTCCTGTTGCTGGGTAACAGCTCCCCTCTGTGCAGCCATGAGGGCCTGACGGAAGGTCCTGGCCAAACACATTCACAGCTGGAAATGGAAAGATGGAGGGAAGAAACAAAGGAGAGAATAATTATTGTAATTATCATCTAATTATCAAGTTCTTAATAGTGTAGAAAAACACACAAAGACAAAATCTCTTCCTTAATCAAGAAGTGAAACTTTGGTTAATAACTTCTTGTTATAATAGAAAAGTAATGCACACCAACGGTTGTAGTTGGGTGCTGATCACTAGAAGTAGACCTGAGAGGAAAAAAGTGTCACACACTCTAGATCTACAGTGTGTGACACTTTTTTCCTACTCTCATGACAACTTCTTGTTATCAAATGAAAAAAAAAGAAATTCACTTGATTCAAGGACTTCAGGACTCATAAGAGGACTTCTTTCCTTCTCCACTCTATCGTACCCACACAGTAAAATATGCACTTCACATAGACTATAAAACCAACAAGTACACACTTTAAAGGCCACACCTGCATACTTATTTTGGCATATGACACCTCTGCTCAGGTTGAAGGTGGGTGGACATAAATTCTCCCATAATCAGGTTATCCTGCCTTTGCCATTTCTAAGTTACATGTTGTTTAATGTAGACCTCTACAAAGTTTTAAGGCAGCTTACCAGTGAACTGCTTCAGAGGCAGCCAGGGTTCATTTTTGATGCCTTGATGATGCATCAGTGCAGGCATGGTGTCTCACCGTTTGCTGGAGTGCCAGGGGTACCATGGTGTACTTGGCCAGTACCCTGCAGATTGTGTAATACCGCACTTCTCCCAGTACTGTCTTGAAAATGCTTTTTATGCATTCAAAGGCGGTACTGGGAGGACATTATGGTATTTGGCCAAACCAGGAAGCCTGGGGATGACAACCGAGAGTACTGTTATGCTGCCTATAGACATTTCATCTATTGACAACATGGCTCTTTAGGCCAAGGAAACCGACTTGTCATCCCCAGTTGCTGTGTTTGGAGGATCAGGGACAAGTTCCCTGGTCCTCCAAAGACATCACACTGGTTTCACACCTGGCCTCTGAGTTTCCCTCCAGGTCCTCTGGAACGTCCACACAGTATCTCAGGTACTCACACACCTGCCTGATCATCATCAAGGCATCAAATCATCTCATATTTATTTGTTACATTTCTGATATTTTATTTATTTTATACTTGTTCTATACATTTTATATATTTATATATTTCCTGGATAATTATTAAACTTTTTGTTTATATATTCACATTTGTTCAACTTAATTGTGCAAGTTTACCAAATAAAGGGTATTCATCAGATGTGCTGTGATAATTGCAATGATAAACATATTAATATATACTTATACAATAACAGTATTTCCCTGCAGTCAGTATATTGTCATTACCACTTCCACCATTAATTTATATTGTCATTATTTATATTTATAAAGCAACATAAAACAGTAGTGAAGTTGGAATACCACTGATCCTCAGAACAGGGCACTGTAGTACATGTTATGGATTAATTTTCATTGCTACTTCAGGTTATGTTAACTGTAATTCACTAGTTTGAACCACAAAATAAAAATATAAAAAAACAACACTAAGAATAATGACATTTGTAATAAAAATATATTTTATTTAACAGAAACATTTTTGGACATCCTTTTCAATCTGGACAATAAAAGAATAACATAAACATGCAGCTTTTACTGTTCAAACAAACATTTTGACAGCTTATTCTGTGTTCTTCAGAGTTGATTCTGAAGAGAAAGAATAATCTATCAAATCATTAGTCTGTTTGAACACTAAAAGCAGTGTGATTAAACTTATCTGATCACCTTCCAGCAGTCAAATTGCTGCACATATAATAGGTGACAAGGGTCAGACCAATACCACACCAAAGGTATTCAATTTACTGCTCTGGATGAAGATGCTCTCATGGCAGGAACAACACCTATGATTCACTGGCACTGCTGTTCCTCATCTGCTCCAGGAGCTGTGTGTAGAGCAGCAGCTGCATGGAAAACTGCTTCTGTGGAAGACAGTACCGTTACACATAGAGTTAATTTACTATTTCATACATTTTATACAGTTGTACATGTGAAAATAGTGCTATTTAACCAAGAGTAGGACTTACAGGGTAAGTTAATATGCTACATAGGCAAACAAATGTGTATCACTTACCTAGACCTCTCCTGACTTGGTCTGCAATACCTCTGATATGGCGGGTGTGAATGTCACAGACATGGTGAATAATGCCAACCCATAGTGCCTGAGAAAAATAAAACAGCACAAATTCATGAACTTACTATTATAAATCATCTATCTATCTATTTTTCTAATGTGCTCACCAGAAACTGTTCAACCTTATTCCATGCAGATTTTCATCCCAACAACAGACTAGATCAGATTATTTAATTGATTAACACACTTTCAGTCAGAGACAAGTAGCTATTCAGTGAAATCAACTTTTGTTGTCTTTGGTTGTAACGAAAACCAACGTACTCCCAGCCATCAATGGCACATGGTGAAATACCCCTGACCTATAACACAGTCACTTTAGGATGAAGATAAAGGCAATATCATGCATCGATGCTACTATGTGTTGTCTTACTGCCGCAGAAAATGAATAAATCGTTGGGTCATTAGCACAACGTCGCCTCCCTGTTGTCTCTTGTCAGACCACCAGCTCCGTGAGAGGCACAAACTGAAGCTAAAGTGTGCTCATATTTAACGTTACGTGGCGGCGTTTCTTTTTTAGGGAAACTAATGCACTGCTAATAAACATTGTACATCATCTAGGTTTTGAACCATTACCAGTGGGGCAAAATAAATATACATTACACTCTTACCTGTCCAGCAGTAAACTTCGGCGTCAGTCTGCAAACATTTCTCTCATCAGGGATTTCCATCTGGCTTTATCCTCGTTTTATGCCGTTGCTTGTCCCGATTTCATTTTGCTTCTTCGTGTTTTCGTGTCTTTGACGACGACATTTCATGCTCCTGTGATTTTCTAAATAAGTATGATCCTCCATTTATCAGATTTTGGTTTCAAAAACTTCTCACAATACAAAATGTTTGGTCCGTTCTTCTTCATTTTAAAACCGGTGCATTTCCGGTAGTCGCCCACTGAATCTAAAACGCGTAAGGCCCTCACTGGAGCCAGTGTTTGTCTGCTCTATGCTACTGTAGAAATATGGCGATGCAACATGGCAGTCACCGTGGAGGGGGACCCGCTCCCATGTAGATATAAAGGACTTATTTCTAAGGTAACGAAAACACAACAATTATTATTTTCAGCTGATTAGACACTAATTAAGATATACTTATAAATAATCTATTCAATTTACCAAGTCTGTTCTTTTAGATGTTACTAAATACTACACACTGGACCTTTAAAAATGTAATGTTGTGCATGTTAGGTGTTTATGTAAACAAATTCAATATGACCGATATGTCATTGTCAGATTTTTGTAACTAAGTATCGGTAAAATATTGGTATCTGCCTAAAATTATCCTGCATCAACTGGGCTCTAATCCAGAGTTCTGCTAGTGTATCCAACATGCATACATGCCAAATTTACTTTAAATGAATCTATGTTTTTCTCGATATGAGATTTATACACAGTGTACTGTACAATCTACTGTATGTTTCTTACAAGCAATTAATATTTAGGAAAGACGATAGAAAATAACAAAAATAATAAATTTATGCACTTTGTGGTGAACTGTGGGTTTTACACAGCATATCCAAAAGTATTTGAACCATGGCATTTTTATCAGTTCCCTTGGTCTTGGTCTTCTTCTGCTGCTCATTGTTGTGGTATAACTTTTAGACATTGCCTGACATCCCATAAAGTAATTACTTTAATGGACAACAGTGTCCAAGAGGAAGCACACTCTTGTTCCCCCACTTTCACCCTCACCCATGTAAACACTCTCTCTGCATTGCTGAGTCTGAATAACAGGCCTCATCAGCAAGAGAGAAACACAATGTGAGAGAAAGACAATGTGATAAATAATGCTAAAGCAAAAAATCTTTGTGGATGGATTTCATACAAACAAAATTAAGAGGCTTCAGAAAGGGATTCAGCAGTCAAAAAGACAGGGAAGAGACAGTTGAGTCAGGATATTTAGGTCAAACTCATTGACACAGATTGTCCTTGAGCTTACGAACCAACCACCAGAGTCTGTGACATCTGAATGAACATGAAACCACATGAAATTCACATACTGTACTGCACAAGAAGACTGGAGAGATGAAAGCAGGCAGTGATGTGGCAGAATTGTAGTGTTGGTTTAAAAGGAAATGAGCAGAATATTTGATTATATGGACTTATTAGTGTTCTGAGAAAGGGTACGGTCATATGTGATATGTAGAACATATGGCCTGAAAAAATGTGAGGCTCAGCAATGGGCAGCACACAGGGTGATAAGGGATGAGAGATGTTGAGAGAGATTGAGGGACTTTCATCCTGTTGATCTACAGAAAACAACAGAGCAGCAACATGTTGAGGCATGATGGGAAAGACTTGGTCGGGTGGAGATGGAATCATAAGCATCCTTTTAAAAAAGCTACATACCTGCATTAAACAGACGACACACTAATGGTGAGAAGCTCGTTTATGTACCACTCTGTGGTATGACTATGACTGTAATATTTGTAGTGTTAGAAAACCGTAACTGCTGTTTTAATTGTTTTCTTATGGAGGACACAATGCAGTAGTTAATGAGGTAGCTAAATCAACTTTAATTTTGTTTATCACCTGAGCATATGTCTGACGTCCCCACAGTTCTACACATTAAAGGGGAACTCTGCTGATTTTACACATCGAAGTCTGTTTACAGGCCTTGGGGAGTAGTAGCACATGTAGTAGCATATGTGAACAAAGTACCATAAAGCCTTTTGTGGCTCCAGAGGGAGCTGTGTGAAATGTCATAAATTGCCTCAAGTGATGTCACTTGAGTCAGTGTCAGTGGGGACTGAAGTCTACAAATTTGAAAGTTTGGAGAAAAAATGTTGGGTCTGACTTGGAAAGAAGTGAGGTTACCTGACCATGAGGGTGATATGTAAGCCATGGAGGAATAATACCTTTCCAAAGTCATATTGTTTACAGAATGTAGATCACAATTTATAGTGTTAAATAATGCAACAAACTCAATTACTTGATTACCTTGAAAAAGCAGAATATATAATCAAGTTATCTGTACCCTTTAATGATTTTGGAATGAAATTGATATTTTTTTCATGATTTTACACAAAAGTGTGCTCAAAACCTAAAAACAAAAAACATGTGTATATACAGTACTTAAATAAAGTATATAAGATCTCTATTTTGCTACAGCTGGTACAGTCCTGTCGGTTGACGAACATACACGTGCACACACACGCACACATGCACATGCACACACAAACACACACAAAATGTGTATGTGTGTGTATAAATATCTTGGCCCCAGTTCAAGTAAAAGATTTAACAGAGGAAGATTTTCTGAATTCGTGTGAGGCATTAACAATGCCTGGCTGACATTGTTAGCAGTACTACTGATAAACCTGCCAGGAACATACTGCAAAATTAACCAGCAATGTCATTCCACTGCATGAATATACTGTATAGCAAATGTAAAGGATATGTAGTCACACATAATGTATAGCTAGGTGCACACATGTATAGTGTGCACATGCACAATTGCACATAAATGGGTGAGGAGGCAAACCTGTGGACTGTAGATAAAGATCAAACACACCCTGACCAAACAAAAAACACAGAGCTGTAACACTGGAACTCATGGAACAAAGAAATTTATGAAAGAATATGGCCTTTATTATTACTGTAAGGTAAATTAAAGAATACATTTCCTCATTTAACACATTTAGAAAAACAAGTGGAAAAACTATAAACCTGCCCATATTTCAACACATCTTCATAATTAAACAACCACATAAGTCTATTGTTCCTGTACTCCAGAATGACCCATACAGTAGTAGCATAGAATGCTGCTTTCTAAAACCATTACAAATCACTGTTAATAAATAATGATGTTTTATGGTGTGACAACACCGTGGTTAAGGTATGGTACAAAAACCACTTGGGTTAGGGAAAGATCATGGTTTTGGTTAAAATGATCACTTGAAATGTGGTTAGTACTGCCTTAAAGTTGTGCAACCTTCATCATCATGGCAACAGTCAACAAAACTGTAAAAACATTTTTTTAAAAATGTAAGGTTATTATGGCTTCTAAAAAAATGTCCCTACTTGCAGATGGAAACATGACAGGAAATGGGAAGTGAACAGCTGTCTCAGGCAGCAAAGTCCACCTTGTTTATAACTAACTAACTTTCCATCTAACTATTTAGCCTCCCAGTCTGCCTCCTCCTTATAAGGAAGTCATCAATTACTGCGGCATAAATGTAACTACGGGCCGTTTTTACTGGCTGAATTTTAGACCTATACTGTCTTTTTTCTTGTGAGGATGGGCTGCCATATCTGTCTGTTGTGAAGCTGAATGTAGCACCGAGTGTACCCACCCCCCTACACAAACAAACCCTTAAAGAATACAGAAACTGACTGAGATCTGTAACTGTGTTTCACCTGACCTCACTTTACAAGTATGACATTACACAATGGGTTCACTCACTGGTCAAATAATCTACCCCAGATGAGGCACTATGGAACACTGTACATGAAAATCTTTACTGCTTTGAACAAAAGAACAGTGGTGTTTATACTTCATCTCGGTCAGTATTGTCACAGGCATTGAGAAGTTCCTGAACTTATGAGTTCAGGAGGACTCAAATGCAGCTGTGGTTCAAGTTGATTTGTAATCCATTACAACTTTCCTATTTCACAAAACTGCAGGGGTTTTATCTTTCATCTTCTTGTTATAGATTTACATGAATACATGTGTAGTAACTGGTATTGTAGGCTATAAGATTTTTAAAAGACACGCAGAAGTATTAGGCCCACTGTTAGAAAAAAATAATAATCCAAAAACATTACAACTTTTTTGAAATAATTAAACTTTATTTTCAAAATCTCCTTCAAAGTCTCCCCCCCTTCATTTTGGTGTGTGCTTTTGTTATATCATATATAGATATATAGATATATCATATATACCCTGATGACAAGTAGAACCAATCAATGTTTCTGATATATTTTCTTAAAGGCTAAGAAACTGTCAGGGTAACTATTTTATGAGGGGAAAATCTTACACAACACTTTATTCATCTTAATGAAAACTTCTCAGAGCAAAAAGTCAATTCACAAAAAGTGTCAATGAAAGAAACTATAATTTTGTAGGTTGCCACTTTAATGTTTAAATTGGATTTGATTTATGACTCAGAATCAGTTTTTGTTTTTAAGCAGCAATTCATTTCAACTCTGGTCCTGTATGATCAGAGTTTATCATACTGGTATGTACTGACGTTACATACTAAAGATTGATGGAGTGATAGAACTAACATCCATATGTGTTATGACATTTCCTCCTGATACTCTGTCTAGGCATGTAGCACTCAGTAGTCATAATTTACCCTCAGTTTCAATTAGTGACTGAGGCTGTGTTTTGAAACAGACCACACATGCATGGAATGTTCTTACTATAATGTATGCCATTCACAAAAGCTGTCCGTGTAATGGCTCTCTCCAATCTGTCACACTGTGCTGAAACAGGAAAAAATGGTTGTTGTGTTGATAATTACAAGGCAAAGCCATCATCTAGGCACACATCCTCACATGTGAAAGAGCCTCATTTTTCAAAAGATGCTTTAGACATCTGAGACGTGACAGTAGTGTTCATCCGTCACTCCCTGTGGACTGTAGGACACATATCCTTTACTTGGTTTTCACTTGCCTCGACTAGCACTGATTATGTCAGAATGTGTGTGCATTGTATTGCTTTGCTAACACATGCAGTAACACACTGATGTCATGATTTTCAGGAATTTTTTTGCGACTGTTTTTGCATTTGTACATAGAGTCCATTTGTATACGTGTGCATGTGTGTTGCAATTAGTAAGTGTGCTTGTGAGATAAGTTGGGGTTCTACAGCTTTTAATGCAGGAGTGACAATACAGTGCAACAATATAGCACATGTAGCTCAGGGGGGAGAGGGCGCTTATGTGACTTAAGTGACAGCTGCCAGTTTCAAGCTGGGGAAATTGCTCTAAAACTGTCATTCAGCAATGTACTTCAAAACTGGGATTACTTTAAGTTAAAGTACCTTTTAATTTTCAAGACATTTTACAGGATTACAAAAGCCAGCAAAGGGACAACCTTTGCAACAGCAAGAGCATTTTTTGAAATAACCCTTCTTACTGTGACATGTAGGCAAAGACACTATGAAAGCGATGATTGAGTAAGTAAAGTTACTTACTGTATGGCCATTTTCGATTTTCACCACTAAAAATATGTTGGTATTAGCTTCCCTGATGACAGTCGATATATTCTCTGTCAAAAAGAGTGGGTCAGCCAGTGTTCCAGGCACACAGGTTTCAACTATAATGGCTGAGGTACTGGGGGTAAAGAACATACTGTACAGCAGCTACTAGGTAAGTATTGATTGTTATCTGCCATTTGGACAGACAGTCAGGCTGAATTTAGAGGCAATTTTCTATCCTAATAACCTAGCTGGCAGGTAAAATGGTGGGCATCTTTTGAGATGAACCAGAAAAAGAGTTAATGCTCTTCTTGCACAAGAGTACTGAAGGTCAAAAAGAAAGCAGGGACAACAGATGCCTGAGTGTGACTTAGTAAAGTGTAAAGCAAAGCCGGTCGTTCAGATGTTGTTTGACGCCAGCTGGTTTACTGGTGTGTGATTAAAGCATTGGTATAGCATGTGGCAATGAAACATACACACATATGCACACAAAGGAGAAGAATTACAGATAAACACACCCTGGGGTATCCAATCTCCCTCCTATACATAGCGCTATGGCAGGAATGCAGGGACAGAGAGGAAAATGTTATTCATTAGAGAAAACATTCCAGGTGTCACGAATGACACGAAGGACACAAACACACCTTTAAGTGTTGCATGTATAGGTTACACACAAATAATATGTAGGTTAGAGAATGGAAGGCAATGGTTTCTTTCCTACCCCTACTCCCTACTCAGGAGGTCTTCAAAATAAAATATATATACATATATATATATATATACAAAATTCTTCCCAACCTTATGTAAATCTATTCCAATTAATAATAAAACATTTCCTTAACATTTCTACTGGAAATGCAGCAGCAGTGCAGGAGGAGGCCGGAATGTAAAGGTTTTTCACATGCAGTAATCAGTCTCGATAACAAGTGGCAAGCTCTGAGATCCCAGTTTTGTTTTGGTGTTTCTGCACTTCTCAGAGATTACGTCAATTATTGAATGTCAGCATTCAGTCCTGTGATGAAATTGATGCAGGTGAACATTTTATAGACAGCATTTCTTTTCTTCCTTCTTCTAGCCAGTTAATCTAACATGAAATACATTGCTCTCTGTAAAAGCTTTACAGGCTGAATCACTGTTATGTTATATTGATAATTAATCAAGGGGAGTGCATAAAAATGTCAGACATCATTATTTTAAACTCAAGTAATATGTTTAAACTAGACTGGTACTTCTTGCCTTATTATATTCTCAAATTCTGTCTTAAACAGTGAGTAAAACAGGTATGGGGGGGGTCTCAGGGCATCTCGGACCCCTTATTACCGTAATACCAAGTTTCCCCTGTAAACCTCTGCATCATAATTTCATAAGTTTATTTTTTATACTATGGTCTGGGTGAACACTCAATTTTGATTGGCTGCAGGGTGTCCATTACTACTAAGTAGTTCCAGTGAAACTGTCTGCTCACCGTTTTAAAGTAATGCGCTGGCTAAAACGAGTAACCATAGCAACAGGGACGCAGTCAAAGACTCCGTTTACAATTTATTGTAACACGTTAACAAGTTTTTAAAGCCAAGTTGTATCTAAGGTTCATCCTATTTACTGGAGTAGGGAACAACCTTTCTATTGCATAAGAACCTTATGGAATGGAAATGATTGTTCCAGTTATTAGTCAAACCCTAAGGTGTTAATCAGAAAACTGAGTCATGGCTTGTGAAAAACTTTAGATTTTGATTGCAAAACGCATGAAAATATAAATTAATGGTCTTTTTTTTTTTCTTTGGCAAGTGACCATGGTATAAGTGGGGTAATTACCTTTGAGGTATCCATAATCAGGAATTAATGGCCTCCCCGTCGTCCATTAATTCCTGATAATGGACACCTCGTCAGGCATTATCCCTTACATATTTATCTATATTGTTCAGGAGTATTTAGCCTCGTAGTCAGAACATTTAAAAAATGCTATGTGCGAAGTTGGGGACTAGGTTGGGGTAAACAGTTGCATCAGCAACTTTTAGTTACCATTAATAGCGACGACACTCAACGCACTTTCAGGCTAGAAGGATCTTATGAGGATGCAGCTGAAAGCTCCAAGTCCTTGAAAATAGAGCACTTCTTAGTTTTATGAATAATGCGGTAAACAAGTTGAAGTTGGTGTCTGTGTTTGAATAATCAGTGACGGTCAGCCCTGCAGCCCTTACGTTCCTGTACCTTTGGAAAGAACTACCCCCAGTACCTGGAATTATCTTACAGGAACTAAATTTAGTAATGCAGGTAAAGTTCTTGAGTTCCTTAAAAGGTTCTTGGTCCCCGGGGAAAATTCCTGCAAAGATAAATAAAGACCACCTTAAGGGGTTGAAGAATTTAAAAAAAAAATCATGATCCAATACTTACTACTACAATTCATTAATACTTTTTGTATCCATTAAGGAAATTCCTACAGCAAAATAAAAAATTTGATGTATATCTGGGGCGGCTGTGGCGCTGAAGGTACAGCAGGAGGTCCACTAACCACAGCTCGGTAGCTCGATCCCCAGCTTCTCCTGTTCGCATGTCGAAGTGTCGAAGGGTCACTGAACTCCATATTGCTCGAGGGTCGAGCCAACATCTTGCATGTTAGCCTGTTGTCATTGGTGTGTGAATGAGCGGCAAATTGTAAAGCGGTATATACAGTAAATGCAGCCATTTGCTATTTGCCATATATCTGGCTTGAATGAAGATTTCTCATTGTCCAGTTTTTTGGTGATATGATTTATGTTTAGTGAGATTTTTTTTAATGCTGCCAGCTCTTTTAATGAGCGTTGTTTGGAACACAAGTCCTCTTCTTGGTTACAGGTTTGTGCTTCAACACTGTTGCCAGTTTGCACACTGAAGAAGGGCATCTGCACAAAACATACAACGCATGAATAAACAATTCAGTCCTGTCTTTGCCTTTCAGGATTCAGCTCCCATCTACACAATGAGGTGAGCATGTTGATTCATTATCAAACTTAATTCATGAGCACAAATCTTCACTGGTCAGTTACCTGTAGTCTTCATAGTCTTCATAGAAAAAGACAAAAATAAGATAACCAATGAGGCACCGTAGATATGCGCACTATTCATTCATTTTTCAGTTGATCCATTCATTCTTTCATCCTGTCATTAAGCAGTTTTCCAGCAGCACACAGTCATGAATACAGTATCTTCAGTTAATAACTAACACAGAGACTCATCCTGATACCTGTGAGTAATCGAGGTGGGAAAGGCAAGTATCAGTTAGTGTGTGTGGGTGGCTCATGCTTATGGTGAGAATTTCTCTTTAACTTTGATAAAATCACTGTTAAGTCTCCTGAGAAACACAAACACAGATGCATGGGTGACCAGGGGAAAAATCCAACCAGATAAAGCACATTTAACACAGGCTGTGCACTCTATTTGTATGTGTGTGTGTGTGTGTGTGTGTGTGTGTGTGTGGCCTTCTTCAAAAAATACCCCTCAGGCACCAATTAACCCTGTAAGGGCCCATTCTGCCTCAGATCCAGTACTGCTGTCAGTAGCCCATCATCTACTACACATTCCACAAATACCTGACATTCTAACAGACTTTTTCACCTAACCTTCACAAGTTCCCAAATCCTACAAGCTGACCTAATAAACCTGGGTTTGCAAGTCCACAGGAGCTTTAACATCATGAGATGCAATGAGCTGGTCTGCTGCTAGAAAGTGCAACGAATGTCCACACAGGAAATTGGGCCCAAATTAACAAGGATGCTTCACTGAGATTACATTTAATGATTACAGTTGGGCAATCACAGTTTTTTAAGCATTTATACCAACAGAGACATTACTTCACCCTCTTAATAGACTGAACTAAATTTGTCGATAGAGACATGTTAAGGAGAGGCAGCAAAAGCATGTATGGCTCTATAGGGCTGTAATAATACAGTCATGTTATAAAGTTTGTAGTTCAATGCACTCACATTTTTGGCTGACAAGACACTATAACAGCAGAATAATCCTCATTTACCCCTCCTTAGAAATTTATTAGCAAAATAGTTTGTTTTTCAGCGCAGGACAAATAACAGAATAATAGAATCTCTTACTGTACATGAAAAAATAAATCACCTGTTTTATAAGGAGATTTCTAACTACGTAAATTTAAATAGATTTAAAAAGGTCTTCATGAGAATGTCCTCCAAACACTTTAGTTGGCCAAGTTCTATTTGTTATAGTGTACCGTCCTCCTGGCCCGTACTCTGAATTCCTATCTGAATTCTCAGAGTTTTTGTCGTATTTAGTCCTTAGTACAGATAAAGTAATTATAGTAGGTGATTTTAATATTCATGTGGACGTTGATAGTGACAGTCTCAGCACTGCATTTCTCTCATTATTAGACTCAATTGGCTTCTCTCAGTGTGTAAATAATCCCACTCACCGTCTTAACCACACCCTAGACCTTGTTCTAACTTATGGGATTGAAATTGAACATTTAATAATTTTTCCACAAAATCCTATTTTATCAGATCGTTTTTTAATAACTTTTGAATTCCTATTACTGGATTACACACCATTAGATAAAAATGTCCTCACTAGATGTCTATCTGATAGTGTTGTAGATAAATTTAAGGAAGCAATTCCGTCAATACTGAATTCACTGCCATGTCTCAATACTACAGAGGACTCTTATGTTAACTTTAGTCCCTCCCAAATTGATAATCTTATTGATAGTGCTGCAGGCTCACTAAGACAAACACTCGACTCCATCGCCCCCTTAAAAAAGAAGATAATAAAACGTAAGAGGTTAGCTCCATGGTATAACTCCCAAACCCGCAAATTAAAGCAAACATCGCGAAAATTGGAAAGGCTTTGGCGTTCCACCAAAGTAGAAGATTCTCGCTTAGTCTGGCAAGATAGTCTTAAAACATATAGGAAGGCCCTCTGTAATGCCAGAGCCGCCTATTACTCAGCATTAATAGAAGAGAATAAAAACTGCCCTAGGTTCCTTTTCAGCACTTTGGCCAGGCTGACAAAGAGTCATAACTCTACTGATCCATGTATTCCTATAGCTCTCAGTAGTAACGACTTTATGAGCTTCTTTAATGATAAAATTCTAACTATTAGAGACAAAATTAACCATCTCCTGCCCTCAACAAGCACCGTTCTCTCCCCAAACACAGGAACCTTGGTAACGGCAGTAAATCCTGACATATATTTGGACTGTTTTTCTCCAGTAGACTTGTCTGAACTAACTTCAATGATTTGTTCAGCTAAACCATCAACCTGTCTCTTAGATCCCATCCCAACTAGGCTGCTTAAGGAAGCCTTACCCTTAGTGAGCACTTCTTTACTAGATATGATCAATCTGTCTTTAGTAACAGGCTATGTACCACAGTCCTTTAAAGTAGCTGTAATTAAACCTCTTCTTAAGAAGCCTACTCTTGATTCAGGTGTTTTAGCCAATTATAGACCTATATCTAACCTTCCATTTCTATCCAAGATCCTTGAGAAAGCAGTCTCTAATCAGTTATGTGACTTTCTACATAACAATAGTTTATTTGAGGATTTTCAGTCAGGATTTAGAGCGCATCATAGCACAGAAACAGCACTGGTGAAAGTCACAAATGACCTCCTAACTGCATCAGACAAAGGATTTGTCTGTATACTTGTCCTGTTAGATCTTAGTGCTGCATTTGACACAATTGACCATCAAATCCTTTTGCAGAGACTGGAACATTTAATTGGCATTAAAGGAACTGCATTAACCTGGTTTAAGTCCTATTTATCAGACCGATTTCAGTTTGTACATGTGAATGATGAATCCTCCGTGAAGGCAAAAGTTAGACACGGAGTTCCACAAGGTTCTGTACTTGGACCAATTCTATTCACCTTATATATGCTTCCTTTAGGTAATATTATTAGGAAACACTCCATAAATTTTCATTGTTACGCAGACGATACCCAATTATATTTATCAATGAAGCCAGATGAACCCAATCAGTTAAACAAACTCCAAACATGCCTTAACGACATAAAGACCTGGATGACCTGCAGTTTTCTACTACTAAATTCAGATAAAACTGAAGTTATTGTGCTTGGCCCTAAACACCTTAGAAACACATTATCTAATGATAAAGCTGCTCTGGATGGCATTACCCTGGCCTCCAGCACCACCGTAAGGAATCTGGGAGTTATCTTTGATCAGGATATGTCCTTTAACTCCCACATAAATCAAATTTCAAGGACTGCCTTTTTTCACTTACGTAATATCACAAAAATCAGGCACATCCTGTCCCTAAACGATGCAGAAAAACTAGTTCACGCATTTGTTACTTCTAGGCTGGATTATTGCAATTCCTTATTATCAGGCTGCCCTAACAAATCTCTAAAGACTCTCCAGCTGGTCCAGAATGCAGCTGCACGTGTATTGACTAAAACTAGAAAAAGAGACCACATTTCTCCCATTTTAGCTTCACTACATTGGCTTCCTGTAAAATCTAGAATAGAATTTAAAATCCTTCTCCTAACTTACAAAGCCCTTAATGGTCAGGCACCATCATATCTTGAAGAGCTCATAATACCGTATTATCCCACTAGAACACTGCGCTCCCAGTATGCAGGCTTACTGGTGGTCCCTACAGTCTTTAAAAGTAGAATGGGAGGCAGGGCCTTCAGCTATCAGGCTCCTCTTCTATGGAACCATCTACCGGATTCAGTCCGGGGTGCAGACACCCTCTCTATGTTTAAGAGTAGGCTTAAAACTTTCCTTTTTGATAAAGCTTATAGTTAGGGCCGACCAGGCTCGCCTTGGATCAGCCCTTAGTTATGCTGCTATAGGCCTAGACTACTGGGGGACTTCCCATGATGCACTGAGCTCCTCTCTCCTCCTCCTCCTCTCCATCTGTATGCATTCATGTAACATCAATGCATGTCACTAACTTTGCTTCTTCCCCGGAGTTTTTTGTGCTTTCTCATCTCACAGAAAAACCTGACTCCCGGGCCGAACCTTCGCGGTCCTTCACAGTCCTGATGGCATCCTTCCCTGGCTGTTGCTGCTTGTGCTTGTTGTTGTTTGTTGTTGTCATTGTTTTTCTTCTGTCCCCCCTCCCCCTTTCCCTCTCTCTTTCTCTCTCTCAACCCAACCGGTCAAAGCAGATGGCCGCCCACCAAGAGCCGGGGTCTGCTTGAGGTTTCTACCCGTTAAAGGGGAGTTTTTCCTTACCGCTGTCGCCAAGTGCTTGCTCATGGGGGAATTGTTGGGTCTCTGTAAATTAAAGAGTACGGTCTTGACCTGCTCTATGTGAAAAGTGCCTTGAGATGACTTCTGTTGTGATATGGCGCTATATAAATAAAGATTGAGTGAGTGAGAACCCCAATTTCAGAATTCTGCAGTTATATTATACAATATAAGGCAATATTTACAGGCACCCTGAATCCAAAGTTGTTTCAACTTAAGATGTAGGACTCCTTCAACACACAGGAGACAGGAGCAGACAGGAAAGAGTCTGCAGGAAAAATATGTGTCATTGGAGTTTGTCAATTTTGAATCAAGTCTGTCTGAGCTGTTTTTTGACACACTGATGGAAGTCTGTACTGTCAGTCAGGGACAGTTGGTGGCCAAGAGTTACAGACTATGAAACCACTGCAGCGGTCAAAGTGAGCTGAAAATGATTTTGGGGTGAGAGAAAACACTGCCAGTTCAATTTTCTGCTAATACTCTGTGCTCACACCTAGTTTCAAAGGCAATTAATATTTACTTGATATTTCGATATACTTTTCAGTTCCAAAGTCCATATTGTCATTTTATTGAGAAATACACAACAGTTAGTTCCAACCAAATAATTTGATTGGACAAGAGTGGTCCGATAGACAGCTTCTGGTATACCACTGTTCCCCTTGGAGTAAACCAGCTGTCACAGATGTTGCCCAGGATGTGCAAAGAGGCAGGGACAAATATGTCTTAAACCAACCACAGCCTGAGAGCCACTGTCATACAGAAACTGATGCAGGACTCGAGGTGAGGGAGATCATGGCAGTGAGTGGGCATAGGTGAGATGCTTTATATAAACATACAGAGCCTACGATGTTAATTGTGATTTATAGTTTATTGTGATTTAGAGTCACGGAACATAAAAAACATCTCTGGCACTCGGCCTGCAGCCAAATTTCTGCTGTGCTGATATTCAGTACAACAGTATGTACAACAGTAGCACTGCCTCTCCTGTGATATTGTTTAAATATATTGCTATAATATATCAATTCAGCCCTATTAGTTAACGTACAGTGTTTGCATAAGAAATAAAAAAGCTCACATGAAGGGAGTGTTTACAGAGAACATCCTTAAGGTCCTGGATTACAGCATCCACTGTGCTGTAATGTCATCGATAATCAATGCACTTTTATTCTTCACAATATTGAAGCAAATCAAGTATGACATAATTGTTGCTATTGTCATGTAGGGTTCTGCCATCCTCTGTCATTTTGACTGGGATGAAAGTTGGCATCAACTCAAGGAGAGTTAAATTCTAATAAGTAATACTTAAACCCTCCACTTCCTGTTCCCTTAAAGCTGGAGTGTGGGACTTTTGTCTCCCCCTTCTGGCAGTGAGTCATCACAAAAACACTGTTAATGCATGCTTACGTACGCTCTGCTGTGGCTTACTCCATCACTATTGTTGCGACTGTAAAATGGTGGATAATTCTTTTGAGCGTCACACAACCCCTGCGAAATGACTTGTTTCAATTTGATCCATTTGGAAAATCTAGAAGAGCTGTACGATTAAATTATTTTATCCCCATTCAAGCAGAGGGCTAACTGGAAGTTAGCCACTCGGCTGGCAAAAGTCTCTAGTACGCATCTCTGCCCATACAGCATGCGCAGTATGCATTCAACTGGCCAGCGCGGGAGTATAAAATTCAAAACGTACAATGTGAAATACAGAGAGATTTACCTGGCGGTGATAGGCTTAATCAGTATTGTGTGAACTCATTTGGCAAGGGCTTGAATGTTACAGATGTTCATTTATATGTAAAAGTTCCGCACAGCAGGTTTAAGTAAACACAATCCAGTGCAAACATCTGTGGTTACAGCTCAATCCTGTGATTAGCATGCATGAAATAATGATGGATTAGACTTAATTACAATGTACAGGCTATGAATCTGTGAGGATTTCCTTTTGCTGTGAGTCTACTGAAGCAAAAACAACAACAAAACAGATTGCAAGGAGGACATACTGTATAGACACAAATGCCTGTTCACACTGGTTTCAGTCACAATTACCACATTTTACTGTGCTACCCTGCTGCTGCTGCTGCTATGTAAGTCACATGACACATGGCATGGGCTTCGGTTTTGTATAAAAAGAATCTGTCTTGTTGCTGCCTCTCTTTTCACATTCTACAGCAGCTATCGCACACTGAGAAAGTGTGACAATGGTTTTCAATATCCAATGAGCTTAGGCAACTGCAACTGCAGATAAATGGCTCAGCTTACAGTACTCTTACTTACAACTACTTATTACTGTGGTAAAATTTTTGTTTCACTGATGTCGCTTTCACACCTGTAGTTCAGTTCAGTTGGCGGTGAGGTATAAACACAATGTTATACCAATGACTCATTCACTGGAC
This sequence comes from Thunnus albacares, assembly GCF_914725855.1. Taxonomy (NCBI): domain Eukaryota; kingdom Metazoa; phylum Chordata; class Actinopteri; order Scombriformes; family Scombridae; genus Thunnus; species Thunnus albacares. The sequence goes on along the minus strand of NC_058110.1, from coordinate 6,021,760 downwards.
AGTTTTGGTGATGCCATCCTGCATCATCATCAGTTAATTTCTGGTGACTCACAGCAGGTCATGCTGCACTTGTCTGTGTTCATTTATGTTCCATAGTGTCACACAGAGCTCCCAAAGAAACATTTTACCGTTAATTATGAGCTTCACTTGTCAAGACTGGAATTGACAGTTGCTGACAGTTAACAATCAGCAGATGGTTTTATTAGCAGCATCTAATATCACAAAAGTCTTTTTGCTTTCACACCAACCCAAATGAACTGAACCAGAAAGGCAAACTGAACCAAGCAGGTGAGTGGTGAAAGCAACTAGACAGAACAAACAAGACACAAACACAAAACCGACCCGAGACTTGTACTCACCCAGCATGAGGAGGCTCAAATACACAGCCATGATGGGCATCACGACGCCTGGATGCATGGACAGCGGGCTGTCTCTCTGGCTGTAACAAACAGACACAAATTATTTAAGAGTATGTCAATTAGCAACATTAGCAAAACACCTGGAATCTGGCAGTTCACACCATAGGGAATGCTTGTTTGAACATTTCTCAAAATAAAGAGCAATTTCCCCACAATCTCCATTACTAATTAAGATGATGATTTTTTTCTTCAAATTTACGCTTTTTACTTGTTGGAAGTGATTATTTCCATTTACCTTTCCATCCGCCATTATCAGATAGTCAAAGCAGATAGTTAAAGCTTCTATTGTTTTCTTTGTTTACAGTAAATATTAACATTATTTTGCCTCCCAAGTGGTAATGGCTGGTATTAAAACGCAGCTTTGAAAAACAACACCTTTAACTGATAAAAACTACCAATGCTGCCACAGTGTAGTAGATTTTCTCAGAGGTACAGTGCAGTAGAAGGGTCTTGATTGTGTTGTGACACAGGAGCAAAAAGGCCTCTTGTATACTCAGGCTCTGCAAACATAGAGAACTGCTCACTGAATAGGACAGGACTCTGTGTACGTGTGTGTACGTGTGTGGGCGCGCACACTGAGAGTGGAGAACATGCATCGTTCATGTCATACACTAAACCAATCTGATCTCTGAGACAAATAAAAGTGGTTACAGGAAGGCAAAGGGACAGAGTAAATGAAAAGACTGACTCGCTTTAGAAAGCACTTCACAGCGACGATTGTTTTGGCAGCCTAAAAAAGTCCTCTAGGTCAGAGGGAGAAGTGCTTTGCTGTCTGACAAATAACAAAGCTAATGTCTTCCATTTTAAAGAATTCCTTAAAGAAAAAAAAGAAAAACTTAACATTACTCCCTAATCCAAGTTTGTGATCTAAGGCAGTTCTCTGTTGGAAATCATTTTTCACACTCAGCTTGGTAATAAGAGGCCCACGTGGCCCCACACTCACACTGTCAAAGGCAGAAGCACAGAGGGACCCCACAACATCTCAACATTCAGCTCAATAGCTTTACACGTGTTAGAGGCAAATACCATATGCACCAACAGCCTGAATAGACGTGAACCCCAATCAACAACACGGAATTCCTTTTGCTTCTGATTTGTTTTTGTTTTATCAGTTTTTGTCATTATATTAAGTTGTTAATCAACAAATACTGCAATTAGCACTATGCAAGTTGAAGTGCTGCTGAATGAATGTTTAAAATTGAAGCTTCTTATTTCTAGAGAGTGAAGGAAGTAAGGAGTGAGTGAACATAAGTGAGGAAAAATGCAGGATGCACAAGCGGAAACAGAGAAAATAAAAGAAAATAAAACTAATTTAAGATTTTAAGAAAAAGGTAAAGGTGAGAGCAGCTCAGGAGTGAGGTGATTAATTGTTATGTTCCTAACTTATATTTTTTAAGGAAAATACTTAATCTGGATTCAGAACACAAGATCAGACAAATCTTTTAATACAAGGAATAACACACGTTTGTTTACGTCAGTAAAAACAGAAAGATGCTTATTTTTTTTCATTAATAAAAACAATACTGATTGTGGTTGATTCGAGATTGGTCTTTGAGGTAGAGGGTATGGGACCATCTTTCCATTCATCGTGGCCCACGACAGATTAGCTGAGGTAAGATAGGATGTTAAACCCAGCTTTTATTTTTTTATTTTTATACAGCCAAGGTACAGAGGGACCCCTCAATGCACAATCTTCAATCTGTGTCTGAGTGGACATATCTGCAAAGGATTGTGAAGCCTATTTGCCATTGAAGAGCTCTAAGAGGAAACAACTCATAATCCACTTAACACAAGAATATTACAAGATAATGACTTTCCTATGTTACATTTAATGAGACCTAAATGCCACTCAAAGACATGCAGACGAACAGTTACAATCATCAACAACTACAGTTATTATAATGATGACGATCGTACCCCAAGCCATTTCCTAAGGAATTGAAAAACTGCCTACTGCACTGTTAAACTACTACTGTTAGATTTTAACAGCCACATAGTGAAGAGTTTACAGTTTAGCCACAGACAACCAGTGGTAGACCAATGAGCACAAGGTCACATTTTAATCTCAAATCTTCATCACAAGACTAATCCACCAAAGAACAAGAATATATAGAGAAACAAGTAAAACAATGCAGTAACAGCACTCATCATTAATCCAGTATTAACCAGAACTTATCCCAGCTTCATACTCACACAGCCACAGGTCACCTCACTCTCCTCTGCACTGCGCGCTCAGATTTGCTCACTCTGTGTCTCTGTAGGCCAATTTCTTTTGACAGTGTGGATGTGTGTGTATATTCCCGTATCCTGAGTGCGCAAATGTGCAGGCCCTGGACCCCCGTGTGTATATTTACGCGTGCATGCACATGTGTAGTATGTATGTGCGCCAGAATGTGTAAAACAAACTTGAAAGCACAACTGACGGCAGCGATGTAAAAACAGAGGGAATGCCGTCGGCCAACTGGAACACAGAGTGTGTGTAGGACCCCCCCACACTTCATTTCTCTCCTCCCTCCAGCTCCCTCCGTTTCGCCCTCCCTCGCTCCCTCCGGCTCGTCACTGGGGCACTGGGGTGAATGGACAGCTATTCTTATTCAAATTCCTCTGTCACTCTGTGGGCCACTGGCTGAAAGAGGGGAATGGTCTCCAGGCTTTTGGAATGCACCACCCCTTTCTTCTGGACATGAGGTAAAGTGAAGGGTGAGAGGAGGCCAGCAAAAGAGAGGGATAGCTAGAGGAAGAGAAAGCAGAGAGAAGGATGGTAGTAGGAAGAAATCTTTAGTAAAGAAGTAGAGAGGGGTGACACTGACAGCAACGGAGAGACATGCTGGCTTTCTGGGGTAAACCAGGCCACAGAGCTTCAGTGCAGCACTGCCACCGCCCTGTCCACCTCATTCACAACCACTTTAATGGCACTTAGCAAAAGAAGGCAACCAACAGTGAAAGCTTCACCTCTACTCTGACCAACTTCAACTTGCTCTCAGCACTAAAAGATAGTACACTCTCCCCAAAACTGTTTGACAGCTAGTCGTAGGAATTTTCTGCAGCAGGATTCTCAGGACTGTGTGCTGTACACACGTTTCTCACAGTTGAAAAATTATTTTAACAATAAGCCTGTTTACTTGAGCTTTTGATTGTGTCACTCTTAATTGCCCACGGGCATCACCTCTGAGCTGTAAATGCTGCTTGTTGACAGTGTTGCAGTGGAAGAATAAGTAAGACGAACAAAACTGAGTTAACAGGTTCCAAACACAGTGCAATTTGCCACAAAATTACAAACCAACATGCTGAAATTCAGTGGAATTTTAATTTGCTTTTGTATGAGTCAGAATCAGTTTGATTACACTGGGTTGAGACTTTGAACCGGGCCATGGAGGCCAACTCTATTCAAAAGGCTGAAGTGACTCCCATGTTATGACTAGATTAGAAAAAAGAAAGGAATGGGATTGGTGGGTGTTTGTGCCATTGCATGTAAGATATCTGCATGTGTGGGATGTGCATGCATGTGTGTCATTCAGGCTAGACAACAACTACAAAAAAAGTGCAGGAGAGAAGCAGTGTTCACTACGGATGCATGATATTATTGGCACATCATCGGTATCGGCCGATAAAAGTTCTAAAATGAAATATCGGCATCGGCCATATCTGCCGATTATGAGAGGCCAATTTGTTGCCATCTTCTCCACCGCCTGCCTGTGCTTCCTTCCACAGACTGTTTCACCCTGACGGTCCCCATGCTTCCTCCTCAGGCTCCACTTTACTCAAGCTGCCCGTCAGACCCGCTGCTTCTTCCCACTTTAACTTTAATAACAAACTGGGGCACAGCCAGCTAGCATCTGCTAGCCTCCCAGCTAGCTAGCCCCGGTTCTGCATGTGGATCCAACCAGAGCACCGAGCCCTGGTTTGTAATTCAGGTTAAAGTGGGAAGAAGCAGCGGGTCTGACGGGCAGCTTGAGTGAAGTGGGGCCTGCAGAAGAAACGCCAGGGCCGTCAAGAAGAAACAGTCTGTCAAGCAGCTGCTAAGTTAGGCTGCACAGATAGGAAACACCTCGGCTGACAGGATGTATCACTCTGTTTGGAAAAAAAAAATCTTTTTAGTTTATACCGGGGGTTGGCAACCAGCGTATTAGGTGCATTACTGTCACCTTCTGCTCCAGAGTGTGGACCAGAGATTAAGTCCTACACATTAATCCTGTATGTCTAATGAAAACTCTACTGCTCCACCCACTTAGCACGTTCATTAAAGTTTTAACGCTGAGCTCCTGAACTCCAGTCTTCCTAATAGTTCTTCCTTCATATATTATCTTTCTTGATCATACTTAGTACAATCTATGCTTGCTCACATAATAGTCTCCTCAGCCAGCTGGAAAAAATATGTGCCTTTATCGGTATCAGCATCGGCAATCGGCCACTGTGAGTTGGAAATATCAGCATATCGGATATCGGCAAAAAATCCAATATTGTGCATCCCTAGTGTTCACATTCTCAGCTCTGTGGTGATGTGACCTTTGGCCCCTACTGAAGGTGGAGATGAAGAGGCAGACTGGGGCTCAACATGTCACACAGCAACCACAGAAGAGGAAAGTGAAGCTACTGGTGCAAGTGCTAGGCCAGCTGTGTATTCTTTAAGTAGGAATCTAGGTATTTAGTAAAAAAAGACATTATTTGCAGCAAAACAAATGAGAGGAGAAGTGTCAGGCTGTACCTCGTGATCCTAGACCTTGAGCAGTGACTTTGACGCAAACGCACACTCAATCACATCAACAAAAGATAAAGAGAAACCTGCAGAAAGTTCAGTGTCTCCTCTACAAAGCCAAGGAATCTCGTGACTGCAGTCCAAACAATCTCAGGCTCCCATATCCTTGAACACAATAACACGATAAGCCTGACTCTGTGTGTGTGTGCATGTCTGCTTGCATGAGTCTGTGTACACATCAAATGAAGGGCTTCAGACTGAGCTACCAAACACACTGCCAAAACACTGCAGCTTGAGACGCTGTTGTTAAAGGTATTGTAAAACAAGGCAGGGCTAGAAATAGGATCAGATCATTCTGATGAGCTCATGGAGGAAGTCTGCTTCCCTTACAGAGGCAGGTGACTCAATAAAAACAGCTGCCAGTACCTGCACCGCAATGAGGGGACATGTGTCATCTATACAACACAAGGCATAAAAAAGAAGGGATGAAAAAAAAACTTGTAAGTAAAATGTAAAAAAAGGATGCATGTATCAAAATACCAAACAAAGAGGCATTGCAGCATTTCAGTTCACCTGCAGCAAAGAAGCTACATACAGCACAGTACAGTACAATAAATGCACAAGACTCACTAATTCCACACAACTTAAGTTGGTACACAGCCACTAGTGCCATAAATAAACCTGCAGTGTGCAGCAAACAGCAGGTGAAGTGCACTCAAGTGTCATCGAAGACACGGTGCCTGGTCAAAAACTAACCTTTGATCAACCCGCTCACTGTAAAGTAGCACAGGACCTTGAAGAGATATTGCAGTCATGAAATAGTTTTTAGTGCTGCTCAGTACAACTCTTAATGGTTGCTGAAAAGAAAATTCCACCTCTGAATACTGTTGCACTGCTCAACAAATCAGAGCAAAATATGCAAGACGTGAAATGAAATGAAATGCGTTGTAGCGTGTTGTTTGATTGAAATGACCCGACTCAATCACATGAATCTCATTTCTAGTTTTATTGTTTTGTGCAGTCACCAGCACCTTGGAGTGAATTTTTAGCTGTATCTACCTTTACTCCTCATTAGTTAGTGATTTATATGAGCAAGAATGACTTTCAGCAACGCCAAGGGATGAGATGAGAGGGTGTTGCATTCAGCTGTGGCTTTTTTTAATCACTGTACGTGTTGGTGGAGAGAGTAATTATGGCAATAGGTTGGTGCATGCAACACTTTTTTTTTTTTCCAGTGAGGTCAAAGGTGGAGTCGTTCCCATTACTCGTCATGTTTTGCAGCTACACTGGATGGTGTCAATAACTTACAACATGTGTGTATTTCTGCCTCTTTTCCCATTAATTTCTCCCTTTATGCTCAGTCTATAGAGGAAGCCCTGGTTCCTTGATCCTGAAAAACTGGCAATAAAAGAGATGTTTAGCCTTTATGATAAATGTTTAAATAGGATTATAAAAATGTAACTTCTTTGTACTCAATAAATTAAATTAGACCTGAAAAGATTAGTCAATTAAGCAGTCATCTGGAAATTAATCAGAAACTCTTCTGATAATATTATTTTCAAACAAAACTGCCAAACATTTGCTGGTTCCAGCCTCTCAGATATGAGAATTTTACTGCTTTCTTTTGTCTTAAGTTAATTTGAATTAAATATCTTTGGGTTTTGGATTGTTAATCAGCCAATAATTTGAAGACCCCCTCAAAGTCTAGGAAATTATGTTTTTTTCCCACAAATTTATAGTGTTCTTTATCACCACCAGGCATAAGTCTGGCGTAAGTGTGTGTGCGTGTCTGTGTGTTTATCTGTCCGCAGCTTATCTTGCATACTACTGGAGCCATCAGCCTAATATTTTTGATGCACATTTATGACTGTATGCTCAAAGACCTCTTGTGGTTGTGGTGATTCACAATTGTTGAAAAACCTATTTTATAACGCAATTCCTTATGCGCCTATAGTAAAGCTTAGACTTTTGTCTTTTCATCAGTCCTCGCCTTTTTACGATATGCAATACAACATAGCAAAGGGCATTTCCGGCAATCGGCTATGCTAAAAACAAGGCTTATCTAATCTGTTGCAGGCCACATTTTGGCCTTTGTCGTGGCTCAAAAACTGACATCCATAGAAAAGTTTGGTCTCATCTTGAATCAGAGCGTTTGCAGATTAATTCCATACTCAATATGTTACGATCCACTAAAGTTAAGCACGATATGAGATGAATAATATCCCTGTTTTTGTTATGGTCGCCACTAGTAAACCAGTCATTTTCATTTCACAGGCTTAAGGAGACCCAGCATTACAGTAGGCAAGCAGCACTGCATCTGCATGTTTGAGTCGTAAATTACTGTAACACACCCTAAAGCCACAATGAGTGTGTCTCCCCAAAATAGACTGAGTGAAAATTGCACAGCCTTTATAAAATTATATGGCGTTTAACACCTTCCAAGAAAACAATGTCCTACTTTTCATCATGAACATACAGAAAGCTTGAAAAGCTAGGAAAACAGCTCACGCCTTGTATTAAAACTTTTCAGTGAAGTTGTAATGACTTTAGCCCCAGCATCTATGTACTCCAATAGATTTCTCACACAGATACCAACTAATATCATAAGAGCCCAAGGTAAACCATTAACTGTCTGCCAGTCCACATCTGCTTAATTTGACAGAGACAGACCACCCAACACAACATCTTCAACTCAAGGGACTTAGTTTAACCATAGTGTCAAACAAGAAAACAGCTTCCCTTCAAACAACTTAACCTAATCTCCTACATAAATAATCAGATCATTGTCTGTGGAGCCAAAGGAAATCTCATAATACTGTCTGGATAACTACTTGAATGTCTGCTGGTATCTTTCAGTGCGGTAAAAGAAAGATTACCATCAAAGATAATTCTCTATTTCAGCATTGTAGAGAGAGAGTTAAATCTCCTGCTTGAGATGAACTGCAGACTTTCACTGCTATTGACCCAGACTTTAGCCTTAGTTCCACACACACATCTGAAAGTATGCATATGCATTCATACTCATACACAAGCAAAGACGTTTGTTTTATACCTGTGTAATGCCCTTCTATTCAATGCAACAACAATACTCAGTATGAGATCCATTCTTACTCCAGCTACGTGTCCAGTGATTTATCACAGAAATTAATATTTAACTTAACTCAGTGGGACACACCTGCAAGGCCAACAAAAAGCTCATGCAAGGGCATGACCAGACAGTAGCCAGCGAGGAGCCTTTGACATGATTATATTCACTGCAGACACATCAACCAACACAATCACCACATTCATGTTTGGACTAGACAGTCGCAGAGACAGTAGGTGAGAGGTGGAGGTGAAAAGGGGTACTCAGGTACTCTACCAGGCAGAGCTTCAGGGAAATCATTTCACAAAATAATTGTATGTGGCAGCTCGCCACCCAGATCAACAAATACACACCAAATAAATTAATCACAAAGCTGCAAACATTCAAAAGCTTTATGCTTAAAAACCATAACAATGCAGGGGGGGTGAAAACTTGCTGCCACAATGTACATACACATATATATATGTCATATGACATATATATATATATATGTATGTATGTCATCGTCCTCTCATTCCCACATTTTACTGCACACCTCATATAGACATAGTCAGCTCTTGCTAGCCAACGTGATACAGAATTCAAGTGAGAAAGGCAACTACAAAACAAAGTTAGCTCTTGCGGGTAGTGAGACATGAACTGTGTCCCAGACCATCAACAGGCAGCACAGGGTTAAGAGTTATGAGTTAAGAGTACAGCAGTTTACTAGGTGTGTTATATTAGTGCAGACACTCAGACGACTGCAGTGTATACAGGCAGGGCTTCATTCATAAAAAAACTATGTCAGTGGAGATGCGAAGTGGGAGGGGGCGCTGGTTCCAGAAGTACTTCCCATTTCAAATATTTCTTTAAATGATCTCCTCAATATTATTTAACATAGAAGCTAAGGACTCTCCCAGATAATGTAACCATCCCATTGCCACCAGTTTTAATTGTTTCAACTTTGTTTCTGAGAAATTTTGTCTGTGATTTCAGCATAACAGACGCCTAAGAATACTACAGTACCCATGAGCCTCAGCTGCTGTTGCTATAGAGAAGAAGCCATGAGAACAAATCAGAGCTAATGAACTCAAAATGCTTTGTTGCTGGAGTTGTAAACAGTAGCCATAGTTGCTGAATTCCTTCAAAAGTGACCCAGAAATGAAAAGTGAACTGAGTCACTATGTAGACTGTGAATAAGTTTTCTCAACAATGTAATCTTTAGCTTTAGCCTACCATTAGCAATGCACATGACTGAATTTTAAGCTTGATGATTGGCTGTTTCTTGCTGAAATGCACCTTTGGAGTTGTAGTTAACTTCTTCCCCCACATTTTTATGTACAGTCTTGTTCCTTTGATCTTTTACGAAACAACCAGATATTTTCGAACACAGTTGTTCATCTTTTGTACTGATGATTTGACTGGGAAAGTTTCATGCCGATCCAAGCCATAGAAATGCTCAAACTGTGAGTAACATAACATTGTCTATGGGAAAAATGAATGAGATGTTTACTTCCTGAATCAGGGGCGCCCGTAATAGCTCTTTCCACATCGCATCTCTATATACAAGATATTTTAGTATTATATAACCACTGTGGGGGATCATGAAAAGACATTTTTTCTCTAAAGTATTACATGCTTTTCCCATCCAACACCATCAGTCTGCACCTCTGTCAACTGTAACCAGTTAGCTCACTCAAACTCTAACCTAATCAATGATCACAGAGCCTGATAAATGTTTGCACTATTCCTCATTAAACAGCCATAAACACACAGTAGCAGTGTGTGCTGTCTTAACTCAAAATAGGAGTTTCTTTCTCACCAGTTTCTGTGCAAAACTATCCACCACCCTTTTAAAATCCAGGGCTCTGACCAGATCACTAGCTACTAATAGCTAATTCTGCACTCTGAGCTAAAAGGGAGGTTTACTTCTTGGAATATTCAACGTTTTCCACCTATTAGTGTCTTATTATCTGTAGTTAATGGCACAAAAACAAATCCTCCTGTTAATCTCCAAATCAGTTCCCAGTGATTCTGTTTTTATTTTCTACTCCCCATGTGCACGTCTCATGTTGACGTCACCCTGTCCACAGCTTACATCGGCTGGCTTATTCTTTCTATTATTCACTGTATCCTATGAATTCACCTCAATAACATTTAATTAACTCACATTTATGCAAATAAAAAATGCTGTTTAGGTGAATTCCTTCACGTCATGAGTTAACATCCAGCAAACTGAACTAAGACGTATTTTATTTCATCAAGCTGAATATGAAGTCTTCATGCTTGATGAATTAGCTATATGGGGGTGATGTTGCCAGCCTTGACAGGTTTGATATTGATGCTAACACATCACGGCATGACAGTCTTGAATGTATCTGGTTACTGCTGTTAAACAAGGACATGAGGGTTGCCTCAGGTCAAACCGCTTTACTTTGGACAATTTACACTTGAAACTACTAAAGCAGATAGGGCCTACGTCACAAGTCATCTGAAAAGCAGGGGGGATATCAGTGCTTGGAGAAGTTTCTTGTCTTTATAAAAGATAGAAGGCTGGATATTCTTGCGTCTTTTTCAGTAACACATATAAGGAAATTGTATTTCCTGTTATTGATGAGACAATCTGCAATGATTTGCACGCCATCAGCCATTTCCAGAGTAAATTTCCTCTGTTTGAGTGTGTGTGTGAGTTTGTGTGTGTGTGTGCGTGTGTGTGTGTATGTGCAGGGGAGGGTAAAAGACCCACCACAGAGGCAGCAATTTGTGTTACATCCTGAGTGGTAATTGGCAGTGATTGCAGTTCATCACACTGGCAGACAGACATTAAAAAGAGAAAAGATTATTGTGTGGAGAGACAAATGATTCATAGTTTTTCTCTGGAAGCCAGAAATGTTCTGACACATGCTTTCTTGATCCTAAGTGTTTGTGTTTACTCATCTACACAAAATATAACACGTGGGAAAGCCACAGAGAGAGATATTTTAAATAAATTATGGCATACTGCATTTTTTGAAAGAATATTTCCCCAGTGTCACAAACAAAAAGGTCTTAGTTCACTGAACAAATGTCTTGATTTGTCCACTATATTTACTATCACAGAGGACTTAAGAAACCAGAAATTATTCACATTGAGAAGCTGGAATCAGAGACTTTGAAAATTTTCTTCTTAAAAATGACATAAAATGAGTAATTGGTTATCAAAATAGTATGTGATTAATTCAGTAGTTGGCAACTAATCAATTAATTGACGAACTGTTGCACCTCTGTTGAAAGGATAAATTTGGGCATTTTCACTTTTTATACACATAATAATTAATAAATGAAACAAAAGATAATCAAGTCTATATATGTCCTTACGATGAAAAAAATCATGAGTTGCAGACACTCTTTGTCTGTGTTAATTTAGCTTAATGATTGGCAGGAAACATAACTTCCAGACAGGAAAGGAGCAAAAGAAGAGACAGACATGAAAAAGAGGAGTAGCAGTAATCAGTCTCTCTTGTCAGCAGGCAGCAAACAAGGGGTTGATTTATATCAGGGGATGTGATTATGAACACAGACACATACCAAACATACATAACCAACTAGTCCCCCACCCCCTTTCAAACGTGTAGGAGAACCTATGGTGGCTGCGAAACTCATGAAAAATGCAAAGGCCCTCTCTACGGCCAGTGTTTGGTTTGTCCTTTCTGGGCTACTGGAGAAACATGGCGGTGCAACATGGCGGTGCAACATGGTGGGCTCTGTGGAAGAGGACCCGCTCCCTATGCAGATATAAAGGGCTCATTCTTAGGTAACAAAAACACAAGGAATGTTATTTCCAGGTGATGACACACTAATTAAAACATACTTATGAATATTACGTTCCATTCTACCAAGTCTGTTCCACTGGATGCCACTAAATTCTACACACTGCAACTTTAGATTACTTTTTACAACTGAATTCTTCTGTTTAAACAATATAGCATCTGAGATCTGCCAAATACAGCACCAAACTTTGTCAAAACCAATCTAGAGTCAATCGAAAAATAGTCAAGGAAAAGCAGCCACCAACCACACAGCCAGTTCTAAAATTTGGGGTCTTGAGTGACTCGTGGATCCTCTTAACCCTTCAGGTTAGAGTTGATCTCAGCAGTAGAACGAGGGGCCAGGTCCTTGAGCTAATTAAAGCTAGACTAAGCCTACAAGGGCCATGGGAACCTGTGCCACCAAACACAAACATGTCTAAATACCTCAACATAGAGCTGGTAAAAAAGAAATAAATGACAGTTTGACATTCATGATTTTAAAGGAAGAGAAGAAGAACAGAAGAGAACAGAGAACATGCTTTTCAAGGTCATAATGAGATATTTCCTGGAACCTAGTGTGAGCTCTGGGGGAAATAAGTGTGGAAACAAATGCTCTGTTCTGCACCTGCATAAAAAATTTGAATATCATCCATTTCAGTTCAGATGGTGAATCTGAGCTCTGCTCTCCATTAAACTGTGCTGCCGGATAATCTGGTAGGAATGTGTGCAACAGTGTCAGAAAACTGCCTCCCAGCCACAAATGACCCACTGGTGTCAGTGAACGAGCAGGCACACACGCACACACACACACACACACACACACACACACACACACACACACTGCAAGTCATCAAGTATCTCACCCGTGAAATTTTTCAACTTCTAACCTCAATCTGTACGATGAGTCTGAGACAACTTTTGGTTGCTCTATATTTCATTTTCATTTTCTTTCTTAATAAGCTGCACTTGTTGCCTCAGGCTCACAAATTAAAAAAAAAAAAAAAAAGTTAAAAAAACCACATACCAAGTCTTATACTAGCACTTTTTATGAGGACAATATAGGCTATTTTCAGGGTTATATTAACTGACTGGCTAAACCTGCAGTACATTAATAATGCTACTGTTTATTTTTATTGTTGTTTTTTCCGATGATATAACCATCTCATTACTGCGTCTGAGGCAACACTGTGGGCAAAACTGTGGTGTTTGTTTACTCGCCAACACTTTCTTTGGATTTAAAACAAAGTGATCCACTACATCAACGTGACAGCAAGCTAACCCAAAAAATAAAGTAGCCGAGCATTACAACGCCACAAGGTACGCTAAAGTTACATAAAAGTATAGCAATATAACAGTAGTACGGGAAATATAGCTTAAAGATTCATGTAAACTCACTGTTCAGTAAAGCCAGCAGCAGATACCCACTGCCCCTGTGGGATTAGAATGGTAACAAACTGGTGATTTTTCGTTATTGGGTTTCGTTTTACTGAGGTGTGGTCCTGACATAAATGTTAGCAAAGACGGAAGATGTAGCGCTCACCTGCTCGGTAGTTTTCGCCGGCTCCTCTCTCTCTCTCTCTCTCTCTCTCTCTCTCTCTCTCTCTCTCTCTCTCATACACACACACACACACGCCGTCCCGCAGCGGCTGCACCGCCTATATGAGCTCGGTCTACAGAGGTACAGTAGCGGCAGTAGAGGAGGTGGAGCCACAAGTGTCACCGGGAGAAGTTCACTGTACCCATGAAAACTGACGCAGGTAGGTCCCATCAATCCACAGAGCTGGACCCCACCCCTGTCAGGCCAAGCCCACTGCTCTGGCAGAAGAAGAATGTTGATTTTGCTCTGGACTGTTCTCTGTCAAAACGGCGAATGAAGATTTCATCCCTCCCAGTAAACTTAAAGGATGGGTTCATAATTTTTCACGTCTGTCTAACAATAGTCAGGTGCCCATATGAACACTGAAATAGGTTTTTCTTATATCATTCCTCCTGTTCATACTACCCATTAGAAGATCCCTTCATAATGTACTTGCAATGTAAGTGATGGGGGCCAAAATCTGCAAACCTTCTTTTGTGCAAAAATGTATTTTAAAATTTATCTGAAACTAATATGAGGCTTCAGCCGTCCAAATGAGTCACATCAAGTAGATATCTTTTAACGTTAGTCCTTCTCTTTGTTACTATACTTCCACCACAGCTCAACAAGGAAACACAAAGGGGGAATTAGATGCTAAAAAGACTGTAAATGTGGCAGATATCCACTTGCTGTGACTAACTCAGACTGCTGAAGACACATATAAGCTTCAGATCAATTTTTAAATGCATTTTTGCACAAAATGACTGTGTGGACACACTGTAGATTTTGGCCCCCATCACTTACATTGAAAGCACATTTGAAGGGATTCTTTTTAATAGCCAGTATGAACAGGAGGAATGATTACAGCAAGCAACTTGAAAAATTGTGAACCTTTCCTTTAAATACATTTGAATCTGATAAATATTTAGTAAAAGGACAACTGGAGGCCACAGTCCTCTTACATGCATGGGCATTTTTTATTGAATCTGTCTCCCCAGACAGAATTATAGTAGGTTTCCCACACATACTGCCTAACCTTTCAATTCCCTTGACACTTGCACTTGATATCAATGTGATTCACACAGTACAGACCATGTCCATATTAAAAGCACTAGTGGGCCACAGTGGACTGGGGTCACACACCCTTTGCTCCCCATCAGAATTGGTTGACCTTTCACTAGATCTACATAGGGTTCATGTATAGCACCAGTCAAGTCAAGGACACACCTTCCGATTCACTTGAAAGAGAAAGTGTGTCACCTGGATTCATCATTAAAGTTACAAAATGCTTAGAGGTCAGATTACAACACAAAATAATTTTATTTATTCTCCATGACAACTGAGCAAACCTCTTCTGCTGAGGAAGAACATGACATGCAAAGCTTGGGAAAAGCTAGCAAGTGGAACTTGCTCAAGTTTTTTTTTTTGTCAAAACCCAATTTTGAAAGTGCAACAGATTGTGCTTGGTTTAATAATAGATTTGAAAAAGCTAAAGTCACTGATATAGTCATATATGTTCTATTATCCAACAGAGTGTAGGAATTGGTCAAGGCCCAACAGAACAAAACAGAAGTTCTGCCATAACTGCAATCAATTAATTGCATTTATGTACAACTGTAACCTTATCTCATATTTCTAAAGGGTTTTTGTTTAGTTTTAGGTCTTATGTTTAAGTCTTTTAATATGGGTATATATTGAAATTAAGTTGAAAATTTATCTTAATGTGAAATTTCATCTTTTGAGGCCCTAATTGTCTAGGGCCCTTTGATTTTCTGTAATCCAGCCATCATATCACATCTGCATGTGGACACAGCATGGGTTGTATTCTTCCTGTCCGTAATCACGCCATCTGATTGTTTGCGGTTTTTGATGTGCATGTAACTTCTTCTGATCAATGTTATTCCTCTCTTTATGAATATGGCAGTATAGAATATGTAGTAGTAGTGAGAGAATAGCAGAGAGAAATGGAAATCTATTTTGCTTTCATAGCATGCAGTCTTGTCTTAGTTCATGAGGGGAAGATATTGGGATAGCTCATCACGGACTGGATTTGCACCATGGGAATTATCAAAAGATGATGACAATCTCCATCACCAAGCTCATTATATGGTGCCAGCCAAGTCAGCTGATACATATCACATATCCCCAACCAGCAGTTGCCTAATACAAGGATAGTCTCCTTTGTAGGGGGCTGATATGTGTGTGTGTGCGTGTATGTGTGTTAGGGTCTGATGTGATCTTTGGACATTTGACCAATATAGTAAGCTGCTAATGAAATGGATGTTTCGCAGTGTCCATGTTGTCTGGAGACAGAAATGGGGTGAAAAGAGAGACACCGGGAATAGTAATGTGTTTACGCTGAATTTAACTGAACTGAGTGAGAGGGTAAAAAGAGAGAAAAAAGTCACTGTAAAATCTACTGTCATGAGTCAGCACTGTTATGGAATTTTCCATCTTTAGGAGTTACAAGTTGGAGTGACATTGGGTCAAGATGACACCCTGAGGTCACGCCGTAATTCTTAATCTCTCCTCGAGACGTCAGTTGTCTGTGATGTTTTGGTGAAAGCAGAAACCTCTCTGATAAAGAGTATATCAGCATTGCCATGGTAAGCCAAGGCCAGAGAGGACCCTTCTAGACAACACAGATAGGTGGAATGTGTAGCCAAAATGTGTTGATAATGACTTGAGGCTCAATGCAATTTGATTTAAGATGTCACGGGTAAAGTGTAGTCCTTTGTTTAGAAACTAGTGAACCAATTAGACTAATTTTTCATATAGTAGGCCAATCTGCTTGGGTTAAAGACTAACACTCAGACTGTCAGAGGGCAGAACGGGAAGAGACAGCATCCAAGTTACACCAACTTGGATGTTCGCTGTTTACAGTTCTCCTTGATCAAGTAACTTCAATAAATATTCTCAGCATTAAGACATCATCATCATTCTCTCCACTGAAGTGTTGACCATCGCTCAGAAATATCCACAACAAGCACATGTTGTGCAAATTTAAGCCTAGGAATGGCTGGAATCCATAATAATCAACAATTTTTGTGTAGCCATATTCTCCTGTTATACAAACATGGAAGTAAACAGCAAGTACAAAAATTGCAAACATGATACAGCAAGTTGTTATCAAATGCAGACCCATTAAACAGTATTGTCTTGTATATGCAAGCACCAAAGAAATGCAGTGAAAAACAAAAACAGGATGAGATGAGCAGCAGCACAGCAAAAGAGAGACAAAGAGTGAATAGATAAACTGAAAACTGATGGGGGGAAACGAAAGAAATTAAGAAACTTTGACAGAACAGCTAAGAAAGAGAGACACATGACAAAGACAAGGAAAGAGAGAGAAGTGAGAATGCTGAATGGTTGGAAGGGGAGGCTGTAATTTGCTCAGAGCTATACTCTTTGGACAGGGAAACATCTGGAGGCGGTGTTTTATCTGATTGCTACATACACTCAGAAAGCGAAAATGAACAGTTGAAAACCATGTTCACCCTCTTCTTTTCATTCTACATGTGCTTTTGTGTCCAAGTAATTTTCCTGGCTCTTTGCACAAATTACCCACCATAGGTATGAGAGGAACATCAACCATCAGAAATGCAAAAATATTTTATTCTGTTGGGGAAAGGTAAACTTTTTTTTTTTTAAATTGAGTGCTGTATTGTGGTTTAAAATGTTTTTGTTAAATGGTCTCATTTGCCTCAATTATTTTCTGCTTGACAAGCTGCCAGCTGGCTGAATTATGTGACCTAATGTTTATGCATCAATATCACTAATCAATATTTCTAATGCAGCATTAGCTTTAGATTCCTAATGTAAAGGCTTATTTTATTGATGCTGATTTGAGGTCAACATGTCTGCAGAGTGAGTGACTGACTGAAAGATCAAACTGAAGGACCACCACAGTATTTTGTTGTACCACAGACATTCAAAATAACAGCCTTCATAACGTCCTTTTTCAATGGCCACAGGGCCACAAAAAAGCTCTTTGCATTTACACATAATGATCAAGGTCTGCCCTCTAGTGAGAAAACAGATCAACCCCCACATCACTCCATGTGGAGACTGCAACCGAGATGCATCTTCACAACCAGGTGATGTTGCTTCAGCTCAGCCTGGTCCCCTGAGATTCAGTGAAATTAACTGATGAGATAATATTTTAAGATAAAGAAATGAAAATATGCATATTGTTTACCAAAAAAGCAAAAGGAATACATTTCCCCACCACTAGAAGATTAAATGAAGGCATTAGATGGATTGCTGAAAAACAGCAAGGCTGTTGTGATTGGGTGTAAACATTTGAATTATTCTCCAGCAGACAGGGTTTAGTCTCTACAGTAACTCATACCAAAAAGAGAGAATAGTATAAGAGAAGTTCAAATACATATATAGCTGAGGCTTTTACCTGCTTTCACTATCAAATCCACACTGTTGTGTTTACACACCTTTAACTGTCCAAAAATGCTATTTGTTTTAAAATTTAAATAATTTAAAAGCTATGTTAATTAAACAGGAATGAAAATAGTCAATGGTCAGTGGGTTGGTAATTTTATATTGATTTTACAATGAATGAATGTGAAAAAAAAGGTGAACCGCTGAACAGACAAAAAAAAGAGAGAAAGTTTTTTATATAGGTGTTTGGTTTATGTCCCAGCCTAAAGGAGAGTCTAATTATAAACTGGTATTATGCACACACAGAAGGAGGTTGGGGTGATTTCCACTCTTTGACTATCAGTCTCTGGCTAATCATAAGTACCATCTGGATCCAACTAGCGTCATGGGTAACCAAGGATTTGAGGGGAGATGGATCACCTAACACATAGTCTGCTTGAGTTTGGGTATTGTGTATGTATAATCCTCTGGACACAATCAGGAATTGTTAAACAGAACTACTGCATTCATTAAGCCTGCAGTCATTGATTACTTTGCCACTTGGGGGCAGTGCAACAAGCCGTAATCACAGCACAGCTTTAGCTATTAAACTATATTCACATGCTAGTGGCCTCTTGGTGCTGGACGGGTAGTGTACAGTGGATTGATCTGAGCTATTTCCTGAACACAGCTGCCTTCTGCACCTGGAACAACACCGATGAGAGAGGTGAGAGTGAACCAAAACAGTCAAGATGTGGATCATAAAACAGAAAGAATGACCTGAAAGATATTAAAAACCTCCTTAGAGCTGAGGGAGTATGACAGAGTCTGGTGATAATTATCTCTGTTTTTATCATTACAGACAACTCCTCTCACATTCTCATTGTCATTGATATGTTGTGTATATAGTAATATTGATTAGATCAGCTTTAAAATTGGAACCACTGAGTGTTAGGGTGGTTTAAAAGCCATGTAATTTGTCATTTGGTCTATGGAAGTAGAAATGCACATGATACAAATGGATGATAAACATACATTAAACAGGATAAAATTTATTATGCCTTTATTGTGAGGTTCTAACTAATTAATTAATTAATTTTATTCAATCTCTAATGATTCATTTTAAGTTCTCATTGCTGTGGTATTTTTGCACTGTCATCACCTGTCAGTATGTCCTTCCAATGTCTTCCTCCTTGGATTTTCTGTTCATGATGCCTGAGGCTCTGTAAAGTAGCAGTGTTTCCCATGTGGCTGGTCACAGTGGGTATCACTGCTCTGGCATTTTTATTTTAAACAAGTCAGAAAATGATCTAGTAGTGGGGTCTATTTACTGCACACACAAGTGCCTCTACAAAATATGAAAAGGTACATCGATTTAATGCAGTTCTCATAGATTGTAGTCCCATATTTTGGTTTGTGTTGTTTTCATTCTTTGCCTTCACTGAAATAACAGCAATAAAGTTTAATCATAAAAAAGCTGGATTTGCACTATGGTTCATTGTTAGAAATTAGGGCTTTGGTACAGGTAGCTGTGCAGTAAAAAGCCTCATAAAGCAGAGCCAGATGAAATATCATTAATGCAAAGCTTCAGTACAGGTAGTTACAATACATAGATGCCTTGAACTGTATGTGGTCATCTACACAAGAGTATGAAAGAAACACTGGGAGCAATTACCACACCATTTTATATTGCACAGTACAACACTTCATTTGTTCTGCAAAAGGCCGTCATTCAATCAAAACTCATGTCAAAAGTAAGTAAATTTATCAGTTTGATGACATGTCATCACTGCCACCAAAATGACATGTCCCTTTACCATCCCTTTATCATTGCTCAAGCCAAGACAGTCAAATGTTTAAGAAACTGTGTCATGATGACAGAAGACACTGAAATACTGTTTCTTTATGGCATTTCTCATTGATACTTATAGTATATGTCCTACTAATATATGGTAACCTAATAAAAGAGGTTTTTGGAGAGTGTAATCAGGTATGAAAATGACTGCATGGTTTGTGAACCTCCCTGTATCATCAAAATCAAAGTTGCATTTGGTTCAGACTGCAATGAAAATCATCGGTCAGAAGGATCATCATAATCTTCATTATCTCTTTGACCAGTGTGTACTTAAACAGGTAAAGATCCTCTGTGATCCATCCTATATTCTGCACCTCAGCAGTGTAAATTGAACCGGTTTAAAAACTCCTTTGTACTGTAGTACAAAACCACAAACTGATTGATGCCCCTCACTGTGTCTTTTTCTGAGTTTGTATTTTTGTATTATTTATATTGCATTTTTGTGTCTTCTGTTTGCTGGTGTTAGCTGCCCATATTAAAGTATATATCTATCTATCTTAAGTCAAACATGCTGAGGAGTTGCACCTGTGAATTAAATTTGACAAAATTTGCATTGAAATTTGAGGATGAACATGAATTTAAAGATGTATCTTTTATCATTTTTCTTAATGACAATACCAGATGACTGAAAGCTATAAAACATTTATATTTGAAAGGTTCTGACAGTTGGCTTTAATGATTTGCACATTGAATTTGTTGATGAACATGTCAATAATAAATTTCATTGGAAAAGCAGTCTATGCCATTTTGATCAAAGAGGCTAACTAAAGATATTTGTACTTATATGACTTCTGCATAAAAACAAGAAGAAATGTGTGAACTGTTGAGAGAAAAATGATCTAGATTTGAGAATTGCACACAGTGTTTTAAGAATCATGATCTTCATTCGACAATATTGTGCCAAAGCAATGACAAACTGTATACTTTGTATTGTTACAACCATAAACTATTACAGAGTAAAATGAATCATAGGTACTATTTATCTAAAAACTATTTATTTACAATTTATCAACTTAGAGATGCTATCAGTTAAAGATGATTTCAGGACTAATATGCCTCCTTTGCAATCAAAAATCCATTGTCACCTACTGTATATCTGCATATTTTTTGAGTGCCCCAATGTTAATTACTTTAGTGTCACATGAACAATAAATTAGTTATATTATTATATTGGGATTCAGTATTAGATTGGGAAAATTTGTTTTTTTTTCTTTTCTTTTTTTCCCTCAAGATTTTCTTCTCATTTGATTATATTTTTCTTCATATATTGCATTTATATGTCAGTCAGTTGTGCCATTCTGCGTGAATGGTGTGAAAAACCAATAAAAAAAAAAATTGATCACACGCACAAAGAAAATGCTCCTGTTGAGATTTAAGCGACCAATCTAAATAGACTTCACATACCTTTTATATACATATACACAATATAAGCAAATTTGTACATGAACATGTGGAGATGGTTGATGGTAACTGGCTCCTTTTGGAGAATCAGCAACCTGTTACTAATCATGAGGGAAACCTTGTTGCTGGGACTGTGTATAAATATATATAGTATATATATATATATATATATATATATATATATATATATATATATATATATATATATATATATATATATATATATATATATATATATATATATGTCCTTTAAAGTGCAACTTTAAAGGACATGAAATGACTCAGACTGTGCAATTAATTACATTATTGCACTTGAAAACTGAGCATTTTTACAATGATTTAGCCTGGGACTGTGCAATCTACTGTGCATGACATTTGAGGTTCCTATATATATAGTGCATTGATTGAGAAAAGACCTTGGTTGAACCAGTCTATTCTATACACAGCATATAGTTCAGTATCTTCTAATCTTTATAGTGTACTGCTTTCATACAAGAAAACAATGTCCACATTGTTTTCCAGTATTTATTTCAAAAATGGAATTGTTATTTTTTGTTTTCTTAGATGTTCCTGGAGCTGTCTCACCACCATCCACTATTACTTTTCATTTTGTCCAGCTGTGAGTACTGTAGCTCCCTCAATTTGTTTTGTGCATGGCATTGTGGGACAATAATATCCATCAACAGCCCACACAAAAATCACAATCGAAAATCAAGTTATATACTGAATAAGTGATCCAACTGTGGTGAATGATGAAGGAGCAGAATGCGCTGAATTAAACTTAGTGACTCTTGTGTCCACTCTACTGCTGTGTTTTTTAGAGATACATATTGTGTGGTCTGAATATACGTTCATATTTCTATCTCCAGTGGATTCAAATGCATTTTACTTCTTTAGGGGAGATGTCAATCAAGGACAGTCTATACAGGCCCACACACTCCTAAGTAGAGGTCTAATCAAGCAAAATAGGCAAACAAAACACCTCTGTGTGTCATCAGGGGCTTTTAAACTGGGAGAAGCAAAAGAATTTAAAAATATATTGTTATGACCCGGCCTAGGAAAAACCCTGGCACAACATGAAAATGACACTCCCTCTTCCCAGCTCCCAAGAAACAGTAGCAACAAGGGATTTTGCAGCCCTTTAAATGTTTATTTCATAGTTGTGGTTTCAGGGTGAGTTAACAGCAAAACAACAAACAAAGGGGAACTAAAGCTAATCAACCTAAAATTACCTATTCAAACGTAAAGAGACAAAAATACAAATCATAAACATCATCAACATAAACAGGAGAAAAGATATTAAACAAAAATGCTCCCCCACCAGAAATCCAATCCACCCCAACAGAAACTGGGCTGTTTAGATGTCAGAAGCCACTGTTTGACACAAAGGTCATGCCTCCCCATTGGTTTACATTGTAAGGGTGATGTGGCACTGCAACTTTCGGGGCTTATAAAATCCAAACCGTTCAAGTTATTATAAAGTTTTTAACAAATTTATTTCAGCACAGTGTCATAAGTCATCTATTGAAGTTTGAAGCCGATACCATTAACACCCTTGGAGGAGATAGCGTTTGTTCAAGGGCCAAAATTGGGGCAAAGTCTTATTTTAAAAGGCTAATTGCGGACTTCCTGTTGGATTTAGGTTAGGGGTGTCAGTGTATGAATTGTAGGTCTTGATGAGACGAATAATTGAGTTTTGGTTTGATCTCTCTACAACATTCCTACGGGCTGTGGCGGCCATTTTAGTTACATAGGTGGCGCTAGAGAGCACATTTTGGCACTTTGAGGATTAATTTTGACATTTTATCAAATTTTTCACCAGACCTGATGTGCATGCCAAATTTGGTGAGTTATTGAGCATGTTTAGGGGGTCAAGTTTAGGGTTTAAGTGGCGTAATAATAAAGAAAAGCAAGAAGCAAACAAACAAACACATGAAAAACAATAGGGTCCTCACCCTTAGGCAAGGACTTCTGTTTTACAGTTTCAGTTTTACTGAGAGGTGCCGCACATAATGTTGTTTTATGACCTACAATGACAATAAAAATGTTTTTTATTTACACATTCAATCATTCAATTAAACATTCAAGCACCATCACTATTTCAGCATACATCATACCTTAGGCTCATCCAGTTGAGCCTATGAGGAAAGATAAATGACAACAGATGAATTAAATTAAAGCTGCAAGCAGCGTTGAACGGGCCCTCGCGCCTCTGCGAACATTGGGCTGCGGCGCAGTCGAGGAGCTTCTGTCACGAGCATGTAGATGTCTTCAGACCCAGGCTGTTTTCAGACAGTGCAAGAAGGAGATAAACATCACTTCCTTCGTCCACTATTTTGCCTGCTGCTGGGGCTGCTTTGCTGCAATTTCGTAGGGGGTGCTATTCAGCCAATTTACATCACTTATGGAATATTGTCATGTAGACATGTTCAGGCCGGGAGACTTATCAAACATGTAAAGTTTGGTGCCGACTGGAGCATGTACAATAAAGTTATAGCAACTGCCTCTGTCATGGTGACAAAGAAAGTAAAATAGTGGACAAAGGAAGTGATGTTTATCTCCTTCTTGCACTGTCTGAAAACAGCCTGGGTCTGAAGACATCTACATGCTCGTGACAGAAGCCCTTTGACTGCGCCGTGGCCCGACGCGTGCAGAGGCACGAGGGCCCGTTCAACACTTCTTGCAGCTTTAATTACATTTACATCTGCTTTTATGGTTTAATCACGACGAAAAAGTAATTAAGTTGATTATTTATTGTTTATTGATTTAAGTACTGAGTATCTTAGAGTTCGTATCGTAGAGTTATAGATTAGCTTAGATTGTAACCTACCATACTCACCTACCATGTGTCCAGAGGCCTGTACTACGAAGCAAGTTCAACATACCCGGGATATCTTTTCATTATCTGGCTTCACGGAACCTAACATTGGCCATCCAGATAACCAGTACTGCGAAGCGGGTTATCAACTAGCTCTGTCAACCCACGGTTTTTCTATCCAGCTAAGAGCGCGTTCATGTGAAAGAGGCGGGGTTGTTAATTACTAGTGACATCATCAGAACCATGAATGAAGTAGTTCATATGAGATGAAACGGTGATACAAAGTACCCGCGGAAAACTTCTGTTTAAGAGATAGCAAAAAATAGTAAAAGTAGGCTACGGCTTAAAATACATGTAGGAATTATTATATATGACTTAAGTATAGAGTGAGTATTTTTTGCTATTTAGTTGGATGATGAAGAAACCATTCTGAATATGTCACATAAAAAAACAAACTTAAAAGTAATGTCAGACTGTTTCTGCTACTGAAGCATAGAGTGGAAAAATAGTTAATGACTGATGAGATCTATCTGACCCAAATGTTGCTTTTTAATCATGGAGCCAATTAATAGTGTGTGGATTATTTTTCTGATAAAAGACAATATTTCGTTTTTATTTCTAGTTATCATCACACAGTTGTCTTATGTTATTCTGAGCTGCAGTGATGGAATCAGAGTGTAAAATCATCCACACAGTCAGCTGTCACTGCAGGGATAAATAAACTTTGCACAATTAAAATGCAGCTAAAATCATTATTATGTGTTAAGAGTCGTAAATGGACGCTCCGTTCAACAAACTGAATTTCAGCATGACACTGATTTTGCATTAAATTCATGGAAAGGGGGAAGGCAGCAGTTAATTGTGCCCTGGTCCTGTTTTTCTTTTGGGGAAGTGCCTGGAAGTGCGGGAACGGTGGCCAAGGCACTTCCGAGTACTTCCCCATATGAAAACCAAGACAGCCGCAGTGAACTGCTGCCTTCCCCCCCAGTACTACTTACCAAATGCAGGGTCGCCATTAATTTACTGCAAAATCAACGGTGTCATGCTGAAATTTGTTTTGTTGGTGCTTTTATAAATACAGCATGACACTGTTTTCTACATTTACAGCAAAATACTGCCAAAAGAAGTGTAAATTAACGGTAAATTGTATATTACTGTTAGGTTGCACTTTTCACAAGTGGCATACTTACAGATTTTTAACTGTAAACTGCAAAATGTATGACATACTACTCGACACACTATTATGTGACTGACTATGAACAGTAAGGACTACAGTGAGTTGATGACGACGGGCCCCAGCTGTGCCCCCGAGAGCCTTGCAGGCTCTCAACGTCCCATCGAGCCCCCTGCGGGTCCCCAGCCCTGTCCCTGAGTGCCTTGTGATTTGAAATGTTGATGGGCAAGTAGTCAAATATGAGCAGACAAAGAGTGAAACTATAAGACAACTGTATGAAAAAATGTATCAGTGAACAAATATAAAATCAGTCAGTTATGTGCGTTTCTTGATTCCATTGAAATGCATGAGGTTGACCTAAATTCATTAGGTGGGGAGATCACTAAAGCTGAAGTAAACCAAGCAATTTTACAATTAAATAAAAGTAAAGCATCTGGTCCAGATGGACTTCCCAGTGAATTTACCAAACATGTATAAATGAGATCACAGACCTGCTAAGGAAATCAAATAGTTATAAAACTAGAATTTTAATAATAAAGACTTGTTTTACCCAAATTGTTGTTTTTAGCTACCTTTTTCCCTCCTAAAGAACAAACAATAAAGACACTAAATAAAATGGCAGTCGGTTTTATATGGGGAACCACTAGAGAAGTCACAAAGAGGCAGTTACTTTACCAAAGTAAAAAAGATGGAGATCTGGATTTGAAATTAAAGATAGCTTTTTATAAAAACATTGCAGTAGGTATCAAAAGAAAGGCCATGTGGATTGGTGAAGCCCTGAGCTGGACTAAAAAAAAAGGGACGTGCGAGAAGCTCTAATCCATACTATAAATTTATGTATAGTGACTTTATGACTAAGGTTGCACACCTAAATATTGATTGGGTTGAAATGTCCAGCAAAAATTTAGGTATTAAACTGTGTGATAACCTGTATGGTGATGTTTACTGTCTGCATCCCAGACAGCAAAAGCCAAGTGTTTTACCTTGTTGGTGTTGGTGCTCGTCTGGCTCCTGCTGGGCTCTCTGCTCCAGTAGATGTGATCATGGAGGTGAGCTGGCACATCACACACCTGTAACCATTAATGTACAGTTTAGGATGGGACTCTACTTAACTCAACACAACTTGACTGAACTGAACATTGAATAAATTAGTTCATCTCTTGAAACTGCTGAACATACTGATGCTTCCCTTAAAGGATAGAGGTTTTACAATTTTTCACTAGAAGAGTTTCTCCTCACTGTAATCATTCCCCTGTTCATACTGACTGTTAAAAGATCCCCTTCAAATGTGCTTTCAATGTAAGTGATGGGGGGCCAAAATCCATAGTGTGTCCTCTGCCACATTTACAGTCTTTCAGCATTGAATTCCCTCTTTGTATTTCCTTAGACAGTGTTTCCCTGTAGAACTGCGGTGGAGGAATAGTAACAAAAAGTGGGACTGGCACTAAAAAGACTGTAACGTTGAAAGATATCTACTTGATTTGACATTTGGACGGCTGAAGCTTCATATTAGCTTTCAGATAAATTTTTAAATACATTTTTTTACAGAAGGAATGCATTATGAAGAGATCTTTTAATGGCCAGTATGAACAGGAGGAATGATTATAGCGAGAAAAACCTCTTTCAGTGTTCATTTGGGCTCCTAATTGTTGTT
This sequence comes from Thunnus albacares, assembly GCF_914725855.1. Taxonomy (NCBI): domain Eukaryota; kingdom Metazoa; phylum Chordata; class Actinopteri; order Scombriformes; family Scombridae; genus Thunnus; species Thunnus albacares. The sequence continues at coordinate 5,994,941 of NC_058110.1, read as the reverse complement.
TTAAGATAGTTTTGAACATTTGTGAACCTGTCCTTTTAAATAAACAAGTTATTGTCTACTTTGCGTGCACATATGCATAACAGCTTTTCTGTTTTTGCTGCACAATAGCACAGTAAATTTGACATTACTACAAAAAATATCAATCACTTATGAACTGTTTAATTACACTGTAAAAAATGGCTGTGAAATTTACTGTGTTTCTGCACAGTAAATTACTGTGAATATTTTTACAGTATAGTACTATGTATTAGGCCTAAAAACACAGTAATCATAATGATACTGTAGAAAATCACAGTAATAGTCATACTACTGCAGACACCCATTATTATACTATATTTAAGGTAGCAGCTTTCCCTTTTGTAAAGAAAATCACTAATTTGAAGATTATTTTGTTATACCTTCAAATAAAACCCTCAAATTCATGATGCAGATTAAATAATTTAAACATTAGTTTGAAATAATTATTCTTTTCATATGAATTCAAATACTTAAAGATGAGACCTTGTTTGTTCATGTTTCTGCAGGCCGTTACTTTCAGTTTTTAAATTTCTCTCAACGTTTATCAGGTCATGACCTTTTAGACAGTCTATGGGTACGTCTCAAGTCTCTTATTTTATGTCTCCTCGCTCCTCGCCTGAACCAGAAGTTGTTCCTGATGCGCCATTTTGACAGGAGCGATCTCTGAGGTGCAAGGAACGAGGAAACACGAGAGCAGCCTTCACGGAAGTCTTTTACCAGCCGACACGCCCCCTTATTGGATATCAGTTATTGATTGGATGCTGCAGCTGATCTGACTGATCTGAAAATTCCTGAGCGTCGGGTTTGATATGAGTTACATCATTTCCATTTGCCCTGAAACATTTAGCCAAATACATATTTTCCAGTGTTCAGAAGACACCTTGATCATATTCTAGGTCATTGAATGATGAATTCACTATCAGGATTATCAAAAAATACAGACGCAAATAATCAATAAATAGTATAAACACATTCTGCGAGTAGAAATGGTTCCTGTGCGTCTAAGCAGGACACAGTATAAATGCAGAATGCAGGTTTTTATTTAGGTGTTTGTTAAACAGGTAACAGGCTGCAGAGAGGAAACAGCTGCTCTAGCGGTGATGACTGTGCACTTTTATTAGTGTCAGCACAGTGCACATGTGTGCAGACACAAACTACATCAGAAGTTTCTACAGCTGTTAAAGCCGACTGACAACTGATCCAGCTGTGATCAGCTGTCGCCGTCATCAGAAACAGACATCGCTTCACATGACGCTTCAGAGGAGAGGACGTCTCATGTCTCTTAAAACAAATTTCCTCGTTTCCTCTCTCCTCGCTCGGTTTCTTTGCGTCTCTCCATGCATCCACGGTGGGACGGACTAAGATTCAAGGAAAAGACGCAAGTGAAGGAAACGTGGATGCAGTTTAAGAGACTTGGGATGCACCCTGTGTCATGACCATAGACTGTAAAAAAAATATGGACGTAGTCACTGTGACGTCACCCATTGGTTGGTGAACTGCCATTATCAAGCCTCGAGTGTAGCGATTTTACAATCGCCATCTTGGATTTGGCTGTCGCCATGTTTGATTTTTGGAGCCAGAAGTTACTGGACGAGAGGGTGGAGCTGATCATAGCACTAGCTGCTAGCTTGGTTAGCATGGTGCATTTACAATCTATGGTTAACAGTGATCATACTAATGCTAATTTTTGCTAGCAAAAAACAGGCCTAAAAACGTTAAAAATGTACTCATCGGAAAAACTGATCATCCGACTCATTGATGGGTCTTTTATTACAACCAAATGCTGAACAAGACTGTTTTAAGGCGACCACAATGTTACAATTAACTTTGGTGAACTGAAAACACACTGTGAAATAGCAGCAGCTACGCCCATACGCAGTGGTTACGTTATGTAAGCAATATTGTTGCCGTGGTAGCGACTTGTCAATCACAACGGAGCAACGCCCTGAAGCATACCCTGCTTTATCGTCAAATTTAAATGAAATGGGACCATAATTAACAAAATAAACATCATGCTGTATTGAAGAAGACTTGAAATTAGCGATTGAGACCATAAACTCATTAGGGAACAGTTCACTGAGGTAATAAATCAAGAGAGAAGTAGGGTCATTTTCTACAATCGGACTTCTTTTTGAAGCCAGTAGAGTCACCGCCAGCTAGCCATTAGAGAGAATGCAAGTTTTTGGCACTTCTGCATTGGCTTCATTTTTCAGCCCCGGAGGTTGCCCATGGATGTATAAAGAGAACTGGATACAGGAAGAGCGCCAGGCTTTGAAGCAAATTTGACATTTTTTTGAGCGTCACAACCCCTGCGAAATGACTGTCTCATTATCAGAATTAAATCCATTCGGTCCGATTATGGAGCTATTTCCCTATCTTTATTCAAGAGTGTGGTATATCAATTTGAGAGCATAATTTATTGATTTCACGTTCAAATTTTGTAATTTGTCCCTCAAAACCCTGCCCTCGCACTCAAATAGCCTCTGCTTGCGCTTAGATTCGCTCTGTTTCTGCTCAAATTGTGTGCTTGCGCTCAAATATAATGTTGCTTGCACAGATTTCCTGCACTCCAGCTTCAGCTTTTCTCCTCGCACTCAGGCTGCTTCTGCGCGCTTGTGAAACTTCTGCTCTCAGATTTTTCCTCTGCTCTTGGATTTTTTGTGCAACAACCCTGTCAAAATCCCCTAATCAATAGAAGGCCAGGTTTAGTGTTGACCAATGAAATGATCCCTGCCTCCTTGTGAGCTTGTTTGCTTTACTTCTTAGAGCGTCCCTTACAGGCAGGTACTCTTTAAATGGGTTCATCCACTCCCGCCCTCCAGGTCTTTATAAAATGTACTTCCCTTGCTTTATTAAGACTTTCAGACTTTCAAATCTAAGTGCAAGCAGAGGCTATTTGAGTACGAGGGCAGGGTTTTGAGGGACAAATTACAAAATTTGAACGTGAAATCAATAAATTATGCTCTCAAATTGATATAACATGCTCTTGAATAAAGATAGGGAAATAGCTCCATATCTGATCACATTTCAAAAGCCTAAAAGAGCTGCATGTTTGAATTGTTTTATCCCCATTCAAGTTAGCCGGAGGGCTAAACCGGAAGTAGCTGACTCGGCCAACACTAGTGCGTGTCACTGCCATGGATGTATTATAAGAGCTGGATACCGGACTAAAAATGGCGCCCATTCAGTCCTATAGGAACATGGATGTATAAAAAGAACTGGATACATTGTCGGAGGCGGGGCCTCATTCATTCCTATGAAAGTTGCTCAGTGGCGCATGAAGCATGGATGTATTATAAGAGCTTTCACAATGTAAGTCTATAGAAAAAAGTCTTTTGGGCCCAATAGTGTCACGTGACGTTGACGGTTTGGCTGCTATGTCAAATTGGACTCACAGCCCGGCGCTGTTCCTGTCGATAGTATAGCATGGATGTGTTATAACCCCTAAATTCCACCGGTCGCATGTGCGCCACGTTCCGGCTCCGATGCGGCTGCTGGAGCTGATCGCGGCCACTCTAGTCAATGTATCCAATTCCACCAGGCATGCCGCGGCGTGTTTCAGAAGCATCCCAGAAGCGGCTCTCTGCTCCGCTGCGCTAAAGAAGCATTGAGCATCCGGTCAATTTTCAAAATAAAACACCCCGTGCAAACTCCTGGTCGTATATCAACAATAAACACAATCAAAACAGATGAATAAAGAAACCATTTAACTACCTAGCCTACTTAACCATAGCAGAAGCACAAAAATCAAGGAAAATGACCAAATCAACGAAAGCTGAGCAACAAAATTGGGCAGTTTAGTTGCCCTGCTACTGCAGTAATTACGGTAGCCTTAAAGGTCCAGTGTATAGTATTTAGTAACATCTAAAAGAACAGACTTGGTAAAAATTGAATAGATTATTTATAAGTATATCTTAATTAGTGTCTAATCAGCTGAAAATAATAATTGTTGTGTTTTCGTTACCTTAGAAATAAGCCTTTTATATCTACATGGGAGCGGGTCCCCCTCCACGGTGGCCGCCATGTTGCATCGCCATGTTTCTACAGTAGCGTAGAATGGACAAACCTAACACTGGCTCCAGTGAGGGCCTTACGCATTTTAGATTCAGTGGGCGACTACCGGAAATGCGCCGGTTTTAAAACGAAGAAGAAGAACGGACCAAACATTTCGTATTTTGAGAAGTTTTTGAAACCAAAATCTGATAAATGGAGGATCATACTTATTTAGAAAATCACAGGAGCATGAAATGTCGTCATCAAAGAAACGAAAACACGAAGAAGCTAAACGAAATCGGGACAAGCAATGGCATAAAACGAGGATAAACCCAGATGGAAATCCCTGATGAGAGAAATGTTTGCAAACTGACGCCGAAGTTTACTGCTGGACAGGTAAGAGTGTAATGTATATTTATTTTGCCCCTCTGGTAATGGTTCAAAACCTAGATGATGTACAATGTTCATTAGCAGTACATGAGTTTCCCTGAAAATAAAGGCCGCCACATAACGTTAAATATTAGCACACTTTAGCTTCAGTTTGTGCCTCTCATGGAGCTGGTGGTCTGACAAGAGACAACAGTTAGGTGACGTGCTAATAACCCAACGATTTATTCATTTTCTGTGGCAGTAAGACAACACATTGACTGATAACTAAGATATTTAGCGCTGGTGATGTGCTAAAGACAGTAAGTCAGAGTAATGAGTTAGTGTGAAAGATAAACTGAGGAGAAGTCTGCTCATCACCGAGTTAATACATCCTGTGAATTTATATTTTTCACAGTGCTCCATGATTTCATTGTTTGCTCCTAATTTGTCATTTAGGAGCATGTGTACACATTTGTTTGCCTATGTAGCATATTAACTTACCCTGTAAGTCCTACTCTTGGCTAAATAGCACTATTTTCATATGTACAACTGTATAAAATAGTAAATTAACTCTGTGTGTAATGGTACTGTCTTCCACAGAAGTTTTCCATGCAGCTGCTGCTCTACACACAGCTCCTGGAGAAGATGAGGAAAAGCAGTGCCAGTGAATCATGGGTGTTGTTCCTGCCATGAGAGCATCTTCATCCAGAGCAGTAAATTGAATACCTTTGGTGTGGTATTGGTCTGACCCTTGTCACCTATTATATGTGCAGCAATTTGACTGCTGGAAGGTGATCAGATAAGTTTAATCACACTGCTTTTAGTGTTCAAAGAGACTAATGATTTGATAGATTATTCTGTCTTTATCAGAATCAACTCTGAAGAACACAGAATAAGCTGTCAAAATGTTTGTTTGAACAGTAAAAGCTGCATGTTGATGTTATCCTTTTATTGTCCAGATTGAAATGGATGTCCAAAAATGTTTCTGTTAAATAAAATATATTTTTATTACAAATGTCATTATTCTTAGTGTTGTTTTTTATATTTTTATTTTGTGGTTCAAACTAGTGAATTACAATTAACATAACCTGAAGTAGCAATGAAAATTGATCCATAACATATACTACAGTGCCCTGTTCTGAGGATCAGTGGTATTCCAACTTCACTACTGTTTTATGTTGCTTTATAAATATAAATAATGACAATATAAATTAATGGTGGAAGTGGTAATGACAATATACTGACTGCAGGGAAATACTGTCATTGTATAAGTATATATTAATGTTTATCATTGCAATTATCACAGCAAAACGTGATAATATTCTGATGAATATCTTTTATTTGGTAAACTTGTACATTTAAGTTGAACAAATGTGAATATATAAACAAAAAGTTTAATAATTATACAGGAAATATATAAATATATAAAATGTATAGAACAAGTATAAAATAAATAAAATATCAGAAATGTAACAAATAAATATGAGATGATTTGATGCCTTGATGATGAACAGGCAGGTGTGTGAGTACCTGAGATACTGTGTGGACGTTCCAGAGGACCTGGAGGGAAACTCAGAGGCCAGGTGTGAAACCAGTGTAATGTCTTTGGAGGACCAGGGAACTTGTCCCTGATCCTCCAAAAACAGCAACTGGGGATGACAAGTCGGTTTCCCTGGCCTAAAGAGCCATGCTGTCAATAGATGAAATGTCTATAGGCAGCATAACGGTACTCTTGGTTGTCATCCTCAGGCTTCCTGGTTTGGCCAAATACCATAATGTCCTCCCAGTACCGCCTGTGAATGCATAAAAAGCATTTTCAAGACAGTACTGGGAGAAGTGCCGTGTTATTATTACACAATCTGCAGGGTACTCTCCATAGCATTTCCTCTCCTGGTCCATAGGCATGTCTGTACAGTTACTACAACATGGTACCCCTGACACTCCAGCAAGCGGTGAGACACCATGTCTGCACTGATGCATCATCAAGGCATCAAAAATGAACCCTGGCTGCCTCTGAAGCAGTTCACTGGTAAGCTGCCTGTGCACATCCAAGGTCATCTCTTCAAGAAGTTTATGAAAAAATAAAACACAGGAAAAACACAGATAAGGCTTTATAGGTTATACATTTCATGATATGTTGGAAATATGGTAATGGTAGTGCAGAATATGGACTGTAGGCTGTCCAGTGTTCCCAAACATGTCTACAACAATAACATGATTTTTAAAAAAAGTCAAAATATTGCTGCTCGATACTGTTCCTATATAGTATTTATATAATCATTCAGTAGTGTTGCTGATGTTTTCAGTAGCCTCTTTTATACAGAGAACCCGCATTATAGCTGTAATGAGGATCCAAGGGGAGGACATTTCTCTTCATTTGATAACGTTAAAAGTAAAGTTAGACTTTTCTGTTGGCTTCCCGACTCATTTTAAAAGGACGAGAGAAAGAGAGAGGGAGCAGCTGTGGTCGAGTGAGCTAGAGGGTGAATGAAGAGAGGGAGCCGTTATTTTCTGATTGTTTCACAGCGGTTAGCTTCTAAAGCACAAACACACCCACACACCTCCTCAACCCTGCAGCTGTGCGCTGCGCCGCCTGATTTGGTCTGAATATGGGCTAAACAGAACAGCAAGGCGGATTACAGGCGCAGGATTCCCGCCTTGAACGGGCTATGTAAAAGGGGCTACTGACTCACATTACACTGATAACACATCAAACTATACAGACTACAGTAATGTAAAGCACAGAGCTGCTATGTAAATACCACTTTGTGCTGTATTGGCATTTTTAATATCGTGCAGAACGGGTAGGAATATGATAAAATAATAGAATATGTAACGTTATCCTGCCAACGCTATCTCGCTATCAATAATGCTTAACTTTAGAATAAAATAACATAAGTTTTGTTTAGCATGACATTGCTAATGTTAGCTTGTATTACCAAAACAATAAAACACTCATAATTGCTATCTTACTTGTGAGCTATAACCTATAGTACTATAGACTAAATAACTAAATACATATTCACCTCATCACTTGACTTGTTAGAAATGCTCGAAGTTGTCATGGACGATGACATCTTCAGCAAATAGCTTCTTGTCCTTGAAGGCCACCGTAGCTTCTGGAACCTCTCTAAAGTCTTAGGGAGGGGAGGGATGAGCGGCGGAGTGCTTCAATCTAGAACTTCACTGTTAGAGGCCGCTAAATACCACACATATTACACACTGGACCTTTAAGGGACTTTATCAGCTTTGACTAGGCTGCTGTAATTACTGAAATTACTAAATTACTCCACGCCTCTGGTGGAGTAGGGAGCTGTGCAGAGGACGGATCAAAACCGTGTCGGAGCTGGAACGTGGTGCACACACACCCCGTGGAATCCCGGGATAGGAGCTGGATACCGGACTAAAAATGGCGCCCATTCAGTCCTATAGGAATCGCTTGTGTCACTGCCGATTTGCATCACGCATGCGTGAGCAGGTCCACCATCTTGGACAGCTAAGTATGGCAACACCACTTGGACAAACAACATTAGAGTTGAGTTTGTCACTGCCCGATCTGCGTGGTGCATACGCGAGTGTAAACATAATTAAACATATATATGTAAACATATATTTTGTAAATTATTTATTTTATTACAAAGTAATTTCCAAAATATTTGAGAGGTTTTAATAGCTTTTTTGTTTGTTGTTATCTTGGAAATACAGACAAAGAGTTGTAGTTCAATACAGAACAGAGGAATGTTAGGTGTGATAAGAAGCACTCTAGCCATATGGATGAGATATTTGCCGACAGATAACGTTTGAGAGCATTGTTAGTAGGTTGTGAGTCTGTATTCAGAAAAAAATGTCCATTTCTTCTAATTCTGGCCTCACTTTGTTGAAGCTTTGATAAATTAACAGAGCAACATCAATCCAGAACTCCTGAGAGTAAATACATTAATAGAATAACTGAGAAATGGTTTCAATTTCTGTTTTAAAGAAAGGACATACTGGAGAAATATCTACTTTAAATTTATGCATTAATTTATTGCAAGGATAGTATCTATGTGATTCCTTAATTAATGTGAATTTCTTTTGGAATGAGGAATTTATTGGGGTCTGACCAAACTTTCTCTGCTGAGATTTCTGTAAAAGTTAGTTTACAAAAAATAGTTTCCATAAAAGAGTCGATTTGGGAAAACAACTGGTCTGAGGTCAGTATTTTTTTTTTCTCATATGATGATTATTACACGTACGATCTGATAGGTCTTTCCCACCAGCTAAGAGCTTGGGAATTTCTATGTTTTTAGGGCCTTGCACTTTTGATGAGATGAATGTTTAAACACATTTAATGCTTGTTATTATTCTATGCATTTCCACTGACGCAGCTGATATCATGCCGCCTAAAAGCACGGATAGGTTGTGTAACATAGAAGAACTGCACAACTGCTTTTGTTTTGTTAAAATTCATTGTTTTCTTAACATTATTTTGAAAAAATGCTTTACTAAAATTACACAGTGATTAATGCAGAAATAAAAGGAATATGATGACACAAGGCCGCTGAATGGATAGTTTTTTATTTGCCCATGTCACAACACACACTTCTGTTTAGGCTACCTGCACCTGTGGTGAATGTAGCATGGAGAATGTAGTCCGAGTCTCTCTCACTCTTACTGCAAGCACCTTCCAGCATCCCATTCTCCAAGGGCCTCCTACCTTGCTCTCCCCACTCCCCCTATGTGATTACTTTACTAATGTGGGGCCCTACTGATTATCACTCTAACACTCCACTGTCGTCAACCCTCATATTATGGTTACTGTTGGATATTTGGGATATTGTCACCCTTTTCAGTGATGGATATGAACACTGATTAAGATGAGTTTTTTTAATTCATTCATTATCACAGACAAATGTGATCATATATCAACACAGTGCTTAATGACATACATTTATTGACACACACATCAGTTCACCTAATTACATCATATCCTATCATCATGTGCTGCATCAATACAGTAGCTGCATAGTATGGTTCAATGCATTGACATAAAGCATGATAAGCATGTATAGTTTGCATTTTTGTATGCATATTATATTATATTATATTATATTATATTATATTATATTATATTATATTATGTTATATTATATTATATTATATTATATTATATTATATTATATTATATTATATTATATTATATTATATTATATTATATTATGCGTATAGGGCGGCTGTGGCTCAGGAGGTAGAGCGGGTCGTCCACTAATCGGAATCCACTAATCGGAAGATCAGCAGTTCGAATCCCGGCTCCTCCAGTCCACATGCCGATGTGTCCTTGGGCAAGACACTTAACCCCAAATTGCTCCTGATGGCTGTGCCATCAGTGTATGAATGTGTGTGAATGGTTAGCTTTCTCTGATGGGCAGGTTGGGACCTTGCATGGTAACCCCTGTACCCATTCAGCGTATGAATGTGTGTGAATGGGTGAATGTGATTCGTAGTGTAAAAAGCGCTTTGAGTGGTCGGAAGACTAGAAAGGCGCTATACAAGTACAGTCCATTTATTATATGCTATATATATATATATATATATATATATATATATATATATATAATATTTATTATCTATTATAAATAGATAATAAATGTGTATGTTTATCTTTATTTTTTAATTAACATTTTTAACTGGTGGGCTTAAAGGGGATGCTACCAAAAAAAAAAAAAAAATCACACTATCTGGGGTGGATATAAATGAGTATAGATAATTACATCTCTGCATGTTCAATTTACACTTTTCATGTTATGTTAGTGCAGCATAAAGACTATCACTCATATAGTTATTTTCTTAGTGTTATGTGCGTGGGATAAAATATATAATAATATATATAATATATATATAATAAATTCACTGGTGTTCCTTTTAAACCCACCTGCTACCATTAACAAAAAAATGTTCATTTGTGAAGGAGAGATGTTCGATGTTCAATTTATGGAAATGTTCAACTTATGAGCTAAGTCTTTTTACCTACAGGGCCTTTACTCTGGCCTCCAAGGTCTCATACAAGAGATGTTTTAGCTTCACGGCGCCAGGCTAGGAGATAAGATGGTAGCCTTGGATGGGTAACAACAGCTGCCTGCATTATTTTCCAATTAGAGTTCATTCTGACACCAAGTGTCCTTGTTTCTCCCTTGCCTGGTGGTATGACCTGAACAACTCTATAAGAAGTGATTGTTTTCCTGTTTGTGCTAAGTTTTTGGTATGACTATATCCATGTGTACATGGTGCCAAAGGCTTCTCTGAGCTCAGATATATGTTTTCAATAAACTTCATATATTCAAGTGTTGGGCCTCAAACCATGAGGTCACACAGAGCCACCTGTGAGGCCTGACCACGAGGTGCTTTTTTCCTTTGTTTCCCCCGAGACAAAGGAATAGCGCCAAAATGCTGCTTACAGACAATGGGAGTCCATTGCAAACTCCATTTCCAAGGATGCCTTGCGATTTTCACACCTCAGCAGGGAACAGTCAACATACAGTCTCATTGGCAGAGACGGGCCGCTGTGCAGGAGCGTCCTGATGACGCAGCCATGACATCACCGCCCCTTTAAAAACTGAACGTGCCCTGAAGCACACTCCTTTCCTATGTCACTGAGCTAGGGGTAACTTCTGTTCCTCTGAATCAGCTTGACTAAAGGGGGTACCCCACGCACGTGTTTTCCCCTCATCGAAGACTCCCCTCGCCGGACGAGACGAGACTTTGCCCGTGTTCACCAGAACACATTCCTGGATCCGAGAGAGACCGCTGCTGCAACCAGCGTCCTCAAATTCCCTCGAGAAGGAAGAAACTCGACTCTGCCGTGCTTTTTGCCGACCGTGCGAGAACAGCCACCATCTGCATCCGAGCCCAGGACAAAGCCGGACATAAAGACGGACTACACACACACCCTGCTCGCTTTCTGAAGCGACCAAGTAAGAGGCATAAGTCTGGGCAGAGGCAGTGTTAATTGTGTGTTCTTATCAGCATCAGTTACTGTTGTTTAGCATTTAGCTTTTAGCTTTATTGCTATTATTTTGTTGTGTTGTTGATGGACCGCCGAGTCCATTTTTTCATGCTTTATTCTTAGGAGTATTTTAAGTTTGCTGCCTGTTTAGTTGTGTTCACCACGCTAGACTGTTTTGTTTTTGTCCCGCTCGGGACTACCGCTGTGTTTGTGCCATCGTGAGTGAGAAAGTAAGTGCTTTGTCGGTCAGAAACCAGGCAACGTGCATTACAGACCGCCGTCCGTACACACGCTGTCTGTGGACAAAGGAACCGCTTCTCTTCCTCTCACGATCGCTCTCTCTCCATCTTCCCTCTCTCTTCTGACTAACACATGCACGCGTGCACACATACACGCACTGACATCTTTTTGCGTATCTGATGGTCAGATAACGTCGGACAAAACTTTGCTTTGTCTTCCCTTATCCGCCATCAGACACATGTTTTTTCACAGAATTGGGTGAGTGCAAGACGCTGACCACTAGACGGCACCATCTTGCTTCTGTCTAGACTTAGACTTAGAAGATCATGGGCCTGGAGGGATAGCTCAGGGCTTCTGCCCTTTTCTATCCATAGTAGGTGGTCTTGTGTCCTTTTGGTCTTAGTTGGCGGAGGAGAGGCAGAAGGACGTGGGGGGACACATGAGATTTCAGGACACATGTGGGCCAAGGCACAAACAAGAACAGAAACAAAACAAAACAAACAAAAAAAAACTTGTTTGGTGTGTTTTATTTACATTTATGTATGTGTGTGCATGTGGGTGATATTAAGCAGCAGAGGTGAAATAATATTCTGTGTATTCAGGTTTGGTTAGTCAGTCATGGGGGGTCGGTGGCTGGAGGGGCTTTGGTTAGCTGTAGAATGAATGAGAGGGGGTGTTAACTGTTAATTTTGCTTCCTTTATGGTTCTTTGGAGTGAAGGATTGTTTGTCGCTATCCTCAGGTATTTCAGTGCTATTGTTTGGTGTCTCTGTCTTAAGGTTTGGGTTATGGTGTGTATATAGTGATTGCTGATGTAGGATAGGAGTCTGTGTGCTAGTTTGAGTGCTTTGTTCTGGATTGTTTGTAGGCGTTGTAGCTGGTTATCAGAAATGGTGACCCAGGCGGGGACAGAGTATTCGAAGAGTGGTCGGATGTATGATAGGTAGACTTTGATGACTGTAGAGGGTGATGCGCCATGTTTTCCACAGAGGGCTTTGAGTCTATTGTTTGCTTTTTGTTCCAGGTTATTGACGTGCTTTGTCCAGGTCATGTTGTTTTGGAATGTGACTCCGAGGAATGTTGCTTCTTTACTGATATAGATTTTCTGGTTGTATAGTGTTAGATTGGCACTGTTGTTGGGCTGCAGGTGTGGTTTTTTAGTGAGGAGGACGCACTGTGTTTTGGCAGGGTTTAGTTTGATTCTCCACATGTTAGACCAGTTTTCTATTTCAGTTATGCATATGTGGTTTTTTTTGGCTGCTAGGTTTGGACATTTGGAACTGGACCAGTAGCAGAGGTCGTCTGCAAACTGTGAGACTTTGGCTATGGTGGCTGGGGGGTAGTATATATCAGAAATGTATAGTAGAAAGAGAAGTGGACTCAGAACTGCACCCTCTGGAACTCCTGCTTGGGGGTGAAAGGTGTTGATATGGCAGAGGCAACCTTGACTTTGATTTGGCGGTTGTTAAGAAAGCTGAAGATGATGGATTGGGTGGGTTTTGGGAGTTTGAGATTTGTATCCAGTAGTCTGTATTTGAGTCCGTTGTGCCATACCTTGTCGAAAGCTTTTTCTATATCAAAGAATGTTGCCATGGTTATTTCTTTTTTGTTGAAGTTTCTGTGGATGTCTTCTGATAATCGGATGATGTTGTCTGTGGTGGCTCTCCCTTTTCTGAAGCCAGCTTGATGAATTCCTAGGAGGCCCTCCCCCGGTGCTTTATTTTTCATCTTTTTCAAGTGCAGTTGTATTTCTTGGATGGTGACTGGCTTTGTGAGGGGATGATGTTCTGTGATGAGATTGGCTGTATTTGTCTCTTTTGTGTTGTGTTTTGCTATTTCTTTATCAACCAGGTCTTTCCATGTATTGTCAAAGTGTGGGTCATTTGGGCATGAGTGGATGTTTTCGAGATGATTACGGAAGAGTGTGGCTTTTTCTTTGTTGTCACTGATTGTGCCTGAGGATTTGATTGGTGGTGTGTTATTGTTTTCTGAATCTCCATTTAGGCTCTTTATTTTTTGCCAGAAGGTCCGGGGATTTGTGTCCTGATTGAGTTTTCTGTAGAATGTGTTCCAGGTTTTCTGCTTTTGAAGGGTAAGTTGTATTTTAATAGTGTTTTGGAGTCTGTTTATTTCTGTTTTGGTTTGGGGTGATCTGAACCTTATGAATTCTCCTCTCAGCTTTCTCTTGTGTCTTATGAGTTGGAGCAGGTGAAGGGGTAATGTCTGTGTCAGTGTTTTAGCAGGGTTTTGGGGTATTGTTTCCTCTCTGGCTTGGGTGAGAAGTTGATTTGACAGCACTGCTTCTTGGTCTAGACCTTGGGGGTGGTTATGAGGGTGGTGTTTTGCAGTTTTTCTTCTATGTGTGTTCTGTATATTTCCCACTCTGCAGTTTTGTAGTTGTACTTCTTCCTTGGAGTTGCTTGCAGATGAAAGGAGAATGTTGTGAAGACAGGTAAGTGGTCGCTGGAGAGATGATTTTTGGAGGAGAACTTATGCAGTTTTGAAGCCAGATCAGGGGAGCATATGATCAAGTCCAGAATGTCTGTGCTGCCTGTTTGGGGGGATGTATAGGTGGGTTCGTTTGTGTTGATGATTGACAGATTTGTGCTATTCAAGATCTGTTTTAGTGCTATGCCACTTTGATTTGTTTTTCTGCAGTGGAAGTCTACATGCTTTGCATTGAGATCTCCCATTATGAGGGAGCGGCTGGGGTTAGAGATAGCGTTAAACAGTGCAGCTGAAGGTTTTATTCCAGGGGGACAGTAAATGCTGGTGACTGTAATAGGGTGATGTGAATGGATTTTCATTTTGGTTGCACTGTATTCATTTCCTTGTAGTTCTTCTGATGAGAGACTGTAATCAATTTCACTGTATTCAATGTTTTTTTTCTGATCAAGATTGCTACTCCTCCTCCATGTCCTGTCTGCCGTTCTTTTCTTATGATGTTGTAGCCAGGGATCTGAATTTGTGATTTGGTTGATAACAGTGTTTCATTTATGGAAGCCACAGAGACATTCTTCTTGTTTAGCAGTTGGATTAGCTCCTCTTTGCTTCCCCTTATTCCTCTAATATTTATGTGTAGAAAGGTGGTGAGGGCCATTATGAAGAGTGTTAGAAGGAAAAAAAGAAAATTACTGGAAATAGACATCTGTTGTCATACAGAGAATGACACACACTTCATATATTGAAGTGTGTGTTTCCTGATGGTTTTGAGTACTTCCTCTATTTTCTTGTCGTCCATGGTGAGTTTTTTTAAGTCATCACGCAGATGAGTGAGGTGGGTGCCATCATTAGGGTGCAGGCTTGGGGGGTTAGTGGTAGTGGGTTTTCCGGCTGAGGGTTCGGCAGATGGTGTCTTTTTGTTTGATGCGGTCATGTATGAAAGGTAGACTGGACAGGTCTTGGAGGCAGCAGAGTGTTCGCCTGCACAGTTGGCACACTTGGCTTCTCGCTTTTCTTTTGTGCAGGTTTTGTGCTGGTGGTTTTTTCCACATCTCAGGCATACGACTGGGTTGGTGCAGTTGATTGAGATATGGTTGAATTGTTGGCATTTATAGCACTGTTTGGTGGTGGGTGGAGGTTGTGCCTTCTCTACTCTGTACTGAAAAAGGTCCATGTAAAAGCCCTCATGGAGAAGGCTAGCAGCTTGGTCTGGGTTGGTGAGCTGGATCTTGATGAAAGTGGTTGGCTGTTGAGTGGATTTGCTTGTAATTCTGTGTATTCTGGAGATGTAGATGTCTTGTTTGTCCAGTTCTTCTTTGACTTGTGTCTCTGTGATGTTTGTGTGAATACCTTTGATGACCAGCAGTTTTGTAGGGGTTTCAGATGGGGGCATAGAGCTGTGTTTGCATGCTAGCCTGCAAGTGAAGTGTGCTCCATTAAATGCTCCCTCGAGCCATGGTGAGAGCAGAGAGTTGAGGGAGGGAATGTCCTTGGGGAAGATGAGAATATTGCCATTCTAGTTATAGAGGTGTGATGGGATCCATTCTTTCCAAGTTTTGGAGTGTTTTGGTGATGAAGCTGCGTACTGCTGGGGAGTTGGGGCTCTCTCTCACTTGTGTGGATTTTTGTGTTTTGGGATCTGGCACTTGTTTCTTTCTTTGTGTTCTTTCATTTGATCCAAAAGCTTCTGTCTAACCAAGAGACTGCCATATTTCTGCCATCCGGTTCTCGCGCAACGTGACTTCCTCCCATAGTCACGTCCGTGTCGCAGACCGACGTCATCACGTCAGGCCCCGTCGCCATCTTGTCACACACACGCACGCTCGCACACACACACACACACACACACACACACACACACACACACATACATTCCCCTGCATGTGTCCAACCCTGTACATAGCTGTTGTGTTTTGTTTGGTATAATTAGATTTTAGAATTGTTGTTTATTGAATGAAGCATTTGTTAACTTTGTTAATTCTGCTAAGTTTAATAAACGCTTTTATATCTTTAAAGAGAAGTTCTTCTGTCATTATTGTGTGTAATTGTGAAAAGTGGCTGATTGAAGGAGTCAGAGCTCGAACCCTTCTTTGTTCACCCTCGAATGTTGATATCTCTCAGATATTAACATTCTAGGTGAACTCCTTTTATGAGACTACCTTGTTTGGTTATTGGTCCCGGTTTCCGGGTGGTGCCCCGTATTTGTTAATTCATATAAATAATTCTATTAGTTGTCATAATTAGTTAATTATCCTTGATAATTGATAATATTTGCAAATAATCAACTGTGTTCCTCACAGATCCAACAGTTGGTGCCCGAATTATTGATTAAGGTTAACAATATCTTATTTTCATAATTCATAATTATCTATGAAAAAAGTTGCACAGTAAAGCTAAATCTAAAAGAGAATTTTAAATTAATTGACAGTTTGAACAGGTGTGGCCAGGCTTGGTTGTAAGCCCACTCACCACGTCAGGCCATGAGGCCATGAGTGGGTAAAAGATGGGGTGAGGGTTTGTGAGTGTGTGGGGCACCTTTCCAGCGTCCAGCCACAAGGGAAGGTGAGGGTGTGGGGCACCTAATTAGTGTCCTGCCACAAGAGAGTGTAAGGGTTTATACATGCGGAGTTTACTTTCAGGCCCTGCTGATCCCAACACGCTGTGAGGAAAACCTCCATGTCCTCCATCTTTTCAAACACAAACATGAAGGGGTCCTTAGCTTCAAGGTCCTCTCCCTCCAGCACCACCTTCAAGACCTTCTGCTGGTCCTCTTCCTCCAGACTCAGGAAGGTTGGCTCTTTCACCTCTCCTGCGAATACCCCTGGGTCGCTGTGGACCCACTGTACAGCCAGGTGGAGGTCCTTCATGATTTTGGGCTCCTCCTTTTAACAAAGAAAAATACCTGAGGTTGGGATTAACCTATAACATCAGCTGTTGGTATGCCATTACCATACATGAGTAACAACAACAGACGGACAAGTCAAAATATGCAGCAACAAAATGCTTGATGGAAAACTGAAGATGGCTATGAGGTGAGTGTTGGCCATACCTTCAGTGGGTTGCTGTGGGTAAGTCTGCATGGTAGCGTAAGAAGAGGCTCTAGTGTTTCGGCCAGCAGTGCCTTTGCCTCCTCTGTCCAAAAGACAAAGCGTTGACCATGCCTTTTGAATAATTAAAGTACAGTACTTTCAATGTAGTGTCATCATGAAGCGGACCAATGTTTTCCTATTAAAAAGTTATCCTACCCTTCAATGGAGAACCTCTCCATGAGCTGCACACACCACCACTTGTCGATAGACTGCATGTCACTCTGTAATACACATATAAAGTTGGTGAATTGCAATGCAACTTTTTTGTTTACCTAAGTTGCATGAATTAAACTTACTTCCGAGAAGTTAAGTGGACTGCCAGTGCAGATGCAGAGGGCATACTGTGAAATATAGAAAAAGGTAATGATTACAAAGGCTTCTGACAAACAGAAAAACATTGTGTGGAAATTGCACAAGTTTACTACGAGCATGATAACACCGCAGTGGTTTCCAGTCATTTGTTCAGGAAAGCCCTGAAAAACACAAAACTGAATCTCATACGTTGAATCAGCGTGTTAAAATTAAATGTTGCATGTCCATGTCTGTGGTAGTCTATAAATGTGACTGAGAAAGTGATCATGATGAAAACTGCTATGTACATTAGTATGACACTCAGTCAACATAACGCCTTAAAAGCATTTACGTCAAAGTCACTGCCTGTCTTCTCGGTCCATGGTCCTGGGTCAATGTGACATGCAATTTGTCTAAAAATCAAATAAAGGCACAAAGTTACATCTCTGCTGTGGATAAATCATCATAACCCTAGGTAACGCTGTACAAGTAAATCCCTATCCCTTGGCCAAACCTTAATTGAGCTCCTATCAAAACCTTTAGCCATAGAACAAGGCTTATACTGAAACCTGTAGCCATAGAACAAGGCTTATTTCGAAACCTGAAGCCATAGAACAAGGCTTATATTGAAACCTGAAGCCATAGAACAAGGCTTATATCGAAACCTGAAGCCATAGAACAAAGCTCCTCATAAAATATGTGACTATTAAACATGAAAAGCAACAGTCTAAACAACTCCAGAAAATGTTATGGGCCACAAAACAGGGCCAACTATTTTTCTTATGTATGGACCTAAATATGGTTCTGTACGTCTCATCTCCAAAACCACCAGGGAGAAGAGAGTCAAAAAAATGATCTCCCTTTCTGCTACCAGTAACACCTGCAACAGACACATTTTTACATGACCACAGTGCCAACACATTAAGCATATAACTTTGTTATGGCAGAAATTCAATGTGTCTGAGTGTTATCGATTTTCACTCAACACATAGCAAGTAGTGATCTGCTCGATCTGGTTGTGTGCTCCATGCAGGAAACAAAATAGCATTCTTTGAGCCCATGTTGTCCTGGTATTATTGGAATATAAATACATGTATTAATAATTTAATGCATTTGTGTACAAATGTACAAAAGTATGAGTATTGCACAAAAACTCACCGGCGGGCCAACCAGGGTGTCCACAGTAGTGGTTTTCCATGTGGGCACAACAAACATGTCCATAATGTGAACCTCTTTTCCCCATTCAGAGCAGTATTGATCATTACTTCTATGCAAATAAACCTACACAAACCATATACACTGAAGTTTATGAGACTAAAACAAATTACATGTCTCTGAGCAGCCTCTCCCACAATCTTCAGACAGGCATTTCCAATCTAAAAGTAATTAAATTAAATAATTAATTAATTACATGATCGACCCAACTTCAATGTGATATTCTCTTGAGTTTAAATCTAAGTGAGTGAGGTACAGCAACATTGATATACTCACATTGGAATCCATGCACCGGCTCAAACCCAAAGACCAGAATTCCTCACGGAAGAGGCAGACATCCCCATCTTTGATTATGATTTCCCCCGCAGGACGACTGGTGTCCAGGACATATTTCAGCTAAAATGGAATTCAGTATTATACCATGAGTTATCCAAACACTTGAGCAACCCCCTCTCATCCTAAACGCACAATGAGTTGGCTTGAGTCAATCATTAATATGATTATGATTAGATGGATAAGTCACTTGCCTGTTTATCCTGAAGAGGACCCAAGTCCTTCTCCCATTTCTCATCATACGATTTTTGTTGTCTTTCTTGTGCCCTTTCAATGTTGTGAAAAACCTACAAAAACAGTAAATTAAATTTAAAATTCTTTCATATTAGACATCCATTGTCCATTGTATTTTGAAAGGGCACTGACCTCGTTCAACATCTTCATCTCCATCACTATGGTGTCGATGTCCTCATCTGGATCTCCAACCTCAAAACTGTCTGCCATGGGACAGGCATTCATGACCTCAGGTGAGTGAGGATGCCGGTGAAACATCAACAAATAGGGAGTATGCCTTGTGGAAGCCTGGATACAGGCCTGGATACATGCCTTGTGGAAGCCTGGATACAGGCTTCCACAACAGCATTAATGCATTTAGCATTAAATGTAAAAGTAAAAATCATTATTACATGACAAACCAAGAGGAAAATGAACACCCACCTGCAAAGCTGTGTTTATGCCATACACAACTGCAGGTAGGTGGAGGTCCCAATTGTTGTGGGTCTTGTTGACATATTTCCTCAAAGCACGCTTTATATTTTGATTTGCTCTTTCATCCTTAACATTCCAAAAGAGTTCATGAAATATATTTAATAATCTTTTTTTCTTTCAAAAGTCACAAGACAGGTATGAATTACATTAAAAAAAAGAAAAATTTCATTACCTGCCCGTTTGTCTGGGGGTGATATGCACTGGAGATTGAATGTTTTATTCTTAGAATCTGGAAGATTCTCTCATTCAACTGTGGATGGTTCAGTAACAGAAATAGTTACAATGGTTCTGACAATGATGAATGATTTTACGCAGGAAAAAAATAGCAAGAGGAAAGAAGGCTATCAATGTGTTAAAAAGATAATAATAATAATAATTCATAAACAAGGTAAGATAGCAACAAAATGATACCCATGTTAAAATAAACAAGGTATACCTTCATAAGGGTTAGTACTTTATAGTGTAATAATTATAAGTATTGTTTGTATTTTTATGCTGAGAGCATGTTTTTGAATGGTACCTCATTGACGAACTCCTTGCCTTGGTCAGTGATGATTTTCCTGACCATGCAGAAAGAGTACATCTTGCCCAAAATGGCTGCAGACACTTCACTTGCACTCTTACATGTGAGGGGCTCAGCGGCAACCCACTTGGTGTACAGGTCTGTCATGGTCATCACATATTTGTTTCCTCTAGCTGTTTCAGGTAGTGGGCCAATAAGGTCCAAGCCTACTACCTCCCAAGCTTCTTTCACCTGAGGAAATATTTCCTGTTAACTTGTTGGGCCTCCACATACAGTCAGACAAAGATGGGCCTACATGGAAACCCTGAGGCCTGGCCACGAGGCCGCCTTTGTTCTCCTGAAACAAAGGATCAGCACCAAAAGGCTGATCACTAACTCCATTCCCCAGTGTGCACCATTTCGCACCTAGGTGCTAAGTAGGAAATGGTCCCAACACAGTCTCTGATTGGCAGAGACGCACCAACATTATGGGGAGTCATGGCAATGGAGCCGTGACGTCATTCCCCTTTAAAACACGGAGCGGGAGAGAATCTCGTCCTCTTTCAGGTACTCTTGCTTAGGAGAAGGTTCGCCTTTTCGATCAGCTGGATCGCCAATGAAGGGGACTCGTACACGTGTGCTATTCCCCCCTTTTCTTTTGGAGTTTCTCCCCTCGCTGGACGAGACGAGACCTCGACCCGTGCTGCACTCTGAAGAGTGTGTGTTTTAAGTTGCTGCCTGTTTAGTTTGTGTTCACCACGCTAAACTGTTTGTGTTATCCCATTCGGAATTTCTGTGTTTGTGCCACCGCAAGTGGAGAGTAAGTTGCTTTGTCAGTCCACAACCAAACAACGTGCGTACCGACTACCGTCCGTACTCCCGCTCTCTGTAGACAAAGCAACCGCTACTCTCCCCTCACGGTCGCGGGACTGAGAGTCGATCTCCCTTCCTCTCTTTCCTTCTCTTACTAACACCCACACACACACACACGCACATACACTTACACATCCACCTAACCACACACGTTTTCCACACATCTGATAGTCAGATAACAGAGGGCCATAGCGCCGTCTTGCCCCTTTGTTATCCGCCATCAGACACGTGAGTGCAGAAACGCCACCGACCACCGGTCGGCGCTATCTTCTATTGTTAACCGGAACTCTGTGGCGTCTTCCGCCGGTTGTTCTCACGTGACACGACTTCCCCCGGAAGCTGCACCATCTTGAGTCACTTGTATCGTCACGTGATCCACGTCGGCCATCTTGTGACTCACACGTACATACACACACACACACACGCACACATACACACTTACACATACTCTTACATCCTCTCTCTCTCACACACACATGCTTCAGTTTACCTATTTACCTTTACACAGCTGCTGTTTTATATGTGTTTTTCGCTAGTATTAGTTGGTAGTATAGTATTTATTGATTGAAGCAATTGTTGACCCTGTTAACTCTTGTGGAAGTTAATAAATACTATTTATAGCTTTAAAGAGAAGTTTCTTTTCATTATTGTGCATCTGTTATTGTGATAAGTGGCTGATTGAGGGAGTCAGTGCTCGGACTTTCACCTTCACCATTCACTTAGAGGTACTGATACACCAGGTATTAGCTCCCCTTAAGTGAATAATTTGTTTATGAGACTACCTTTACAGTTGATTATTAGTCCCGGTCTCCCGGTGGTGCCCCGCATTATTAACTAAGTTAATAATTTTTAATTTCATAATTCATAATTATCTGTGATAATTATAAATTATAGCTAATAACCAAACGCACTCCTTTCAAGCCCAACAAACTTATTTAACCACATTTCCCTTTGTTCAGCATAAGTTTGGCATGCACTACCTTGATAGAGTGCAAAACTGGTGTCTGTGTCTTGATGGGGTCATTTAACTGGCAGCGATGACAACATCTCACCTGAGACAAGAGTTAATGACTTGCTAATTTTCTTTCATAATTACACTTTGAATGATTGTCTTGTAATTACTGAATATCTAAAATCCGTATGGTGTCTTGCAAAATTCATGTATTATAAACTGACTGTTCTGTATCCCAGCACACTCAAATCAAAACCATTTCCCCAGGAAAAAAGCAATATGTATATCACATGCTGCAGGACAAAGTACAATCATAACTTATCCTGTCAGTCACATCTCTATTAAGGGTTGACCAGTAGTATCCAGCAATAACCCTGTTTCTGGTGCCTCTTGTTGGAACAGGCAGGAGTGCGTTTGGTTATTAGTAATAATTCATAATTATCATAGATAATTATCATAGATAATTATGAATTTGAAAGATTATTAATATCAATCAATAATTTGGGCACCAACTGTTGGATCTGTGAGGAGCACAGTTGATTACTTGCAATAATTATCAATTATCAATGATAATTAACCAATTATAACAATTCATAGAATTATTAATATGAATTAACAAATACGGGGCACCACCTGGAAACCGGGACCAACAACCAAACAAGGTAGTCTCATAAGAGGAGTTCACCTAGAATGTTAATATCTGAGAGATAAACATTCAAGAGTGAACAAAGAAGGGTTGAATTCGAGCTCTGACTCCTTCAATCTGCCACTTTTCACAATGACAAAAGAACTACTCTTTAAAGATCTCTTTAAAGAACAGTATTTATTAAACTTAGAAAGGTTAACAAAGTTAACAAATGCTCTGATCAATAAACTACTATTCTAAAATCTAATCTACCAAAGCAAAACAAACAGCTATGTACAGGGTTGAACACATGCAGGGGAATGCGTGTGTGTGTGTGTGTGTGTGTGTGTGAGAGAGAGAGAGAGAGTGTGGGGGTGTGTGTGTGTGTGTGTGTGTGAGAGAGAGAGAGAGAGTGTGGGGGTGTGTGTGAGACAAGATGGCGACGGGGCCTGACGTGATGACGTTGTCGGTCTGCGACGCAGACGTGACTATGGGAGGAAGTCACGTCGCACGAAAACCGGATGGCGGAAGTATGGCGGTGTCTTGGTAAGACAATAGCAAGATGGTGCTGCCTGGTGGTCGAGAAACACAAAACAGTCTAGCATGGTGAACACAACTATACAGGCAGCAAACTTTAAATACTCCTAAGAGTAAAGCAGAGCAAATGGACACGGCGGTCCGTCAACTCACGCAACAAGAAACAATAGCAATAAAGCTAAAAAGCTAAATGATGAACAACAGCACTGATGCTGAAAAGAACACACAACTAACACTGCCTCTGCCCAGACTTAAGCCTCTTACTTGGTCACTTCAGAAAGAGAGCAGGGTATATGTGAAGTCCGTCTTTCTGTCCAGTTCTGTCCGGCTCGGATGCAGATGGTGGCCATGCTGCTGTCGGCGAGCTTATCGGCAGAGTCGACTCAGTGAAGAAGAGCGGGGCAGAGAAGTTCCACGTCCTCCTGAAGAAACTCCGTTTCCTACTCCTGCAGGGGAATTTGAGGGCGCTGGTTGCAGCAGCACTCTCTCTCGGATCCAGGGATGGTGTTCAAGTGAACACGGGCGATGTCTCGTCCAGCGAGGGGAGTCTTCAGTGAGGGGAAAAACACGTGCGTGGGGTACCTACATTAGTGAAGCTGATTAACAGGAGGACAATGCCCCTCCTAGCTCAGTTCACAATGAAGGCGTATATTTCAGGGCGTGCTCTGATTTAAAAGGGGTGGTGATGTCATGGCTGTGTCATCAGGACGCTCCGCTGTGCAGGAGCATCTCTGCCAATGAGAGACTGTTTGTTGACTGTTCCCTGCTGAGGTGTGAAAATTGCAAAGCAATGGAGTTTGCAATGGACTCCTTTTGTCTGTAAGCAACGTTCTTTTGGTGCTGTTCCTTTGTCTCAGGGGGACAAAGGAAAGAGCACCTCGTGGTCAGGCCTCAGCAGGTACATGTAGGCCTTCTCTGTGTGACCTTGTGGTTTGAGGCCCAACACTCTCAAACCATGATGGTTGCCGGCTCCAGGGTTATCATGGCACTCTATGAGGGCAGACCTCTTTTCTTCCTCGGTCAACACTACCAAACGCATGTAGCGTTGATTCGACCCGATGTAAAACAACTGGCCATCTACACACAAAAAAGAACTTAGTAACCTTACTACTAACGTAGGGTGACATATTTTAGAAAAGACCGACTCTCTCTTCAGCATGACAGCTAACCGTTAGCATACTGACAGGTTCATTCATACAGAGCTGCAAGCGTCGTAGCAACAGCCTTGACAACGACAAATTAAATGACTGACACACCTACACACAAGTCAGACGCATGGTGCATTGTTTATCTTTTCATATTGGGTTAACTTGGGTGAGATAACGTTAATGAGTAGGACAGATCATGTAAGTGCTGAAAACAAGTATAATAATATAATTATTATTTTAATTGTGGTGAAAACCAGGACAGTTTGGTAATGAATGTTGAAAACCGGGATATTTTAGGATTTTACAGATATTCGTCGGGACTCGGGACACCCAACTCGAAATTGTTAACTTAACCTACTGTGCATACTGGCCGAATGAGCTTACCTTTAATTATAAAGTTGGAAGCGGCACAGCGCATTTCACTTCGCTCCATCCTGGAAAGACTGGAGTGAAATACACCATTGCAGATGTAATCTCTCAAAAGATGATAATATTCGAAAGTTTTCATTGTTGTGGATGTAGTAATACTGTAACGTTAGATACCGAGCAGTGACAGAAGCTGTTAAACTCAACTTTAATGTTGTTTGTCCAAATGGAGTTGCCGTATGTAGCTGTCTAAGATAGTGCACATGCACAGTGCAGATCAGGCAGTGATGTGCATGCTGTGGCGATCAATCCCACAGAATAAAAAAAATTAATAATAATAATAAGGATTTGAAAGTTTTGTATCAGTTTGGTATCTGTGCTATGTTCGTGACTAAGCAAATACCTTACATTCATGCTTTAAATATATATTATGTTTTGGTATGCGATTGCCCATTTTGTTTTTTGTTGTTTTTTTTACTTACTTCCACACCCCACTAGTCCAGTCAGCCAGTGAGTTCGCTCCATGTTGCCACTCCCTCGGAGTCCCGCCTCTTCCGTTTTTCGTACCAGGAGATTTAATTCAGTATGGCGGGAGTCACCGGCAGGTGAACAGCAGGAGAGAAACCCTCGTGAGTCATCCATGTCCGGAGTAAGCCTATCCTTGACCATCAGCGCGCGTTTCAGTCCGCGTCGTTAAAATCCACCTTGGTTGCCCTCGAGCCGTGGATACTGCAGCCTCTCTTCTTATCTCCACGAACACACCGAACCGTCCGTGTTTTCAACTCCGGACAACGCACGTTTCCACACTTCCCCTGGACCGTGAGTCGGCTAAAGCCGGGTGACTTCACTGTGCTCTTTTCATTATCTTTATGCTTATGGAGAAATGGGTAGAATTTGTAAGACTGGTCGTCAGCTGAAAAATGAGTAAAACGAGTAAGGGCCGGGGGCTACCCGAAAAATGGCAGAAAAAGGTTGAAAATGAAAACAGCGTCGGACCATCCCGAAAACATGATAGAATGAATACGGGATGGGTGTTTATGGAGAAAATTTGTAGAATTAGTAAGATTGGTCGTCGGTCGAAAAATGGGTGAAACGAGCAAGGGCCAGGGGTTACCCAAAAAATGGTTAAAACGAGTAAGGGCCGGGGGTTACCGGAAAAATGGCAGAAAAACGATGAAAACGAAAATGGTGTCCCGAAAACGTGATAAAATGAATACGGGGTGGGTGTTTATGGAGAAATAGGTAGAATTATTAAGATTGGTCGTCGGTCGCAACATGGGTAAAACGAGTAAGGGCCGGGGGTTACCGGAAAAATGGCAGAAAAACGGTGAAAATGAAAATGGCGTCAGGTCTTCCCGAAAACATGATAGAATGAATACGGGATGGGTGTTTATGGAGAAATGGGTAGAATTAGTAAGATTGGTCGTCGACCAAAAAATGGGTAAAACGAGTAAGGGCCGGGGGTTACCCGAAAAATGGCAGAAAAACTGTAAAAATTAAAATGGTGTCGGATCTTCCCGAAAACATGATAGAATGTATACGGGATGGGTTTATATGGAGAAATGGGTAGAATTAGTAAGATTGGTCGTCGGCCGAAAAATGGGTAAAACGAGTAAGGGCCGACCCGAAAAATGGCAGAAAAACGATGAGAACGAAAATTGCGTCGGATCTTCCCGAAAACGTGATAAAATGAATACGGGGTGGGTGTTTATGTAGAAATAGGTAGAATTAGTAAGATTGGTTGTCGGTCGAAAAATGGGTACAACGATTAAGGGCCGGGGTTTACCCAAAAAATGGGTAAAACGAATCAGGGCGGGGGGTTACCCGAAAAATGGCAGAAAAATGGTTAAAATGAAAATGGCGTCGACTCTTCCCGAAAAAATGATAGAATGAGTACGAGATGGGTGTTCATGGGGAAATGGGTAGAATTAGTAAGATTGGTCGTCGGCCGAAAAATGAGTAAAACGAGTAAGGGCCCGGGCTTACCCGAAAAATGGCAGAAAAACGATGAAAACGAAAATGGTGTCGGATCTTCCTGAAAACGTGATAAAATAAATACAGGGTGGGTGTTTATGGAGAAATAGGTAGAATTAGTAAGATTGGTTGTCGGTCGAAAAATGTGTAAGATGAGCAAGGGCCGGGGGTTACCCAAAATATGAGTAAAATGAGTAAGAGCCGGGAGCTACCGGAAAAATGGCAGACAAATGATAAATATGAAAATGGCATCGACTCTTACCGAGAACATGATAAAATGAATACAAGATGGGTGGTTATGGAGAAATGGGTAGAATTAGTAAGATTGGTCGTCGGTCGCAACATGGGTAAAACGAGTAAGGGCCGGGAGTTACTGGAAAAATGGCACAATAAAAATGAAAATGGTGTTGCGCCTTCCCGAAAACATGATAAAATGAATACGGGATGGGTGTTTATGGAGAAATGGGTAGAATTAGTAAGATTGGTCATCGGTCGAAAAATGGGTAAAACAAGCAAGGGTCGGGGGTTACCGGAAAAATGGCAGAAAAATGGTAAAAATTAAAATGGTGTCGTAACCTCCCGAAAACATGACAGAATGAATACGGGATGGGTGTTTATGGAGAAATGGGTAGAATTAGTAAGATTGATCGCTGGCCAGAAAATGCGTAAAACGAGTAAGGGCCGGGAGTTACTGGAAAAATGGCACAATAAAAATGAAAATGGTGTTGCGCCTTCCCGAAAACATGATAAAATGAATACAAGATGGGTGGTTATGGAGAAATGGGTAGAATTAGTAAGATTGGTCATCGGTCGAAAAATGGGTAAAACAAGTAAGGGCCGGGGGTTACCCGAAAAATGGCAGAAAAACTGTAAAAATTAAAATGGCATCGGATCTTCCCGAAAACATGATAGAATGAATACTGGATGGGTTTATATGGAGAAATGGGTAGAATTAGTAAGATTGGTCGTCGGCCGAAAAATGGGTACAACGATTAAGGGCCGGGGATTACCCAAAAAATGGGTAAAACGAGTAAGGGCCGGGAGCTACCGGAAGAATGGCAGACAAATGATAAATATGAAAATGGCATCGACTCTTACCGAGAACATGATAAAATGAATACAAGATGGGTGGTAATGGAGAAATAGGTAGAATTAGTGAGATTGGTCGTCGGCGGCAACATGGGTAAAATGAGTAAGGGCCGGGGATTACCGGAAAAATGGCAGAAAAACGGTGAAAATGAAAATGGCGTCAGGTCTTCCCGAAAACATAATGGAATGAATACGGGATGTGTGTTTATGGAGAAATTGGTAGAATTAGTAAGATTGGTCGTCGACCGAAAATGGGTAAAATGAGTAAGGGCCGGGGGTTACCCGAAAAATGGGTAAAAACGAGTAAGGGCCGGGGTTTACCCGAAAAATGGCAAAAAAATGGTAAAAATTAAAATGGCATCGTATCGTCCCGAAAAGATGATAGAATGAATACGGGATGGGTCTATATGGAGAAATGGGTAGAATTGGTAAGATTGGTCGTCGGCCGAAAAATGGGTACAACAAGTAACGGCCGGGGGTCACCCGAAAAATGGCAGAAAAATGGTAAAAATTAAAATGGCGTCGTATCGTCCCGAAAACATGATAGAATGAATACGGGATGGGTGTATGTGGAGAAATGGGTAGAATTAGGAAGATTGGTCATCGGCGGAAAAATGGGTAAAACGAGTAAGGGCCGGGGCTTACTTGAAAAATGGGTAAAAACGAGTAAGGGCCGGGGATTACCCGAAAAATGGCTGAAAAAGGGTGAAAATAAAAACAGCATTGGATCTTCCAAAAAACGTGATAAAATGCATATGGGGAGGTTGGTTATGAAAAAATAGGTAGAATTAGTAAGATTGGTCGTCAGTCGAAAGATGACTATAACGAGTAAGGGCCGGGGGTTACCCAAAAAATGGCAGAAAAACGATGAGAACCAAAATGGCGTCGGATCTTCCCGAAAACGTGATAAAATGAATACGGGGTGGGTGTTTATGGAGAAATGGGTAGAATGAGTAAGATCCGTTGTCAGTCGAAAAATGGGTACAACGATTAAGGGCCGGGGTTTACCCAAAAAATGGGTAAAACGAGTAAGGGCCGAGGGCTATCCGAAAAATGGCAGAAAAACGATGAGAACGAAAATTGCGTCGGATCTTCCCGAAAACGTGATAAAATGAATACGGGGTGGGTGTTTATGTAGAAATAGGTAGAATTAGTAAGATTGGTTGTCGGTCGAAAAATGGGTACAACGATTAAGGGCCGGGGCTTACCCGAAAAATGGCAGAAAAACAACGAAGACAAAAATGGTGTCGGATCTTCCCGAAAACGTGATAAATTGAATACGAGGTGGGTGTTTATGGAGAAATAGGTAGAATTAGTAAGATTGGTCATCCGCCGAAAAATGGGTAAAACGAGTAATGGTCAGGGTTTACCCGAAAAATGGGTAAAAACAAGAAAGGGCCGGGGCTTACCCGAAAAATGGCAGAAAAATGGTAAAAAATAAAATGGCATCGTATCGTCCCGAAAAGATGATAGAATGAATACGGGATGGGTGTTTATGGAGAAATGGGTAGAATTAGCAAGATTGGTCATCGGCCGAAAAATGGGTAAAACGAGTAAGGGCCGGGGCTCACCCGAAAAATGGGTAAAACGAGTAAGGGCCAGGGAATACCCGAAAAATGGCAGAAAAACGAGGAGAACCAAAATGGTGTCGGATCTTCCCGACAACGTGATAAAATGAATACGGGGTGGGTGTTTATGGAGAAATAGGTAGAATTAGTAAGATTGGTCGTCAGTCAAAAAATGTGTAAAATGAGCAAGGGCCGGGGGTTACCCAAAAAATGGCAGAAATACTGTAAAAATTAAAATGGCGTCGTATTGTACCGAAAACATGATAGAATGAATACGGAATGGGTGTTTATGGAGAAATGAGACAAATTTGTAAGATTGGTCGTCGGCTGAAGAATGAGTAAAACGAGTAAGGGCCGGGGGTTACCCGAAAAATGACAGAAAAATGGTAAAAATTAAAATGACGTCTTATCGTCCCGGAAACATGATAGAATGAATACGGGATGGGTGTTTATGGAGAAACGGGTAGAATTTGTAAGATTGGTCGTCGACCGAAAAATGGGTAAAACGAGTAATGGCCGGGGTTTACCCGAAAAATGGGTAAAACCAGTAAGGGCCGGGGGCTACCCGAAAAATGGCAGAAAAATGGTAAAAATTAAAATGGCGTCGTATCATCCCGAAAACAAGATAGAATGAATACGGGATGGGTGTTTATGGAGAAATGGGTAGAATTTGTAAGATTGGTCATCGGTCGAAAAATGGGTAAAACAAGTAATGGTCGGGGTTTATCCGAAAAATGGGTAAAAACAAGAAAGGGCCGGGGCTTACCCGAAAAATGGCAAAAAAATGGTAAAAATTAAAATCAATCAATCAATCAATCAATCAATCTTTATTTATATAGCGCCATATCACAACAGAAGTCATCTCAAGGCACTTTTCACATTGAGCAGGTCAAGACCGTACTCTTTAATTTACAGAGACCCAACAATTCCCCCATGAGCAAGCACTTGGCGACAGCGGTAAGGAAAAACTCTCCTTTAACGGGTAGAAACCTCAAGCAGACCCCGGCTCTTGGTGGGCGGCCATCTGCTTTGACCGGTTGGGTTGAGAGAGAGAAAGAGAGAGGGAAAGGGGGAGGGGGGACAGAAGAAAAACAACAACAACAACAAACAACAACAAGCACAAGCACCAACAGCCAGGGAAGGATGCCATCAGGACTGTGAAGGACCGCGAAGGTTCGGCCCGGGAGTCAGGTTTTTCTGTGAGATGAGAAAGCACAAAAAACTCCGGGGAAGAAGCAAAGTTAGTGACATGCATTGATGTTACATGAATGCATACAGATGGAGAGGAGGAGGAGGAGAGAGGAGCTCAGTGCATCATGGGAAGTCCCCCAGTAGTCTAGGCCTATAGCAGCATAACTAAGGGCTGATCCAGGCTCCAAGGCGAGCCTGGTCGGCCCTAACTATAAGCTTTATCAAAAAGGAAAGTTTTAAGCCTACTCTTAAACATAGAGAGGGTGTCTGCACCCCGGACTGAATCCGGTAGATGGTTCCATAGAAGAGGAGCCTGATAGCTGAAGGCTCTGCCTCCCATTCTACTTTTAAAGACTGTAGGGACCACCAGTAAGCCTGCATACTGGGAGCGCAGTGTTCTAGTGGGATAATACGGTATTATTATTTTACAGGAAGCCAATGTAGTGAAGCTAAAATGGGAGAAATGTGATCCCTTTTTCTAGTTTTAGTCAATACACGTGCAGCTGCATTCTGGACCAGCTGGAGAGTCTTTAGAGACTTGTTAGGGCAGCCTGATAATAAGGAATTGCAATAATCCAGCCTAGAAGTAACAAATGCGTGAACTAGTTTTTCTGCATCTTTTAGGGACAGGATGTGCCTGATTTTTGTGATATTACGTAAGTGAAAAAAGGCAGTCCTTGAGATTTGATTTATGTGGGAGTTAAAGGACATATCCTGATCAAAGATAACTCCCAGATTCCTTACGGTGGTGCTGGGGGCCAGGGTAATGCCATCCAGAGCAGCTTTATCATTAGATAATGTGTTTCTAAGGTGTTTAGGGCCAAGCACAATAACTTCAGTTTTATCTGAATTTAGTAGTAGAAAATTGCAGGTCATCCAGGTCTTTATGTCGTTAAGGCATGTTTGGAGTTTGTTTAACTGATTGGGTTCATCTGGCTTCATTGATAAGTATAATTGGGTATCGTCTGCGTAACAATGAAAATTTATGGAGTGTTTCCTAATAATATTACCTAAAGGAAGCATATATAAGGTGAATAGAATTGGTCCAAGTACAGAACCTTGTGGAACTCCGTGTCTAACTTTTGCCTTCATGGAGGATTCATCATTCACATGTACAAACTGTAATCGGTCTGATAAATAGGACTTAAACCAGGTTAATGCAGTTCCTTTAATGCCAATTAAATGTTCCAGTCTCTGCAAAAGGATTTGATGGTCAATTGTGTCAAATGCAGCACTAAGATCTAACAGGACAAGTATACAGACAAATCCTTTGTCCCATGCAGTTAGGAGGTCATTTGTGACTTTCACCAGTGCTGTCTCTGTGCTATGATGCGCTCTAAATCCTGACTGAAAATCCTCAAATAAACTATTGTTATGTAGAAAGTCACATAACTGATTAGAGACTGCTTTCTCAAGGATCTTAGAGAGAAATGGAAGGTTAGATATAGGTCTATAATTGGCTAAAACACCTGAATCAAGAGTAGGCTTCTTAAGAAGAGGTTTAATTACAGCTACTTTAAAGGACTGTGGTACATAGCCTGTTACTAAAGACAGATTGATCATATCTAGTAAAGAAGTGCTCACTAAGGGTAGGGCTTCCTTAAGCAGCCTAGTTGGGATGGGATCTAAGAGACAGGTTGATGGTTTAGCTGAACAAATCATTGAAGTTAGTTCAGACAAGTCTACTGGAGAAAAACAGTCCAAATATATGTCAGGATTTATGTCAGGATTTACTGCCGTTACCAAGGTTCCTGTGTTTGGGGAGAGAACGGTGCCTGTTGAGGGCAGGAGATGGTTAATTTTGTCTCTAATAGTTAGAATTTTATCATTAAAGAAGCTCATAAAGTCGTTACTACTGAGAGCTATAGGAATACATGGATCAGTAGAGTTATGACTCTTTGTCAGCCTGGCCAAAGTGCTGAAAAGGAACCTAGGGCAGTTTTTATTCTCTTCTATTAATGCTGAGTAATAGGCGGCTCTGGCATTACAGAGGGCCTTCCTATATGTTTTAAGACTATCTTGCCAGACTAAGCGAGAATCTTCTACTTTGGTGGAACGCCAAATCCTTTCCAATTTTCGCGATGTTTGCTTTAATTTGCGGGTTTGGGAGTTATACCATGGAGCTAACCTCTTACGTTTTATTATCTTCTTTTTTAAGGGGGCGATGGAGTCGAGTGTTTGTCTTAGTGAGCCTGCAGCACTATCAATAAGATTATCAATTTGGGAGGGATTAAAGTTAACATAAGAGTCCTCTGTAGTATTGAGACATGGCAGTGAATTCAGTATTGACGGAATTGCTTCCTTAAATTTATCTACAACACTATCAGATAGACATCTAGTGAGGACATTTTTATCTAATGGTGTGTAATCCAGTAATAGGAATTCAAAAGTTATTAAAAAATGATCTGATAAAATAGGATTTTGTGGAAAAATTATTAAATGTTCAATTTCAATCCCATAAGTTAGAACAAGGTCTAGGGTGTGGTTAAGACGGTGAGTGGGATTATTTACACACTGAGAGAAGCCAATTGAGTCTAATAATGAGAGAAATGCAGTGCTGAGACTGTCACTATCAACGTCCACATGAATATTAAAATCACCTACTATAATTACTTTATCTGTACTAAGGACTAAATACGACAAAAACTCTGAGAATTCAGATAGGAATTCAGAGTACGGGCCAGGAGGACGGTACACTATAACAAATAGAACTGGCTGTAAAGTTTTCCAGGTTAGCTGGGAGAGACTAAGAACAAGGCTTTTGAATGAGTTATAATTAAATTTAGGTCTAGGGTTGATGATTAGGCTTGAGTTGAAAATGGCTGCAACTCCTCCTCCTCGGCCAGTGTCTCGAGGAATATGAGTATTAATATGACTGGGGGGAGTGAATTCATTAAGGCTGACATATTCTTCATGACACAGCCAGGTTTCAGTGAGACAAAATAAATCAATACGATGATCTGAAATTAAATCGTTTACTAAAACTGCTTTAGATGAAAGAGATCTAATGTTCAAGAGTCCACATTTAATTATCTTATTTTGTTGTACTATTGCAGCAGTGGTTTTAATTTTTACTAGATTTTCATGAATGACTCTTCTTTTATATACTTTGGATTTAATTGATTTATGTGGTCGGGGGACAGACACAGTCTCTATGTGGTTTTGGGTGGGTAACTGCTCTAATGGAAGCGCAGAGAAGCGTGTAGGACTGCAGCTCTGCCTCCTGGTCTCAACTCTGGGTTGTCATGGTTTTGGTTTACTAATAAACTTGGCCATATTTCTGGATATGAGAGCAGCTCCATCCAAAGTGGGATGTATGCCGTCTCTCCTAATCAGACCAGGTCTTCCCCAGAAAGTCTGCCAATTATCTATGAAGCCCACATCGTTTGCTGGACACCACCTCGACAACCAGCGGTTGAATTGTGACATGCGGCTATACATGTCATCACTGGTCAGATTAGGCAGCGGTCCAGAGAAAATTACGGAGTCCGACATTGTTTTAGCAAATGTACACACCGACTCAACATTAATTTTGGTGACTTCTGATTGGCGTAATCGGGAGTCGTTGCCGCCGACATGGATGACAATCGTACCATATTTACGCTTATTCTTAGCCAGCAGTTTTAAATTTGACTCAATGTCGCCCGCTCTGGCCCCAGGAATACATTTAACTATAGCTGCTGGTGTCGCTAACTTCACGTTTCTGACTATGGAGCTGCCAATAATCAGAGTTTGTTTCTCAGCGGGTGTGTCGCTGAGTGGGGAGAACCTGTTAGAAACATGAACTGGTTGGTGGTGAACCGTGGGCTTCTGCTTAGGGCTATGCTTCCTTCGGACAGTCACCCAGCCGCCCTGGCTTCCCGGCTGCTCGGGAGCTACCGGGGGAGTGGGAGCTACGCTAGGTCGGCCCGCACCGGATACTAGGGGCTGGCTAACTATATTAGCAGCTGATTGTTTTTCCATGGTGCGGAGCCGCGCTTCCAATTCACTAAGCCTTGCCTCCAGTGCTGCAAATAGACTACACTTATTACACTTATCACTATCACTAAAGGAGGCAGAGGAGTAACTGAACATTTGGCACACCGAGCAAGAGAGAGCAGGAGAACGAGAGGGAGAGAGAGAAGCCATCGCTAACTGCTTAGTTTGAGTTAGCTGCTAGTGCTAGCTGCAGAGCTAAAGTGACTAACAACTTGTGCGATTAGCGAGAAAATTCGTTAAGAGAAAAGCGCTGAGATTGCTTGTGTAAAACTAGCGAAAGTTTAGATATACAGCAGATATTAATCAACAGTAATGTGATATATATAGGAAAATCAACTGAGATGAGAGCAGCAACAACGCTATCAGTATACACAGTCGGCAACCGGAAATGATACAATACGCTTACCGTAGCACGTCAGCCTACGTGGCGTCGGATATTCCCGAAAACATGATAGAATGAATACGGGATGGGTCTATATGGAGAAATGGGTAGAATTAGTAAGATTGGTCGTCGGCCAAAAAATGGGTAAAACGAGTAAGGGCCAGGGGTTATCCGAAAAATGGGTAAAACGAGTAAGGGCCAGGGGTTATCCGAAAAATGGGTAAAAACGAGTAAGGGCCGGGGCTTACCCGAAAAATGGCAGAAAAATGGTAAAAATTAAAATGGCATCGTATCGTCCCGAAAAGATGATAGAATGAATACGGGATGGGTCTGCATGGAGACATGGGTAGAATTAGTAAGACTGGTCATCCGCCGAAAAATGGGTAAAACGAGTAAGGGCCGGGGGCTACCCGAAAAATGGCAGAAAAACGGTGAAAACGAAAATAGTGTCGGATCTTCCCGAAAACATGATAGAATGAATACGGAATGGGTGTTTATGGAGAAATTTGTAGAATTAGTAAGATTGGTCGTCGACCGAAAAATGGGTAAAACAAGAAAGGGCCGGGGCTTACCCGAAAAATGGCAGAAAAATGGTAAAAATTAAAATGGCATCGTATCGTCCCGAAAAGATGATAGAATGAATATGGGATGGGTGTTTATGGAGAAATGGGTAGAATTAGCAAGATTGGTCATCGGCCGAAAAATGGGTAAAACGAGTAAGGGCCAGGGAATACCCGAAAAATGGCAGAAAACCGAGGAGAACCAACGTGATAAAATGAATACGGGGTGGGTATTTATGGAGAAATAGGAAGAATTAGTAAGATTGGTGGTCAGTCAAAAAATGTGTAAAATGAGCAAGGGCCGGGGGTTACCCGAAAAATGACAGAAAAATGGTAAAAATTAAAATGACGTCTTATCGTCCCGAAAACATGATTCAATGAATACGGGATGGGTGTTTATGGAGAAATGGGTAGAATTTGTAAGATTGGTCGTCGACCGAAAAATGGGTAAAACGAGTAATGGCCGGGGTTTACCCGAAAAATGGGTAAAACCAGTAAGGGCCGGGGGCTACCCCAAAAATGGCAGAAAAGCGATGGAAGCAATAATGGCGTTGGATCATCCCGAAAATATAATAAAATAAATACGGGGTGCGTCTTTATGGAGAAATAGGTAGAATTAGTAAGATTGGTTGTCGGTCAAAAAATGGGTACAACGATTAAGGGCCGGGGTTTACCCAAAAAATGGGTAAAATGAATCAGGGCCGGGGGTTACCCGAAAAATGGCAGAAAAATGGTTAAAATGAAAATGGCGTCGACTCCTCCCGAAACGTGATAGAATGAATACGGGATGGGTGTATATGGAGAAATGGGTAGAATTAGTAAGATTGATCGTCGGCCACAAAATGGGTAAAACGAATAAGGGCCGGGACTTACCCGAAAAATGGCTGAAAAAGAGTGAAAATAAAAACAGCATCGGATCTTCCCAAAAACCTGATAAAATGAATACGGGGTGGTTCTTTATGAAAAAATAGGTAGAATTAGTAAGATTGGTCGTTAGCCACAAAATGGGTAAAACGTGTGAGGGCTGGGGGTTACCCGAAAAATGGGTAAAAACGAGTAAGGGCCGGGGCTTACCCGAAGAATAGCTGAAAAAGGCTGAAAATAAAAACAGCATCGGATCTTCCAGGAAACGTGATAAAATGAATACGGGGAGGTTGGTAATGAAAAAATAGGTAGAATTAGTAATATTGGTCGTCAGTCAAAAAATGGCTATAACGAGTAAGGGCCGGGGCTTACCCGAAAAATGGCAGAAAAACAATGAGAACGAAAATGGCATCGGATCTTCCCGAAAACATGATAAAATGAATACGGGATGGGTGTTTAAGTAGAAATAGGTAGAATTAGTAAGATTGGTTGTCGGTCGAAAAACGGGTACACCGATTAAGGGCCGGGGTTTACCCAAAAAATGGCAGAAAAACGATAAACATGAAAATGGCGTTGACTCTTTCCGAAAACATGATAGAGTGAATACGGTATGGGTGTTTATGGAGAAATGGGTAGAATTAGTAAGAATGGTTGTCGGCCGAAAAATGAGTAAAACAAGTAGGGGCTGGGGGTTACCCGAAGAATGGCAGAAAAACGATGAAAACGAAAATGGTGTCGGATCTTCCCGAAAACGTGATAAAATGATTACGGGGTGGGCATTTATGGAGAAATAGGTAGAATGATTAAGATTGGTCGTCGGTCGAAAAATGTGTAAATTGAGCAAGGGTCGGGGGTTACACAAGAAATGAGTAAACGAGTAAGGGCCGGGGGTTACCCGA
The DNA here is from genome assembly GCF_914725855.1 of Thunnus albacares. NCBI lineage: Eukaryota > Metazoa > Chordata > Actinopteri > Scombriformes > Scombridae > Thunnus > Thunnus albacares. Next base: position 5,957,754 of record NC_058110.1, on the reverse strand, counting down.
AAAATGGCAGAAAAAGGGTGAAAATGAAAACAGCGTCGGACCATCCCGAAAACATGATAGAATGAATACGGGATGGGTGTTTATGGAAAAAATTTGTAGAATTAGTAAGATTGGTCGTCGGTCGAAAAATGGGTGAAACGAGCAAGGGCCAGGGGTTACCCAAAAAATGGTTAAAACGAGTAAGGGCCGGGGGTTACCGGAAAAATGGCAGAAAAACGATGAAAACGAAAATGGTGTCCCGAAAACGTGATAAAATGAATACGGGGTGGGTGTTTATGGAGAAATAGGTAGAATTAGTAAGATTGGTCGTCGGCCAAAAAATGGGTAAAACGAGTAAGGGCCAGGGGTTATCCGAAAAATGGGTAAAACGAGTAAGGGCCAGGGGTTATCCGAAAAATGGGTAAAAACGAGTAAGGGCCGGGGCTTACCCGAAAAATGGCAGAAAAATGGTAAAAATTAAAATGACATCGTATCGTCCCGAAAAGATGATAGAATGAATACGGGATGGGTCTGCATGGAGACATGGGTAGAATTAGTAAGACTGGTCATCCGCCGAAAAATGGGTAAAACGAGTAAGGGCCGGGGGCTACCCGAAAAATGGCAGAAAAACGGTGAAAACGAAAATAGTGTCGGATAATCCCGAAAACATGATAGAATGAATACGGAATGGGTGTTTATGGAGAAATTTGTAGAATTAGTAAGATTGGTCGTCGACCGAAAAATGGGTAAAACAAGAAAGGGCCGGGGCTTACCCGAAAAATGGCAGAAAAATGGTAAAAATTAAAATGGCATCGTATCGTCCCGAAAAGATGATAGAATGAATATGGGATGGGTGTTTATGGAGAAATGGGTAGAATTAGCAAGATTGGTCGTCGGCCGAAAAATGGGTAAAACGAGTAAGGGCCAGGGAATACCCGAAAAATGGCAGAAAACCGAGGAGAACCAACGTGATAAAATGAATACGGGGTGGGTATTTATGGAGAAATAGGAAGAATTAGTAAGATTGGTGGTCAGTCAAAAAATGTGTAAAATGAGCAAGGGCCGGGGGTTACCCGAAAAATGACAGAAAAATGGTAAAAATTAAAATGACGTCTTATCGTCCCGAAAACATGATTCAATGAATACGGGATGGGTGTTTATGGAGAAATGGGTAGAATTTGTAAGATTGGTCGTCGACCGAAAAATGGGTAAAACGAGTAATGGCCGGGGTTTACCCGAAAAATGGGTAAAACCAGTAAGGGCCGGGGGCTACCCCAAAAATGGCAGAAAAGCGATGGAAGCAATAATGGCGTTGGATCATCCCGAAAATATAATAAAATAAATACGGGGTGCGTCTTTATGGAGAAATAGGTAGAATTAGTAAGATTGGTTGTCGGTCAAAAAATGGGTACAACGATTAAGGGCCGGGGTTTACCCAAAAAATGGGTAAAACGAATCAGGGCCGGGGGTTACCCGAAAAATGGCAGAAAAATGGTTAAAATGAAAATGGCGTCGACTCCTCCCGAAACGTGATAGAATGAATACGGGATGGGTGTATATGGAGAAACAGGTAGAATTAGTAAGATTGGTCGTCGGTCGAAAAATGGGTAAAACGAGGAAGGGCCAGGGGTTACCCGAAAAATGGCAGAAAAACTGTAAAAATTAAAATGGTGTCGGATCTTCCTGAAAACATGATAGAATAAATACGGGATGGGTCTATATGGAGAAATGGGTAGAATTAGTAGGAGTGGTCGTCGGCCGAAAAATGGGTAAAACGAGTAGGGGCCAGTGGTTACCCGAAAAATGTGTAAAAACGAGTAAGAGCCAGTGGTTACCTGAAAAATGTGTAAAAACGAGTAAGGGCCGGGGCTTACCCGAGAAATGACTGAAAAAGGGTGAAAATAAAAACAACATGGGATATTCCAAAAAACGTGATAAAATGAATACGGGGTGGGTGTTTATGTAGAAATAGGTAGAATTAGTAAGATTGGTTGTCGGTCGAAAAATGGGTACAACGATTAAGGGCCGGGGCTTACCCAAAAAGTGTTAGAAAAACAATGAAAACGAAAATGGTGTCGGATCTTCCAGAAAACATGATAAAGTTAATACGGGGTGGGTGGTTATGGTGAAATGGGTAGAATTAGTAAGATTGGTCGTCGGTCGCAAAATGGGTAAAACGAGCAAGGGCCGGGGGTTACCCGAAAAATGGCAGAAAAATGGTAAAAATTAAAATGGCGTCGGATCTTCCCGAAAACATGATAGAATGAATACGGAATGGGTTTTTATGGAGAAATGGGTAGAATTAGTAAGATTGGTCATCGACCGAAAAATGGGTAAAACGAGTAAGGGCCGGGGGTTACCGAAAAAATGGCAGAAAAACAATAAAAATGAAAATGACGTCGCGCCTTCCCGAAAACATGATAAAATGAATACAAGATGGGTGGTTATGGAGAAATGGGTAGAATTAGTAAGATTGGTCGTCGACCGAAAAATGGGTAAAACGAGTAATGGCCGGGGGTTACCCGAAAAATGGGTAAAACCAATAAGGGCCGGGGGCTACCCCAAAAATGGCAGAAAAGCGATGGAAACAATAATGGCGTCGGATCATCCCGAAAATATAATAAAATAAATACGGGGTGCGTGTTTATGGAGAAATAGGTAGAAGTAGTAAGATTGGTCATGGGTCGAAAAATGGGTAAAACGAGTAAGGGCCGGGGGTTACCCGAAAAATGGGTAAAAACGAGTAAGCCCGGGACTTACCCGAAAAATGGCTGAAAAAGGGTGAAAATAAAAACAGCATCGGATCTTCCAAAAAACGTGATAAAATGAAGACGGGGTGGTTGGTTATGAAAAAATAGGTATAATTAGTAAGATTGGTCATCGGTCGAAAAATGGGTAAAACGAGAAAGGGCCGGGGCTTACCCGAAAAATGGCAGAAAAATGGTAAAAATTAAAATGGCGTCGGATCTTCCCGAAAACATGATAGAATGAATACGGAATGGGTTTTTATGGAGAAATGGGTAGAATTAGTAAGATTGGTCATCGGCCACAAAATAGGTAAAACAAGTAAGGGCCGGGGGTTACCCGAAAAATGGCAGAAAAACGGTAAATATTAAAATGGTGTCGTATCTTCCCGAAAACGTGATAAAATGAATATGAGGTGGGTGTTTATGGAGAAATAGGTAGAATTATTAAGATTGGTCGTCGGTTGAAAAATGTGTAAAATGAGCAAGGGTCGGGGGTTACCCAAAAAATGAGTAAAACGAGTAAGGGCCGGGGTTTACCCGAAAAATGGCAGAAAAATGGTAAAAATTAAAATGGCGTCATATCGTCCCGAAAACATGATAGAATGAATACGGGATGGGTGTTTATGGAGAAATGGGTAGAATTAGTAAGATTGGTCGTCGGCCGAAAAATGACTAAAACGAGTAAGGGCCGAGGATTACCCGAGAAATGGCAGAAAAACGATGAAAACGAAAATGGTGTCGGATCTTCCCGAAAAAGTGATAAAATGAATACGGGGTGGGTGTTTATGGAGAAATAGGTAGAATTAGTAAGATTGGTCGTCGGTCGAAAAATGTGTAAAATGAGCAAGGGCCGGGGGTTACCCAAACAATGAGTAAAACGAGTAAGGGCCGGGGGTTACCTTAAAAATACCCTAAAAATATGAAAATGGCGTCGACTCTTCCTGAAAACATGATAGAATGAATACGGGATGGGTGTTTATGGAGAAATGGGTAGAATTAGAAAGATTGGTCGTCGGTCAAAAAATGGGTAAAATGATCAGGGGCCTGGGGTTACCCAAAAAATGGGTAAAACGAGTAAGGGCGGGGGATTACCAGAAAAATGGTAAAAATTAAAATGGCGTCGGATCTTCACGAAAACATGATAGAATGAATACGGGATGGGTTTATATGGAGAAATGGGTAGAATTAGTAAGATTGGTCGTCGGCCGAAAAATGGGTGAAACGAGTAAGGGCCGGGGGTATCCCGAAAAATGGGTAGAACGAGTAAGGGCCGGGGCGTACCCGAAAAATGGCAGAAAAACGGTGAAAACGAAACTGGCGTCGGATCGTCCCAAAAAATGTCATAAAACGAATACGGGATGGGTGTTTATGGAGAAATATGTAAAATTAATAAGATTGGTTGTCGGTCGAAAAATGGGTACAATGATTAAAGACCGGGGTTTACCCAAAAAATGTGTAAAACGAATAAGGGCTGAGGGTTACCCGAAAAATGGCAGAAAAAACGATAAATATGAAATTGGCGTTGACTCTTCGTGAAAACATGATAGAATGAATACGGGATTGGTGTTTATGGAGAAATGTGTAGAATTAGTAAGATTGGTCGTCGGTCGAAGAATGAGTAAAACGAGTAGGGGCTGGGGGTTACCCGAAAAATGGGTAAAACGAGTAAGGGCCGGGGGTTACCCGAAAAATGGCAAAAAAATGGTAAAAATTAAAATGGCGTCGTAACGTCCCGAAAACGTCATAAAATGAATAAGGGGAGGGTGTTTATGGAGAAATAGGTAGAATTAGTAAGATTGTTCGCCGGCCGAAAAATGCGTAAAACGAGTAAGTGCCGGGGGTTATCCGAAAAATGGGTAAAACGAGTAAGGGCCGGGGGTTACCGGAAAAACGGCAGAAAAACAATAAAAATTAAAATGGCGTCGCGCCTTCCCGAAAACATGATAAAATGAATACAAGATGGGTGGTTATGGAGAAATGGGTAGAATAAGTGAGATTGGTCGTCGACCGAAAAATGGGTAAAACGAGTAAAGGCCGGGGGTATCCCGAAAAATGGCAGAAAAACGATGAAAACGAAAATGGTGTCGGATCTTCTCGAAAACGTGATAAAATGAATAAGGGGCGGGTGTCTATGGAGAAATAGGTAGAATTAGTAAGATTGGTCGTCGGTCGAAAAATGAGTAAAATAATCAAGGGCCGGGGTTACCCAAAAAATGGGTAAAACGAGTAAGGGCCGGGGGTTACCAGAAAAATGGCAGAAAAACGATGAAAACGAAAATGGTGTCGGATCTTCCCGAAAACGTGATGAAATGAATACAGGGTGGGTGTTTATGGAGAATTAGGTAGAATTAGTAAGATTGGTGGTCGGTCGAAAAATGTGTAAAATGAGCAAGGGCCGGGGGTTACCCAAAAAATGGCAGAAATACTGTAAAAATTAAAATGGCGTCACATCTTCCCGAAAACATGATCGAATGAATACGGGATGGCTGTTTATGAAGAAATAGGTAGAATTAGTAAGATTGGTCGTCGGTCGAAAAATGTGTAAAATGAGCAAGGGCCGGGGGTTACCCAAAAAATGAGTAAAACGAGTAAAGACCGGGGGTTACCGGAAAAATGGCAGAAAAACGATAAAAATAAAAATGGCGTTGCCCCTTCCTGAAAACATGTTATAATGAACACGGGATGGGTGTTTATGGAGAAATAGGTAGAATTAGTAAAATTGGTAATCGGTCGAAAAATGGGTAAAACGAGTAAGGGCCGGGACTTACCCGAAAAATGGCTGAAAAAGGGTGAAAATAAAAACAGCTTCGGATGTTCCAAAAAACGTGATGAAATGAATACGGGGCGGTTGGTTATGAAAAAATAGGTAGAATTAGTAAGATTGGTCGTCGGTGGAAAAATGTGTAAAATAAGCAAGGGCCGGGGGTTACCCAAAAAATGAGTAAAACGAGTAAAGGCCGGGGGTTACCGGAAAAATGGCAGAAAAACAATAAAAATGAAAATGGCGTTGCACCTTCCTGAAAACATGTTATAATGAACACGGGATAGGTGTTTATGGAGAAATAGGTAGAAATAGTAAGATTGGTAATCGGTCGAAAAATGGGTGAAACGAGTAAGGGCCGGGGGTTACCCGAAAAATGGCAGAAAAAGGGTGAAAATAAAAACAGCAACGCATCTTCCAAAAAATATGATAAAGTGAATGATAAAATGGGTAAAACGAGTAATGGCCGGGGGTTACCCGAAAAATGGGAGAAAAATGGTAAAAATTAAAATGGCGTCGTATCGTCCCGAAAACATGATAGAATGAATACGGGGAGGTTGGTTATGAAAAAATAGGTAGAATTAGTAAGATTGGTCATCAGTCGAAAAATGGATACAACGAGTAAGGGCCGGGGATTACCCGAAAAATGGCAGAAAAACTGTAAAAATTAAAATGGCGTTGGATCTTCCCGAAGACATGATAGAATGTATACGGGATGGTTCTATATGGAGAAATGGGTAGAATTAGTAAGATTGGTCTTCGGCCGAAAAATGAGTAAAACGAATCAGGGCCGGGGCTTACCCGAAAAATTGGCAGAAAAACGATGAAAACGAAAATGGTGTCGGATCTTCCCGAAAACGTGGTAAAATGACTACGGGGTGGGTGTTTATGGAGAAATAGGTAGAATTAGTAAGATTGGTCGTCGGCCGAAAAATGACTAAAACGAGTAAGGGCCGAGGATTACCCGAGAAATGGCAGAAAAACGATGAAAACGAAAATGGTGTCGGATCTTCCCGAAAACGTGATAAAATGAATACGGGGTGGGTGTTTATGGAGAAATAGGTAGAATTAGTAAGATTGGTCGTCGGTCGAAAAATGTGTAAAATGAGCAAGGGCCAGGGGTTACCCAAAAAATGAGTAAAACGAGTAAGGGCCGGGGGTTACCTTAAAAATACCCTAAAAATATGAAAATGGCGTCGACTCTTCCTGAAAACATGATAGAATGAATACGGGATGGGTGTTTATGGAGAAATGGGTAGAATTAGAAAGATTGGTCGTCGGTCAAAAAATGGGTAAAATGATCAGGGGCCTGGGGTTACCCAAAAAAATGGGTAAAACGAGTAAGGGCGGGGGATTACCAGAAAAATGGCAGAAAAATGGTAAAAATTAAAATGGCGTCGCGCCTTCCCGAAAACATGATAAAATGAATACAAGATGGGTGGTTATGGAGAAATGGGTAGAATAAGTGAGATTGGTCGTCGACCGAAAAATGGGTAAAACGAGTAAAGGCCGGGGGTTACCCAAAAAATGGCAGAAAAACGATGAAAACGAAAATGGTGTCGGATCTTCTCGAAAACGTGATAAAATGAATAAGGGGCGGGTGTCTATGGAGAAATAGGTAGTATTAGTAAGATTGGTCGTCGGTCGAAAAATGTGTAAAATGAGCAAGGGCCGGGGGTTACCCAAAAAATGGCAGAAATACTGTAAAAATTAAAATGGCGTCACATCTTCCCGAAAACATGATCGAATGAATACGGGGTGGCTGTTTATGGAGAAATAGGTAGAATTAGTAAAATTGGTCGTCGGTCGAAAAATGTGTAAAATGAGCAAGGGCCGGGGGTTACCCAAAAAATGGCAGAAATACTGTAAAAATTAAAATGGCGTCACATCTTCCCGAAAACATGATCGAATGAATACGGGGTGGCTGTTTATGGAGAAATAGGTAGAATTAGTAAGACTGGTCGTCGGTCGAAAAATGTGTAAAACGAGCAAGGGCCGGGGATTACCCAAAAAATGGCAGAAATGTTGTAAAAATTAAAATGGCGTCGAATCTTCCCGAAAATATGATAGAATGAATTCGGGGTGGCTCTTTATGGAGAAATAGGTAGAATTAGTAAGATTGGTCATCGGTGGAAAAATGTGTAAAATAAGCAAGGGCCGGGGGTTACCCAAAAAATGGCAGAAATATTGTAAAAATTAAAATGGCGTCGAATCTTCCCGAAAACATGATAGAATGAATACGGGGTGGCTGTTTATGGAGAAATAGGTAGAATTAGTAAGATTGGTCGTCGGTGGAAAAATGTGTAAAATAAGCAAGGGCCGGGACTTGCCCGAAAAATGGCTGAAAAAGGGTGAAAATCAAAACAGCTTCGGATGTTCCAAAAAACGTGATAAAATGAATACGGGGCGGTTGGTTATGAAAAAATAGGTAGAATTAGTAAGATTGGTCGTCGGTCAAAAAATGAGTAAAACGAGTAATGGCCGGGACTTACCCGAAAAATGGCAGAAAAACGATGCAAACGAAAATGGTGTTGGATCTTCCTGAAAACGTGATAAAATGAGTACGAGGTGGGTGTTTATGGAGAAATGGGTAGAATTAGTAAGATTGGTCGTCGACCGAAAAATGGATACAACGAGTAAGGGCCGGGGGTTACCCGAAAAATGGCAGAAAAACTGTAAAAATTAAAATGGCGTCGGATCTTCCAAAAAACGTGATAAAATGAATACGGGGAGGTTGGTTATAAAAAAATAGGCAGAATTAGTGAGATTGGTCATCAGTCGAAAAATGGATACAACGAGTAAGGGCCGGGGGTTACCCGAAAAATGGCAGAAAAAATGTAAAAATTAAAATGGTGTCGGATCTTCCCGAAAACATGATAGAATGTATACGGGATTGTTTTATATGTAGAAATGGGTAGAATTAGTAAGATTGGTCGTCGACCGAAAAATGGGTAAAACCACTAATGGCCGGGGTTCACCCGAAAAATGGGTAAAATGAGTAAGGGCTGGGGGTTACCTGAAAAATGGCAGAAAAATGGTAAAAATTAAAATGCCGTTGTATCGTCCCGAAAACATGATAGAATGAATACGGGATGGGTGTTTATGGAGAAATGGGTAGAATTAGTAAGATTGGTCGTCGGCCAAAAAATGAGTAAAACGAGTAGGGGCCGGGCTTACCCGAGAAATGGCAGAAAGACAATGAAAAGGAAAATGGTGTCGGATATTCCCGAAAATGTGATAAAATGAATACGGGGTGGGTGTTTATGTAGAAATAGGTAGAATTAGTAAGATTGGTTGTCGGTCGAAAAATGGGTACAACGATTAAGGGCCAGGGTTTACCCAAAAAATGAGTAAAACGAGTAGGGGCCGGGGCGTACCCGAAAAATGGCAGAAAAAAAATGAAAACGAAAATGGTTTCGGATCTTCCCGAAAACGTGATAAAATGAATACGGGGTGGGTGTTTATGGAGAAATAGGTAGAATTAGTAAGATTGGTCGTCGGTCGAAAAATGGGTAAAACGAGCAAGGGCCAGGGATTACCCAAAAAATGGGTAAAACGAGTGAAGGGCCGGGGGTTACCGGTAAAATGGTAGAAAAATGGTGGAAATGAAAATGGCGTCGGATGTTCCCGAAAAAATGATAGAATGAATACGGGATGGGTGTTTATGGAGAAATGGGTAGAATTTGTAAGATTGGTCGTCGGCTGAAAAATGAGTAAAACGAGTAATGGCCGGGGGTCACCCGAAAAATGGCAGAAAAACGATGGAAACGAAAATCGCGTCGGATCATCCCGAAAACATGATAAAATGAATACGGGGTGGGTTTATATGGAGAAATGGGTAGAATTAGTAAGATTGGTCGTCAGCCGAAAAATGACTAAAACGAGTAAGGGCCGAGGATTACCCGAGAAATGGCAGAAAAACGATGAAAACGAAAATGGTGTCGGATCTTCCCGAAAACGTGATAAAATGAATACGGGGTGGGTGTTTATGGAGAAATAGGTAGAATTAGAAAGATTTGTCGTCGGTCAAAAAATGGGTAAAATGATCAGGGGCCTGGGGTTACCCAAAAAATGGGTAAAACGAGTAAGGGCGGGGGATTACCAGAAAAATGGCAGAAAAATGGTAAAAATTAAAATGGCGTCGGATCTTCACGAAAACATGATAGAATGAATACGGGATGGGTTTATATGGAGAAATGGGTAGAATTAGTAAGATTGGTCGTCGGCCGAAAAATGGGTAAATCGAGTAAGGGCCGAGGGTTATCCGAAAAATGGGTAAAACGAGTAAGGGCCGGGGGTATCCCGAAAAATGGGTAAAACGAGTAAGGGCCGGGGCATACCCGAAAAATGGCAGAAAAACGGTGAAAACGAAACTGGCGTCGGATCGTCCCAAAAAATGTCATAAAACGAATACGGGATGGGTGTTTATGGAGAAATATGTAGAATTAATAAGATTGGTTGTCGGTCGAAAAATGGGTACAATGATTAAGGGCCGAGGTTTACCCAAAAAATGTGTAAAACGAATAAGGCCCGAGGGTTACCCGAAAAATGGCAGAAAAAACGATAAATATGAAATTGACGTCGACTCTTTGTGAAAACATGATAGAATGAATACGGGATGGGTGTTTATGGAGAAATGTGTAGAATTAGTAAGATTGGTCGTCGGTCGAAAAATGAGTAAAACGAGTAGGGGCTGGGGGTTACTCGAAAAATGGGTAAAACGAGTAAGGGCCGGGGGTTACCCGAAAAATGGCAAAAAAATGGTAAAAATTAAAATGGCGTTGTAACGTCCCGAAAACGTCATAAAACGAATATGGGGAGGGTGTTTATGGAGAAATAGATAGAATTAGTAAGATTGGTCATCGGTCGAAAAATGGGTAAAATGAGTAGGGGCTGGGGGTTACCCGAAACATGGGTAAAACGAGTAAGGGCCGGGGGTTACCCGAAAAATAGCAAAAAAATGGTAAAAATTAAAATGGCGTCGTAACGTCCCGAAAACGTCATAAAATGAATATGGGGAGGGTGTTTATGGAGAAATAGGTAGAATTAGTAAGATTGGTCGTCGGTCGAAAAATGGGTAAAATGAGTGAGGGCCGGAGGTTAACCGAAAGATGGCAGAAAAACTGTAAAAATTAAAATGGCGTCGCATCTTCCCGAAAACATGATAGAATGAATTCGGGGTGGCTCTTTATGGAGAAATAGGTAGAATTAGTAAGATTGGTCGTCGGTGGAAAAATGTGTAAAATAAGCAAGGGCCGGGGGTTACCCAAAAAATGGCAGAAATATTGTAAAAATTAAAATGGCGTCGGATCTTCCCGAAAACATGATAGAATGAATACGGGGTGGCTGTTTATGGAGAAATAGGTAGAATTAGTAAGATTGGTCGTCGGTGGAAAAATGTGTAAAATAAGCAAGGGCCGGGGGTTACCGGAAAAATGGCAGAAAAACGATAAAAATGAAAATGGCGTTGCACCTTCCTGAAAACATGTTATAATGAACACGGGATGGGTGTTTATGGAGAAATAGGTAGAATTAGTAAGATTGGTTGTCGGTCGAAAAATGGGTAAAACGAGTAAGGGCCGGGACTTGCCCGAAAAATAACTGAAAAAGGGTGAAAATGAAAACAGCATCGGATCTTCCAAAAAACATGATAAAATGAATACGGGGTGGTTGGTTATGAAAAAATAGGTAGAATTAGTAAGATTGGTCATCGGCCAAAAAATGAGTAAAACGAGTAATGGCTGGGGGTTACCCGAAAAATGGCAAAAAAACGATGGAAACGAAAACGGCGTCAGATCATCCCGAAAGCATAATAAAATAAATACGGGGTGGGTGTTTACGGAGGAATAGGTAGAATTAGTAAGATTGGTCGTCGGCCGAAAAATGGAAAAAAAGGGTAAGGGCCGGGGGTTACCCGAAAAATGGCAGAAAAATTGTCAGATCTTCCCGAAAACAAGATAGAATGAATACGGGATGGTTCTATATGGAGAAATGGGAAGAATTAATAAGATTGGCCGTCGGCTTAAAAATGGGTAAAACGAGTAAGGGCCGGGACTTACCCGAAAAATGGCTGAAAAAGGGTGAAAATCAAAACAGCTTCGGATGTTCCAAAAAACGTGATAAAATGAATACGGGGCGGTTGGTCATGAAAAAATAGGTAGAATTAGTAAGATTGGTCGTCGGCCAAAAAATGAGTAAAACGAGTAATGGCCGGGACTTACCCGAAAAATGGCAGAAAAACGATGCAAACGAAAATGGTGTCGGATCTTCCTGAAAACGTGATAAAATGAGTACGAGGTGGGTGTTCATGGAGAAATGGGTAGAATTAGTAAGATTGGTCGTCGACCGAAAAATGGATACAACGAGTAAGGGCCGGGGGTTACCCGAAAAATGGCAGAAAAACTGTAAAAATTAAAATGGCGTCGGATCTTCCAAAAAACGTGATAAAATGAATACGGGGAGGTTGGTTATAAAAAAATAGGCAGAATTAGTAAGATTGGTCATCAGTCGAAAAATGGATACAACGAGTAAGGGCCGGGGGTTACCCGAAAAATGGCAGAAAAAATGTAAAAATTAAAATGGCGTCGAATCTTCCCGAAAACATGATAGAATGAATACGGGATGGTTTTATATGGAGAAATGGACAAAATTAGTAAGATTGGTCGTCGGCCGAAAAGTGGGTAAAACGAGTAAGGGCCGTGGGTTACCCGAAAAATGGTAGAAAAACTGTAAAAATTAAAATGGCGTCGGATCTTCCCGAAAACATGATAGAATGTATACGGGATTGTTTTATATGTAGAAATGGGTAGAATTAGTAAGATTGGTCGTCGGCCGAAAAATGGATAAAACGAGTAAGGGCCGGGGGTTACCCGAAAAATGGGTAAAAACGAGTAAGGGCCGGGACTTACTCGAAAAATGGCTGAAAAAGGGTGAAAATAAAAACAGCGTCGGATCTTCTAAAAAACGTGATAAAATGAATACGGGGTGGCTGGTTATGAAAAAATAGGTAGAATTAGTAAGATTGGTCGTCGGCCGAAAAATGACTAAAACGAGTAAGGGCCGGGGCTTACCCGAAAAATGGCATAAAAACGATGAAAACGAAAATTGTGTCGGATCTTCTCGAAAACGTGATAAAATGAATAGGAGGTGGGTGTTTATGGAGAAATGGGTAGAAAAAGTAAGATTGGTCGTTGACCTAAAAATGGGTAAAACGAGTAATGGCCGGCGGTTTCCCCAAAAATGGGTAAAACGAGTAAGGGCCGGGGGTTACCTGAAAAATGGCAGAAAAATGGTAAAAATTAAAATGGCGTCGGATCTTCCCGAAAACATTATAGAATGAATACGGGATGGGTCTATATGGAGAAATGGGTAGAATTAGTAAGATTGGTCGTCGACCGAAAAATGGCTATAACGAGTAAGGGCCGGGGGTTACCCGAAAAATGGGTAAAACAAGTAAGGGCCAGGGGTTACCGGAAAAAGGGCAGAAAAACGACGCGAATGAAAATGGCATTGGACCTTCCCGAAAACGTGATAAAATGAATACGAGGTGGGCTTTTATGGAGAAATGGGTAGAATTAGCAAGATTGGTCGTCGACCGAAAAATGGGTGAAACAAGTAAGGGCCGGGGGTCACCCGAAAAATGGCAAAAAAACGATGGAAAAGAAAATGGCGTCGGATCATCCCGAAAACATCATAAAATGAATACGGGGTGGGTGTTTATGGAGGAATAGGTAGAATTAGTAAGATTGGTCGTCAGCCGAAAAATGGGTAAAACGAGTAAGGGCCGGGGGTTACCCGAAAAATGGCTGAAAAAGGGTGAAAATAAAAACAGCAACGCATCTTCCAAAAAATATGATAAAATGAATACGGGGTGGTTGGTTATGAATAAAAAGGTAGAATTAATAAGATTGGTCGTCGGCCGAAAAATGAGTAAAATAAGTAATGTCCGGGGCTTACGCGAAAAATGGCATAAAAACGATGAAAACGAAAATGGTGTCGGATCTTCCCGAAAACGTGATAAAATGAATACGAGGTGGGTGTTTATGGAGAAATCGGTAAAAAAAGTAAGATTGGTCGTCAACCGAAAAATGGGTAAAACGAGTAATGGCCGGGGGTTACCCGAAAAATGGCAGAAATACTGTAAAAATTAAAATGGCGTCACATCTTCCCGAAAACATGATCGAATGAATACGGGGTGGCTGTTTATGGAGAAATAGGTAGAATTAGTAAGATTGGTCATCAGTCGAAAAATGTGTAAAATGAGGAAGGGCCGGGGGTTACCCAAAAAATGGCAGAAATGTTGTAAAAATTCAAATGGCGTCGAATCTTCCCGAAAACATGATAGAATGAATTCGGGGTGGCTCTTTATGGAGAAATAGGTAGAATTAGTAAGATTGGTCGTCGGTGGAAAAATGTGTAAAATAAGCAAGGGCCGGGGGTTACCCAAAAAATGGCAGAAATATTGTAAAAATTAAAATGGCGTCGAATCTTCCCGAAAACATGATAGAATGAATACGGGGTGGCTGTTTATGGAGAAATAGGTAGAATTAGTAAGATTGGTCGTCGGTGGAAAAATGTGTAAAATAAGCAAGGGCCGGGGGTTACCGGAAAAATGGCAGAAAAACGATAAAAATGAAAATGGCGTTGCACCTTCCTCAAAACATGTTATAATGAACACGGGATGGTTGTTTATGTAGAAATAGGTAGAATTAGTAAGATTGGTTGTCGGTCGAAAAATGGGTAAAACGAGTAAGGGCCGGGACTTGCCCGAAAAATAACTGAAAAAGGGTGAAAATGAAAACAGCATCGGATCTTCCAAAAAACGTGATAAAATGAATACGGGGTGGTTGGTTATGAAAAAATAGGTAGAATTAGTAAGATTGGTCATCGGCCAAAAAATGAGTAAAACGAGTAATGGCTGGGGGTTACCCGAAAAATGGCAAAAAAACGATGGAAACGAAAACGGCGTCAGATCATCCCGAAAGCATAATAAAATAAATACGGGGTGGGTGTTTACGGAGGAATAGGTAGAATTAGTAAGATTGGTCGTCGGCCGAAAAATGGAAAAAAAGGGTAAGGGCCGGGGGTTACCCGAAAAATGGCAGAAAAATTGTCAGATCTTCCCGAAAACAAGATAGAATGAATACGGGATGGTTCTATATGGAGAAATGGGAAGAATTAGTAAGATTGGCCGTCGGCTTAAAAATGGGTAAAACGAGTAAGGGCCGGGGGTTACCCGAGAAATGGCAGAAAAACGATAAAAATGAAAATGGCGTCGCGCCTTCCCGAAAACATGATAAAAGGAATACAAGGTGGGTGGTTATGGAGAAATGGGTAGAATTAGTAAGATTGGTCGTTGGTCGAAAAATGGGTAAAATGATCAGGGGCCGGGGGTTACTGGAAAAATGGCAGAAAAACGACGCGAATGAAAATGGCGTCGGATCTTCCTGAAAATGTGATAAAATGAATACGGGGTGGGTGTTTATGGAGAAATAGTTAGAATTAGTAAGATTGGTTCTCGACCGAAAAATGGGTAAAACGAGTAACGGCCGGGGGTTACCGAAAACATGGCAGAAAAACGATGAAAACGAAAATGGTGTCGGATCTTCCCGAAAACGTGATAAAATGAATACGGGGTGGGTGTTTATGGAGAAATAGGTAGAATTAGTAAGATTGGTCGTCGGTCGAAAAATGGGTAAAACGAGCAAGGGCCGGGGGTTACCGAAAAAATGGCAGAAAAACTATAAAAATGAAAATGGCGTCGCACCTTCCCGAAAACATGATAAAATGAATACAAGATGGGTGGTTATGGAGAAATGGGTAGAATCAGTAAGAATGTTCACCGACCGAAAAATGGGTAAAACGAGTAAGGGCCGGGGGTTTACCCGAAAAATGGCAGAAAAACGATGGAAACGAAAATGGCGTCGGATCATCCCGAAAATATCATAAAATGAATATGGGGTGGGTGTTTATGGAGAAATATGTAGAATTAGTAAGATTGGTTGTCGGTCGAAAAATGGGTAAAACGAATAATGGTCAGGGGTTACCCGAAAAATGGCAGAAAAAGTATAAAAATTAAAATGGCGTCGGATTTTCGCGAAAACATGATAGAATGAATACGGGATGGGTCTACATGGAGAAATGGGTAGAATTAGTAAGATTGGTCATCCGCCGAAAAATGGGTAAAACGAGCAAGGGCCGGGGCTTACCCGAAAAATGGGTAAAACGAGTAAGGGCCGGGGCTGACCCGAAAAATGGCAGAAAAACGGTAAAAATTAAAATGGTGTCGGATCTTCCCGAAAACATGATAGAGTGAATACGGGATGGGTTTATATGGAGAAATGGGTAGAATTAGTAAGATTGGTCGTCGGCCGAAAAATGGGTAAAGCGAGTTAGGGCCGACCCGAAAAAAAACGATGAAAACGAAAATGGTGTTGTATCTTCCCGAAAACGTGATAAAATGAATATGAGGTGGGTGTTTATGGAGAAATAGGTAGAATTATTAAGATTGGTCGTCGGTTGAAAAATGTGTAAAATGAGCAAGGGCCGGGGGTTACCCAAAATATGACTAAAACGAGTAAGGGCCGGGGTTTACCCGAAAAATGGCAGAAAAATGGTAAAAATTAAAATGGCGTCATATCGTCCCGAAAACATGATAGAATGAATACGGGATGGGTGTTCATGGAGAAATGAGTAGAATTTGTAAGATTGGTCGTCGACCGAAAAATGGGTAAAACGACTAATGGCCGGGGTTCACCCGAAAAATGGGTAAAACGAGTAAGGGCTGGGGGTTACCTGAAAAATGGCAGAAAAATGGTAAAAATTAAAATGCCATCGTATCGTCCCGAAAACATGATAGAATGAATACGGGATGGGTGTTTATGGAGAAATGGGTAGAATTAGTAAAATTGGGCGCCAGCCGAAAAATGCGTAAAACGAGTAAGGGCTGGTGGTTACCCGAAAAATGGGTAAAATGAGTAAGGGCCGGGGGTTACCCGAAAAATGGCTGAAAAACTATGAAAACGAAAATGGTGTCGGATCTTCCCGAAAACATGATAAAATGAATACGGGGTGGGCGTTTATGGAGAAATAGGTATAATTAGTAAGATTGGTCGTCGGTCGAAAAATGTGTAAAACGAGCAAGGGCCGGGGGTTTACCCGAAAAATGGCAGAAAAACGATGGAAACGAAAATGGTGTCGGATCATCCTGAAAATATCATAAAATGAATACGGGGTGGGTGTTTATGGAGAAATATGTAGAATTAGTAAGATTGGTTGTCGGTCGAAAAATGGGTAAAACGAATAATGGCCAGGGGTTACCCGAAAAATGGCAGAAAAAGTATAAAAATTAAAATGGCGTGGGATTTTCGCGAAAACATGATAGAATGAATACGGGATAGGTCTACATGGAGAAATGTGTAGAATTAGTAAGATTGGCCATCCGCCGAAAAATGTGTAAAACGAGTAAGGGCCGGGGCTTACCCGAAAAATGGGCAAAACGAGTAAGGGCCGGGGCTTACCCGAAAAATGGCAGAAAAACGATAAAAATGAAAATGGCGTCGCGCCTTCCCGAAAACATGATAAAAGGAATACAAGGTGGGTGGTTATGGAGAAATGGGTAGAATTAGTAAGATTGGTCGTTGGTCGAAAAATGGGTAAAATGATCAGGGGCCGGGGGTTACTGGAAAAATGGCAGAAAAACGACGCGAATGAAAATGGCGTCGGATCTTCCTGAAAATGTGATAAAATGAATACGGGGTGGGTGTTTATGGAGAAATAGGTAGAATTAGTAAGATTGGTTCTCGACCGAAAAATGGGTAAAACGAGTAACGGCCGGGGGTTACCGAAAACATGGCAGAAAAACGATGAAAACGAAAATGGTGTCGGATCTTCCCGAAAACGTGATAAAATGAATACGGGGTGGGTGTTTATGGAGAAATAGGTAGAATTAGTAAGATTGGTCGTCGGTCGAAAAATGGGTAAAACGAGCAAGGGCCGGGGGTTACCGAAAAAATGGCAGAAAAACGATAAAAATGAAAATGGCGTCGGATCTTCCCGAAAACATGATAAAATGAATACAAGATGGGTGGTTATGGAGAAATGGGTAGAATCAGTAAGAATGTTCACCGACCGAAAAATGGGTTAGTAAACGAGTAAGGGCCGGGGGTTTACCCGAAAAATGGCAGAAAAACGATGGAAACGAAAATGGCGTCGGATCATCCCGAAAATATCATAAAATGAATACGGGGTGGGTGTTTATGGAGAAATATGTAGAATTAGTAAGATTGGTTGTCGGTCGAAAAATGGGTAAAACGAATAATGGCCAGGGGTTACCCGAAAAATGGCAGAAAAAGTATAAAAAATTAAAATGGCGTCGGATTTTCGCGAAAACATGATAGAATGAATACGGGATGGGTCTACATGGAGAAATGGGTAGAATTAGTAAGATTGGTCATCCGCCGAAAAATGGGTAAAACGAGCAAGGGCCGGGGGCTTACCCGAAAAATGGGTAAAACGAGTAAGGGCCGGGGCTTACCCGAAAAATGGCAGAAAAACAATGAAAACGCAAATGGTGTCGGATCTTCCCGAAAACATGATAGAATGAATACGGGATGGGTTTATATGGAGAAATGGGTAGAATTAGTAAGATTGGTCGTCGGCCGAAAAATGGGTAAAGCGAGTTAGGGCCGACCCGAAAAAAAACGATGAAAACGAAAATGGTGTTGTATCTTCCCGAAAACGTGATAAAATGAATATGAGGTGGGTGTTTATGGAGAAATAGGTAGAATTATTAAGATTGGTCGTCGGTTGAAAAATGTGTAAAATGAGCAAGGGCCGGGGGTTACCCAAAATATGAGTAAAACGAGTAAGGGCCGGGGTTTACCCGAAAAATGGCAGAAAAATGGTAAAAATTAAAATGGCGTCATATCGTCCCGAAAACATGATAGAATGAATACGGGATGGGTGTTCATGGAGAAATGAGTAGAATTTGTAAGATTGGTCGTCGACCGAAAAATGGGTAAAACGACTAATGGCCGGGATTCACCCGAAAAATGGGTAAAAACGAGTAAGGGCTGGGGGTTACCTGAAAAATGGCAGAAAAATGGTAAAAATTAAAATGCCATCGTATCGTCCCGAAAACATGATAGAATGAATACGGGATGGGGTGTTTATGGAGAAATGGGTAGAATTAGTAAAATTGGGCGCCAGCCGAAAAATGCGTAAAACGAGTAAGGGCTGGTGGTTACCCGAAAAATGGGTAAAATGAGTAAGGGCCGGGGGTTACCCGAAAAATGGCTGAAAAAGTATGAAAACGAAAATGGTGTCGGATCTTCCCGAAAACATGATAAAATGAATACGGGGTGGGCGTTTATGGAGAAATAGGTATAATTAGTAAGATTGGTCGTCGGTCGAAAAATGTGTAAAACGAGCAAGGGCCGGGGGTTTACCCGAAAAATGGCAGAAAAACGATGGAAACGAAAATGGTGTCGGATCATCCCGAAAATATCATAAAATGAATACGGGGTGGGTGTTTATGGAGAAATATGTAGAATTAGTAAGATTGGTTGTCGGTCGAAAAATGGGTAAAACAAATAATGGCCAGGGGTTACCCGAAAAAATGGCAGAAAAAGTATAAAAATTAAAATGGCGTGGGATTTTCGCGAAAACATGATAGAATGAATACGGGATAGGTCTACATGGAGAAATGTGTAGAATTAGTAAGATTGGTCTTCGGCCGAAAAATGTGTAAAACGAGTAATGGCCGGGGGTTACCCGAAAAATGGGTAAAACGAGTAAGGGCCGGGGCTTACCCGAAAAATGGCAGAAAAACGATGAAAACGAAAATGGTGTCGGATCTTCCCGAAAACGTGATAAAATGAATACGGGGTGGGCGTTTATGGAGACATAGGTAGAATTAGTAAGATTGGTCGTTGGTCGATAAATGTGTAAAATGAGCAAAGGCCGGGGGTTACCCAAAAAATGAGTAAAACGAGTAAGGGCCAGGGGTTACCCGAAAAATGGCAGAAAAATGGTAAAAATTAAAATGGCGTCGACTCTTCGAGAGAACATGATAAAATGAATACAAGATGGGTGGTTATGGAGAAATTCGTAGAATTAGTAAGATTGGTCATCGGCCGCAAAATGGGTAAAATGACAAAGGGCCGGGGGGTTACCGGAAAAATGACAGAAAAACGGTGAAAAAATCGCGTCGGATCTTCCCGAAAACATGATAGAATGAATACGGGATGGGTTTATATGGAGAAATAGGTAGAATTAGTAAGATTGGTCTTCAGTCGAAAAATGGGTAAAACGAGTAAGGGCCGGGGGTTACCCGAAAAATGGCAGAAAAACAATGAAAACGCAAATGGTGTCGGATCTTCCCGAAAACATGATAGAATGAATACGGGATGGGTGTTTATGCAGAAATGGGTAGAATTTGTAAGATTGGTCGTCGGCTGAAAAATGAGTAAAACGAGTAAGGGCCGGGGATTACCCGAAAACTGGCTGAAATAGGGTGAAAATAAAAACAGCATGGGATCTTCCCAAAAACCTGGTAAAATGAATACGGGGAGGTTGGTTATGAAAAATTAGGTAGAATTAGTAAGATTGGTCGTCGACCGAAAAATGGCTATAACGAGTAAGGGCCGGGGGTTACCCGAAAAAATGGGTAAAACAAGTAAGGGCCAGGGGTTACCGGAAAAAGGGCAGAAAAACGGTGAAAATGAAAATGGCATTGGACCTTCCCGAAAACGTGATAAAATGAATACGATCTGGGTGTTTATGGAGAAATGGGTAGAATTAGCAAGATTGGTCGTCGACCGAAAAATGGGTGAAACGAGCAAGGGCCGGGGGTCACCCGAAAAATGGCAAAAAAACGATGGAAAAGAAAATGGCGTCGGATCTTCCCGAAAACATTATACAATGAATACGGGATGGGTGTTTATGGAGAAATGGGAAGAATTTGTAAGATTGGTCGTCGGCTGAAAAATGGGTACAATGATTAAGGGCCGGGGGTTACCCGAAAAATGGGTAAAACGAGTAAGGGCCGGGGTTACCCGAAAAATGGCAGAAAAATGGTAAAAATTAAAATGATGTCGTATCGTCCCGAAAAAATGATAGAATGAATACGGGATGGGTGTTTTTGGAGAAATGGGTAGAATTTTTAAGATTGGTCGTCGGCTGAAAAATGAGTAAAACGAGTAATGGCCGGGGGTTACCCGAAAAATGGCATTAAATTGGTAAAAATTAAAATGGCGTCGGATCTTCCCGAAAACATGATAGAATGAATACGGGATGGGTCCATATATAGAAATGGGTAGAAATAGTAAGATTGGTCGTCAACCGAAAAATGGGTAAAACGAGTAATGGCCGGGGGTTACCCGAAAAATGGGTAAAACGAGTAAGGGCCGGGGGTTACCCGAAAAATGGGAGAAAAATGGAAAAAATTAAAATGGCGTCGTATCGTCCCGAAAACATGATAGAATGAATACGGGATGGGTGTTTATGCAGAAATGGGTAGAATTTGTAAGATTGGTCGTCGGCTGAAAAATGAGTAAAACGAGTAAGGGCCGGGGATTACCCGAAAACTGGCTGAAATAGGGTGAAAATAAAAACAGCATGGGATCTTCCCAAAAACCTGGTAAAATGAATACGGGGAGGTTGGTTATGAAAAATTAGGTAGAATTAGTAAGATTGGTCATCAGTCGAAAAATGGATACAACGAGTAAGGGCCGAGGATTACCCGAAAAATGGCAGAAAATTGGTAAAAATTAAAATGGTGTTGTATCTTCCCGAAAACCTGATAGAATGAATACGGGATGGGTGTTTATGGAGAAATGGGAAGAATTTGTAAGATTGGTCGTCGGCTGAAAAATGGGTACAATGATTAAGGGCCGGGGTTTACCCAAAAAATGGGTAAAACGAGTAAGGGCCGGGGTTACCCGAAAAATGGCAGAAAAATGGTAAAAATTAAAATGATGTCGTATCGTCCCGAAAAAATGATAGAATGAACACGGGATGGGTGTTTTTGGAGAAATGGGTAGAATTTTTAAGATTGGTCGTCGGCTGAAAAATGAGTAAAACGAGTAATGGCCGGGGGTTACCCGAAAAATGGCATTAAATTAGTAAAAATTAAAATGGCGTCAGATCTTCCCGAAAACATGATAGAATGAATACGGGATGGGTCCATATATAGAAATGGGTAGAAATAGTAAGATTGGTCGTCAACCGAAAAATGGGTAAAACGAGTAATGGCCGAGGGTTACCCGAAAAATGGGTAAAACGAGTGAGGGCCGGGGGTTACCCGAAAAATGGGAGAAAAATGGAAAAAATTAAAATGGCGTCGTATCGTCCCGAAAACATGATAGAATGAACACGGGATGGGTGATATGCAGAAATGGGTAGAATTTGTAAGATTGGTCGTCGGCTGAAAAATGAGTAAAACGAGTAAGGGCCGGGGATTACCCGAAAACTGGCTGAAAAAGGGTGAAAATAAAAACAGCATGGGATCTTCCCAAAAACCTGATAAAATGCATATGGGGAGGTTGGTTATGAAAAAATAGGTAGAATTAGTAAGATTGGTCGTCAGTCGAAAAATGGCTATAACGAGTAGGGGCTGGGGGTTACCCGAAAAATGGCAGAAAAATGATGAGAATGAAAATGGCGTAGGATCTATCCGAAAAAGTAATAAAATGACTACGGGGTGGGTGTTTATGGAGAAAAAGGTAGAATTAGTAAGATTGGTCGTCGGCTGAAAAATGAGTAAAACGAGTAAGGGCCGGGGGTTACCGGACAAATGGCAGAAAAACGATAAAAATGTAAATGTCGTCGCGCCTTCCCGAAAACATGACAAAATGAATACAAGATCGTTGGTTATGGAGAAATGGGTAGAATTAGTAAGCTTGGTCATCGGTCGCAAAATGGGTAAAACGAGCAAGGGCCGGGGGTTACCCGAAATATGGCAAATGAACGATGGAAACGAAAATGGCATTGGATCATCCCGAAAACATCATAAAAAGAATAAGCGGTGGGTGTTTATGGAGAAATAGGTAGAATTAGTAAGATTGGCTGTCGGTTGAAAAATGGGTACAACGATTAAGGGCCGGGGTTTACCCAAAAAATGGGTAAAACGAGGAAGGGCTGGGGGTTACCGGAAAAATGGCAGAAAAACGATGAAAACGAAAATGGTGTCGGATCTTCCCGAAAACGTGATAAAATGAATACGGGGTGGGTGTTTATGGAGAAAAAGGTAGAATTAGTAAGATTGGTCGTCGGCTGAAAAATGAGTAAAACGAGTAAGGGCCGGGGGTTACCCGAAAAATGGCAAATAAACGATGGAAACGAAAATGGCGTCGGATCATCCCGAAAACATCATAAAATGAATACGTGGTTGGTGTTTATGGAGAAATAGGTAGAATTAGTAAGATTGTTCGCCGGCCGAAAAATGAAAAAAATGAGTAAAACGAGTAAGGGCTACCCCTTACTAGGGTTACCGAAAAAATGGCAGAAAAACATTAAAAATGAAAATGGCGTCGTGCCTTCCCGAAAACATGATAAAATGAATAAAAGCTGGGTGGTTATGGAGAAATGGGTAGAAGTAGTAAGATCGGTCATCGACCGAAAAATGGGTAAAACGAGTAAGGGCTGGGGGTTCACCTGAAAAATGGGTACAACAATTAAGGGCCGGGGGTCACCCAAGAAATGAGTAAAACGAGTAAGGGCCGGGGGTTACCGGAAAAATGGCAGAAAAATGATAAATATGAAAATGGCGTCGACTCTTCCCGAGAACATGATAAAATGAATACAAGATGGGTGGTTATGGAGAAATGGGTAGAATTAGTAAGATTGGTCATCGGCCACAAAATGGGTAAAACGAGTAAGGGCTGGGGGTTCCCTGATGAATGGGTAAGAACGAGTAAGGGCCGGGAGAACGAAAATGGCGTCGGATCTTCCCGAAAACGTGATAAAATAAATACGGGGTGGGTGTTTAAGTACAAATAGGTAGAATTAGTAAGATTGGTTGTCGGTTGAAAAACGGGTACAACGATTAAGGGTTTACCCAAAAAATGGCAAAAAAATGATAAATATGAAAATGGCGTTGACTCTTTCCGAAAACATGATAGAATAAATACGGGGTGGGTGTTTATGGAGAAATGGGTAGAATTGATGAGATTGGTCGTCGGCCGAAAAATGAGTAAAATGAGTAGGGGCCGGGGCTTACCCGAAAAATGGTAGAAAAACAATGAAAACGACAATGGTGTCGGATTTTCCCGAAAACGTGATAAAATGAATACGGGGCGGGTGTTTATGGAGAAATAGGTAGAATTAGTAAGATTGGTTGTTGATCGAAAAATGTGTAAAATGAGCAAGGGCCGGGGCATACCCGAAAAATGTGTAAAATGAGCAAGGGCCGGGGCATACCCGAAAAATGGGTAAAACGAGTAAGGGCCGGGGCTTACCCGAAAAATGGCAGAAAAACGATGAAAACGAAAATGGTGTCGGATCTTCCCGAAAACGTGATAAAATGATTACGGGGTGGGCCTTTATGGAGAAATAGGTAGAATGATTAAGATTGGTCGTCGTTTGAAAAATGTGTAAAATGAGCAAGGGTCGGGGGTTACCCAAGAAATGAGTAAACGAGTAAGGGCCGGGGGTTACCCGAAAAATGGTAAAAATTAAAATGGCGTCATATCGTCCCGAAAACATGATAGAATGAATACGGGATGGGTGTTTATGGAGAAATGGGTAGAATTTGTAAGATTGGTCGTCGACCGAAAAATGGGTAAAACGAGTAATGGCCGGGATTTACCGGAAAAATGGGTAAAACGAGTATGGGCCGGGGGTTACCTGAAAAATGGCAGAAAAATGGTAAAAATTAAAATGCCGTCGTATCGTCCCGAAAACATGATAGAATGAACATGGGATGGGTGTTTATGGAGAAATGGGTAGAATTTGTAAGATTGGTCGTCGGCTGAAAAATGAGTAAAACGAGTAAGGGCCGGGGGCTACCCGAAAAATGGCAGAAAAACGATGGAAACGAAAATGGCGTCGGATCATCCCGAAAATATCATAAAATGAATACGGGGTGGGTGTTTATGGAGAAATAGGTAGAATTAGTAAGATTGGTCGTCGGTCGAATACTGTGTAATATGAGCAAGGGCCGGGGGTTTAAAACGAGTAAGGGTCACTCGAAAAATGACAGAAAAACGATAAAAATGAAAATTGCGTCGCGCCTTCCCGAAAGCATGATAAAATGAATACGAGATGGGTGGTTTTGGAGAAATGGGTAGAATTAGTAAGATTGGTCGTCGGCCACAAAATGGGTAAAACGAATAAGGGCCGGGGCTTACCCGAAAAATGGCTGAAAAAGGGTGAAAATAAAAACAACATCGGATCTTCCAAAAAACGTGATAAAATGAATACGGGGAGGTTGGTTATGAAAAAATAGGTAAAATTAGTAAGATTAGTCGTCAGTCGAAAAATGAGTAAAACGAGTAAGGGCCGGGGGTTACCCGAAAAATGGCAGAAAAATGGTAAAAATTAAAATGGCGTCGTATCATCCCGAAAACATGGTAGAATGAATACGGGATGGGTGTTTATGGAGAAATGGGTAGAATTAGTAAGATTGGTCATCGGTCGAAAAATGGGTAAAACGAGAAAGGGCCGGGGGCTACCCAAAAAATGGGTAAAACGAGTAAGGGCCGGGGCTTACCCGAAAAATGGCAGAAAAATGGTAAAAATGAAAATGGCGTCAGAACTTCCCGAAAACATGATAGAATGAATACGGAATGGGTTTTTATGGAGAAATGGGTAGAATTAGTAAGATTGGTTGTCGACCGAAAAATGGTTAAAATGAGTAATGGTCGGGGTTTACCCGAAAAATGGGTAAAAACGAGTAAGGGCCGGGGGTTATCCGAAAAATGGCGGAGAAATTGTAAAAATTAAAATGGCGTCGGATCTTCTCGAAAACATGATAGAATGAATACGGGATGGGTGTTTATGGAGAAATGGGTAGAATTAGCAAGATTGGTCATCGGCCGAAAAATGAGTAAAACGAGTAAGGGCTGGGCTTACCCGAAAAATGGGTAAAACGAGTAAGGGCCGGGGAATACCCGAAAAATGGCAGAAAAACGAGGAGAACCAAAATGGTGTCGGATCATCCCAACAATATCATAAAATGAATACAGGGTGGGTGTTTTTGGAGGAATATGTAGAATTAGTAAGATTGGTCGTCGGCCGAAAAATGGGTAAAACGAGTAAGGGCCGGGGGTTACCCGAAAAATGGCAGAAAAACTGTAAAAGTTAATATGGCGTCGGATCTTCTCGAAAACATGATAGAATGAATACGGGACGGGTATATGTGGAGAAATGGGTAGAATTAGGAATATTGGTCGTCAGCCGAAAAATGGGTAAAATGAGTAAGGGCAGGGGCTTACCCGAAAAATGGGTTAAAACGAGTAAGGGCCGGGGTTTACCCAAAAAATAGCAGAAAAATGGTAAAAATTAAAATGGCATCGTATCGTTCCAAAAAGATGATAGAATGAATACGGGATGGGTCTGCATGGAGACATGGGTAGAATTAGTAAGAGTGGTCATTGGCCGAAAAGTGGGTACAACGAGTAAGGGCCGGGGCTTACCCGAAAAATGGCAGAAAAACGAGGAGAACCAAAATGGTGTCGGATCTTCCCAACAACGTGATAAAATGAATACGGGGTGGGTGTTTATGGAGAAATAGGTAGAATTAGTAAGATTGGTCGTCAGTCGAAAAATGTGTAAAATGAGCAAGGGCCGGGGTTTACCCAAAAAATGGCAGAAATACTGTAAAAATTAAAATGGTGTCGTATTGTCCCGAAAACATGATAGAATGAATACGGA
This sequence comes from Thunnus albacares, assembly GCF_914725855.1. Lineage (NCBI taxonomy): Eukaryota > Metazoa > Chordata > Actinopteri > Scombriformes > Scombridae > Thunnus > Thunnus albacares. The sequence goes on along the minus strand of NC_058110.1, from coordinate 5,931,393 downwards.
ATGGGTGTTTATGGAGAAATGAGAAGAATTTGTAAGATTGGTCGTCGGCTGAAAAATGAGTAAAACGAGTAAGGTCCGGGGGTTACCTGAAAAATGGCAGAAAAAGATGGAACGAAAATGGCGTCAGATCATCCTGAAAACATCATAAAACGAATATGGGGTGGTTTTTCATGGAGAAATCGGTAGAATTAGTAAGATTGGTCATCGGTCGAAAAATGGGTAAAACGAGTAAGGGCTGGGGCTTACCCGAAAAATGGCAGAAAAATGGTAAAAATTAAAATGGCGTCGGATCATCCCGACAATATCATAAAATGAATAAGGGGTGGGTGTTTTTGGAGGAATAGGTAGAATTAGTAAGACTGGTCGTTGGCCGAAAAATGGGTAAAACGAGTAAGGGCCGGGGGTTACCCGAAAAAATGGCAGAAAAACTGTAAAAATTAAAATGGCGTCGGATCTTCCTGAAAACATGATAGAATAAATACGGGATGGGTCTATATGGAGAAATGGGTAGAATTAGTAGGAGTGGTCGTCGGCCGAAGAATGGGTAAAACGAGTAAGGGCCAGTGGTTACCCGAAAAATGTGTAAAAACGAGTAAGGGCCGGGGCTTACCCGAAAAATGACTGAAAAAGGGTGAAAATAAAAACAGCATGGGATATTCCAGAAAACGTGATAAACTTAATACGGGATGGGTGGTTATGGTGAAATGGGTAGAATTAGTAAGATTGGTCGTCGGCCGAAAAATGGGTAAAACGAGTAAGGGCCGGGGGTTACCCGAAAAATGGCAGAAAAATGGTAAAAATTAAAATGGCGTCGTATCATCCCGAAAACATGATAGAATGAATACGGGATGGGTGTTTATGGAGAAATGGGTAGAATTAGTAAGATTGGTCATCGGTTGAGAAATGGGTAAAACGAGAAAGGGCCGGGGCTTACCCGAAAAATGGCAGAAAAATGGTAAAAATTAAAATGACGTCAGATCTTCCCGAAAACATGATAGAATGAATACGGGATGGGTGTTTATGGAGAAATGGGTAGAATTAGTAAGATTGGTCATCAGTCGAAAAATGGGTATAACGAGTAAGGGCCGGGGGTTATCCGAAAAATGGTAGAAAAACGATGAGAACAAAAATGGCGTCGTATCGTCCCGAAAACGTCATAAAACAAATACGGGGAGGGTGTTTATGGAGAAATAGGTAGAATTAGTAAGATTGATCGTCGGTCGAAAAATGGGTAAAATGAGCAAGGGCCGGAGGTTAACCGAAAGATGGCAGAAAAACTGTAGAAATTAAAATGGCGTCGGATCTTCCCGAAAACATGATAGAATAAATACGGGATGGGTCTATGTGGAGAAATGCGTAAAATTAGTGAGATTGGTCGTTGGCGGAAAAATGGGTAAAACGAGTAAGGGCCGGGGGAAAAATAGCACAAAAACGATAAAAATGAAAATGGCGTCGCGCCTCCCCGATAACATGATAAAATGAATACGGGGTGGGTGGTTATGGAGCAATGGGTAGAATAAGTGAGATTGTTCGCCGGCCGAACGAGTGAGTGCCGGGGGTTATCCGAAAAATGGGTAAAACGAGTAAGGGCCGGGGGTTACCGGAAAAACGGCAGAAAATCGATAAAAATTAAAATGGCGTCGCGCCTTACCGAAAACATGATAAAATGAATACAAGATGGGTGGTTATGGAGAAATGGGTAGAATTAGAAAAATTGCACGTCGGCCGAAAAATGAGTAAAGCGAGTAGGGGCCGGGGCTTACCCGAAAAATGGCAGAAAAACGATGAAAACGAAAATGGTGTCGGATCTTTTAGAAAACGTGATAAAATGAATAAGGGGCGGGTGTCTATGGAGAAATAGGTAGAATTAGTAAGATTGGTCGTCGGTCGAAAAATGAGTAAAATAAGCAAGGGCCGGGGGTTACCCAAAAAATCAGTAAAACGAGTAAAGGCCGGGGGTTACCGGAAAAATGGCAGAAAAACGATGAAAACGAAAATGGTGTCGGATCTTCCCGAAAACGTGATGAACTGAATACGGGGTGGATGTTTATGGAGAAATAGGTAGTATTAGTAAGATTGGTCGTCGGTCGAAAAATGTGAAAATGAGCAAGGGACAGGGGTTACCAAAAAAATGGCAGAAATATTGTAAAAATTAAAATGGCGTCGAATCTTCCCGAAAACATGATAGAATGAATACGGGGTGGCTGTTTATGGAGAAATAGGTAGAATTAGTAAGATTGGTCGTCGGTGGAAAAATGTGTAAAATAAGCGAGGGCCGGGGGTTACCCAAAAAATGAGTAAAACGAGTAAAGGCCGGGGGTTACCGGAAAAATGGCAGAAAAACGATAAAAATGAAAATGGCGTTGCACCTTCCTGAAAACATGCTATAATGAACACGGGATGGGTGTTTATGGAGAAATAGGTAGAATTAGTAAGATTGGTAATCGGTCGAAAAATGGGTAAAACGAGTAAGGGCCGGGACTTGCCCGAAAAATAGCTGAAAAAGGGTGAAAATGAAAACAGCATCGGATCTTCCAAAAAACGTGATAAAATGAATACGGGGTGGTTGGTTATGAAAAAATAGGTAGAATTAGTAAGATTGGTCATCGGCCAAAAAATGAGTAAAACGAGTAAAGGCTGGGGGTTACCCGAAAAATGGCAAAAAAACGATGGAAACGAAAACGGCGTCAGATCATCCCAAAAGCATAATAAAATAAATACGGGGTGGGTGTTTACGGAGGAATAGGTAGAATTAGTAAGATTGGTCGTCGGCTGAAAAATGGAAAAAAAGGGTAAAGGCCGGGGGTTACCCGAAAAATGGCAGAAAAATTGTCAGATCTTCCCGAAAACAAGATAGAATGAATACGGGATGGTTCTATATGGAGAAATGGGAAGAATTAGTAAGATTGGCCGTCGGCTTAAAAATGGGTAAAACGAGTAAGGGCCGGGACTTACCCGAAAAACGGCTGAAAAAGGGTGAAAATAAAAACAGCTTCGGATGTTCCAAAAAACGTGATAAAATGAATACGGGGCGGTTGGTTATGAAAAAATAGGTAGAATTAGTAAGATTGGTCGTCGGCCAAAAAATGAGTAAAACGAGTAATGGCCGGGTCTTACCCGAAAAATGGCAGAAAAACGATGCAAACGAAAATGGTGTCGGATCTTCCTGAAAACGTGATAAAATGAGTACGAGGTGGGTGTTTATGGAGAAATGGGTAGAATTAGTAAGATTGGTCGTCGACCGAAAAATGGATACAACGAATAAGGGCCGGGGGTTACCCGAAAAATGGCAGAAAAACTAAAAATTAAAATGGAGCCGGATCTTCCAAAAAACGTGATATAATGAATATGGGGAGGTTGGTTATAAAAAAATAGGCAGAATTAGTAAGATTGGTCATCAGTCGAAAAATGGATACAACGAGTAAGGGCCGGGGGTTACCCGAAAAATGGCAGAAAAACTGTAAAAATTAAAATGGCGTCGGATCTTCCCGAAAACATGATAGAATGAATACGGGATTGTTTTATATGTAGAAATGGGTAGAATTAGTAAGATTGGTCGTCGGCCGAAAAGTGGGTAAAACGAGTAAGGGCCGGGAGTTACCCGAAAAATGGTAGAAAAACTGTAAAAATTAAAATGGCGTCGGATCTTCCCGAAAACATGATAGAATGTATACGGGATTGTTTTATATGTAGAAATGGGTAGAATTATTAAGATTGGTCGTCGGCCGAAAAATGGATAAAACGAGTAAGGGCCGGGACTTACTCGAAAAATGGCTGAAAAAGGGTGAAAATAAAAACAGCATCGGATCTTCTAAAAAACGTGATAAAATGAATACGGGGTGGCTGGTTATGAAAAAATAGGTAGAATTACTAAGATTGGTCGTCGGCCGAAAAATGAGTAAAATGAGTAAGGGCCGGGGCTTACCCGAAAAATGGCATAAAAACGATGAAAACGAAAATTGTGTCGGATCTTCTCGAAAACGTGATAAAATGAATAGGAGGTGGGTGTTTATGGAGAAATGGGTAGAAAAAGTAAGATTGGTCGTTGACCTAAAAATGGGTAAAACGAGTAATGGCCGGCGGTTTCCCCAAAAATGGGTAAAACGAGTAAGGGCCGGGGGTTACCTGAAAAATGGCAGAAAAATGGTAAAAATAAAAATGGCGTCGGATCTTCCCGAAAACATTATAGATTGAATACGGGATGGGTCTAAATGGAGAAATGGGTAGAATTAGTAAGATTGGTCGTCGACCGAAATATGGCTATAACGAGTAAGGGCCGGGCGTTACCCGAAAAATGGGTAAAACAAGTAAGGGCCAGGGGTTACCGGAATAAGGGCAGAAAAACGGTGAAAATGAAAATGGCATTGGACCTTCCCGAAAACGTGATAAAATGAATACGGGATGGGTGTTTATGCAGAAATGGGTAGAATTTGTAAGATTGGTCGTCGGCTGAAAAATGAGTAAAACGAGTAAGGGCCGGGGATTACCCGAAAACTGGCTGAAAAAGGGTGAAAATAAAAACAGCATGGGATCTTCCCAAAAACCTGATAAAATGAATACGGGGAGGTTGGTTTTGAAAAAATAGGTAGAATTAGTAAGATTGGTCATCAGTCGAAAAATGGATACAACGAGTAAGGGCCGAGGATTACCTGAAAAATGGCAGAAAAACTGTAAAAATTAAAATGGCGTTGGATCTTCCTGAAAACATGATAGAATGAATACGGGATGGTTTTATATGGAGAAATGGCTAGAATTAGTAAGATTGGTCGTCGGCCGAAAAGTGGGTAAAACGAGAAAGGCCCGGGGCTTACCCGAAAAATGGTAGAAAAACAATGAAAACGAAAATGGTGTCGGATCTTCCCGAAAACGTGATAAAATGACTAAAGGGCTTGGGTTACCCAAAAAATGACTAAAACGAGTAAGGGCCGGGGGTTAACGGAAAAATGGCAGAAAAACGATAAATATGAAAATGGCGTCGACATTTCCCGAGAACATTATAAAATGAATACAAGATGGGTGGTTATGGAGAAATGGATAGAATTAGTAAGATTGGTCATCGGCCGCAAAATAGGTAAAACGAGTAAGGGCCGGGGGTTACCGGAAAAATGGCAGAAAAACGTTGAAAATGAAAATGGCGTCGGATCTTCCCGAAAACATGATAGAATGAATATGGGATGGGTGTTTATGGAGAAATGGGTAGAATTAGTAAGATTGGTCGTCAACCGAAAAATGGGTAAAACGAGTAATGGCCAGGGTTTACCCAAAAAATGGGTAAAACGAGTAAGGGCCGGGGGTTTACCCGAAAAATGGCAGAAAATTGGTAAAACTTAAAATGGTGTTGTATCTTCCCGAAAATCTGATAGAATGAATACGGGATGGGTGTTTATGGAGAAATGGGTAGAATTAGCAAGATTGGTCATCGGCCGAAAAATGGGTAAAACGAGTAAGGGCTGGGGCTTACCCGAAAAATGGGTAAAACGAGTAAGGGCCGGGGAATACCCAAAAAATGGCAGAAATAATGTAAAAATTAAAATGGCGTCGGATCTTCCCGAAAACATAATAAAATGAATACGGGGTGGGTGTTTATGGAGAAAAAGGTAGAATTAGTAAGATTGTTCGCCGGCCGAAAAATGCGTAAAACGAGTAAGGGCCGGGGGTTACCGAAAAAATGGCAGAAAAACAGTAAAAATGAAAATGGCGTCGTGCCTTCCCGAAAACATGATAAAATGAATACAAGATGGGTGGTTATGGAGAAATGGGTAGAATTAGTAAGATCGGTCATTGACCGAAAAATGGGTAAAACGAGTAAGGGCTGGGGGTTCACCCGAAAAATGGCAGAAAATTGGTAAAAATTAAAATGGTGTCGTATCGTCCCGAAAACCTGATAGAATGAATACAGGATGGGTGTCTATGGAGAAATGGGAAGAATTTGTAAGATTGGTCGTTGGCTGAAAAATGGGTACAGCGATTAAGGGCCGGGGTTTACCCAAAAAATGGGTACAACAATTAAGGGCCGGGGGTCACCCAAGAAATGAGTAAAACGAGTAAGGGCCGGGGGTTACCCGAAAAATGGCAGAAAAACTGTAAAAATTAAAATGGCGTCGGATCTTCCCGAAAACATGATAGAAGGAATACGGGATGGGTTTATATGGAGAAATGGGTAGAATTAGTAAGATTGGTTGTTGGCCGAAAAATGGGTAAAACGAGTAAGGGCCGACCCGAAAAATGGCAGAAAAACAATGAAAACGAAAATGGTGATGGATCTTCCCGAAAACGTGATAAAATGAATATGAGGTGGGTGTTTATGGAGAAATAGGAAGAATTTGTAAGATTGGTTGTCGGTCGAAAAATGGGTACAACGATTAAGGGCCGGGGTTTACCCAAAAAATGTGTAAAACGAATAAGGGCCGGGGGTTACCCGAAAAATGGCAGAAAAATGGTTAAAATGAAAATGGCGTCGACTCTTCCCAAAAAAATGATAGAATGAGTATGGGATGGGTGTTCATGGGGAAATGGGTAGAATTAGTAAGATTCGTCGTCGGCCGAAAAATGAGTAAAACGAGTAAGGGCCCGGGCTTACCCGAAAAATGGCAGAAAAACGATGAAAACGAAAATGGTGTCGGATCTTCCCGAAAACGTGATAAAATGAATACGGGGTGGGTGTTTATGGAGAAATAGGTAGAATTAGTAAGATTGGTCGTCGATCGAAAAATGTGTAAGATGAGCAAGGGCCGGGGGTTACCCAAAATATGACTAAAACGAGAAAGGGCCGGGAGCTACCGGAACAATGGCAGACAAATGACAAATATGAAAATGGCATCGACTCTTACCGAGAACATGATAAAATGAATACAAGATGGGTGGTTATGGAGAAATGGGTAGAATTAGTAAGATTGGTCGTCGGTCGCAACATGGGTAAAACGAGTAAGGGCCGGGGGTTACCGGAAAAATGGCAGAAAAACGGTGAAAATGAAAATGGCGTCAGGTCTTCCCGAAAACATGATAGAATGAATACGGGGTGGGTGTTTATGGAGAAATGGGTAGAATTAGTAAGATTGGTCGTCAGTCGAAAAATGGCTATAACGAGTAAGGGCCGGGGGTTACCCGAAAAATGGCAGAAAAACGATGAGAACGAAAATTGCGTCGGATCTTCCCGAAAACGTGATAAAATGAATACGGGGTGGGTGTTTATGGAGAAATAGGTAGAATTAGTAAGATTGGTCATCCGCCGAAAAATGGGTAAAACGAGTAAGGGCCGGGGTTTACCCGAAAAATGGGTAAAACAAGAAAGGGCCAGGGAATACCCGAAAAATGGCAGAAAAACGAGGAGAACCAAAATGGTGTCGGATATTCCCGACAACGTGATAAAATGAATACGGGGTGGGTGTTTATGGAGAAATAGGTAGAATTAGTAAGATTGGTCGTCAGTCAAAAAATGTGTAAAATGGGCAAGGGCCGGGGGTTACCCAAAAAATGGCAGAAATACTGTAAAAATTAAAATGGCGTCGTATTGTACCGAAAACATGATAGAATGAATACGGAATGGGTGTTTATGGAGAAATGAGAAGAATTTGTAAGATTGGTCGTCGGCTGAAGAATGAGTAAAACGAGTAAGGGCCGGGGGTTACCCAAAAAATGACAGAAAAATGGTAAAAATTAAAATGACGTCTTATCGTCCCGAAAACATGATAGAATGAATACGGGATGGGTGTTTATGGAGAAATGGGTAGAATTTGTAAGATTGGTCGTCGACCGAAAAATGGGTAAAACGATTAATGGCCGGGTTTACCCGAAAAATGGGTAAAACCAGTAAGGGCCGGGGGCTACCCGAAAAATGGCAGAAAAATGGTAAAAATTAAAATGGCGTTGTATCATCCCGAAAACAAGATAGAATGAATACGGGATGGGTGTTTATGGAGAAATGGGTAGAATTTGTAAGATTGGTCATCGGTCGAAAAATGGGTAAAACAAGTAATGGTCGGGGTTTATCCGAAAAATGGGTAAAAACAAGAAAGGGCCGGGGCTTACCCGAAAAATGGCAGAAAAATGGCAAAAATTAAAATGGCATCGTATCGTCCCGAAAAGATGATAGAATGAATACGGGATGGGTCTGCATGGAGACATGGGTAGAATTAGTAAGACTGGTCGTCGACCGAAAAATGGCAGAAAAACGGTGAAAACGAAAATAGTGTCGGATCTTCCCGAAAACATGATAAAATGAATACGGGGTGGGTGTTTTTGGAGGAATAGGTAGAATTAGTAAGATTGGTCGTCGGCCGAAAAATGGGTAAAACGAGTAAGGGCCGGGGGTTACCCGAAAAATGGGTAAAAACGAGTAAGCCCGGGACTTACCCGAAAAATGGCTGAAAAAGGGTGAAAATAAAAACAGCATCGGATCTTCCAAAAAACGTGATAAAATGAATACGGGGTGGTTGGTTATGAAAAAATAGGTATAATTAGTAAGATTGGTCGTCAGTCGAAAAATGGGTATAACGAGTAAGGGCCGGGGGTTATCCGAAAAATGGCAGAAAAACGATCAGAACGAAAATGGCGTCGGATCATCCCGAAAACATCATAAAATGAATACGGGGTGGGTGTTTATGGAGAAATAGGTAGAATTAGTAAGATTGGTCGTCGGTCGAAAAATGAGTAAAACGAGTAAGGGCCGGGGGTTACCCGAAAAATGGGTAAAACGAGTAAGGGCCGGGGGTTACCGAAAAAATGGCAGAAAAACAGTAAAAATGAAAATGGCGTCGTGCCTTCCCGAAAACATGATAAAATGAATACAAGATGGGTGGTTATGGAGAAATGGGTAGAATTAGTAAGATCGGTCATTGACCGAAAAATGGGTAAAACGAGTAAGGGCTGGGGGTTCACCCGAAAAATGGCAGAAAATTGGTAAAAATTAAAATGGTGTCGTATCGTCCCGAAAACCTGATAGAATGAATACAGGATGGGTGTTTATGGAGAAATGGGAAGAATTTGTAAGATTGGTCGTTGGCTGAAAAATGGGTACAGCGATTAAGGGCCGGGGTTTACCCAAAAAATGGGTACAACAATTAAGGGCCGGGGGTCACCCAAGAAATGAGTAAAACGAGTAAGGGCCGGGGGTTACCCGAAAAATGGCAGAAAAACTGTAAAAATTAAAATGGCGTCGGATCTTCCCGAAAACATGATAGAAGGAATACGGGATGGGTTTATATGGAGAAATGGGTAGAATTAGTAAGATTGGTTGACGGCTGAAAAATGGGTAAAACGAGTAAGGGCCGACCCGAAAAATGGCAGAAAAACAATGAAAACGAAAATGGTGATGGATCTTCCCGAAAACGTGATAAAATGAATATGAGGTGGGTGTTTATGGAGAAATACGAAGAATTTGTAAGATTGGTTGTCGGTCGAAAAATGGGTACAACGATTAAGGGCCGGGGTTTACCCAAAAAATGTGTAAAACGAATAAGGGCCGGGGGTTACCCGAAAAATGGCAGAAAAATGGTTAAAATGAAAATGGCGTCGACTCTTCCCAAAAAAATGGTAGAATGAGTATGGGATGGGTGTTCATGGGGAAATGGGTAGAATTAGTAAGATTCGTCGTCGGCCGAAAAATGAGTAAAACGAGTAAGGGCCCGGGCTTACCCGAAAAATGGCAGAAAAACGATGAAAACGAAAATGGTGTCGGATCTTCCCGAAAACGTGATAAAATGAATACGGGGTGGGTGTTTATGGAGAAATAGGTAGAATTAGTAAGATTGGTCGTCGATCGAAAAATGTGTAAGATGAGCAAGGGCCTGGGTTACCCAAAATATGACTAAAACGAGTAAGGGCCGGGAGCTACCGGAAAAATGGCAGACAAATGATAAATATGAAAATGGCATCGACTCTTACCGAGAACATGATAAAATGAATACAAGATGGGTGGTTATGGAGAAATGGGTAGAATTAGTAAGATTGGTCGTCGGTCGCAACATGGGTAAAACGAGTAAGGGCCGGGGGTTACCGGAAAAATGGCAGAAAAACGGTGAAAATGAAAATGGCGTCAGGTCTTCCCGAAAACATGATAGAATGAATACGGGGTGGGTGTTTATGGAGAAATGGGTAGAATTAGTAAGATTGGTCGTCAGTCGAAAAATGGCTATAACGAGTAAGGGCCGGGGGTTACCCGAAAAATGGCAGAAAAACGATGAGAACGAAAATTGCGTCGGATCTTCCCGAAAACGTGATAAAATGAATACGGGGTGGGTGTTTATGTAGAAATAGGTAGAATTAGTAAGATTGGTCATCCGCCGAAAAATGGGTAAAACGAGTAAGGGCCGGGGTTTACCCGAAAAATGGGTAAAACAAGAAAGGGCCAGGGAATACCCGAAAAATGGCAGAAAAACGAGGAGAACCAAAATGGTGTCGGATATTCCCGACAACGTGATAAAATGAATACGGGGTGGGTGTTTATGGAGAAATAGGTAGAATTAGTAAGATTGGTCGTCAGTCAAAAAATGTGTAAAATGGGCAAGGGCCGGGGGTTACCCAAAAAATGGCAGACATACTGTAAAAATTAAAATGGCGTCGTATTGTACCGAAAACATGATAGAATGAATACGGAATGGGTGTTTATGGAGAAATGAGAAGAATTTGTAAGATTGGTCGTCGGCTGAAGAATGAGTAAAACGAGTAAGGGCCGGGGGTTACCCAAAAAATGACAGAAAAATGGTAAAAATTAAAATGACGTCTTATCGTCCCGAAAACATGATAGAATGAATACGGGATGGGTGTTTATGGAGAAATGGGTAGAATTTGTAAGATTGGTCGTCGACCGAAAAATGGGTAAAACGATTAATGGCCGGGTTTACCCGAAAAATGGGTAAAACCAGTAAGGGCCGGGGGCTACCCGAAAAATGGCAGAAAAATGGTAAAAATTAAAATGGCGTTGTATCATCCCGAAAACAAGATAGAATGAATACGGGATGGGTGTTTATGGAGAAATGGGTAGAATTTGTAAGATTGGTCATCGGTCGAAAAATGGGTAAAACAAGTAATGGTCGGGGTTTATCCGAAAAATGGGTAAAAACAAGAAAGGGCCGGGGCTTACCCGAAAAATGGCAGAAAAATGGCAAAAATTAAAATGGCATCGTATCGTCCCGAAAAGATGATAGAATGAATACGGGATGGGTCTGCATGGAGACATGGGTAGAATTAGTAAGACTGGTCGTCGACCGAAAAATGGCAGAAAAACGGTGAAAACGAAAATAGTGTCGGATCTTCCCGAAAACATCATAAAAAGAATACGGGGTGGGTGTTTTTGGAGGAATAGGTAGAATTAGTAAGATTGGTCGTCGGCCGAAAAATGGGTAAAACGAGTAAGGGCCGGGGGTTACCCGAAAAATGGGTAAAAACGAGTAAGCCCGGGGGTTACCCGAAAAATGGCTGAAAAAGGGTGAAAATAAAAACAGCATCGGATCTTCCAAAAAACGTGATAAAATGAATACGGGGTGGTTGGTTATGAAAAAATAGGTATAATTAGTAAGATTGGTCGTCAGTCGAAAAATGGGTATAACGAGAAAGGGCCGGGGGTTATCCGAAAAATGGCAGAAAAACGATCAGAACGAAAATGGCGTCGGATCATCCCGAAAACATCATAAAATGAATACGGGGTGGGTGTTTATGGAGAAATAGGTAGAATTAGTAAGATTGGTCGTCGGTCGAAAAATGGGTAAAACGAGTAAGGGCCGGGGGTTACCCGAAAAATGGGTAAAACGAGTAAGGGCCGGGGGTTACCGGAAAAATGGCAGAAAAACGATAAAAATGAAAATGGCGTCGGATCTTCCCGAAAACATGATAAAATGAATACAAGATCGGTGGTAATGGAGAAATGGGTAGAATTAGTAAGATTGGTCATCGGTCGCAAAATGGGTAAAACGAGCAAGGGCCGGGGGTTACCCGAAATATGGCAAATAAACGATGGAAACGAAAATGGCGTTGGATCATCCCGAAAACATCATAAAAAGAATAAGCGGTGGGTGTTTATGGAGAAATAGGTAGAATTAGTAAGATTGGCTGTCGGTCGAAAAATGGGTACAACGATTAAGGGCCGGGGTTTACCCAAAAAATGGGTAAAACGATGGAAACGAAAATGGCGTCGGATCATCCCGAAAACATCATAAAATGAATACGGGGTTGGTGTTTATGGAGAAATAGGTAGAATTAGTAAGATTGTTCGCCGGCCGAAAAATGCGTAAAACGAGTAAGGGCCGGGGGTTACCGAAAAAATGGCAGAAAAACAATAAAAATGAAAATGGCGTCGTGCCTTCCCGAAAACATGATAAAATGAATACAAGATGGGTGGTTATGGAGAAATGGGTAGAATTAGTAAGATCGGTCGTCGACCGAAAAATGGGTAAAACGAGTAAGGGCTGGGGGTTCACCTGAAAAATGGCAGAAAATTGGTAAAAATAAAAATGGTGTCGTATCGTCCCGAAAACCTGATAGAATGAATACAGGATGGGTGTTTATGGAGAAATGGGAAGAATTTGTAAGATTGGTCGTTGGCTGAAAAATGGGTACAGCGATTAAGGGCCGGGGTTTACCCAAAAAATGGGTACAACAATTAAGGGCCGGGGGTCACCCAAGAAATGAGTAAAACGAGTAAGGGCCGGGGGTTACCGGAAAAATGGCAGAAAAATGATAAATATGAAAATGGCGTCGACTCTTCCCGAGAACATGATAAAATGAATACAAGATGGGTGGTTATGGAGAAATGGGTAGAATTAGTAAGATTGGTCGTCGGCTGCAAAATGGGTAAAACGAGTAAGGGCCGGGGGTTACCCGAAAAATGGGTAAAACGATTAAGGGCCGGGGGTTACCCGAAAAATGGCAGAAAAACGATAAAAATGAAAATGGCGTCGGATTTTCCCGAAAACATGATAGAATGAATACAGGATGGGTGTTTATGGAGAAATGGGTAGAATTAGTAAGATTGGTCGTCGACCGAAAAATGGATAAAACGAGTAAGGGCCGGGACTTACCCGAAAAATGGCAGAAAAAGGGTTAAAATGAAAATGGCGTCGACTCTTCCCGAAAACATGATAGAATGAATACGGGATGGGTGCATATGGAGAAATGGGTAGAATTAGTAAGATTGATCGTCGGCCACAAAATGGTAAAAACGAGTAAGGGCCGGGGGTTACCCGAAAAATGGGTAAAAACGAGTAAGCCCGGGACTTACCCGAAAAATGGCTGACAAAGGGTGAAAATAAAAACAGCATCGGATCTTCCAAAAAACGCGATAAAATGAATACGGGGTGGTTGGTTATGAAAAAATAGGTAGAATTAGTAAGATTGGTCGTCAGTCGAAAAATGGGTATAACGAGTAAGGGCCGGGGGTCGGGGGTTACCCGAAAAATGGCAAAAAATGGTAAAAATTATAATGGCGTCATATCGTCCCGAAAACATGATAGAATGAATACGGGATCGGTGTTTATGGAGAAATGGGTAGAATTTGTAAGATTGGTCGTCGACCGAAAAATGGGTAAAACGAGTAATGGCCGGGGTTTACCCGAAAAATGGGTAAAACGAGTAAGGGCCGGGGGCTACCCGAAAAATGGCAGAAAAACGATGGAAACGATAATGGCGTCGGATCATCCCGAAAATATAATAAAATAAATACGGGGTGCGTGTTTATGGAGAAATAGGTAGAAGTAGTAAGATTGGTCATGGGTCGAAAAATGGGTAAAACGAGTAAGGGCCGGGGGTTACCCGAAAAATGGGTAAAAACGAGTAAGCCCGGGACTTACCCGAAAAATGGCTGAAAAAGGATGAAAATAAAAACAGCATCGGATCTTCCAAAAAACGCGATAAAATGAATACGGGGTGGTTGGTTATGAAAAAATAAGTAGAATTAGTAAGATTGGTCGTCAGTCGAAAAATGGGTATAACGAGTAAGGGCCGGGGGTCGGGGGTTACCCGAAAAATGGCAAAAAATGGTAAAAATTATAATGGCGTCATATCGTCCCGAAAACATGATAGAATGAATACGGGATCGGTGTTTATGGAGAAATGGGTAGAATTTGTAAGATTGGTCGTCAACCGAAAAATGGGTAAAACGAGTAATGGCCAGGGAATACCCGAAAAATGGCAGAAAAACGAGGAGAACCAAAATGGTGTCGGATATTCCCGACAACGTGATAAAATGAATACGGGGTGGGTGTTTATGGAGAAATAGGTAGAATTAGTAAGATTGGTCGTCAGTCAAAAAATGTGTAAAATGGGCAAGGGCCGGGGGTTACCCAAAAAATGGCAGACATACTGTAAAAATTAAAATGGCGTCGTATTGTACCGAAAACATGATAGAATGAATACGGAATGGGTGTTTATGGAGAAATGAGAAGAATTTGTAAGATTGGTCGTCGGCTGAAGAATGAGTAAAACGAGTAAGGGTCGGGGGTTACCCAAAAAATGACAGAAAAATGGTAAAAATTAAAATGACGTCTTATCGTTTCGAAAACATGATAGAATGAATACGGGATGGGTGTTTATGGAGAAATGGGTAGAATTTGTAAGATTGGTCGTCGACCGAAAAATGGGTAAAACGATTAATGGCCGGGTTTACCCGAAAAATGGGTAAAACCAGTAAGGGCCGGGGGCTACCCGAAAAATGGCAGAAAAATGGTAAAAATTAAAATGGCGTTGTATCATCCCGAAAACAAGATAGAATGAATACGGGATGGGTGTTTATGGAGAAATGGGTAGAATTTGTAAGATTGGTCATCGGTCGAAAAATGGGTAAAACAAGTAATGGTCGGGGTTTATCCGAAAAATGGGTAAAAACAAGAAAGGGCCGGGGCTTACCCGAAAAATGGCAGAAAAATGGCAAAAATTAAAATGGCATCGTATCGTCCCGAAAAGATGATAGAATGAATACGGGATGGGTCTGCATGGAGACATGGGTAGAATTAGTAAGACTGGTCGTCGACCGAAAAATGGCAGAAAAACGGTGAAAACGAAAATAGTGTCGGATCTTCCCGAAAACATCATAAAAAGAATACGGGGTGGGTGTTTTTGGAGGAATAGGTAGAATTAGTAAGATTGGTCGTCGGCCGAAAAATGGGTAAAACGAGTAAGGGCCGGGGGTTACCCGAAAAATGGGTAAAAACGAGTAAGCCCGGGACTTACCCGAAAAATGGCTGAAAAAGGGTGAAAATAAAAACAGCATCGGATCTTCCAAAAAACGTGATAAAATGAATACGGGGTGGTTGGTTATGAAAAAATAGGTAGAATTAGTAAGATTGGTCGTCAGTCGAAAAATGGGTATAACGAGTAAGGGCCGGGGGTTATCCGAAAAATGGCAGAAAAACGATCAGAACGAAAATGGCGTCGGATCATCCCGAAAACATCATAAAATGAATACGGGGTGGGTGTTTATGGAGAAATAGGTAGAATTAGTAAGATTGGTCGTCGGTCGAAAAATGGGTAAAACGAGTAAGGGCCGGGGGTTACCCGAAAAATGGGTAAAACGAGTAAGGGCCGGGGGTTACCGGAAAAATGGCAGAAAAACGATAAAAATGAAAATGTCGTCGCGCCTTCCCGAAAACATGATAAAATGAATACAAGATCGGTGGTAATGGAGAAATGGGTAGAATTAGTAAGATTGGTCATCGGTCGCAAAATGGGTAAAACGAGCAAGGGCCGGGGGTTACCCGAAATATGGCAAATAAACGATGGAAACGAAAATGGCGTCGGACCATCCCGAAAACATCATAAAAAGAATAAGCGGTGGGTGTTTATGGAGAAATAGGTAGAATTAGTAAGATTGGCTGTCGGTCGAAAAATGGGTACAACGATTAAGGGCCGGGGTTTACCCAAAAAATGGGTAAAACGATGGAAACGAAAATGGCGTCGGATCATCCCGAAAACATCATAAAATGAATACGGGGTTGGTGTTTATGGAGAAATAGGTAGAATTAGTAAGATTGTTCGCCGGCCGAAAAATGCGTAAAACGAGTAAGGGCCGGGGGTTACCGAAAAAATGGCAGAAAAACAATAAAAATGAAAATGGCGTCGTGCCTTCCCGAAAACATGATAAAATGAATACAAGATGGGTGGTTATGGAGAAATGGGTAGAATTAGTAAGATCGGTCGTCGACCGAAAAATGGGTAAAACGAGTAAGGGCTGGGGGTTCACCTGAAAAATGGCAGAAAATTGGTAAAAATAAAAATGGTGTCGTATCGTCCCGAAAACGTGATAGAATGAATACCGGATGGGTGTTTATGGAGAAATGGGAAGAATTTGTAAGATTGGTCGTTGGCTGAAAAATGGGTACAGCGATTAAGGGCCGGGGTTTACCCAAAAAATGGGTACAACAATTAAGGGCCGGGGGTCACCCAAGAAATGAGTAAAACGAGTAAGGGCCGGGGGTTACCGGAAAAATGGCAGAAAAATGATAAATATGAAAATGGCGTGGATTCTTCCCGAGAACATGATAAAATGAATACAAGATGGGTGGTTATGGAGAAATGGGTAGAATTAGTAAGATTGGTCGTCGGCCGCAAAATGGGTAAAACGATTAAGGGCCGGGGGTTACCTGAAAAATGGGTAAAACGATTAAGGGCCGGGGGTTACCCGAAAATTTGCAGAAAAACGATAAAAATGAAAATGGCGTCGGATTTTCCCGAAAACATGATAGAATGAATACAGGATGGGTGTTTATGGAGAAATGGGTAGAATTAGTAAGACTGGTCGTCGACCAAAAAATGGATAAAACGAGTAAGGGCCGGGACTTACCCGAAAAATGGCAGAAAAAGGGTTAAAATGAAAATGGCGTCGACTCTTCCCGAAAACATGATAGAATGAATACGGGATGGGTGCATATGGAGAAATGGGTAGAATTAGTAAGATTGATCGTCGGCCACAAAATGGTAAAAACGAGTAAGGGCCGGGGGTTACCCGAAAAATGGGTAAAAACGAGTAAGCCCGGGACTTACCCGAAAGATGGCTGACAAAGGGTGAAAATAAAAACAGCATCGGATCTTCCAAAAAACGCGATAAAATGAATACGGGGTGGTTGGTTATGAAAAAATAAGTAGAATTAGTAAGATTGGTCGTCAGTCGAAAAATGGGTATAACGAGTAAGGGCCGGGGGTCGGGGGTTACCCGAAAAATGGCAAAAAATGGTAAAAATTATAATGGCGTCATATCGTCCCGAAAACATGATAGAATGAATACGGGATCGGTGTTTATGGAGAAATGGGTAGAATTTGTAAGATTGGTCGTCGACCGAAAAATGGGTAAAACGAGTAATGGCCGGGGTTTACCCGAAAAATGGGTAAAACGAGTAAGGGCCGGGGGCTACCCGAAAAATGGCAGAAAAACGATGGAAACGATAATGGCGTCGGATCATCCCGAAAATATAATAAAATAAATACGGGGTGCGTGTTTATGGAGAAATAGGTAGAAGTAGTAAGATTGGTCATGGGTCGAAAAATGGGTAAAACGAGTAAGGGCCGGGGGTTACCCGAAAAATGGGTAAAAACGAGTAAGCCCGGGACTTACCCGAAAAATGGCTGAAAAAGGATGAAAATAAAAACAGCATCGGATCTTCCAAAAAACGCGATAAAATGAATACGGGGTGGTTGGTTATGAAAAAATAGGTATAATTAGTAAGATTGGTCGTCAGTCGAAAAATGGGTATAACGAGTAAGGGCCGGGGGTCGGGGGTTACCCGAAAAATGGCAAAAAATGGTAAAAATTATAATGGCGTCATATCGTCCCGAAAACATGATAGAATGAATACGGGATCGGTGTTTATGGAGAAATGGGTAGAATTTGTAAGATTGGTCGTCAACCGAAAAATGGGTAAAACGAGTAATGGCCAGGGAATACCCGAAAAATGGCAGAAAAACGAGGAGAACCAAAATGGTGTCGGATATTCCCGACAACGTGATAAAATGAATACGGGGTGGGTGTTTATGGAGAAATAGGTAGAATTAGTAAGATTGGTCGTCAGTCAAAAAATGTGTAAAATGGGCAAGGGCCGGGGGTTACCCAAAAAATGGCAGACATACTGTAAAAATTAAAATGGCGTCGTATTGTACCGAAAACATGATAGAATGAATACGGAATGGGTGTTTATGGAGAAATGAGAAGAATTTGTAAGATTGGTCGTCGGCTGAAGAATGAGTAAAACGAGTAAGGGCCGGGGGTTACCCAAAAAATGACAGAAAAATGGTAAAAATTAAAATGACGTCTTATCGTCCCGAAAACATGATAGAATGAATACGGGATGGGTGTTTATGGAGAAATGGGTAGAATTTGTAAGATTGGTCGTCGACCGAAAAATGGGTAAAACGATTAATGGCCGGGTTTACCCGAAAAATGGGTAAAACCAGTAAGGGCCGGGGGCTACCCGAAAAATGGCAGAAAAATGGTAAAAATTAAAATGGCGTTGTATCATCCCGAAAACAAGATAGAATGAATACGGGATGGGTGTTTATGGAGAAATGGGTAGAATTTGTAAGATTGGTCATCGGTCGAAAAATGGGTAAAACAAGTAATGGTCGGGGTTTATCCGAAAAATGGGTAAAAACAAGAAAGGGCCGGGGCTTACCCGAAAAATGGCAGAAAAATGGCAAAAATTAAAATGGCATCGTATCGTCCCGAAAAGATGATAGAATGAATACGGGATGGGTCTGCATGGAGACATGGGTAGAATTAGTAAGACTGGTCGTCGACCGAAAAATGGCAGAAAAACGGTGAAAACGAAAATAGTGTCGGATCTTCCCGAAAACATGATAGAATGAATACGGGGTGGGTGTTTTTGGAGGAATAGGTAGAATTAGTAAGATTGGTCGTCGGCCGAAAAATGGGTAAAACGAGTAAGGGCCGGGGGTTACCCGAAAAATGGGTAAAAACGAGTAAGCCCGGGACTTACCCGAAAAATGGCTGAAAAAGGGTGAAAATAAAAACAGCATCGGATCTTCCAAAAAACGTGATAAAATGAATACGGGGTGGTTGGTTATGAAAAAATAGGTATAATTAGTAAGATTGGTCGTCAGTCGAAAAATGGGTATAACGAGTAAGGGCCGGGGGTTATCCGAAAAATGGCAGAAAAACGATCAGAACGAAAATGGCGTCGGATCATCCCGAAAACATCATAAAATGAATACGGGGTGGGTGTTTATGGAGAAATAGGTAGAATTAGTAAGATTGGTCGTCGGTCGAAAAATGAGTAAAACGAGTAAGGGCCGGGGGTTACCCGAAAAATGGGTAAAACGAGTAAGGGCCGGGGGTTACCGGAAAAATGGCAGAAAAACGATAAAAATGAAAATGTCGTCGCGCCTTCCCGAAAACATGATAAAATGAATACAAGATCGGTGGTAATGGAGAAATGGGTAGAATTAGTAAGATTGGTCATCGGTCGCAAAATGGGTAAAACGAGCAAGGGCCGGGGGTTACCCCAAATATGGCAAATAAACGATGGAAATGAAAATGGCGTTGGATCATCCCGAAAACATCATAAAAAGAATAAGCGGTGGGTGTTTATGGAGAAATAGGTAGAATTAGTAAGATTGGCTGTCGGTCGAAAAATGGGTACAACGATTAAGGGCCGGGGTTTACCCAAAAAATGGGTAAAACGATGGAAACGAAAATGGCGTCGGATCATCCCGAAAACATCATAAAATGAATACGGGGTTGGTGTTTATGGAGAAATAGGTAGAATTAGTAAGATTGTTCGCCGGCCGAAAAATGCGTAAAACGAGTAAGGGCCGGGGGTTACCGAAAAAATGGCAGAAAAACAATAAAAATGAAAATGGCGTCGTGCCTTCCCGAAAACATGATAAAATGAATACAAGATGGGTGGTTATGGAGAAATGGGTAGAATTAGTAAGATCGGTCATCGACCGAAAAATGGGTAAAACGAGTAAGGGCTGGGGGTTCACCTGAAAAATGGCAGAAAATTGGTAAAAATAAAAATGGTGTCGTATCGTCCCGAAAACGTGATAGAATGAATACCGGATGGGTGTTTATGGAGAAATGGGGAGAATTTGTAAGATTGGTCGTTGGCTGAAAAATGGGTACAGCGATTAAGGGCCGGGGTTTACCCAAAAAATGGGTACAACAATTAAGGGCCGGGGGTCACCCAAGAAATGAGTAAAACGAGTAAGGGCCGGGGGTTACCGGAAAAATGGCAGAAAAATGATAAATATGAAAATGACGTCGACTCTTCCCGAGAACATGATAAAATGAATACAAGATGGGTGGTTATGGAGAAATGGGTAGAATTAGTAAGATTGGTCGTCGGCTGCAAAATGGGTAAAACGATTAAGGGCCGGGGGTTACCTGAAAAATGGGTAAAACGATTAAGGGCCGGGGGTTACCCGAAAATTTGCAGAAAAACGATAAAAATGAAAATGGCGTCGGATTTTCCCGAAAACATGATAGAATGAATACAGGATGGGTGTTTATGGAGAAATGGGTAGAATTAGTAAGACTGGTCGTCGACCAAAAAATGGATAAAACGAGTAAGGGCCGGGACTTACCCGAAAAATGGCAGAAAAAGGGTTAAAATGAAAATGGTGTCGACTCTTCCCGAAAACATGATAGAATGAATACGGGATGGGTGCATATGGAGAAATGGGTAGAATTAGTAAGATTGATCGTCGGCCACAAAATGGTAAAAACGAGTAAGGGCCGGGGGTTACCCGAAAAATGGGTAAAAACGAGTAAGCCCGGGACTTACCCGAAAGATGGCTGACAAAGGGTGAAAATAAAAACAGCATCGGATCTTCCAAAAAACGCGATAAAATGAATACAGGGTGGTTGGTTATGAAAAAATAAGTAGAATTAGTAAGATTGGTCGTCAGTCGAAAAATGGGTATAACGAGTAAGGGCCGGGGGTCGGGGGTTACCCGAAAAATGGCAAAAAATGGTAAAAATTATAATGGCGTCATATCGTCCCGAAAACATGATAGAATGAATACGGGATCGGTGTTTATGGAGAAATGGGTAGAATTTGTAAGATTGGTCGTCGACCGAAAAATGGGTAAAACGAGTAATGGCCGGGGTTTACCCGAAAAATGGGTAAAACGAGTAAGGGCCGGGGGCTACCCGAAAAATGGCAGAAAAACGATGGAAACGATAATGGCGTCGGATCATCCCGAAAATATAATAAAATAAATACGGGGTGCGTGTTTATGGAGAAATAGGTAGAAGTAGTAAGATTGGTCATGGGTCGAAAAATGGGTAAAACGAGTAAGGGCCGGGGGTTACCTAAAAAATGGGTAAAAACGAGTAAGCCCGGGACTTACCCGAAAAATGGCTGAAAAAGGATGAAAATAAAAACAGCATCGGATCTTCCAAAAAACGCGATAAAATGAATACGGGGTGGTTGGTTATGAAAAAATAAGTAGAATTAGTAAGATTGGTCGTCAGTCGAAAAATGGGTATAACGAGTAAGGGCCGGGGGTCGGGGGTTACCCGAAAAATGGCAAAAAATGGTAAAAATTATAATGGCGTCATATCGTCCCGAAAACATGATAGAATGAATACGGGATCGGTGTTTATGGAGAAATGGGTAGAATTTGTAAGATTGGTCGTCAACCGAAAAATGGGTAAAACGAGTAATGGCCGGGGTTTACCCGAAAAATGGGTAAAACGAGTAAGGGCCGGGGGCTACCCGAAAAATGGCAGAAAAACGATGGAAACGATAATGGCGTCTGATCATCCCGAAAATATAATAAAATAAATATGGAGTGCGTGTTTATGGAAAAATAGGTAGAAGTAGTAAGATTGGTCATGGGTCGAAAAATGGGTAAAACGAGTAAGGGCCGGAGGTTACCCGAAAAATGGGTAAAAACGAGTAAGCACGGGAATTACCCGAAAAATGGCTGAAAAAGGGTGAAAATAAAAACAGCATCGGATCTTCCCAAAAACCTGATAAAATGAATACGGGGAGGGTGTTTATGGAGAAACAGGTAGAATTAGTAAGATTGATCGTCGGTCGAAAAATGGGTATAATGAGTGAGGGCCGGAGGTTAACCGAAAAAAGGCAGAAAAACTGTAGAAATTAAAATGGCGTCGGATCTTCCCGGAAACATGACAGAATAAATACGGGGTGGGTGTTTATGGAGAAATAGGTAAAATTAGTAAGATTGGTCGTCGGTCGAAAAATGGGTAAAACTAGTAAGGGCCGGGGGTTACCCAAAAAATGGCAGAAAAATGGTAAAAATTAAAATGGCGTCGGATCTTCCCAAAAACATGATAGAATGAATACGGGATGGGTCTATATGGAGACATGGGAAGAATTAGTAAGATTGGTCGTCGGCCAAAATATGGGTAAAACGAGTAAGCGTCAGGTAAGGGCTGGGGGTTACCTGAAAAATGGCAGAAAAACGGTAAAAATTAAAATGCCATCGTATCGTACCGAAAACATCATACCATGAACACGGGATGGGTGTTTATGGAGAAATGGGTAGAATTTGTAAGATTGGTCGTCGGCTGAAAAATGGGTAAAACGAGTAATGGCCGGGGGTTACCCGAAAAATAGCAGAAAATCTATAAAAATTAAAATGGCGTCGGATTTTCCCGAAAACATGATAGAATGAATATGGGATGGGTGTACATGGAGAAATGGGTAGAATTAGTAAGATTGGTCATCCGCCTAAAAATGGGTAAAACGAGTAAGGACCGGGGATCACCCGAAAAATGGCAGAAAAACGATAAAAACGAAAATGGCGTCAGATCATCCCAAAAACATCATAAAATTAATACGGGGTGGATGTTTTTGAAGGAATAGGTAGAATTAGTAAGATTGGTTGTCGGCCGAAAAATGGGTAAAACGAGTAAGGGCCAGGGGTTACCCGAAAAATGGCAGAAAAACTGTAAAAATTAAAATGGCGTCGGATCTTCCCGAAAACATGATAGAATAAATATGGGATGGGTCTATATGGAGAAATGGGTAGAATTAGTAGGAGTGGTCGTCGGCCGAAAAATGGGTAAAACGAGTAAGGGCTAGTGGTTAACCGAAAAATGTGTAAAAACAAGTAAGGGCTGGGGCTTACCCGAAAAATGACTGAAAAAGGGTGAAAATAAAAACAGCATGGGATATTCCAGAAAACGTGATAAAATGAATACGGGGTGGGTGTTTATGGAGAAATAGGTAGAAGTAGTATGATTGGTCATGGGTCGAAAAATGGGTAAAACGAGTAAGGGCCGGGGGTTACCCGAAAAATGGTAGAAA
Source organism: Thunnus albacares (assembly GCF_914725855.1). NCBI lineage: Eukaryota > Metazoa > Chordata > Actinopteri > Scombriformes > Scombridae > Thunnus > Thunnus albacares. The sequence goes on along the minus strand of NC_058110.1, from coordinate 5,908,171 downwards.
AACGGTGAAAGCGAAAATGGCGTCGGATTGTTCTGAAAACGTCATAAAATGAATACGGGGTGGGTGTTTATGGAGAAATAGGTAGAATTAGTAAGATTGGTCTTCGGTCGAAAAATGGGTAAAACGAGTAATGGTCGGGGTTTACCCGAAAAATGGGTAAAAACGAGAGAGGACCGGGGCTTACCCAAAAAATGGCAGAAAAATGGTAAAAATCAAAATGGCATCGTATCGTCCCGAAAAGATGATAGAATGAATACGGGATGGGTGTTTATGGAGAAATAGGTAGAATTAGTAAGATTGGTCGTCGGTCGAAAAATGGGTAAAACGAGTAATGGCCGGGGTCTACCCGAAAAATGGGTAAAACGAGTAAGGGCCGGGGGCTACCCGAAAAATGGCAGAAAAACGATGGAAACGATAATGGCGTCGGATTATCCCGAAAATATAATAAAATAAATTAACGGAACTTACCCGAAAAATGGCTGAAAAAGGGTGAAAATAAAAACAGCATCGGATCTTCCAAAAAACGCGATAAAATGAATACGGGGTGGTTGGTTATGAAAAAATAGGTAGAATTAGTAAGATTGGTCGTCAGTCGAAAAATAGATATAACGAGTAAGGGCCAGGGGTTATCCGAAAAATGGCAGAAAAACGGTGAAAAAATCGCGTCGGATCTTCAAGAAAACATGATAGAATGAATACAGGATGGTTTTATATGGAGAAATGGGCAGAATTAGTAAGATTGGTCGTCGGCCGAAAAATGGGTAAAAACGAGTAAGGGCCGGGACTTACTCGAAAAATGTCTGAAAAAGGGTGAAATAAAAACAGCATCGGATCTTCTAAAGAACGTGATAAAATGAATACGGGGTGGCTGGTCATGAAAAAATAGGTAGAATTAGTAAGACTGGTCGTCGGCCGAAAAATGAGTAAAACGAGTAAGGGCCGGGGCTTACCCGAAAAATGGCATAAAAACGATGAAAACGAAAATTGTGTCGGATCTTCTCGAAAACGTGATAAAATGAATAGGAGGTGGGTGTTTATGGAGAAATGGGTAGAAAAAGTAAGATTGGTCTTCGACCGAAAAATGGGTAAAACGAGTAATGGCCGGCGGTTTCCCGAAAAATGGGTAAAACGAGTAAGGGCCAGGGGTTACCTGAAAAATGGCAGAAAAATGGTAAAAATCAAAATGGCGTCGGATCTTCCCGAAAACATTATAGAATGAATACGGGATGGGTGTATATGGAGGAATGGGTAGAATTAGTAAGATTGGTCGTCGGCCGAAAAATGGCTATAACGAGTAAGAGCCGGGGGTTACCCGAAAAATGGGTAAAACGAGTAAGGGCCGGGGGTTACACGAAAAATGGCAGAAAAACAATAAAAATGAAAATGGCGTCGCGCCTTCCCGAAAACGTGATAAAATGAATACGAGGTGGGTGTTTATGGAGAAATGGGTAGAATTAGTAAGATTGGTCTTCGGTCGAAAAATGGGTAAAACGAGTAATGGTCGGGGGTTACCCGAAAAATGGCAGAAAAAGGGTGAAAATAAAAACAGCAACGCATCTTCCAAAAAATATGATAAAATGAATAATAAAATGGGTAAAACGAGTAATGGCCGGGGGTTACCCGAAAAATGGGTAAAACGAGTAAGGGCCGGGGGTTACCCGAAAAATGGGAGAAAAATGGTAAAAATTAAAATGGCGTCGTATCGTCCCGAAAACATGATAGAATGAATACGGGATGGCTGTTTATGCAGAAATGGGTAGAATTTGTAAGACTGGTCGTCGGCTGAAAAATGAGTAAAACGAGTAAGGGCCGGGGATTACCCAAAAAATGGCTGAAAAAGGATGAAAATAAAAACAGCATCGGATCTTCCCAAAAACCTGATAAAATGAATACGGGGAGGTTGGTTATGAAAAAATAGGTAGAATTAGTAAGATTGGTCATCAGTCGAAAAATTGATACGAGTAAGGGCCGGGGATTACCCGAAAAATGGCAGAAAAAGTGTAAAAATTAAAATGGCGTTGGATCTTCCTGAAAACATCATAAAATGAATACGGGATGGTTTTATATGGAGAAATGGGTAGAATTAGTAAGATTGGTCGTCGGCCGAAAAGTGGGCAAAACGAGTAAGGGCCGGAGCTTACCCGAAAAATTGGCAGAAAAACGATGAAAACGAAAATGGTGTCGGATCTTCCCGAAAACGTGGTAAATTGACTACGGGGTGGGTGTTTATGGAGAAATAGGTAGAATTAGTAAGATCGGTCGTCGGTCGAAAAATGTGTAAAATGAGCAAGGGCCTGGGTTACCAAAAAATTACTAAAACGAGTAAGGGCCGGGGGTTACCGGAAAAATGGCAGAAAAATGATAAATATGAAAATGGCGTCGACACTTCCCGAGAACATTATAAAATGAATACAAGATGGGTGGTTATGGAGAAATGGGTAGAATTAGTAAGATTGGTCATCAGCCGCAAAATAGGTAAAACAAGTAAGGGCCGGGGGTTACCGGAAAAATGGCAGAAGAACGTTGAAAATGTAAATGGCGTCGGATCTTCCCGAAACCATGATAGAATGAATATGGGATGGGTGTTTATGGAGAAATGGGTAGAATTAGTAAGATTGGTCGTCAACCGAAAAATGGGTAAAACGAGTAATGGCCGGGGTTTACCCAAAAAATGGGCAAAACGAGTAAGGGCCGGGGGTTACCCAAAAAATGGGCAATACGAGTAAGGGCCGGGGGTTACCCGAAAAATGGCAGAAAAACGATAAAAATGAAAATGGCGTCGCGCCTTCCCGAAAACATGATAAAAGGAATACAAAGTGGGTGGTTATGGAGAAATGAGTAGAATTATTAAGATTGGTGGTCGGTCGAAAAATGGGTAAAATGATCAGGGGCCGGGGGTTACCGGAAAAATGGCAGAAAAACGAAGCAAATGAAAATGGCGTCGGATCTTCCCAAAAATGTGATAAAATGAATACGGGGTGGGTGTTTATGGAGAAATAGGTAGAATTAGTAAGATTGGTTCTCGATCGAAAAATGGGTAAAACGAGTAAGGGCCGGGGGTTACCCGAAAAATGGGAGAAAAATTGTAAAAATTAAAATGGCGTCGGATCTTCCCGAAAACATGATAGAATGAATACGGGATGGGTCCATGTGGAGAAATGGGTAGAATTAGTAAGATTAGTAGTCGGCGGAAAAATGGGTAAAACGAGTGAGGGCCGGGGTTTACCCGAAAAATGGGTAAAACGAGTAACGGCCGGGGGTTACCTGAAAAATGGGAGAAAAATGGTGAAAATTAAAATGGCGTCGTATTGTCCCGAAAACATGATAGAATGAATACAGGATGGGTGTTTAGGGGGAAATGGGTAGAATTTGTAAGATTGGTCATCGGCTGAAAAATGAGTAAAACGAGTAAGGGCCGGGGGTTACCCGAAAAATGTCAGAAAAACGA